>NC_092003.1:12843112-13476445 GCF_044704955.1 Pristiophorus japonicus | reverse complement strand
AACGGGATGCCTTTCCAGGGTTGGCTGCTTCTCCACATCTGTAAAATGTAAGATATATACGCCCGGTATTGAGGTACGTCGCAGCCAATGGGCGGTAGATATAATGGGTGCCTCATGCAATACCGCACATTTCCCGTCGCCACCCGCATCGAAATTTGCTGCCAAACAATCGTGAGAAGAGGGGGAGAGAGAAAGAGGGGGAAGAGGGAGTGAGAGAAGGCTACAGGGAAGGATAGAGAGAGACAGGGGCGCAAAGGGTAGAATGAAGAGAAAGATAGAGAAGAGGAAAGCGAAGGATAGAGGGGAGCGCGTGTTTATAGAGAGGGGAGAGAGGGGGAAGGAGAGAAGGATAGAGAGAGAGAGAGGGGGGGGAAGAGAGTCAGGGCTGGAGAGAGGGCGAGGTGGGAGAAAGGGAGAGCGAGCATGGTACAGAAAGAGGGAAAAAGGAGAGAGAGCGTGTGAGAGGAGAGAGGGGAGAGGAGAGTGAGGGGAGAGGAGAGCGAGGGAGAAAAGGATAGAGGGAGAGGGGAAAGGTATAGAGGGGGGAGAGAGGGTGAGGGTAGCATAGAATAGAGAGAGGGAGAAAAGGATAGAGAGACACAGTTAATTCAGAGACTAGGGTCCTGAACTTAAGGAGAGGTAACTTCGCTGGTATGAGGCGTGAATTGGCTAGAATAGATTGGCGAATCATAGTCAAAGGGTTGACGGTGGATAGGCAATGGCAAACATTTAAAGGTCACATGGATGAACTTCAACAATTGTACATCCCTGTCTGGCATCAAAATAAAACGAGAAATGTGGCTCAACTGTGGCTAACAAGGGAAATTAGGGATGGTGTTAAATCCAAGGAAGAGGCAGATAAATTGGCCAGAAAAAGCAGCAAACCTGAGGACTGGGAGAAATTTAGAATTCAGCAGAGGAGGACAAAGAGTTTAATTAGGAGGGGGAAAATAGAGTATGAGAGTAAGCTTGCAGGGAACATAAAAACTGACTGCAGAAGCTTCTATAGATATGTGAAGAGAAAAAGATTAGTGAAGTCAAATGTAGGTCCCTTGCAGTCAGAATCAGGTGAATTTATAATGGAGAACAAAGAAATGGCAGACCAATTGAACAAATACTTTGGTTCTGTCTTCACTAAGGAAGACACAAATAACCTTCCGGAAATACGAGGGGACCGAGGGTCTAGTGAGAAGGAGGAACTGAAGGAAATCGTTATTAGTCAGGAAATTGTGTGAGGGAAATTGATGGGATTGAAGACCAATAAATCCCCAAGGTCTGATAGTCTGCATCCCAGAGTACTTAAGGAAGTGGCCCTTGAAATAGTGGATGCATTGGTGGTCATTTTCCAACATTCTACAGGCTCTGGATCAGTTCCTATGATTGGAGGGTAGCTAATGTAACGCCACTTTTTAAAAAAGGAGGAAGAGAGAAAACAGGGAATTGTAGACCAGTTAGTCTGACATCAGTAGTGGGGAAAATATTGGTGGTACACTCATAATAAAGGATGAAACTGAGCACTGTGTACAATGAGCAAATGTGACCTTAACTCCTTTAATAAGACTCTAGAGTGCAGGTACCTCGTGGGTGGCCTGCTTATACACTGTGCTCCCAGGGGATGCTGGGATCCCTTGGGACTCCAACAGGTGAGCCCTCTGGTGGTCAGGTGTCATGAAGGTTACAAGGGGTTAAATACATAACATCTCTTCCCCGTGAAGTCAACAGTATACTTATTTACAAGGTGAGACGATCTGGGGCTTTACGCTCCCTTGTCGATCGTCTCGGTACAAATGCAGGTGTGGGTGGGTTGGTCACTTGTTCACTGGGCTGTTGGGCAGCCGGCCCTGCCGGGTTGCTGGGGATGATGAGTTCGGCTTCGTGGTCAACCATGATGTCAGTTGCCACTTGTGCGTGTGTTGGAGGGTCAACGTTGATGGTGTCCTCTTCGGGTTGTTTGTGGCTGTTGGTGAACCGCCATTTGATTTGGTCCAAATGTTTTCTGTGCGTTTGTCCATTGGCCAATTTGACCTGAAACACCCTACTCCCCTCTTTGGCTGTGGCCGTGCCAGCGAGCCATTTGGGATCATGTCTATAATTGAGCACAAACACGGGATAATTGACCTCAATACCATGTGACAAATTTGCGTGGTCATGGTAAACACTTTGTTGATGCCGCTTGCTCTCCACATGATCATGGAGATCAGGATGGACACGAGAGAGCCTTGTTTTGAGTGCCCTTTTCATGAGCAGCTCGGCTGGGGAACACCGGTGAGTGAGTGGGGTCTGGTGCGGTAGCTGAACAGCACTCGGGACAGCCGGGTCTGCAGGGAGCCTTCCGACAAAAGTTTCAAGCTTTGCTTGATGGTCTGAACTGCCTGTTCTGCCTGGCCTTGGATACGGGCTTGAACGGGGCAGATGTGACGTGTTTGATCCTGTTGCGAGTCATGAATTCCTTGAATTCAGCACTGGTGAAGCACGGCCCATTGTTGCTGACTAGGACATCAGGCAAACCGTGCGTGGCAAACCTGGCTCGTAGGCTTTCAATAGTGGCCGTGGACGTGCTTACAGATATTATTGCACATTTAATCCATTTTGAGTAAGCGTCCACGACAACCAAAAATATTTTGCCTCGGAATGGGCCCGCATAGTCTACATGGATCCTCAACCACGGTTTGGGAGGCAACGACCACAAACTTAGCGATGCCTCTCTGGGTGCATTGCTCAGCTGAGAGCAAGTGTTGCACTGGCGCACGCATGACTCTAAATCTGGGTCGATGCCGGGCCACCACACATGGGATCTGGCTGTGCCTTTCATCATTACCATGCCTGGGTGGGTGCTGTGCTATTTACATAAGAACGTGTCTCTGCCTTTCTTGGGCAAGACCACGTGATTGCCCCACAATAGACAGTCCGCCTGCAGGGACAACTCGTCTGCATCTGTGGAACGGCTTAATCGCCTCCTGCATCTCTGCTGGGACATGGCCCAGCTCCCATGGAGGACACAGTTATTTTACCAAGGACAGTAATGTATCCTGGCTGGTCCAGGACCTGATCTGGCGGGCCGTAACCGGGGGCTTCTCGTTCTCGAATGCCTCCATGACCATGAGCAAGTCCGCTGGCTGTGCCATTTCTACCCCGGTGGTGGGCAATGGCAGCTGACTGACAGCATCTGTGCAGTTCTCTGTGCCCGGTCTGTGGCGGATTACATAGTTGTATGTCGACAGAGTGAGCGCCCATCTTTAGATGCGGGTAGAGGCATTGGTGTTAATCTGTTTGCTCTCAGAGAACAGCGATATGAGCGGCTTGTGGTCAGTTTCAAGCTCAAACTTGAGGCCAAATAAGTACTGGTGCATTTTTTTCACCTCTTAAACACACGCCAGAGCTTCTTTTTCAATCATGTTGTTGGCCCTTTCGGCCTCGGACAAACTCCTGGACACATATGTGACCGGTTGCAAAATCCCCGATTCATTAGTCTGTTGTAACACACACCCGACCCCGTATGACGACACATTGCAAGCTAGCACTAATCATTTACATGGGTTATACAGGACAAGCAGTTTGTTTGAACACAAAAGATTTCTGGCTTTCTTAAAGGCAGCCTCTTGTGAATTCCCCCATACCCAGTCGTCTCCCTTGCACAATAGCACATGTAGGGGTTGTAACAGGGTGCTTAACCCAGGTAGGAAATTACCCAAATAGTTAAGGAGTCCAAGGAACGACTGCAACTCCATCACGTTCTGTGCTCGCGGCACGTTCTTGATGGCCTCCGTCTTGGCGTGGGTGGGTCTGATGGCATCTGCTGCAATTCTTCTCCCCAAGAACTCAACGTCCTGAGCCAGGAAAACACACTTCGAGCGTTTCAAACCAGAGCCCCACGCGATCCAACCGACTAAAAACCTCTTCCAGATTCTTCAAGTGCTCAAAGGTGTCCCGACCTGTAGCCAATATTTCGTCCTGGAAAACCACGGTGCAAGGAACCGACTTTAGCAGGCTCTCCATGATCAGCTGGAAGATAGCCACGACCGACCTTATCCCGAACGGGCGCTGGTTGCAGATGAACAGACCTTTGTGCGTGTTGATGCAGGTGAGGCCTTTCGAAGACACCTCCAGCTCCTGCTTCATGGAGGTCACCTCCAGCTTGGTGAACGTCTTCCCTCCAGCCAGGGTTGCAAATAAGTCGTCTGCCTTGGGTAGCAGACACTAGTCCTACAGCGAAAATCGGTTAATCGTTACTTTATAGTCCCCACAAATTCTAACCGTGCCGTCCTCCTTAAGTTCCGGGACAATCGGACTGGCCCAGGCGTTGAATTCCACCGGCGCGATGATGCCTTCACGTTGCAGCCTGTCCGGCTCAATTTCCACTTTTTCACACATCATGTATGGTGCTGCCCGTGCCTTGTGGTGGATGGGTCGCATACCGGGAACCAAATGGATCTGCACTTTCGCCCCCGAGAAGCTTCCAATGCCTGGCTCGAACAATGATGGGAACTTGCTCAGAACCTGGGTGCATGAGGCATCGTCGATGGACGAAAGTGCTCGGATGTCGTCCCAGCTCCAGCGAATTTTTCCCAGCCAGATTCTTCCAAACAACGTGGGGACATCCCCTGGCACAATCCACAGCGGGAGTTCGTGTACTGCTCCGTCATAGGAGACTTTAACTTCTGCACTGCCAATTACCGGGATTAGTTCCTTGGTGTAAGTCCTTAGTTTGGTGTGAATGGGGCTGAGCTTGGGCCTGTGTGCTTTTTTGCCCCACAGCCTGTCGAAGGACTTTTTACTCATTATGGACTGACATACCCCCGTGTCCAGTTCCATAGATACTGGAATACCGTTCAGTTCAACTTTCAACATTATTGGGGGACATTTTGTAGTGAATGTGTGTACCCTGCCTCCTCGGTACGAGTCTCCAATTCAGCCTGATCCACAGTGAATCGATCTACCTCTGCAACGTGGTGGTTTGCAGGGTTTGCAGGATTTGCAGCTCACCTGCACATACGTTGGAGGTGTCACATTGTTCTGCAACCATTGCACGCATAGTGCTTAAAGCGGCATTGATGGGGCTGATGATCATCTCCACAGCACCAACAAGGTGTTAACTGCCTCGCGTTAACGTTTGATGGCGGTCTCTGGGTCAACTGAGGTCGGGCTGCAGCAGCCGGTGTGTACGTTCTGTCCTGTACATTTCTGCTCGAGTCCGACGTTACTTTATGTACAGTGCTGGCCGAAACTTCTTTACTCTGCGAAATCTGTTTGGTGTTGTCGCTGATGGACATAAATGCCTGGGCTATCGGTATGGCTTTGCTCAGATTCGGAGTTTCTACAGTCAACAGTTTGAGAAGGATTGTCTCATGTCGAATGCCCAGTAATAAAAAGTCTCTGAGCATTTGTTCTCAGAATCCCTCAAACTCACAACGTCCTGCGAGGTTCCTTAGTTTGGCGACATAGCTCGCCACTTCCTGGCCCTCTGATCGTTGACACGTGTAGAACCGCTATCCCGCCATCAAAACGCTTTCCTTGGGATTTAGGTGCTCCCGGCCCAGCGTACACAATTCTTCGTAGGATTTCTCTGCTGGTTTTGCCAGGGCCAGGAGATTCTTCATGAGGCCATATCTTGTTGCCCCACAGAAAGTTAGGTGGATCGCCCTTTGTTTGGTGATGTTCTCGTCTCCTTCCAGTTCGTTGGCCACGAAGTATTGGTCAAGTCTCTCCACAAAGGCCTCCCAATCGTCCCCTTCTGAGAACTTCTCCAGGATAGAAACATAGAAACATAGAAAATAGGTGCAGGAGTAGGCCATTCGGCCCTTCGAGCCTGCACCACCATTAAATAGAATCATGGCTGATGAGTCACCTCAGTACCCCTTTCCTGCTTTCTCTCCATACCCCTTGATCCCTTTAGCCATAAGGGCCATATCTAACTCCCTCTTGAATATATCTAATGAAATGGAATCAACAACTCGCTGCGGAAGAGAATTCCACAGGTTAACAACTCTCTGAGTGAAGAAGTTTCTCCTCATCTTAGTCATAAATGGCTTACCCTTTATCCTTCGACAGTGACCACTGGTTCTAGACTCCCCCAACATCGGGAACATTCTACCTGCATCTAACCTGTCCAGTCCCATCAGAATTTTATATGTTTCCATGAGATCCCCTCTCATTCTTCTAAACTCCAGTGAATACAGGCCCAGTCGATCCGATCTCTCCTCATATGTCAGTCCTGCCATCCCGGGAATCAGTCTGGTGAACCTTCGCTGCACTCCCTCAATAGCAAGAACGTCCTTCCTCAGATTAGGAGACCAAAACTGAACACAATATTCCAGGTGAGATCTCACCAAGGCCCTGTACAGCTGCAGCAAGACCTCCCTGCTCCTATACTCAAATCCCCTAGCTCTGAAGGCCAACCTGCCATTTGCCTTCTTCACCATCTGCTGCACCTGCATGCCAACCTTAAATGACTGATGTACCATGACATTCAGGTCTCGTTGCACCTCCCCTTTTCCTCATCTGCCGCCATTCAGATAATATTCTGCCTTCATATTTTTATCCACATTATACTGCATCTGCCATGCATTTGTCCATTCACCGAATCTGTCCAAGTCACCCTGCAGCCTCTTAGTATCCTCCTCACAGCTCATACTGACACCCAGCTTAGTGTCATCTGCAAACTTGGAAATATTACTCTCAATTCCTTCATCTAAATCTATGATGTATATTTTAAATAGCTGGGGACCCAGCACTGAGCCCTGCGGCACCCCACTAGTCACTGCCTGCCATTCTGAAAAGGACCCATTTATCCCGACTCTCTGTTTCCTCTCTGCCAACCAGTTCTCTCTCCACGTCAGTACATTACCCCCAATACCATGTGCTTTAATATTGCACACTGATCTCTTGTGTGGGACCTTGTCAAAACCCTTTTGAAAGTCCAAATACACCACATCCACTGGTTTTCCCTTGTCCACTCGACTCGTTTATCCTCAAAAAATTCTAGAAGACTTGTCAAGCATGATTTCCCTTTGATAAATCCATGCTGACTTGGACCGATCCTGTCACTGCTTTCCAAATGCGCTGCTATTTCATTTTTAATAATTGATTCCAACATTTTCCCCACCACTGATGTCAGGCGAACCGGTCTATAATTAACTGTTTTCTCTCTCCCTCCTTTCTTAAAAAGTGGTGTTACATTAGCTACCCTCCAGTCCATAGGAACTGATCTAGAGTCGATAGACTGTTGGAAAATGCATCACCAATGCATCCACTATTTCGAGGGCCACTTCCTTAAGTACTCTGGGATGACAGACATTGATATTTAAAATCTTTACTGGCCTATAGCAGATGCAGATAATCTCTTAATCTTCTAAACTCAAGGGAATACAAGCATAGTCTGTGCAACCTGTCCTCATAATTTAATCTTTTTAGCCCCGGTTCAGTCGTGGCTCAGTTGGTAAGCGCTTTCCCCTCTTCAGACAGAAGGTTGTGGGTTCAAGTCCCACTCCAGAGACTTGAGCACAGAAATCTAGGCTGATACTCCCAGCGCCAGAGCTGAGGGAGTACCGCACTGTCAGAGGGGCAGTACTGAGGGAGCGGCGCACTGTCGGAGGGACAGTGGTGTGGAAGCGTTGCACTGTGGGAGGGACAGTACTGAAGGAGTACCGCACTGTTGGAGGGGCAGTACTGAGGGAGCGGCGCAATGTCGGAGGGACAGTACTGAGGGAGCGACATACTGTCGGAGGGGCAGTACTGAGGGAGTGCCGCAACTCGGAGGGGCAGTACTGAGGGAGTGCCGCACTGTCGGAGGTGCCGGCTTTCAGCTGAGAGGTTAAACCGAGGGCCCGGTCAGCTCTCTCGGGTGGATGTAAAAGATCCTAGGGCACTATTGGAAGAAGAGCAGGGGAGTTCTCCCTGGTGTCCTGGGGCCAATATTTATCCCTTAATCAACAGCACTGAACAAACTGATGATGTGACCATTATCACACTGCAGTGATGTCATGAAAGGCTCTGTAGAAATGCAAGTCTGTCTTTTCTGTATCATTCTAATATGTGGGGCCTGTAAATCAGTGCGACAACAGACAGTGTGCCTGGCAAACCTTTGCCGCCATTTTAGATATTTATTGGATCCGTACGAGTTTGTGAGGCCTTTTTTACTTTGTCTTCAAACTCTCCTCTTCCCTCTGTTTAGCGCATGCGTTGCTCTCTTATCTGATGCACTGGTGGTCGCGTTGTGTCATTGGCAGGCAGGATGTCCAGATCGAAGAGCTGTTTAGCATGTGGTAGATCGGGATTTTGCAATCATCGCACGGTTAAATTGTCTTATCGTAGACTTAAAGGGACACTGTGTTCACAAACATTGGCAAACCCCTGCTGACCTTTCCCACATTACAACAGTGACTACATTCCAAAAGTACTTCATTGGCTGTAAAGCGCTTTGAGCCATCTGGTGGCCGTGAGAGGTTCTATATAAATGCAAGTCTGTGTGTTTTTATTTCACCCCGTTGAGGCGATTTGCAAATGAACGAGAGGTGAGACGAGGAAAGAGCTTTTTACGCAGCAAGTGTTTGGGATTTGGAATGTGCTGCCTGGGACTAACTGGATTGCTGTTGGAAAGAGCAGGTGCCGAATCGATGGGCCGAACGGCCTCCTTCTGTGCTGTGCAATTCTATGATTCTATGGGTTAGAAGTTGCCGCTGGCTGCAAGGGTTGTGTGTGAGTTTAAGTCCCGCTCCGTAATATCGTCCTTCTCCGCCCCTTGCCTCAGACCACGAAGTGACAGGAAACACAAGCTGGAGGCATTAACCCGAGTCGGTAAGCAAGTGACAGAGTAGGTCAGCAAGCTCTCCCCCTGTTTCATGAGCTGGCTATTATGGAACATGAGGCAGCTGGGGGAAAGAGGGTTTCTCTGTTTGGCGCTCCAAGGCTATGGTCCCCACAGGGCAGGAATATATCGTGCCTGCGATGAACATGAGGTGCAAAAGGGCAGAGAGGTCACTGGGAGTTCGATGACATCTCAGGTCTCCGTGACCAAGGAAGGAGATACTTGCCTCAGAAGGAGTGCAACAAAGGTTCACCAGACTGATTCCGATGTTGTGGGATTGCCCTATGAGGAGGGATTGAGTAGATCGGGCCTATATTTCCCAGGGTTTAGAAGAATGAGAGATGATCACATTGAAATGTATCAGATTCTGAGGGGGATTGACAGGGTAGATGCAGGGAGGATGTTTCTCCTGGTTGGAGAGTCTAGAACCAGGGGTCACACAGTCTCAGGATAAGGGGTTGGTCATTTAGGACAGAGATGAGGAGAAATTTCTTCACTCAGAGGGTGGTGAATCTTTGGAATTCTCTACCCCAGAAGGCTGTAGATGTCCAGTCGTTGCGTATATTCAAGGCTGAGATTGATAGAGCGCAGGGGGTGATGGGTGAATGGGACTCGGCGCGAGTTAGGAGAGCTCTGGCAAAAGCTGTCATTGGCTTGAAATGCCCTCAAAGGCGATCCAAAGATTGGAAGGATGCTTGCCTCGATAGGATGTCACTTACCTTGAAGTGGGCCCCCCTCTCCATTCCCTTATTAGGCCGGCCTCCCAGGAGCACTGGAAGTCAGCTGAGCGCTGGAAAATTGAGTGCATTCAGCACACTAACCATTCCGTTGGGATTTGTCCCATCTCCTTGTTATTCTCGAGGGCCTGAATGGCCTATTCCTGTTCCTCTGTTCCTATTCTAGACAGCTCGATATAGTGATACTACAAGTCCCGGCCAGAATGGAGATGACTGGGTAATTTCTCCGTCAATCACGGCTGGAGACCACATTACCTAATTATCAGCCGTGGCTCAGGGGGTCTCACTCTCGTTTCTGAACCAGAAGGTTCTGGGTTCAAGACCCACTCCAAAAGTCTTGAGTTCAAAAATATAGGCTGATACTCCAGTGCAGTACTGAGGGAGCACCGCACTGTCGGAGGGGCAGTACTGAGTGAGTGCCACACTTTCGGAGAGGCGGTGCTGAGGGAGTGCCACACTGTCGGAGGGGCAGTATTGAGGGAGTGCTGCGCTGTCGGAGGGGCAGTACTGAGGGAGCACCGCACTGTCGGAGGGGCTGCACTGAGGGAGTGCCGCACTGTCAGAGGGGCAGTATTGAGGGAGTTCCGCACTGTCAGAGGGGCAGTACTGAGGGAGTGCCGCACTGTCGGAGGGGCAGTACTGAGGAAGTTCTGCACTGTCGGAGGGGCTGCACTGAGGGAGCGTCGCACTGTCGGAGGGGCAGTACAGAGGGATCGCTGCACTGTTGGAGGGGCAGTACAGATGGAGTGCTACACTGTCGGAGATGCCGTCTTTCAGATGAGACGTTAAACCGAGGCCATGTCTGCCCTCTCAGGTGGACGTTAGACCCCATGGCATGAGTCGGATTGATTTTACACACACCATTTTTCTGGAGAAATCTTCCTGCTTTTACAAGTGACACTACAAGTCCCGGCCAGAATGGAGATGATTGGGTAATTCCTCCGTCAATCACGGCTGGAGACCACATTACCTAATTATCAGCCGTGGCTCAGTGGGTCTCACTCTCGTCTCTGAGCCAGTCTTGAGTAAAAAGTCCAGGCTGATCCTCCAGTGCAGTACTGAGGGAGCGCCGCACAGTCGGAGGGGCAGTACGACGGAACACCGCATTGTCAGAGGGGCAGTACTGAGGGAGTGCCGCACTGTCGGTCGGGCAGTCCGAGGGAGCGCACACTGTCAGAGGGGCAGTACAGAGCGAGTGCCGCACTGTCGGAGGGGCAGTACTGAGGGAGCACGCACTGTCGGAGGGGGAGTATTGAGGGAGTGCCACACTGTCGGAGGGGCAGTACTGAGGGAGTGCCGCACTGTCGGGGGGGCAGTATTGAGGGAGTGCCGCACTTTCGGAGGGGCAGTACTGAGGGAGCGTCGCACTCTCGGAGGGGCAGTACTGAGGGAGCGCTGCACTGTTGGAGGGGCAGTACTGAGGGAACGCTGCACTGTCGGAGGGACAGTAATAAGGGAGCGCTGCAATGTCGAAGTGTCAGTACTGAGTGAGTGCCGTACTGTTGGAGGAACAGTTATGAGGGAGTGCTGCACTGTCAGAGGGGCAGTACTGAATGAGCGCTGCAATGTCGGAGGGGCAGTAATGAGGGAGTGCTGCACTGTCGGAGGGGCAGTGCTGAGTGAGTGCCGCACTGTTGGAGTGACAGTACTGAGGGAGCGCCACACTGTCGGAGATGCCGTCTTTCAGATGAGACGTTAAACCGAGGCTCTCTCTACCCTTTCAGGTGGACATTAGATCACATGGCATGAGTGGGATAGATTTTACACGCACTATTTTGCTGGAGAAATCTCCCTGCTTTTATCGGGAGACTTTGCTCCAGTTTCTGTCATGAGTTCCGTTTGCTGTAGTTCGGAGAGGCTGTTTAAATAGACTCTGTAGACTATTTACTGTAGTGTGCTGCTTAAATAGATTCTGTTTGCTGTAAAATAGACTGTTTGCTGCGAGTCCTCACTCATTGGCTGAAACAACGCAATTTATTGGCTGACAAAATGCATCTCATTGGCTGACACAATGCAATTCATTGGTTGACACAGTGCATCCCATTGGCTAACATGATGCATCCCATTGGCTAACACGGTGTACCCCATTGGCTGACACAGTGCATGGCATTGTCTGACACGATGCATCCCATTGGCTAACACGGTGCATCCCATTGGCTGACACGGTGCATCTCATTGACTGACACGGTTCATCCCATTGGCTGATGCAGTGCATCCCATTGTCGAATGTTGAACACTGGATAGCTAAAGAATTAATTGTCGAACTTCTTTGTATCTTGGAGAAAAAGGCTTTCTGATACAAACAGGATGACTTTGAAATGTCATGAGAGAAAGCACAGCTTGCCTTCTGATATGAAAAGTGCCTGTGCAAAGAAATACATGACAGTAACATGACGTCTGGCATCAGTGATTAAAGCCTCACGATTTAAAAAAAAAAAAAAAAAAAATCAGTGATTAAAGCCTCACGGCCTTTTGGCTAAGATCATGCGTAACTGACCTGACAGGGGAGTAGCCACCATGACCTCCGGGTGTTCTCCCTGGATCAGGAAGGTATATGCTTGCTTTTTTGGAAACAGGAGGTGGGTGGGGTGGCTTGACCCATCCACCTCCTGGGGGACCTGACCCATCCACCTCCATGGCACGAACCTGGTATTGCAGTACTTCCAGGAACGGTGCAGTGTCTCTAGGCCTTTTGGCTAAGAGCATTGGCGCAGAGTGATCCTTGATGTGTGCAAGGTGACCTCTGGCGTTTGTGATTTGACAAAGAATTGGAAAGATTGGCAACGAAAAATTAAATAAAAAAATTAAAAAATCAGTGATTAAAGTGTAACGTAGGGCGAGGGTAATAAACAGGTCGGGGGATCCATTAACTATAATATGGAAAGGTAACGGTTAATAAAGTCTGTTCCTCAAAGGGTTTAAGATGTCTGTTCAGGAAGTTGGTTGTGGTGGTTGGAGGTCAGTTGTCACGGCCCCAGGACATTGCGGCAAGAGTTCATGGAAACATAGAAACATAGAAAATAGGTGCAGGAGTAGGCCATTCGGCCCCTCGAGCCTGCACTACCATCCAATAAGATCATGGCTGATCATTTCCTCAGTAACCCTTTCCTGCTTTCTCTCCATACCCCTTGATCCCTTTAGCCGTAAGGGCCATAACGAACTCCCTCTTGAATATATCCAATAAACTGGCATCAACAACTCTCTGCGGTAGGGAATTCCACAGGTTAACAACTCTCTGAGTGAAGAAGTTTCTCCTCATCTCAGTCCTAAATGGCCTACCCCTTATCCTAACACTGTGTCCCCTGGTTCTGGACTTCCCCATCATCGAGAACATTCTCCCCGCCTCTAACCTGTCCAGTCCCGTCAGGATCTTATATATTTCTATGAGATGCCCTCTCATCCTTCTAAACTCCAGTGTATAAAGGCCCAGTTGACCCAGTTTCTCCTCATATGTCAGCCCTGCCATTCCAGGAATCAGTCTGGTGAACCTTCGCTGCACTCCCTCAATAGCAAGAACGTCCTTCCTCAGATTAGGAGACCAAAACTGAACACAATATTCCAGGTGAGGCCTCACCAATGCAATGTACAATTGCAGTAAGACCTCCCTGCTCCTATACTCAAATCACCTAGCTATGAAGGCCAACATGCCATTTGCCTTCTTCACCGCCTGCTGTACCTGCATGCCAGCTTTCAATGAATAATGAACCATGACACACAGCTTTCGTTGCACCTCCCCTTTCCTAATCTGCCGCCATTCAGATAATATTCTGCCTTTGTGTCTTTGCCCCCAAAGGAGATAACCTCACATTTATCCACATTATACTGCATCTTCCATGCATTTTCCCACTCACCTAAACTGTCTGAATCACCCTGCAGCCTCTTAGCGTCCTCCTCACAGCTGACACTGCCACTCAGTTTACTTTCATCTGCAAACTTGAAGATATTACACTCAAGTCCTTCATCTAAATCATTAATGTATATGCTAAAGAGCTGGGGTCCCAGCACTGAGTCCTGCGCCACTCCACTAGTCACTGCCTGCCATTCTGAAAAGGAACCGCTTATCCCGACTTTCTGCTTCCTGTCTGCCAACCAGTTCTCTATCCACGTCAGTACATTACCCCCAATACCATGTGCTTTGATTTTGCACACCAATCTCTTGTGTGGGACCTTGTCAAAACCCTTTTGAAAGTCCAAATAAACCACATGCACTGGTTCTCCCTTGTCCACTCTACTAGTTACATTCTCAAAAAAATTCCAGAAGACTTGTCAAGTATGATGTCCCTTTCATAAATCCATGTTGACTTGGACAGATCCTGTCACTGCTTTCCAAATGCGCTGCTATTTCATCTTCAATAATTGATTCCAACATTTTCCCCACTACTGATGTCAGGCTAACCGGTCGATAATTACCTGCTTTCTCTCTTCCTCCCTTTTTAAAAAGTGCTGTTACATTAGCTACCCGCTAGTCCATAGGAACTGATCCAGAGTCGGTAGACTGTTGGAAAATGATCACCAATGCATCCACTATTGCGAGGGCCAATTCCTTAAGTACTCTGGGATGCAGACTATCAGGCCCCAGAGATTTATCGGCCTTCAATCCCATCAATTTCCCAAACACAATTTCCCGCTTGATAAGGATATCCTTCAGTTCCTCCTTTTCACAAGACACTCGGTCCCCTAGTATTTCTGGAAGGTTATTTGTGTCTTCCTTCGTGAAAACAGAATCAATGGCCCTCGCAATAGTGGATGCATTGGTGAACATTTTCCAACAGTCTATCGACTCTGGATCAGTTCCTATGGACTGGAGGATAGCTAATGTAACAGCACTTTTTAAAAAGGGAGGGAGAGAGAAAGCGGGTAATTATCGACCGGTCCGCCAATTCTTTGCTCCCCATTATAAGTTCACCTGAATCTGACTGCAAGAGATCTACGTTTGTTTTCACAAATCTTTTCATTAATCTTCCTCAGGGCAGGGTCCTGGACCCAACCATCTTCAGCTGCTTCATCAAAGACCTTCCCTCCATTATTAGGTCAGAAGTGGGAATGTTCACTGATGACTGCTCAGTGTTCAGTTCCATTCACAGAAAATGAAGCAGTCCATGCCAGCATGCAGCAAGACCTGGACGACATTTAGGCTTGGGCTGATATGTGGCAAGTAACATTCGCACCACACAAGTGTCAGGCAATGACCATCTCCAACAAGCGAGAGTCTAACCATCTCCCCTTGATATTCAATGAATCCCACACCATCAACATCCTGGGGGTCACCATTGACCAGAAACGTATCTGTACCAGGCACATAAATACTGTGGCTACAAGAGCAGGGCAAAGGCTGTGTATTTTGCAATGAGTGTCTCACCTCCTGACTCTACAAAGCCTTTCCACCATCTACAAGGCACAAGTCAGGAGTGTGATGGAATACTCTCCACTTGCCTGGACGAGTGGAAGTCCAATAACACTCAAGAAGCTCGACACCTTCCAGGACAAAGCAGCCCGCTTGATCGACACGCTACCCACCACCTTCAACATTCACTCCCTCCACCACTGGCGCACCGTGGCTGCAGTGTGTACCATCTACAAGATGCACTGCAGCAACTTGCCATGGCTCCTTCAACAGCACCTCCCAAACCCACGACCTCTACCACCTAGCAGGACAAAGGCAGCAGGCTCATGGGAACACCACCACCTCCACATTCCCCTCTGAGTCACACACCATTCTGACTTGGAAATATATCGCCGTTCCTTCATCGTTGCTGGAATCCTGGAACTCCCTCCCTCCCTGCCAACTTCAGATAACATGCAGGTTTTTCAACTAAGATGGAAGTTGAGGGAGTAACTTCACCACAAGGACTGCAGCGGTTCAAGAAGGCGGCTCACCATCTTCTCAAGGGTGATTAGGGATTGGTAATAAATGCTGGCCTTGCCAGCGATGCCCAGATCCTGCAATGAATTTTTTAAAAGTCTTCTTTGAGGAAACTAGCTTTGGTGTAAACAACTAAAAGTGTTTACATGAAGAGACTGTCTGCAAAATATTTGATGTAGAAAATATCGTGTATAAAGGATCACGGTTTTCAACAGAACTTCAGCGGGCTTGAAAGATACAGAAACCGAAAGTCGGTCATTAATAAAGTCTATTTTTGATTGGTTCGTGGGATGTGGCCGTCCCTGGTGAGGCCAGCGTTTATTGCCATTCCCTAATTGCCCTCGAGAAGGTGGCAGTGAGCCACCTCGGCTAGTCCTGGAGCAAGTCTTCAGCACGATAGCCGGGATGCTGTCGGGGGCAGTAGCCTTTGCTGTATCCAGTGCGCTCAGCCGTTTCTTGATCGTCTGGTCCACGTATTCCACCATCAAGTGTCTCGTGCTTACTCGGAACCGTGTTGTTGGGAACCAGAGGAGGAAGGAGGTGGAACGCTAACGGCTGCCACAATGCAACTCATTGGCTGACACAGCGGTGTCAATGGACACACTGCTTCTTAACTCAAGTGTTCCAGGGCTTGAACATCTACACTCAGAGTATGAGCTCGTGGGCAGCAAAAGATTAAAAAGTACCCTGCCAACTTCAGAAAATATGCAGCTTAAACATGGGCCTGACTGTTTTTCAACTAAGATGAAGGTTAGCTAGATCTCACTGGAGCCATGCTGCACCCTATCAGATTGTCGGTTTGCAGGTTGCTATGAGAGGAAGTCATTTTAACAAAGTCATGCTGAGTCGGAATAAAATGGCTCCATTATCTTTCTCAGAGATCCTTGCAAACAAGCAAGCATGGAGAAGAGGAATTATTTTAAACTGTAGACATAGTAACATAGAAACATCGAAAATCGGTGCTGGAGAACGCCATTCGACCCCTCGAGCCTGCACCGCCATTCAATGAGTTCATGGCTGAACATGCAACTTCAGTACCGCATTCCTGCTTTCTCACCATACCCCTTGTTCCCCCTAGTAGTAAGGTGTTAGTGTTAGTGTTTTATCAGAAGGATCACTCAACACTCATATTCGGTTCCAACGCCAATGCGGCCTTTATTAATGCCAGCGGGGAGGAAGCCTCAGGACTGGATCCAGGCACTTCTCTCCGCAGAACAAAGGGTTTCATGGATCTTTATATGTTGTACAACAGTTTTTACTGCAGTTACATCAACCTATTTCGGCTGGATACTATCCAATCATATCGATTATGAATTCAACCAGACCAATAGATAGAGTTAGTTTCTAAACATAAAGTGGCTCATGTGTTGCTAAGAGATGTGTTGCAAAGAGATGTGTTGCTAAGGAGTGTGTTGCTAGGAACAACTCATGTATCCTGAGACATAGTCCAGGCCCCCCTTATCTTACTGTCCTTGGGTAGCCTCCTTATCTTAATCCTGTTGCAGAGTCGTATTGTTCTTACATCCACCAGAACATTCTCCTTTGGAGGCCTGAATGATTAGAGACATCTGCAGAATTTGCTTGTTATTCCTGTGTGTGGGAAACAACAATTATCAGTTTCCAGGAATGCGGTCCATTTCAGCTAAAAGAAATCCCTTGAGGCCTCACGGGTAGCCATTTTATGGTATTAGAGTTACATATTTAGTTCTAACCTTATACTACAGGTGTAGTTCTAACCTTATGCTACAGGTGCCGTTGCCCTAGGTTTTGATATATTCAGCAGGTGCCTAATGCCTACAACAAAGGACGACATATAATTCCTTTTTGAATATATTTCGTGAATTGGCCTCAACAACTTTCTGTTGTAGACAATTCCACAGGTTCACCACTCTCTGGGTGAAGAAATTTCTCCTCATCTCGGTCCTAAATGGCTTACCCCTTATCCTTAGACTGTGTCCCCTGGTTCTGGACTTCCCCAACATTGGGAACATTCTTCCTGCATCTAACCTGTCTAACCCCGTCAGAATTTTAAACGTTTCTATGAGATCCCCTCTCATTCTTCTGAACTCCAGTAAATACAAACCCAATTGATCCAATCTTTCTTGATATATCAGTCCCGCCATCCCGGGAATCAGTCTGGTGATCCTTCGCTGTACTCCCTCAATAGCAAAAATGTCCTTCCTCAAGTTAGGAGACCAAAACTGTATGCTGTACTCCAGGTGTGGCCTCACCAAGGCCCTGTAGAACTGTAGTAACACCTCCCTGCCCCTGTACTCAAATCCCCTCGCTATGAAGGCCAACATGCCATTTGCTTTCTTAACCGCCTGCTGTACCTGCATCCCAACCTTCAATGACTGATGTACCATGACACCCAAGTCTCGTTGCACCTCCCCTTTTCCTAATCTGTCACCATTCAGATAATAGTCTGTTTCTCTGTTTTTAGAACCAAAGTGGATAACCTCACATTTATCCACATTATAGTTCATCTGCCATGTATTTGCCCACTCACCTAACCTATCCAAGTCACTCTGCAGCCTCATAGCATCCTCCTCGCAGCTCACACTGCCACCCAACTTAGTGTCATCCGCAAATTTAGAGATACGACATTGAATCCCCTCGTCTAAATCATTAATGTACAATGTAAACAGCTGGGGCCCCAGCACAGAACCTTGCGGTACCCCACTAGTCACTGCCTGCCATTCTGAAAAGTACCCATTTACTCCTACTCTTTGCTTCCTGTCTGCCAACCAGTTCTCAATCCACGTCAGCGCACTACCCCCAATCCCATGTGCTTTAACTTTGCACATTAATCTCTTGTGTGGGACCTTGTCGAAAGCCTTCTGAAAGTCCAAATACACCACATCAACTGGTTCTCCCTTGTCCACTCTCCTGGAAACATCCACAAAAAATTCCAGAAGATTTGTCAAGCATGATTTCCCTTTCACAAATCCATGCTGACTTGGATCTATCATGTCACCTCTTTCCAAATGCGCTGCAATGACATCCTTAATAATTGTTCCATCATTTTATCCACTACCGATGTCAGGCTGACCGGTCTATAATTCCCTGTTTTCTCTCTCCCTCCTTTTTTAAAAAGTGGGGTTACATTGGCTACCCTCCACTCGATAGGAACTGATCCAGAGTCGATAGAATGTTGGAAATTGATTGTCAATGCATCCGCTATTTCCAAGGCCACCTCCTTAAGTACTCTGGGATGCAGTCCATCAGACCCTGGGGATTTATCGGCCTTCAATCCCATCAATTTCCCCAACACAATTTCCCGACTAATAAGGATTTCCCTCAGTTCCTCCTTCTTACGAGAACCTCTGACTCCTTTTATATCCGGAAGGTTGCTTGTGTCCTCCTTAGTGAATACTGAACCAAAGAACTTGTTCAATTGGTCTGCCATTTCTTTGTTCCCCGTTATGACTTCCCCTGATTCTGACTGCAGGGGACCTACGTTTGTCTTTACTAACCTTTTTCTATTTGCATATCTATAGAAGGTTTTGCAGTCCATCTTAATGTTCCCTGCAAGCTTCCTCTCGTACTTTATTTTCCCTTCCCTAAGCAAACCCTTTGTCCTCCTCTGCTGAGTTCTAAATTTCTCCCAATCCCCGGGTTCGCTGCTATTTCTGGCCAATTTGTATGCCACTTCCTTGGCTTCAATACTATCCCTGATTTCCCTTGATAGCCACGGTTGAGCCACCTTCCCTTTTTTATTTTTACACCAGACAGGGATGTACAATTGTAGTTCATCCATGCGGTCCCTAAATGTCTGCCATTGCCCATCCACTGTCAACCCCTGAAGTATCATTCGCCAATCTATCCGAGCCAATTGCAAAATGTAGTGCTGTCTATTTCTGCATTTATGTCTTTCTGAATCGGACTCTGTCAGTAATCAAGCCTGTCTCTATAGGCCCCATTTACACAGTGCCTCATTGGATGGACTGGGTCAGTCTGCCTTCAGGCCCCACATACACGATGTCGCCGGAGCTGTTCAGTGACGGCTGTGGTTCAGTGGGTATCTCTGGTGCCTCTCAGTCAGAAGATCGTGGGTTCAAGACCCACTCCAGACACTTGATCCAGGCCAACACTCCCCGGGCAGTACTGAGGGAGCGCCACACTGTCCGAGGGGCAGAACTGAGGGAGCAGAGCACTGTCAGAGCGGCAGGACTGAGGGAGCACAGCACTGTTGGAGAGGCTGCACTGAGGGAGTGCCACACTGTCGGAGGGGCAGTACTGAGGGAGCCCCGCACTGTCGGAGGGGCAGAAGTGAGGGAGCGCCGCACTGTCGGAGGGGCCGTCTTTTGGATGAGACGTTGAACCCAGGGCCCTGACTGCCCTCTCAGATGGATCTTAAAGATCCCAGGGCACTATTGGAAGAAGAGCAAGGGAGTTCTCCCCGGTGTCCTGGGGCCAATATTTAACCCTCAACCAACCTCACCAAAACAGATGATATGGTCATTATCATATTGCTGTTTGTGGGAGCTTGCTGTGCGCAAATTGGCTGATGCGTTTCCCACATTACAACAGTGACTACACTGCAAAGGTACTTCATTGGCTGTGAAGCACTTTGGCCATCCTGTGGTTGTGAAAGGCGCTATAGAAATGCAAGTCTTTATGGATGGGGTGATGTGGGATATCATTTCTGGTTGGAATGGGATGGGGCAACAAACAGAGAGCCTCCCTCTGGTACCCCAATCACCCACCCCGCCATCCGACTGCCTTTATACACTCCCCCAATCCCATCCACCCTCACTTCCACAACTTGCAGCTTATTCCAAATAATCGTCGCCCTTTGAGGTCAGGAATTTCCCCCTTCCCCGAAATCACTCTGTAAAATGACTATTCACCACATCATGCTCCCACTTTCCTGTCTTCAATTAACACTTCCTGCACTCACTTCATCAACCCCAATACTCTACACCTCGCTGAACCGAACCGCTAAACTCTCCCTCTCATTCTCCCTCTCATTCTCTCTCTCATTTTCTCTCTTCTCCTCTCACTCCCTCCCTCTTCCTCCTCTCTATCTCTATCTCTGCCCCCTTGATCTCTCCCTCCTCTTTCTCTCCCTCCCTCTATCTCTCTCCCTTCATGGTCTCTCCCTCCCTCCATTTCTCCCTCCCCCCTCTCTCTCTCCCACCCACTCTCTATCTTTCCCCCCCCTCTCCCTTTCCCCATCTCTCTCTCTCGCTCCCTCCCTCTCTCCCACCCCCCGTCTCTCTCGCTCCCTTCCTCCCTCTATCTCGCCCCCTCTCCCACCCTTTCTCCCATCCTCCCGCTGTCTCTCCCTCCCTCCCTCACTCCCTCCCTCCCTCTCTCTCTCTCTGCCCCCCTCTCTCTCTCTCCCCCTCGTCGCCTCTCTCTCTCCCTATCGCTCTCCCTCCCCCTTCTCTCTGTCTCTCTCTCTCTCTCTCTCTCTCCCTACCCCCCCTCTCACTCTCCCTCTCTCTCTACCTCCCCCCCACCGTCCATCGAGGTTGATGAGTTTTTCCCTTATCCTCATAACCCACCATGGATGAGGGGGGCCATTCAGCTCCTCTTAATTCACCCAAACAGCGAGAGAGAGAGATGGCCTTCACTGCCGGGTCGGGCTGTATTTAAAAACCAACACAAAGGGGTTTCCCCCCCAACAGTCTCTGAGTCCTCCCTGGGTCTGAATCCCAACTTCCTGATCAACATGACAATCAGGAACGCACGCTCAAGCGCTCCATCGACCCCCCATCTCTCGCCTCCCTCTCCGCTCTGTGTCCTTGAACGTGTCACGGTTGCCCCGCTCCATGGGCACTTCTCCACGCACAGCTCTCCGCTTCCACCGTATTTGGTCTGGCTTCCACCCTGCACACCCTTGGGGAGGGAAGGCAGGAAAGGAGGCAAGTAAGAAGGAAAGAAAGGCTTGCATTTCTATAGCGCCTTTCATGACCACCGGACGTCCCAAAGCGCTTCACAGCCACTGAAGTACTTTTGGAGTGTGGTCACTGTTGTAATGTGGGAAACGCGGCAGCCAATCTGTGCACAGCAAGCTCCCACACACAGCAAAGTGATAATAACCAGATCCTCTGTTTTAGTGAAGTTGGTTGAAGGATAAATATTGACCCAGGACACTGGAGAGAACTCCCCTGCTCTTCTTCCAATAGTGTCCTTGGATCATTAAGATCCATCTCTGAGGGGAGGCGGGGCTCTTGGTTCAATGTCTCATACAAAAGACGGCACCTCCGATAGTGCAACACTCCCTCGGTACTTCCCCTCCGACAGTGCGGCATTCCCTCAGTACTTCCCCTCTGATAGTACAACACTCCCTCAGTACTGTCCCTCCGATAGTTAAGATGCTCGTGAACCAGTGTACACAGTTCCACATATGACTTATCTGTGGGTTTCACCGGAGCCAGAAGATTCTTCATGAGGCTGTAGGTCGGTGCCCCGCAGACTGTGAGGAGGACCGCTCTCCTTTTTGCAGCGCTTCCGTCTCCGTCCAACTTGTTGGCTACAAAGTACTGGCCCAACCATTCGACATAGGCTTCCCAGTCCTCACCCTCCGAAAACTTCTCCAGGATGCCCACAATTTACTGCACCTTTGCGTTGGATTCGAATTCTCGTCGCCAGTTATTGTGCTCCTAATACAGATGAGGCTGCACACAGGGAAGTTAAAGTAACAGTGACCTCAGTCTTTAATAAGACACTCCAGAGTGAGGAACAGGCCTGAGGGGCCGGCTTATATACAGTGCTCCCAAGAGATGCTGGGATCCCTTGGGACTTCAGGGGATTGAGCTCCCTGGTGGCGGAACATGGGAGTGCATGCTTTACAAATACACAACACACTGAGCCATGGCTGACACTGAACAGCTCTGGCGACATCGTGTATGTGGGGCCTGAAGGCAGACTGACCCAGTCCATCCAATGAGACACTGTGTAAATGGAGCCTATAGAGACAGACTTGGTTACTGACAGAGTCCGATTCAGAAAGACATCAATGCAGAAATAGACAGCACTATAGGTTAAAATTATTCCTCTTCTGCATGCTTGCTGGTTTACAAGGATCTCTGAGAAAGTTAATGGAGCCATTTTATTCCGACTCAGCATGACTTTGTTAAAATGACTTCCTCTCATAGCAACCAGCAAACTGACAATCTGATAGGGTGCAGCATGGCTCCAGTGAGATCGAGCAAACCTTCATCTTAGTGGAAAAACAATCAGGCACATGTTTAAGTTGCATGTTATCTGAAGTTGGCAGGGTACTTTTTATTCTTTTGCTGCCCACGAGCTCATACTCTGAGTGTAGATGTTCAAGCCCTGGAACACTTGAGTCAAGAAGCAGTGTGTCCTGCAGGGCTGGGTGAGCCTGGCCTTGCTGGGCTGTTGGGCGTGATGGGTTCGATTTCCTGGTCCGGCGTGGTGTCGTTGATCCTTTGGGTGTATGTTGTGGGCTCGAAAAAGGTGGTGTCTGCTGTGGGTTGTTCAGGGCAGTCTGTGAACCACAGCCTCGTTTGGCCCAGGTGCTTTCTGCAAATTTGTCCATTGTCTCGTTTGACGACAAACACCCTATTCCCTTCTTTAGCTATCACTGTGCCCGCGATCCACTTGGGCCCATGTCCATAGTTTCGCACATACACAGGGTCATTCAGATCAATTTCCCGTGACACAGTGGCGCGACCATCATTTACATTTTATTGCTGCCGCCTGCTCTCTCCGTGATCATGCAGGTTGGGGTGAACCAGCGAGAGTCTGGTTTTAAGTGTCCTTTTCATGAGAAGCTCAGCGGGGGCACCCCTGTGAGCGAGTGGGGTCTCGTGCGGTAGCTGAGCAGTACTCGGGACAGGCGGGTTTGGAGTGAGCCCTCTGTGACTCGTTTAAGGCTCTGTTTGATTGTTTGTACTGCCCACTCTGCCTGCCCATTGGAGGCTGGTTTAAACGGGGCCGAGGTGACATGTTTGATCCCATTGCAGGTCATGAATTCTTTAAATTCGGCACTGTTGAAACATGGCCCGTTGTCACTGACCAGTATGTCAGGCAGGCCGTGGGTGGCAAACATGGCCCTCAGGCTTTCAATGTTGGCGGTGGCGGTGCTTCCCGACATTATTTCACATTCAATCCATTTTGAAAAAGCATCCACCACCACCAGGAACATCTTACCGAGAAACGGGCCCACATAATCGACATGGATCCTTGACCATGGTCTGGAGGGCCAGGACCACAAACAGAGTGGTGCCTCTCTGGGCGCGTTGCTCAAGTGAGCACACACACTGCATTGCCATACACAGGACTCTAAGTCAGAGTCGATACCGGGCCACCACACGTGGGATCTGGCTATCGCTTTCATCATTACTAAACCCGGGTGTATGCTGTGGAGATACGAGATGAACATCTTCCTGCCATTTTTTGGTAGCACTACGCGGTTACCCCACAACAGGCAGTCTGCCTGAATGGACATCTCGTCCTTTCGCCGCTGGAACGGCTTGATTAGCTCATGCATTTCAACGGGGATACTGGCCCAGCTCTCATGCAGTACATAGTTTTTTACTCGGGACAGCAGAGGATCTTGGCTGGTCCAAGTCCTAATCTGGTGGGCCGTGACAGGTGATTTATCATTTTCAAATGCTTCCATGACCATCAACAAGTCTGCGGGCTGCGCCACCATCAACAAGTTTGCAGGCTGCACCATTTCCAGCCCGTAGTGGGCAATGGTAGACAACTGAGAGCATCCGCACAGTTCTCGTTGCCTGGCCTGTAGTGGATGGTATAGTTACACGCTGATAGTGCGAGTGCCCAACTTTGTATGCGGGCTGAGGCATTCGTATGTATCCCCTTGTTTTCAGCGAACAGGGATGTGAGGGGCTTGTGATCGGTTTCCAGCTCAAATTTGAGGCCCAACAGGTACTGATGCATTTTCTTTACCCCGAACACACACACACTTATACCTCTTTCTCAATCATGCTGTCGGCCCTCTCAGCCTTAGACAAGCTCCTGGAAGCATAGCCGACAGGTTGTAACTTCCCCGCAACATTAGCTTGTTGTAATACACACCCGACTCCGTACGACGACGCGTCACATGCTAGCACAAGTCTTTTACACGGGTTATACAATACAAGCAGCTTGTTGGAGCATAAAATGTTTCTGGCTTTCTCAAAAGCAATTACTTGTTTTTTTCCCCATACCCGGTTCTCACCTTTGTGCAATAACACATGTAGGGGCTCTAAAAGGGTGCTTAACCCCGGTAGGAAGTTACCAAAATAGTTGAGGAGTCCCAGGAACAACCGCAGCTCCGTGACGTTCTGTGGCCTGGGCGCATTCCTGATAGCCTCTGTCTTGGCGTCTGTGGGCCGAATGCCATCCGCCGCGTTCTTTCTCCCCAAAAACTCCACTTCTGTTGCCATGAAGACGCATTTCGACCTCTTCAGCCGCAGCCCTACGCAATCCAGTCGCTGGAGATCCTCCTCCAGGTTTTGTAGGTGCTCGGCGGTGTCCCGACCCGTGACCAATATGTCGCCCTGAAAGACCACCGTGTGTGGTACCGACTTGTGTAGGCTCTCCATGTTTCTCTGGAAGATCGCTGCAGCCGACCGAATTCCAAACGGGCATCTGTTGTAGATGGACAGTCCGTTGTGCGTGTTGATGCAGGTGAGGCCCTTCGAAGATTCCTCCAGCTCCTGCGTCATGTAGGCCAAAGTCAGGTCGAGCTTGGTGAACGTCTTGCCTCCTGCAAGCATCGCAAATAGGTCGTCTGCCTTAGGTAGCGGGTATTGGTCCTGCAGCGAGAAACGATTAACAGTTACTTTATAATCGCCGCAAATCCTGACCGTGCCATCACTTTTCAGTACTGGAACAATCGGGCTGGCCCACTTGCTGAATTCCACTGAGGGGATGATGCCCTTGCATTGCAGCCTGTCCAGCTCGATTTCCACTCTCTCCCTCATCATGTGAGGTACCACTCACGCCTTGTGGTGAATGGGCCGTGCCTCTGGGACGAAGTGGATCCGGACCTTCGCCCCGGAAAAGTTTCCAAAGCCTGGCTCAAAAAGGGAAGGAAATTTGTTGAGAACCTGGATATATGAGGCCTTATCGACATGTGATAGCGCTTGGATGTCCTCCCAGTTCCAGCGGATTTTGCCCAGCAAGCTCCTTCCAAGCAGTGTGGGGACAATCCAGAGTGGCAGTTTGTGCAAGGTGCCCTCGTAGGTGACCTTGACCATGGTGCTGCCCAGGAAAGTGATAAGCTCTTTGGTGTAGTTCTCAGTTTCATGTGGATGGGGCTCAATGCTCGTCTGAATGCTTTGTTGCACCACAGTCTCGCAAACATTTTTTTACTCTTGATGGATTAGCTAGCGCCAGTATGCAGTTCCATGGCGATGGGTAAGCCATTCAATTTTACGTTTAGCATTATATGTGGACATTTCGTCAAAAATGTGTGCACCCCGTGTACTTCAGCATCTGCCTCCTTTCTCGGAGGCTCGAAATTGCTTTGATCCACCATGGACCGATCTTCCTCTGCCACGTGGTGGTTAGCAGGTTTTGCAGAGCTTGCAAGCTCGTTGGAGGTGCCCCATTGTTCCACAGCTCTTGCAAACATGCCCTTTGAAGCAGCATGAATAGGCTGAATGGAAACATCCACAACGCCACCAAGGTGTGAATTGCCTTGTATTCATCCTTTGTTGGGGACTCTGAGTCATCTGGGTCACCTGAGGCCTGCTGGCAGTTGCAGACTCGTGGGTTATGCCCTGTACATTTCTGCTCGCAAACACAGTTCCAGTTAATTTATGAACATTGCTAGCACTTGTGTGCTGAGAGATTTGTTTGGTGTTATCACTGGTGGACAGAAACGCCTGTGCTATCCAAGGGCCTTACCGAGAGGCGGTGTCTCTACAGTCAAAAGTTTTTGTCGGATGGTTTCATGGCCAATGACCAGTACAAAACAGTTTTTGAGCATTTGCTCCAGGTAGCCATCAAACTCACATTGTCCTGCGAGTCACCTTTGCTCAGCGTCGTAGATCGCCACTTCCTGACCTTCAGATCGCTGTCACGTGTAGAACCGATACCTCGCCATCAGCGCGCTCTCCCTCGGGTTAAGATGCTCGCGAACCAGTGTACACAGCTCCTCATACGACTTATCTGTGGGTTTCACCGGAGCCAGAAGATTCTTCATGAGGCTGTAGGTCGGTGCCCCGCAGACTGTGAGGAGGACCGCTCTCCTTTTTGCAGCGCTTCCTTCGCCGTCCAACTCGTTGGCTACAAAGTACTGGCCTAGCCATTCGACATAGGCTTCCCAGTCCTCACCCTCCGAAAACTTCTCCAGGATGCCCACAGTTTGCTGCACCTTTGCGTTGGATTCAAATTCTCGTCGCCAGTTATTGTGCTCCTAATACAGATGAGGCTGCACACAGTGAAGTTAAAGTAACAGTGACCTCAGTCTTTAATAAGACACTCCAGAGTGAGGAACAGGCCTGAGGGGCCGGCTTATCTACAGTGCTCCCAAGAGATGCTGGGATCCCTTGGGACTTCAGGGGATTGAGCTCCCTGGTGGCGGAACATGGGAGTGCATGCTTTACAGATACACAACACACTGAGCCATGGCCGACACTGCACAGCTCTGGCGACATCGTGTATGTGGGGCCTGAAGGCAGACTGACCCAGTCCATCCAATGAGACACTGTGTAAATGGGGCCTATAGAGACAGGCTTCGTTACTGACAGAGTCCGATTCAGAAAGACATCAATGCAGAAATAGACAGCACTACAGGTTAAAATTATTCCTCTTCTACATGCTTGCTGGTTCACAAGGATCTCTGAGAAAGACAATGGAGCCATTTTATTCCGACTCAGCATGACTTTGTTAAAATGACTTCCTCTCATAGCAACCAGCAAACTGACAATCTGATAGGGTGCAGCATGGCTCCAGTGAGATCGAGCTAACCTTCATCTTAGTTGAAAAACAATCAGGCCCATGTTTAAGCTGCATGTTATCTGAAGTTGGCAGGGTACTTTTTATTCTTTTGCTGCCCACGAGCTCATACTCTGAGTGTAGATGTTCAAGCCCTGGAACACTTGAGTCAAGAAGCAGTGTGTCCATTGACACCGCTGTGTCAGCCAATGAGTTGCATTGTGGCAGCCGTTAGCGTTCCACCTCCTTCCTCCTCTGGTTCCCAACAACACGGTTCCGAGTAAGCACGAGACACTTGATGGTGGAATACGTGGACCAGACGATCAAGAAACGGCTGAGCGCACTGGATACAGCAAAGGCTACTGTCCCCGACAGCATCCCGGCTATCGTGCTGAAGACTTGCTCCAGGACTAGCCGAGGTGGCTCACTGCCACCTTCTCGAGGGCAATTAGGGAATGGCAATAAACGCTGGCCTCGCCAGGGACGGCCACATCCCATGAACCAATAAATAATAGACTTTATTAATGAATGGCTTTCGGTTTCGGTATCTTTCAAGGCTGCTGAAATTCTGTTGAAAACGGTGATCCTTTATACACCATATTTGTCTACATCAAATCCTTTGCAGAGAGTCTCTTCATGTGAGCACTTTCAGTTCTTTACTCCTGTTAAGTATGCACTGTTTAACTAAGCAAGGTACAACCTTGGCTCTGCTTTATTTAGGCCCAAAGCGCCTGACTCTCAAAATGGCTGGCCTTTTATACCTGAGCAGCACCATGTGCGTGCTGCTCCGTGGTCTCCAACAATGACGCCATCTGGTGGCTACAAGCAGAATGTACATACATGACACTAAACCGCTCTGAGATCTTATCACAGTCTTTCACAGGTTGAGACGGTTTGCTGCTTTGCACTCCCGGGTTGATCGTCTCAGTTCGATTCCAGCCTTGGGTGAGTGTGCGGGGTCTGTTGTGGCTGATGGCTGGATGACTGACTTGTTGCGGGTGTCAGTGGCCATGCCAGAAATTGCAAGTCTATTTTTATTAAACAGGTCCGTGATGGAAATTCCGGGTCACTGATGACCCTTGAGTCCGCTGAAGACTGCTGGTAGGTTGGTTGGTCGTCGATGGTTTCTTCGTCCCACTGTTCTGGCTCGTCTGTGTGCCTCAGCTGTGTCTGATCCATGTGTTTCCTGCAAGTTTGCCCATTCTTGAGCTTAATAGCAAATACTCTGTTGCCCTCCTTGGCCATGACTGTACCAGCGATCCATTTGGGACCCTGACCATAGTTCAACACATATACAGGATCATTAAGAGAAATCTCGCATGACACAGTTGTGCGATCATGGGACCGTTGTTGACTTTGTCTTCTGTATTCAATATGATTATTTAAATCCAGGTGTACCAGAGATAGCTTGGATTTAAGACCTCTTTTCATCATGAGTTCAGCAGGCGAGACCCCTGTGAGTGTGTGGGGTCTTCTCCTGTAACTCAGCAGTATGCAGGACAAGCGGGTCTGCAGTGACCCTTGGGTTACTCTCCTCATGCTTTGCTTGATAATTTGTACTGCACGTTCAGCTTGCCTGTTGGATGCAAGCTTGAACGGTGCTGACCTTACATGTTTCACAAACTCCTGAAACTCCTGACTGGTGAAGCACGACCCATTGTCGCTCACCACTATGTCAGGCAGACCATGTGTCACGAACATGACATTGAGATTCTCTATGGTTGCCGACGACATGCTGGATGACATGATTATGCATTCTATCCACTTCGAATAAGCATCCACCACCACTAAAAACATCTAGCCCTGGAAGGGACCTGCAAAATCTAGATGGATCCTGGACCAAGGTTTGGATGGCCACGATCACAGACTTAGCGGCGATTCCGCTGGTGCTTTGCTGAGCTGCATGCAAGTGTTGCACTGATGCACGCATGCTTCCATCTCAGAATCAATTCCTGGCCACCATACATGAGACCTGGCGATGGCCTTCATCATCACTATCCCAGGATGTGTGCTGTGTAACTCACGCATGAACTTCTCTCTCCCTTTCTTGGGCATTACAACGCGATTGCCCCACATTATGCAATCTGCTTGAATAAACAGTTCGTCTTCGCAACGAATGTACGGTTTGGCCTTCTCGCACATTTGCTCAGGTATGGCAGACCAATCCGCTTTGAGGATGCAACCCTTTACCACCGATAAAATAGGGTCCTGGCTGGTCCAGGTCTTAACTTGTTGAGCAGTGACAAGGGTTCCTTCACTCTCAAAGCATCCATGATTAACATTAGATCCACCGGTTGTGGTGTTTCCACCTCCGGTGTGGGCAACGGCAACCGCCTCAAAGCATCGGCACAATTCTCTGTGCCAGGTCTGTGACGAATGACATAATCATAGTCAGATAATGTCAGCGCCCATCTTTGGATGCGGGATGAAGCGTTGGTATTGATACCTTTGCTCTTGGAAAACAATGAAATGAGCGGCTTGTGATCAGTCTCTAATTCGAACGTCAGACCGGACAGGTATTGATGCATCTTTTTACACCGTACACACACGCTAAAGCTTCTTTTTCTACCGTGCTGTAGGCTCTTTCTGCTTTCGAAAAACTTTTGGATGCACACACGACAGGTTGAAGTTTCCGCGACTCATTGGCTTGTTGGAGTACGCAACCAATTCCATATGATGATGCGTCACATGCCAAAACTAAATGTTTACATGGGTCATAATGTACCCGCAGCTTGTTCGAACAAAGCAGATTGGTGGCTTTCTCGAAAGCTCTGTCTTGCGATGCACCCCACACCCAGTTGTCGTCTTTTCTCAATAGCATGTGCAGTGCTTCTAGTAAGGTGCTCAACTTAGGTCGGAAGTTACCAAAGTAGTTGAGTCGACCCAGGAACGAACACAGCTCCATCACATTCTGCGGCTTGGGTGCATTCTTGATGGCCTTGGTTTTCACACCAGTAGGTCTGATGCCATCAGCGGCGATTTTCCTACCGAGGGATTCGACCTCCGGTGCCATGAAGACGCACTTCGAGTGTTTAAGTCTGAGTCCCACTCTGTCCAAACGCAGTGAAATCTCTTCCAGGTTGTTCAGATGTTCCTTGGAGTCACGACCGATGATCAGGATGTCATCTTGGACCACGACGGTTCTGGAAATGGACCAGTAGACTTTCCATGTTCCTTTGGAATATTGCTGCAGCTGAGCCGAAAGGACACCTGTGGTAAATAAACAGTCCTTTGTGCATGTTAATGCACGTAAGTCTCTTCGACACCTCGACCAACTCCTGTGTCATATAGGCCGACGTGAAGTCCAGTTTTGTGACCGACTTCCCTCCGGCTAGCGTCGCAAACAAGTCATCAGCCTTTGGTAACGGGTACTGATACGGGTAACGGGTACCGGAACAATGGGTCTGGCCCATTCATTAAATTCGACCAGTGATATGATCCTTTCACGCTGGAGTCTGTCCAGTTCAATTTCGACCTTCTCCCTCATCATATGTGGCACTGCCCGAGCTTTATGATGGACAGGTCTTGCATTTGAGTTCACGTGGATCTGCACCTTGTCTCCCGTGAAGTTGCCGATACACGGTTCGAACAGTGAAGGGAACTTGCTCAATACTTGGGCACATATATATTCCTCCAATGACAATGCCTTTATGTCGTTCCAGTTGTATCTGATTTTCTCCAACCAGCTCCTGCCGAGCAGCGTTGGGCCATTGCCTGGAACAATCCACAGCGGTAACACATGACCGCACCGTTATATAACACATTGAACATTAAAATGTCATGGCCAACTACCGAAGGTAAACAAAAAGGCTAATGGAATGCTGGCCTTTTATATAGAGGACTAGATTACAAGGGGGTAGAAGTTATGCTGCAGCTGTACAAAACCCTGGTTAGACCACTCCTGGAGTACTGTGAGCAGTTCTGGGCACCACATTACAGAAAGGATATATTGGCCTCGGAGGGTGTGCAGCGTAGGTTTAGCAGAATGTTTTCCTTGGAACAGAGGAGGTTGAGGGGAAACCATATTGAGGTGTATAACATTATGAGGGGCCTGGATAGAGTGGATAGGAAGGACCCATTTCCCTTAAGAGAGGGGTCAACAACCAGGGAGCACAGATTTACAGTAATTGGTCGGGGGTTTAGAGGTGATTTGAGGGGAAATGTTTTCACCCAGAGGATGGTGTATGTCTGGAACTCACAGCCTGAAAGGGTGGTAGAGGCAGAAACCCTCACCACATTTAAAGTGCTTGGATGTGCACTCGAAGTGCCGTAACCAACAGGGCTACGGACCAGGAGCTGGAAAGTGGGATTAGGCTGGGTAGCTGTTTGTCGGTCGGCACGGACATGTTGGGCCAAAATGGCCTCCTTCCGTGCTGTAAATTTCTACGATTTCTATGAATGCTATCCGGAGTCCAAGGGCTAAGTTGCGCGGAGAGATTACACAAACTAGGATTGTATTCCCTGCAATTTAGAAGGATGAGGGGTGATCTGATGAACGTTTTCAGGATATTAAGGGGAACAGATCGGGAATACAGAGAGAAACGTTTCCACTTGTTGGGTATTCTAGGACTAGGGGCACATTGTCGAAACATCAGAGGCAGCACTGTCGGAGGGGCAGTACTGAGGGAACGCTGCACTGTCGGCGGGGCAGTACTGAGGGAGCGTCGCACTGTCGGAGGGGTATTACTGAGGGAGAGCCGTACTGTCGGAGGGGCAGTACTGAGGGAGAGCCGCACTGTGGGTGGGGCAGTACTGAGGGAACGCTGCACTGTCGGCGGGGCAGTACTGAGGGAGCGTCGCACTGTCGGAGGGACAGTACTGAGGGAGTGCCGCACTGTCGGAGGGGCAGTACTGAGGGAGCGCCGCACTGTCGGAGGGGCAGTACTGAGGGAGCGCCGCACTGTCGGAGGGGCAGTACTGAGGGAGTGCCGCACTGTCGGAGGGGCAGTACTGAGGGAACGCCGCACTGTCGGAGGGGCAGTACTGGCTGTGAAGCACTTTGGGATGTCCGGAGGTCTGAAATGAGCTGTAGAAATGCGAGTTGTTTGTTTCATAATACCAAATGTTACTTTCATTTTTGGTGCTCCTGAGGCAAAAATTGATCGCGCAGAGTCCATCTATCGCTGGCTTCTGTGGTGAACTCTGAGGGGACCCTGTGTCACTGACACAAGGAGCAGGAGGCCAAAGGAACGTGGAGAAAGTGCAGTTAAAAAAATGAGGAAGATGGCTGTGCAATTTTTGTAAATGATGATGCAACTTTTGAACGGCCTGGCTGTTTGTTTCCCCGGTGTCCAATGCTGTGACCACCTTCTGTGTTTGCAACTCTCCATTGGTCAGTCGACTGAATGGGGTTGGAGGGGGTGGGAGGGAGGGCCTATGCTCATTAAGCTATAAAAGATCCGGTAAGTTCCACCAGTCCATCGAAGCTGCCGGGAGCTGACTGAAGGAGCACTGGTGAGTGAGTGGCCTGGGGCAGATGGACAAGCAGGAGGGTGAGGGGTGGGCTGGGGGAATGGAACGTGCATCAGTCCACACCCAGTTTGCCTGGCTGTCGGCTCAGGACTGACTTGAAGCCCCCTGACCATTGCATAGCCTCGTATCTTTTTCTCTGAGGAGGTAACAAGGAGGGTCGATGAGGGCAGTGTGTTTGATGTGGTCTACATGGATTTTAGCAAGGCTTTTGACAAGGTCCCCCATGGCAGGCCGATCAAAAATGTAAAGTCCATGGGACCCAAGGGAGAGGGGCAAATTGGATCCAAAATTGGCTCAGTGGCAGGATGCAAAGGGGAATGGTTGATGGGGTGTTTGTGCGACTGGAAGGCTGTTTCCAGTGGGGTACCGCAGGGCTCAGTACTCGCTCCCTTACTTTTTGCAGTGTAAATGATTTAGACTTAAATGTAGGGGTTCTGATAAAGAAGTTTGCAGATGATACAATAATTGGCTGTGTGGTTGACAGTGAGGAGGAAAGCTTTAGACTGCAGGAAGATATCGATGCACTGGTCAGTCGGGCAGGAACGTGGAATATGGAATTGATTCCGGTAAAGTGTGAGGTAATGCATTTGGGGAGGGGCAACAAGGCAAGGGAATACACAATAAATGGGAGGATACTGAGAGGTGGGGAGGAACAGAGAGACCTTGTTGTGTGTTTCCACAGATCCTTAAAAGTAGCAGGTAGATAAAGTGGTTAAAAAGGCATATGGAATGCTTTACTTTCTTAGCCGAGGCAGAGAAAATAACAGCAGGGAAGTTATGCTAGAAATGTATAAAACACGAGTTAGGTCACAGCTGGAGTACTGCGTGCAGTTGTGGTCGGCGTATTATCGGAAGGACGTGATTGTACCAGAGAGGGTGCAGAGGAGATTTACGAGGATGCTGCCTGGAATGGAGAATCTTAGTTATGAGGACAGATTGGATAGGCTGTGTTTGTTCTCATTGGAACAGAGGAGGTTGAGAGGAGACCTCATTGAGGTGTACAAAATATTGAGGGGACTGGACATAATGGATAGTAAGGGGCTATTTCCATTGGTGGAGGGGTCTATTATGAGGGGACATAGTTTTAAAGTGGTTGGTGGAAGATTTCGAGGAGATTTGAGGGGGGGCTTTGTTACACAGAGGGTTGTGGGGATCTGGAACTCGCTGCCTGGAAGAGTGGTGGATACAGAAACCCTCACCACTTTTAAGAGGTGGTTGGATGGGCACTTAAAGTGCAGTAACCTGCAGGTAATTGGGATTAGACTGGATAACCTCTTGTTGGCCGGAGCAGATATAATGGTAAGTACTGCAGGGTCTCGAATACCGCCAGGGTGATCTCCTGGACTAGTTTCGATCGCCTGGATGGGTCGGAGAGGAATTTTCCCAGGTATCTTTCCCCAATTGGCCTGGGTTTTTATCTGGTTTTTGCCTCTCCCAGGAGATCACATGGCTCCGGTTGGGGTGGAGTGTAGAATGTTTCAGTGTAAGGGGTGTTGCAGTTGTGTGGGGCGGACTGGTTGGGCCGGGTGCTCTTTACCTTTCCGCCATTGTTCATTGTTCACAGGTTTATATGTAACCTTCAGGGCTGCTGACCGAGGGCCGTGCGGCTCTTTGTCGGCCGGCGCGGACACGATGGACCGAAATGGCCTCCTTCTGCCCTGTAAATTTCTATGATTCTATGGTCCCAGCCTAGTTTCAGCTTGGCTCAGTCGGTATCACTCTCTCTCTCGACTCTGAGTCAGAAGGTCGTGGGTTCCAGACACACTGCAGAGACTTGGACCAATAATCTCGGCTACTGCCTCAAAGTTGAATTGTTGGTGTCCAAAATAAAAATTGTGCAGAACTGAAGTACTCCTACAACAGTCTTCTTTAAAGTGGTGAACAAAATGGTGAAATGCCTAATTTTGAATCGTAACCCACGTTACTTGTAAACTGCAATGTTCAAAAATGAAGAAAGGGGGCACCCAAGGAATGTATATTACTTCAACTTGAACTCCTCATCCTTTGTTCTGGTTGTTAGTATCATACCTCCTTAACTCAACCCGCTCTGGTTTCTGAATTGTGCTGTTTCTCATTACCGAAAGATGTAAGGATTGTAATTCTTCAATAAAGCTAGATTTATTCTCTGCAACGGATCAAAAAAAAAACATTCCAGTGCACTACTGAGGGAGTGCTGCACTGTCGGAGTGTGCCGACTATTAAATACAGCCCAACTCGGCAGTGAAGGGGAGAGTCTGATCTCTCTGTCGCTGTTTGGGTGAGATAGAGAGATAGAGAGGGAGAGATGGAGAGCGAGAGATAGCGAGGGGTAGAGATAGAGAGATAGAGAGAAGGGGGTGTGGGAAGAAGGGAGAGGTAAGAGAGAGGGTGAGAGATCGAGGGAGAGAGAGAAATAGAGAGTTTGAGAGCGAGGGAGAGGCTGAGGGAGGGGGAGAAAGAGAGAGCAAGGGGAGAGAGAGAGGGAGAGGGGGAGAGAGAGAGATAGGGGAAAAGTGAGAGAGAGGGGGAGAGATAGACAAAGGGCAGAGAGAGGAAGAGGTCGGGAAAGAATGAATGAGAGTTAGAGGGAGAGAGAGAATGAGAGGGTGAGAGGGGCGGAGGAGATAGAGGGAGACAGAGATGGATAGGGAGAGTTTAGCGGGTAGTTTTAGCGAGGTGTAGAGTATTGGGGTTGATGAAGTGAGTGCAGGAAGTGTTAATTGAAGACAGGAAAGTGGGAACATGATGTGGTGAATAGTCATTTTACAGAGTGATCTCGGGGAAGGGGGAAATTCCTGATCTCAAAGGGCGACGATTATCTGGAATAAGCTGCAAGTTGTGGAAGTGAGGGTGGATGGGATTGGGGGAGTGTGTAAAGGCAGTCGGATGGCAGGGTGGGTGATTGGGGTACCAGAGGGAGGCTCTCTGTTTGTTGCCCCATCCCATTCCAACCAGAAACGATATCCCACAGCAGCCCATCCATAAAGACTTGCATTTCTATAGCGCCTTTCACAACCTCAGGACGGCCAAAGCGCTTCACAGCCAATGAAGTACCTTTGCAGTGTAGTCACTGTTGTAATCTGGGAAACGCAGCAACCAATTTGTGCACAGCAAGCTCCCACAAACAGCAATGTGAGAATGAAAAGATAATCTGTTTTGGTGAGGTTGGTTGAGGGATAAATATTGGCCCCAGGACACTGGGGAGAACTCACCTGCTCTTCTTCCCAGAGTGCGTTAGAATCATGAAGATCCATCGGAGAGGGCAGTCAGGGCCCTGGGTTCAACGTCTCATCCAAAAGACGGCCCCTCCGACAGTGCGGCGCTCCCTCAGTACTGCCTCTCCGACAGTGCGGTGCTCCCTCAGTACTGCCCCTCCGACAGTGCGGCGCTCCCTCAGTACTACCTCTCTGACAGTGCGACGCTCCCTCAGTACTTCCCCTCGGACAGTGCGGCGCTCCCTCAGTACTGTCCCTCCGACAGTGCGGCGCTCCCTCAGTACTGCCCCTCCGACAGTGCGGCGCTCCCTCAGTACTGCCCCTCCGACAGTGCGGTGCTCCCTCAGTACTGCCCCTCCAACAGTGCCGTGCTCCCTCAGTATCGCCCCTCCAAAGTGCGGCGCTCCCTCAGTACTGACCCTCCGACAGTGCGGCGCTCCCTCAGTGCTGCCCCTCTGACAGTGCGACGCTCCCTCAGTACTGACCCTCTGACGGTGTGGCACTCCCTCAGTCGTGTCACTGGGAATGTCGGCCTGGACTGTGGGGCTCAAGGTTCTGGAGTGTGGCTCGAACCCACGACCCTCTAACTCAGAGGTGAGAGAAAGGGAGAGATAGCCTTTGAACAAAGGTAACATTGTATGATTTTTCACTCCCCCGCCCCTCTCCCTAAACTGGCTTCGCTCCCTCGCCCAATAGGTACTGAGGCTAACGGCAGTTAGGGCCTCGATTGTGATCAGCTAATGAAGCCATTCCCAGCAGTCAGACTCCGTCACTTTCTGTATTTACCTGTACGCTCTGTTTTCTGGATCTCGTTTACTGTTTTTTTGTGAGAAATTTATGAACCTGCTTTTCATTTTGATGTTTTTCTGGAATTTGCTTATTTTTACTGAATTTCCACCCAATCTTCTCTACACCTGTCCTGTAGCCCCGAACAATCCCTGGGTTCCATGGGCACCATTTGCTCCATGGAAATCTGGGACATCATCCGTCAGATGTTAGTCTGGACGGTAAGTCACTGCCAGAAATTTATCCATGGAGGGTTCCTTTCTGTTCTCTTCTACAGGGACCTCGCTGTTAGCAGAATGGGAGCCAGTGAAGGTAAGATCGGCGGGATCACTACAACCGGCGGTGGACATTCGTTTGGCGGTTCAAACACGATCGGCGGTAATAATACAACCGGCGGTAATGTAAGTTACGTGTAAGTATCTTCTATAAGTATCTTCCATATATTTAGCTTTTGTACAATATCACTGTTTGTAGTGAATAGAAAGTGACGGGGTGTAACTTCCAGGTTCATGTGTTGTATTTTCACTGTACTCTTGTTCAGGTTGAATTATTTAAATGTGTGACTTATGTGGACAACACGAAAGATTTGCCTGCTGGCTATTTTTATGTCAAATGATATCCTGAATAATGCACACTCCTCATTCAAGCAGGTTTCTGGAAAAATCAGACATTTAGCAAGATTTAGGTGAATATGTAACCCGCAATAGTGCTTTTGTGTCCGCATTAATATTCAGTTCCAATTTTAGGATCTGGGGGATTCCCGCTGAGATTAGACACGGGGACCCTTCTATCTTGTCATTCCACCAGTTCCAGATCTGAGCAGGGCTGTAGTTTTAGTAAAAAGGAAGCACGTGGTGTGTTCTGATGTGATATTGTTGTTACTCAGTAGGATCATCATCATCATCATCATAGGCAGTCCCTCGGAATCGAGGAAGACTTGCTCCCACTCTTAACATGAGTCCTTAGGTGGCTGAACAGTCCAATATGAGAGCCACAGTCCCTGTCACACGTGGGACAGATAGTCATTGAGGGAAGGAGTGGGTGGGACTGGTTTGCTGCACGCTCTTTCCGCTGCCTGCGCATGATTTCTGTATGCTCTCGGCAACGACACTCGAGGTGCTAAGTGACTTCCAGATGCACTTCCTCCACTTCGGGCGATCTTTGGCAAGGGACTCCCAGGTGTCAGTGGGGATGTTACACTTCATCAGAGATGCTTTGAGGGTGCCCTTGTAACGTTTCCTCTGCTCACCTTTGGCTCGTTTGCCGTGAAGGAGTTCTGAGTAGAGCGCTTGCTTTGGGAGTCTCGTATCTGCCCAGCGGAGCTGATCAAGTGTGGACAGTGCTTCAATGCTGGCGATGTTGGCCTGTCGAGGACGCTAACGTTGGTGCGTCTGTCCTCCCAGGGGATTTGTAGGATCTTGCGGAAACATCGTAGGAAAGTTCGAACCACACTTTCTATTTTAAGGGTGCATACGGAAGTTATTTTTAATAAGTTGTCAGGGTAATAGGGTGACTTACAACAATGGCAAAGTTTCAGTGATGGGAATTGCATCCTATGTAAAGTTCACTGAGAAAGCAAAGATTTATATTGACGTACTGAGCTCTGTTAAAAAGCAGATTTTGAATAAAGTGTGCAGAAGGAATTGAACACCATGTATCACAGACATCACAGTAAAGGAATGACACAAGTGAGCAGATAGTTTGTTGCTATGGGCCATCCGGCCCTGTTTGAGTTCCTGAAATGGAAGGTATAATCTTCCCCAATGCCAACATTGCAAACTTTGATGAGCACAAAATTCACAAAAACCGTGCGGTAAAAATGACTCCGTTGAACAGTAGCCTGCTGCCTCCCTTGCCACCACATTGGACATGCTGCTGCTCTCCCTTCCAGCTAACCGCTGAAACAGGGAAACTCTCATATTCAGTGTTAGCTTTCCCTTTTACAGGCTACAGCCAAAACCCAGCTTCTCTAGTCTCTGCACATAACCCAAGTCCCACATCCCTGGTAACATTCCAGTAAATCTCCTCTGCACTCCATTCAAGGACCTGGGTGTCCTTGTACACCAGTCAGTGAAAGCAAACATGTAGGTGTAGCAAGCAGTTAGGAAGGCAAATGATATGTTGGTCTTCATTGCAAGAGGATTTGAGTACAGGAGCAAGGATGTCTTACAACAGTTATACAGGGTCTTGGTGAGACCGCACCTGGAGCAGTGTTTGCAGTTTTGGTCTCCTTACCTAAGGAAGGATCTACTTGCCATCGAGGGAGTGCAGCGAAGGTTCACGAGACTGATTCCTCCGATGGCGGGACTGTCATATGACGCGAGATTGGGTCGACGAGTATTCACTGGAGTTTTGAATAATGAGAGGGGATCTCATGAAACGTGTAAAATTCTGCCTGGGTTGGAGAGACTGGATGCGGGGAGGATGTTTCCCCTGGGTGGGAAGTCTAGAACAAAGGGTCACAGTCTCAGGATACGGGGTAGGAAATTTAGGATCGAGATGAAGAGAAATTTCTTCATTCAGAGGGTGGGGAACCTGTGGAATTCTCTACCACAGAAGGCTGTGGAGGCCAAGTCACTGAATATATTTAAGGGGAAGATAGATACATTTTTAGAAACAAAAGGCATCAAGGAGTATGGGGAAAAGCGGGAATATGGTGTTCAGATAGAGGATCAGCCATGATCATATTGAATGGCGGTGCAGGCTCGAAGGGCCGAATGGCCTACTCCTGCTCCTATTTTCTATGTTTCTATATAAGGCCTTGACATCCTTCCTGGAGGGTGGTCCCTATAACTTGATCGAATACTCCAGCTTCGGTCTAACCACTGTTTGATAAGGTGGAAGTAGTGGCAGATGGAATTCAATGTCAACATTTAAGTAATAGGGGAGCGGGAGGAGCAGTGCGGTGGTGTACCACTCCAGGGAGCAGCAGGTGCTGGAGCAGGAGGGCGACGGCAGTGAAGTGGGACATCACCACGGTCCAGGTTGGTGATTGGAGCGTGGGCAGGCACAGCAGGAGCGGCGAGGTCAGGGCGAAGGGGCGGCGAGAGATTGTAGTGGGACGTGATCAGGGCCAAGGAGAGGCATGAGTTCGGGGCCCAGAACAGGTGAGGGCCTAGGGGCAGCACGAGCCCAGCCCACACTGTGCGATATGTGTGTGCACTAGGTCCATGCAGCAGAGCAGGTCTCCATCGTCTTGGGTAATCCTTGTCACTGGACCAAGACCTCGCTCTGTCAAGCCCGTGTGGTGGCTGGTGTGCAACGGTCATCACATGTTAAAAAAATCCACCCACAGGCATCTTCCACCCTTCAGGATGTAGATTGGGACCTGGAATATTAGGTCCTTCATTGAAACATCTGTGAACTCATCCCTTTTCGGCGTGGAAGCAAGTCATCCTCGTTTCCGAGGGACTGCCTATGATGATGATGATGAGGTTAGATAGGTAGAAAAGAGAATAAAGGGATATGAGACCAGGCAGTGGTATGAGAACACATCCTGGGTTCCAAGGGCACGCTCCGTTCCATGGAGCTCTGGTACATCACCCTTCAGTTGTTAGTCTCGTGTTGACACTGCACACAATGTAACCTGGGGCTATCACCACTGGTTCTCATACAATATCCAGAGATATGAACTTTGCAGTAGAGATCATTGGATAGCCAACAGAACCAAGAGCCCAGGCTGCTTTGAACTTGTCCCCAGCGCAGCAGCAGCAAGGTCAGTTGTAGCAGCCCTCATACTGTCCTAACTGAGGTCAGCTAACTCAGCACAGATCACGGATCACACCATGGGCTTTCCCTCCACGTATGGCTCAGTTTCACACACAGGGCAGTGCATTGATTCATTGATGCACCAGTTCAGGTTGCCAACTCCAGTTGAATATATTCCTGGTTTCATCACATGACCTCCAGCCCCCAAATGTCCCGCCCCCACACTCCTGTCATTGGTGGCTCAACACGACCCACCTCACGGCACACTGCCTTCCCACAGCCAATCGGAAAGTGAAACAGCAGTTCATTATATAATCATCGACCAGGCCAACATCCCCAGCATCGAAGCACCGACCACACTTGATCCGCTCCGCTGGGTGGGCCACATTGTCTGTATGTCAGACACAACACTCCCAAAGCAAGCGCTCTGCTCGGAACTCCTTCACAGCAAACGCGTCAAAGGTGGGCAGAGGAAACATTACAAGGGCATCCTCAAAGCCTCCCTGATAAAGTGCAACATCCCCACTGAGACCTGGGAGTCCCTGGCCAAAGACTGCCCTAAGTTCAAGGAAGTGCATCCGGGAGGGCGCTGAGCATCTCGAGTCTCGTCACCGACAGCATGCAGAGACCAAGCGCAGGCAGCGGAAATAGCGTGCGGCAAACCAGTCCCACCTACCCCTTCCCTCAACGACTATCTGTCCCACCTGTGACAGGGACTGTGGTTCTCGTAGTGGACTGTAGAGCCATCTAAGAACTCATGTTAAGGGTGGAAGCAAGTCTTCCTCGATTCCGAGGGATTGCCGATGACATAATCAGATGATTTTAACTGTCAGTCAAACAGCCATTTTTCTCATCTCTGGTCCAGTTTTCCCATCACTAAGAAACAGAAGGAAATGAAACAAGGACACAATGTTTTTCACTGCCCCTATGATTTTTCTGTCGCCTTGCTTGCAGCAGTGTCTTGAAGATTAATCTTTAATTCTTAGAGACACCAAGACAATCCTGAAGGGTCGGCAACCTACCACAAGGGGGTTATTTATCTTTTTAAACAGCGTTTGTATCTGAGGGTTACTTTCTGTTCTGTTTTACAGGCTTCCCAGGAGCGCAGCGGGAAACCAGGCTGATGACAAAATTTGGCACATTAACGTTAAAAATGATACAGGCACCATCAAGCTGACTGACCCAGCGTAAGTATATTCTGTAAGTCTCTTGCATCATTTTGTGAAAAAATCCATACTCCCTCCTGTAATAACACCGGGCGGCTTTCCCCACTGATTCAGTGAGTAAAATGCTCGGGTCAGTTTGGTACTGAGCCACACAGAACAGTCAGGTCTCAAGTTTGATTCCCAGTCTGTGCTGAGTTGGTTAATCTGAGGCTGGCCAGTGGTAAGGTCACCACAATGGGCCTCAGTGTCCCTAGTCTAAGGAGGGGATGAACTGTGCTGAAAATCACAAGTGTGGAAGTTGAACCCACTTAGGATCAGTTGTGATGACACATGGAAACATAGAAACATAGAAAATAGGAGCAGTAGTAGGCCATTCGGCCCTTCGAGTCTGCACCACAATTCAATATGATCATGGCTGATCCTCTATCTCAACACCACATTCCCGCTTTTTCCCCATACACCTTGATGCCTTTTGTTTCTAGAAATCTATCTATCTCCCTCTTAAAAATATTCAGTGACTTGGTCTCCACAGCCTTCTCTGGTAGAGAATTCCACAGGTTCACCACCCTCTGAGTGAAAACATTTCTCCTCATCTCAGTCCGAAATTTCCTACCCCGTATCCTGAGACTGTGACCCCTTGTTCTAGACTTCCCAGCCCGGGGAAACATCCTCCCCGCATCCAGTCCATCCAACCCAGTCAGAATTTTACACGTTTCAATGAGATCCCCTCTCATTCTTCTAAACTCGAGTGAATACAGGCCTCGTTGACCCAATCTCTCCTCATACAACAGTCCTGCCGTCTCAGGAATCAGTCTGGTGAACCTTCACTGCACTCCCTTTATGGCAAGTATATCCTTCCTTCGGTAAGGAGACCAAAACTGCACACAATACTCCAGGTGCGGTCTCACCAAGGCCCTGTACAACTGCAGTAAGACATCCTTGCTCCTGTACTTGAATCCTCTTGCAATGAAGGCCATATTAATGACACCCATATTAAAATCACCTCCAACACTTTTAACACTAGATATTACAAAATAAAACTGTTTGAGCTCACACATCACCCAGAGACTTTAGCCCCAATTTTCCTGAGGCATCTATTTGGGGTGGGGGAGGTGGGACGGGGGTCAGATTTCGGGCAAGGTGGAACTTCCGTCACCCAACAAGTGTGGACCTGACTCCATCCTAATTGCTGGGATTGGGGGCATGTGACTATTGGGTTGGTGCCCACACCATTCCTGGCACCACTGGGCACCGACTCCATGAAATTCAGAGCGGGGGCTGCACACAGCAGTCGTGGGATGTCCTGAAGAAATTAAACGTTTGCTGCTTTTGTTAAATAGGTCAGTTTCTGTACCAGAATCCATCACGTTGAGATGAATTGCAGTGGGGGAACATAAGAACATAAGAAATAGGAGCAGGAGTAGGCCATATGGCCCCTGGAGCCTGCTCCGCCATTCAATACGATCATGGCTGATCCGATCATGGACTCAGGTTCACTTCCCTGACCACTCTCCATAACCCCTTATCGCTTAAGAAACTGTCTTAAGGCAGCGAATTCTACAGAATTACAATACACTGAGAGAAGAAATTTCTCCTCACCTCAGTTTTAAATGGGCGGCGGGAGGCGGGGCGGGAGGGTCTGTGGAAGGCGATCTGAAACATTACAAGACTGCACCACACATCTAATGTAGCCCAGGGGGTTGGCGTTGGGGGGAGGGGGAGGTCTCCTGCACCTGCTCAGACCTGGGTGTGGTCCATACACACCTGTGGAGAGAGAGAACAAAGAACCTTGTCCTGCCTGCCTGCCGTTTTGAGCCCTGATTTTTCCAATGATAATTACAGTTCTCACACAGCGCTCAACGTTCTCACACACACAACTGGCTCTTTAAAAATGGCCGATATGAGACCAGGAGCTATACTGCACATGTGCGCCCGTAGGAATCATGTCAAAAATGTCCTTTATTTTCCCGCGCATGGGCAGAAGGGGCGGTATTGTTTTTTCGGCGCAGTGGGTAGGCTCCACCCCCCGAGGCGACTGGACAGGCCGCGTGGAGCCAATTCTGAAAAATACAAGCGAGGAAACTTGGCACATTTATTTTAGGAGTAGTTCTGACCTAGAAAAATGGGAGTAACTCTGGCAATGCGCCATAAAATTACTCTGGGCAAACTTGAGCCCTATGATTGATGAATAAAGCAGTGGGGAACCAAGTAATTAGGTCTTGCCTCAAATTCCTCTGTGACCTGCCACAAGAACACGTTATTACGCTGAGGAAAATGCATTGTACTGTTGAATTCTCATATTGCAGCAATCCAAAAAGGATGAATAAGTGTTCTTTACTCCTTGTAGATCTTTTATGGTGACTGGGGAAGGAATGACACCACTGGAGACTGTTGAAAAAGGAGAACAGAATGAAATTGCCTTCATAGAAAGCCCAAATGAGGGTCTGTCAGGGCTTATCAGCTACCAGTGTGGTGACAAGCAACTGGTTGTACTCTTCTACAAACCGTCCACCCACAGTGTCTCAGACCCTCCCATTTGCGCTTTGAATATTCAAGATGACAAAAAAATCCTGGATGCCAGCCTGTACAAAGCCATGCTAAAGGTGATGGAAATCTCAGCCACGTTTACCAGGAAAGCAATCTCACAATCTGAGTATATGCTGAGCCTGGAAATTCATGGCTTGAAAGTCACTGTTACCCTCGAGAAAAATGCTTCTTTACGTGTAACCGTAAGCAATTAGAAAAAGAGTCACATTAAGCATCATCATTCATTTTTGAGTTGAATGCTTCTAACAGTCAGTGCACTGTCTCATTACTTCAAACCCTAAATAAATATTCATGGAGTGTTCATGTGTGAGTACGTCTGTTTTCTATAAAGTTTGTGTGGTCTCTCCTAATCTAGAGCTAAATGCGAAATGTCTATAACTACAACAAGTTCTCTATCCACAACAGTACATTACGCCGAATACCATGTGCTTTAATTTTGCCCAACAATCTCTTGTGTGGGACCTTGTTAAAAGCCTTTTGAAAGTCGAAATTCACCACATCCACTGGTTCTCCCTTGTCCACTCTACCAGTTACATCCTCAAAAAATTCTAGAAGATTTGTCAAGCATGATTTCCCTTTCATAAATCCATGCTGACTTGGTTCGATCCTGTCACTGCTTTCCAAAAGCGCTGCTATTTCATCTTTAATAATTGATTCCAACATTTTCCCCACCACTGATGTCAGGCTAACTGGTCTATATTTACTCGTTTTCTCTCTCCCTCTTTTAAAAGTGGTGTTACATTAGCTACCCTCCAGTCCATAGGAACTGATCCAGAGTCGATAGACTGTTAGAAAAAGATCACCAATGCAGCCACTATTTCTGGGGCCACTTCCTTAAGTACTCTGGGATGCAGACTATCAGGCCCCATGGATTTATTGGCCTTCAATCTCATCAATTTCCCTAACACAATTTCCTGACTAATGAGGATTTCCTTCAGTTCCTCCTTCTCACTAGAACCTCGGTCCCTTAGTATTTCCGGAAGGTTATTTGTGCCTTTCTTCGTGAAGACAGAACCAAAGTATTTGTTCAACTGGTCTGCCATTGAGATGTTGCGGTGCGTTGGTCTGTATAGTCCCTTGGAGAGCGATCCCGCATTTAGTCACAGGATGGGTGTCACGCTGGAAACGCTCCCTTGATTGGTCCCATGTTGGGCCCGCCTCTTTTGCCACCTTCACACGACTAAATCGGGAGAAGAAAGACGGCCCGGTCTGTGTTTAGTGGTTGGTGAACGAGCCCTCGGGGCAAGGACCCACACTCCCGGCCCGCTGCTGGTGGTGGGTGGGGTGGGGGTTGGGGGAAGGGGAGAGAGAGATGGGGTCAGGAGGGAGGGGAGAGTGGGAGGGGGGATGGTAGGGAGAGAGGGAGGGAGCAGGAGGGAGGGGGGTGTGAGAGATGGGGGGATGGGACAAGGGAGGGGGAGAAAGACAGACAGGGAGAGGGAGGGAGGGAGAGAGAGAGGGCGGGAGGGAGATGGAGGGATAGAGGGAGGGGAAGAAGGGGCGAGTGGGAGGGAGGGAGAGAGGTGGAGACAGGGAGGAGGAGGGAGAGAGGGGGAGGGAGAAAGGGGGGAAGAGAGAGGGGGACATGGGGGGATGGGTGAGAGGGAAGGAGAGAGGAGTGAGGGGAAGAAGGGATGTTCGGGGCAGGGGAGGGAGGCAGAGGGGGAGACAGGGAGTGAGGGTGAGAGAGGATCGGGGGAGAGAGGGAGGGGGGATGGGGGGACAGAGAGAAGGAGAGGGAGAGGGGGGAGGGAGAGGGAGAGGGAGAGTGAGAGGGAGAGAGAGAAGAATGAGAGAGAGAGTGAAGGGGTGTTGGGGGCGGAGTGAGGGACGGGGCCAATCCCGACGGTTGCCTCATTTTGGGCACTTGGAGAACCCAGCATCAAACCCTGACCTCCCAGCCCGTGACCCTGTGACCCCGTGACCCCTGAGCTTGGGGCCAAACATGGAACTGGGGATGAAGTCGGGGAGGTTGGTGTGTGAGAGTCGCTGTGTCTGGGCCCGGGCTCCCCTCCCTGTGCCTCACCATCTCCCGCTATGTTCCCTCTGCAGCCTGTGGGTACTGCTGCCACTTAAAGTGCAAGAGAAAGCTGCGAAAGAAACAACAGGAGGGAAATCGCAGTTACCGATGTAGGCTCACGACCCCCGCAAGGGAAGGTGAGGCTCGCGATCAGCACTGGGCATCCGGGCAGTGGGCAGCTATCTCACACTCACTCTCACTCACACACACTCACACACACTCACTCACACACTCACATAACCACTCACACACATACACACTCACACTCACACACTCACACCAACACACGCACAATCAGACACACTCACACACTCATACACACTCACACACACCCTCACACTCACAATCACACACACTCACACACACCCACACTCACTCACACACACCCACATACACACACCCACACACACACTCATACACGCACACACACGCACACTCACACAAACACACACACAAACACGCTCACACATACACTCACACACTCATACACTCAGACACACACACACGCTCACACACTCATACACTCATACATGCACACACACTCACACGCACACTCACACAAACACACACACAAACACACACTCAAACACACACACACACACACTCATATACTCATACACATGCACACACACTCACACAAACACACAGAAACACACACACAAGCACACACACACATTCACAATCACACATTCACAATCACACACTCACATATTCACATACACACTCACACACAGAGGGAGCTTTACTCTGTATTCTAACCCCGTGCTGTCCCTGCCCTGGGAGTGTTTGATGGGACAGTGTAGAGGGAGCTTTACTCTGTATCTAACCCCGTGCTGTAGCTGCCCTGGGAGTGTTTGATGGGACAGTGTGGAGGGAGCTTTACTCTGTATCTAACCCCGTGCTGTACCTGCCCTGGGAGTGTTTGATGGGACAGTGTAGAGGGAGCTTTACTCTGTATCTAACCCCGTGCTGTACCTGCCCTGGGAGTGTTTGATGGGACAGTGTAGAGGGAGCTTTACTCTGTATCTAACCCTGTGCTGTACCTGCCCTGGGAGTGTTTGATGGGACAGTGTAGAGGGAGCTTTACTCTGTATCTAACCCCGTGCGGTGCTCCCTCAGTACTGCCCCTCCAACAGTGCGGTCCTCCGTCAGTACTACCCCTCCGGCAGTGCGGCGCTCCCTCAGTACTGCCCCTCTGACAGTGTGGCACTCCCTCAGTACTGCCCCTCCGACAGTGTGGTGCTCCCTCAGTACTGCCCCTCCGACAGTGCGGCGCTCCCTCAGTACTGCCCCTCTGACAGTGCAGCGTTCCCTCAGTACTGCCCCTCTGACAGTGCAGCGTTCCCTCAGTACTGCCCCTCTGACAGTGCGGCGTTCCCTCAGTACTGCCCCTCTGACAGTGTGGCGCTCCCTCAGTACTGCCCCTCTGACAGTGCAGCGCTCCCTCAGCACTGCGCCTCCGACAGTGCAGTGCTCTCTCAGTACTGCCCCTCTGACAGTGCAGCGCTCCCTCAGTACTGCACCTCCAACAGTGCGTAGATCCCTCAGTACTGCCCCTCCAAAAGTGCGGCGCTTCTTCAGTACTGTCACTCCGACAGTGCAGTGCTCCCTCAGTACTGCCCCTCCGACAATGCGGTGCTCCCTCAGTACTGCCCCTCTGACAGTGTGGCACTCACTCAGTACTTCCCCTCCGACAGTGCGGAGCTCCCTCAGTACTGCTGCTCCGACCACGTGGCACTCCCTCAATACTGCCACTCCGACAGTGCGGCACTCACTCAGTACTGCGCCTCCGACAATGTGGCGCTCCCTCAGTACTGCCCCACCAACAGTGCAGTGCTCCCTCAGTACCGCACTGGGAGTTTCGGCCTAGATTAATCGTTCTCTGCACCAGCCACGAGCCCTTCTCCCTCTGGGGCAGATCTAACACTCCGGTCCGCCCCTCAGCAATGTTCTTGATGACATCAAAACATTTTCTGACCACAATGTGTTCCACACGCCTCTGTCGGGTGTTCGTTTCCCACTCTACTTTGATTGCTAGACCTCGTGAATTACAGGAAGGACTCCATGTGACACAAAGTTTCGGCATAAACCCAACTGTTAGTTTATTGCATAAAAAAACACTAATCATTTTGGTTCAAGATTTCTGAGAGAATTGACCGAAGACATAAATCACCCGTCCAGCCAGTTGCTGCTGTTTGTCGATCGTAGGCTCGTGGTCGTTGTTTCTTGACCGCTTGTTCCTCTCCGATGTTCCCTCCTTCTCGTCCTGCTTGGCGATCTAATGTTCTCCTTCTCATTCTGTTCTTGCTCTTGTTTGGATGGCCACAATTTGTGCACGGGGCAAAGTCAAAGTGCCAAAGATAACTCCTTAACTTTAGTGTCCCCTTATCCAAAAAATGCAGACCGTTTGGGATCCTTTGTTGTCATGGGTTTTCACAGATTTGTGGTCTCCAGAGGGAACTGGTTTTCCCCTCCGGCCAATTAATCCAGGGACTCCTCTGCTTGATTGTATCAAAACATTTGTCTCGGTGTTTGATCAGGTCTCGCTCCTGATCGCAGAAGTTGCATTAATCAGTGATGAATCACTACCTGCCCCTGGCTGGCGCCCTTTGCTCCCGCCCAAGCAGTCACAAATGTTTCTTTTAAACCATTTTACTCCGTGGCCTCTTGCTGTGCCTCAATTGTGAAAATGTGTAAACCTTACACTCCCCCCTTTCATGTCTCTTGTTATAAACTCATAACCCACCGAGTGTTACCAACCGAGTGACTGCTACCCACCGAGAGAGTGTTGCCCACGGCGAGTGTGTTATCCACCGAGAGAGTGTTACCCACCGAGTGAGTGTTGCCCACTGAGAGCGTGTTACCCACAGAGTGAGTGCTACCCACTGAGAGTGTTACCCACCGAGAGAGTGTTACCCACCGAAAGAGTGTTACACACCGAGAGAGTTTTACCCACTGAGAGAGTGTTTCCCACCGAGTGTGTGTTGCCCACTAGGTGGTTTTTTCTTTTCCATGAGCCTTTTTGCGTGTATTGCAGTCATCGTCAAATCTCCATATTACATACTTTTTACAACAAAACAATGTTTGGCTTTAATCCATCTGACTTCAGTTTATAACTTTTACAAACACTTTGGCCTTGGTTCATTTTAATAACCCTTCAACATTCCCTTCTGTCGTTTTTGCTTTAATTTACAGGACAAGGTGAATAGATACTGTTGTGGGATTTTCTAGAGAACCCGACTTAGTTCATCCTGGGGACGTTAAAATGGCCAAGCAGAAGTTTGCCCGAGACAGTTTAAAATTAACCCAAGAAATCTGCTGAGCATGAGTCATGGAGATAGGGGAAGTGGGACAGTGGGCGGTTGAAAAGGCCACCGGCTGCATCCTTGTTTTGGAATAAGGCGGAACTAACTCCTTGTTTTTCTGCTGATGAGACGGAACCGAATGTTTAAGCAATAAGCTCAGGGTCCCATGTACCTTATTGTGGAATGTGTCTATTCTTCTATTGTAACCTCAATGACGCACGCACTTGTGGTTTGGAAGCTTAAATACGGGACACTTTAGGCCAGTCGGAGAGTTCTGATGGTGACAGTCTGTGAATCTTCACTCGGAGCTCCGACTTGGTCAGGTCTTAGTATTAGAATAAACTTGTGTGTTTTCCACTTATGTAGATGGGTGTTTGAGTCTCATTCCATAATACAGATTCCACCCCAACATTTTTGGTGTAGTCGGCCAGGATTTGATGACGACCGGTGAGATCGCGATGGAGGAGTCATGACAGGAGTGAGTAACTTTAAATACCACTCATAAATTCGAGTGACTCGGAAGTCGACGAGCGAACCCGGGCATCAATCCGAATCAAGCGAAATCTGCTGAGTGCGTAAGGCACAACTTTAAACTGGTTCCATAAACTAATGTAAGTTCGGGACACTACCGTTGCAATAAAAGATCGGAAGTGTTTCAAATTAAGAAATTGGATTAACAGGGAAATCTTGGGACGGGATTAAAGCGGCGTGAAGGAGCCAGAGCGGGAACGCCGCCAAGAAGTCGGATCACAGAATGGGGTTGGGGAAAGAACGAGACTGGGGTGAGGAGGCACCCTTACTGGATGCTATGCAGATGAACGGAAAGGTTTAATCGACAAGATGCTGAAAGACGGATGGGATCCGAATGAGGATCCCGCCGGTCAGAAGACCTGGTGGCAAAAACAAAAGAATAAATGTGTACAAAAAACAATGGTAATTAAAGCACGACAATTTCTGAAATAAGTAGAATTGAACAAGACAAAAAGAAAATACAGAAACTAAATGAATTGAAGTGGGACATTGCGTCCTTCAGGAATTAAGGGGTTAACAATACAACCTGCAAACTAGCTGCAATGGCTGAGATGACACGTGAACATAAACCATAGACAGGCTTAAGCTAAAAATAATTTTCCCTTCGTAGTCGACAAAATCTCAAGCGGGGGCCGGACACCGGCAAATGAAAGCCATGTCAAAGGCGTGAGTACATTTGAATTACCATGCACAGTTCGGACAAAGGGCAGAAATCTCTCTGGTGTCAGCTGTCTGAGAGATCCGAATCTGCAGGTCTGGCCGAGACTTCAAGTCGTCAGCGAAAGATCCCAGGTGAAACAATTGCAATCGGTTATTTAGAAGTGTGTCTGGGTAATGTGGCGATTTATAATTGATATATGTTGCAAGTATCGGTCCCACTCAGGGCGAGTAATTAAGGGACATAGCGCTGACAACATATAGCCATGGGAAGTGAGAAACTCGAGTTGGGACCAGAGGTGTCTCAACACGGTACCTAGCAGATAAAAAAAATCCGGGGATTGCCAGTATATCTGGACATGGGTGCCACAGGGATTCCACAATAGCCCGGCAATATTTCACCGGACTGTGATTCGAGCCCGAGAAAAGGTGATCCTAACCCCATCCAGAAGCACAGTCCTCCAGTCTGTGGATGATCTGCTGATTGCCTCGGAGGATGAACGGGGACACACGGGCGCTCTCACAGAAATCTTAGAAACCCGACAAAGGGTGGGATTTAAAGCCAATCCCAAGAAAGCCCAGATCGGACAGACAGTGGTACAATATTTGGGAGCATATACAAATTGATTTTACGGGACCACTGCCAAGCTCTAGAGTAAAGAATTACTGTCTAGTAATAATTGATTTGTTTACACAGTGGGTGGAAGCTTTTGCTACCCGAAACTGCACCGCAACCACGGTAGCTCGTATCTTAGCCGAGGAGGCGATTCCCCGCTGGGGCAGTCCCACTCAAATACACTCCGATCAGGGAACCCACTTCACAGGACAGGTGATGAAATTACTATGCATTAAATTGGGCATCAAACAAAAATTTCACATCCCCTCCCACCCGCAGAGTTCGGGAATGGTAGAACGGATGAATCGGACAATAAAGATAGCCCTGTCAAAAGCCATCCAAGAAACTGGACAGGCTTGGGCTGAGCTGCTGCCTGCTATCCTGATGAGAAAACGAGCAACCCCGAACCGGATGACAGGACTAACTCCGTTTGAACTTATGACTGGTCGGCCAATGCGACTGCGCAAAGGTATAATTCCAGGAGGGTCCGATGTGGGCCCACTACGGGATCAAATAGGAAGATATGTAATGGAGTTAAGTAAGCAACTTACGGATATGAGGCAGGAAGGAAGAGAATGACAGGCAGGCCAGGACGAATAAGAAGAGTTAGAGTCCCCAGTAAATCTTCCCCAGGAGGGGGAGAAAGTAATGGTTAAGGGGCTACCAGGACGAACCGGATTCACGCGCAGTGGTTGGGACCATACGCGATATTGATCAGTGGTGATTCGTGTGCATATGTGAATATGAATGAAGTAGGACTGGAAACATTGGTCCCAGTTGAAAAGCTACACTGACATGTAGTGTATAGCCCAAGGGCGTTCACCCTTTTACAGGATAGCTGGCAGATGATAATTCTGATACTGTTATGGATGATACAGACAACAGATCAACACCACGAGGAAGACCCAAGGGATCCCGAATTCAGACTATTAATTGTGGTGAATGGAATCCACATATCGGGCTCTTTCGGTCAAAAGGAGGTCTGCTGGACTTTGGTCTGTCACCGAATGGCACCATCCGAAGATGCAAGGGGGTCCAACTGAAAATGTTAGGAATATCTGTGATATCCCACAGAATGGCATGTATATCCTGTAACCGTTAGAATATCCCATACATACCGCGGGACCGCCGAGTGGGGTGGTCCTGAGAACGGAGGGAATCCAATTGTATGAAAATGTACACCATGAGATATTAACTGTAATAATAAACCTGATGGACATAGGGCTACCAGAAAAATATGACCTTAAGGTACAGGCATTGTACACCCGAATGCTTAACGTAGTGTGGGAAGAATCCCGGGACGCCTCAGGGGCATCCAATAACGGAGCACTCTGAGAGCAGGTCAGACCCACAGACAGAAACAGGGTCTGATCAATGACATCTTCACTGAGCTCAACAAGGGAACCTCATTTATAAATGCCCTGACATACAAGCTATACAAGAACAATCAAAAAACCTTAAAGACACAGTAAGAAGTTGCTGTAGAGGCAGACAGATGCAGCCAAAGAGACTGCTCGAGAAGGCGATGGGACAGCAGGGAGTTAAGTCACAGGGATTACAGTCCTGGAGGGCCATGCTTCCACCATTAATCACCTGATTTACTGAGAACTCAATGCAGAAAAGGCAGAGGTTCAGTGAGACCTCTGCCACACTTACGGGGGATGGATCATTGGGCAGGTCATGGAGAACCTGGGCCAAATACACAGGGGCAAAGTCCCAGACTGGATTAACAACACCCACCTGTTTCGCCGAGCATAGCACCCAGGGTCACTGGACGTGTGCACCATGAAAGGAATGACAAGATTCTTTGCGCTGACAGGCGAATGCACAGATTCACATTCTGCTCTGGTGGGTATAGTCCTAATGATTCCAGTAATGGTGAAAGGGGAATCTGGACCACATCCCCAGTTTGAGGTAGAAAACTTGGGGCTAATCCAGGGCGAGAACTACATGTGGTACTACCCAATGGATCAATATGCAATCAAATGGAGTGGAACGATGAGAGGGATCTCATTATCAGGGTGCCGCAGGGTAGGATCCCTAACTATATGTCCACATCCAGTAGGCTGGGGAAGTGACGAGGGTGCGGATTTAATCAAACCATTGGGTGTGTCTTAGAAATAAGCCCATCAGAAACCGAACACACCCACTTAGCCTACCGTGGAAAGGGGAAATACTGTGTGGTAACCAACCAACCAACTTATGGCTATGGTATCTATCAATGTAATATCACTAACCCCAACTTCTGCTTCACCCTGAGGGTACCGGTAATAAATGGACAAGCACGAACGACTTCTATCCATGCTCGAGAAACCATTGCCCTAAATCTGACTGATGAAATTAAACAAGATTTGTTATGAAAGTGAACTGGCTGCACCAATACCCCACATGCCCGAGGACCTGAGAGACATAAAGGATCCTATGTTGGCAAGCATAAAACAATACCATGTGCTCAAACAGGAGCTGCTCGAACTGGGCAAGGACATTGCAAAAGATCTTCAACATATCCCTTGGTACGAGAAGGCATGGAACTGGGGTCTGAATGTTAATATCACTCCATGGATACGTATCATATCACATGTATTGGCGGCAGTACTACTAATCTTGGCTTTTGGATATGCTTTTATGTTCTGGTCATCATGCAGAAGACACAGGGCTAGGCACCGCACCCAGTGGATATTGAAGGTACTTGACGGAAGGAAGAAGCTGATGGACAGTGGGATTTAACCACTGGCATCACTCACCTATTCCTCCCTAACACATTGGCTGATCACTGAACCGGGGGCGGGACGAATGGATGTAACTTAGTAGTGGTCTCATAGGCTGGGATAGCCAAGAACCAAAGGGGGAATTGAAGAAGGATTTTACAATCCCTCTATAATTTGGCCTTCTGGATTCACAAATATAGTCAAGCTCTGTCTGCCTCGTAACAATAAGCAGGAACCATTCAAAAAGCAGTTTATCTGCAAGAGGATGTGGTGGCAACTTTCTTCATAGTGAAACTAACAGAATATGATTTGCGGTTAGGCTCGGTGTTGAATAACAGGAAACATGGTCTGTGCTTCAGAGCGAAAATAATCATATTTTTAAAATGTAAAAAGCCCCCAATATAATGGGACAAGTGATGCACACGGATTCTGGTTATTAGCTTTAAATTCTGTATGTTGGCAAGCAAGATGTTGAGTTGGTAACAGCTAGCTGTGGGTGCTGTACCTTCTCCCTTGGCCCAAGTTTTAGGTAATAAACGGTGTACTTTTTACTCTCAACAGACTGTGTGTGTCAGTCAGATTATTCGATCTCAAATTCGCCCACAACACATATGCCATGTTAATATCTCACCAACAACATCTGTTGATGAACCGATCTGATGGCTCAAAATGGGTTTTGAAATCTATTTGTGTAAGGACTTTGCTTTTAACAACAATTTCTATGTTCCAATAATCAATGTAAAAACCTGATTTATTTGGATAATTGGTCACTGTAATTTGATGCTTTAGCTCGGCAACTTCCAGGAATAAAATATATTGTAGTCGCCTGTTGCATAGGTATCTGTGGACCTCTTATGTATTATGTTGCACTGCTCAGCTGACTTATCACTGTGCGATCACAGCGCCCCATGTCAGCTGCGGTAGGGCTGCCCTGAGCATAACAATGCTTACAGCTTAAGGAGAAAGGACCCTCAGCCTGAACACGGAGACCGACTCACCCCTGTTTATAGTGAATGCACCTGCTCTTTACCTTGTTTTTATGTAGCATTCTCTGTTTGGATATGTCAGGTGCAGGCAAGTGAGTGAATGGTCATAGTTCAGTTGGTCAGGTGACGGTGTTTAGAACGTCTCGGTGCTGGATTCCAGCCAATTGGGGACCAGAGGGAATTGTACAAGCCATTTCACCTTTTCAATAACATTTGAAGTGAAATATTAAGATAGAAACCCATTAAAATTATGTTAAAGAAGTGACATAGATACTGACTAAAATGGCTTTACATTTTTGGGAGGAGGTGCAGTTTAACTAAAGAGCAGACAGTCTGTATGTATATTGACAGGAAAAAAGCAAAATATTGCTAATGTTGGAATCTGAAGTAAAAATAGAGACTGCTGGAAATCTCAGCGGGTCAGGCAGCATCTGTGGAGAGAGAGAAAGTTAACGTTTTAGGCCAGAACGGTCTGAGGAACGATCACCGACCCAAAACGTAAACTCTGTCTCTCTCTCTCTCCACAGAGGCTGCCTGACCCGCTGAGATTTCAAGCAGTCTCTGTTTTTATTATGTATGTGTATTGACATTGAGTAGGGTCACTTTTTATTTATAAGGCTTAGATTTGTGAAAAAGCTAATTCTTTGTTTGCTAATTGATGTTTGTGGGATCTTGCTGTGTGATCATTGGCAGCGGCGTATCATACATTGCAACAGAGCCTAAGCCTTAGAAATTGGCGTTAAAGAGCATTGGGACTTCCTGAGGTCATGAAAGGCGCTATCAAAATGCAAGTTTGAGCACAGCGAGTGAACCTGAGGGGACGCATTGCAAGATGACAACAAATAAAAGCCCAAGAGCTGGCTGCAGAAAGTCTGTGGGAGCGGAGGAGAGCGAGCTCCAGGGGAGAAGGAAGGACAGGTCGGAAGAAAGAATGTTCATCATTTCTATCTGGAAATATTTGTGAATATTGCTGAATGTGTGAAAAATATCAAGGAAATTAAAATAATAGACGGTAAACTCTCTTTTGATATTGCAGCAAACAGGTGAGATGGACCAAAGTGTCCACAGGGTAAATCCGGCAAATAAATGTATGTTGGGACAATCCAGTGATATCTTTCATTCAATGTGTCATTATATTAACATCACTTAAAATGTCACTGAAGCAGTCAAAGAAAGATATTTTGACAGATCGCGTGCTGTCTGTAGGCACATATGTTTCGTGCGCCCAAACCCGGAACTTGCGAAGCCGATTCGGACGCGTGCAAACATCATACACACCCAGAGAGGCCGCGACTTACGGCCCAATGTTTCCTTCCACCAACATCAGTAAAACCGATGACCTGCTCATTACCTCATTCGTGTTGGTGGGAGCTTGCTGTGTGCTGATTGGCCGCCGCATTTCCCACATTACAAGAGTTGCTGCACTCCCAAAAGTAGTTAGTCGGTTATAAAGCGCGTTGGGGTCATGAATCAATGAAAGGCGCGACTAACTTTTTGTTTTTGGAAATGCTACGTTCCCTCCGCAAAACTGGTAACAAATTCAACGGATGTTCAAGCAACAGAAGTCCCTCGCCCTGTAAGTTGCCGGAATTCGAAGTGGAGACAAGTATGGCTCACTGCGGATATTAGTTTGCAGGCTCTCAGATTTTCTCTGCATTTCAACCTGCTGCGGAACTAATTCATCTCAGTGCTCATTCTAAGCTGAAAACCCATTGCCACAGCAATGTCTAATTAGATAGCGGATCGGTTCCATGCAACAATTCATGGTAAAATTCTTGGTACTAGTCGGAATTATTCTCTACCCTACCTTCATTTTTAGGATCCCGAGCCAACAAGAACATTTCTCAGCAGTGACACAGCTCCAAACATGACCTGCCAGAGAATGTCGGCTCCAGCAAGACCAACTCAGTTCCATTTTCTATGACAGAGACTTGAACTGCGCCAGGATTTGGTTGGATGGAGCCATTTATTTTCTAACCCCATGTAACCCCAATTCTGGGACCTGCTGAAGCTTGGCGGTTGTTCGGTCCATTCTGATCCTATTATGAGCCGATTAGGCTCGGATCGAACTGCACCCACCCTTCAGGCCGAAAGGCCGGGATCCAACATCACGAACAGGATTCCAAAGAAGGGACCGAGTGTAACGGACGGAGCCAATGTTGCTGACGACACAAAGATGGTCGGAAAAGCAATGTGTGAGGAGGACACACACAATCTGCAAAACGACATAGACAGGCTAAGTGCGTGGGCAAACATTGGGCAGATGGAGAATAATGTTGGAAAGTGTGACGTCAAGTGCTTTGGCAGAAAAAATCAAAGTGCAAGTTTTTATTTAAATGGAGCAAGATTGCAAGGTGCTGCAGTACAGAGGGACCTGGGAGTACTTGTGCATGTTAGTATGCAGGTAGAGCAAGTGATCAGGAAGGCCAATGGAATTGCAAAGGGGATGGAGTATAAAAGCAGGGAAGTCTTCCTACAGTTATACAGGGTATTAATGAGGCCACACCTAAAATACTGCGTGCAGTTTTGGTTTCCATCTTTACGAAAGAATATACTTGCTTTGAAGACAGTTCAGAGAAGGTTCACTCGGTTGATTCTGGAGATGAGCGGGTTGACTCATGAGGAAAGGTTGAGTAGGTTGGGCCTCTACTCATTGGATTTCAGACGAGTGAGAGGTGATCTTATCGAAATGTATAAGATTATGAGGGGGCTTGACAAGGCAGATGCAGAGAGGATGTTTACACTGATGGGGGAGACTAGAACTAGGGGGCATAATCTTAGAATAAAGGGCCGCCCAATTAAAACTGAGATGAGGAGAAATGTATTTTCTCAGAGGGTTGTAAATCTGTGGAATTTGCTGCCTCAGAGAGCTGTGGAAGCTTGGACATTGAATAAATTTAAGGCTGCGATAGACCGTTTTTTAACCGATAAGGGAATAAGGGGTTATGGGGAGCGGGCAGGAAAGTAGACCTGAGTCCATGGTCAGATCAGCCATTATCGTATTAAATGGCGGAGTAGGCTCGAGGGGCCGTATGGCTTTCTCCTGCTCCTATTTCTTCTTATGTTCTTATGTTAAATACCCGCAACCTTCCCGCACCCTCGCATTATCCCACATTAGAATCGTCCTGCAATGGGACAAAGAGGCTTTACCAGCAATCACAGGTAAATCGCGTGGGAAGCAAAAATGCCTTATGCCAAGACCCGACAGGAAATAAGTGCTACAAGCTTCCTTCTTATTCTTTCTAATGACCTGGATCAATATTAAAGAAAATATAATGACTTCTACAAAAGAGAAGATTAATGTGTGGACCTTAGTTAAACTTTTCAAACTCACTCCTGTCTGTGTTAGTTCTTTAATGTCTTTAACCAACCCATTGCCTGAGTACTCAATTTGTGGATACACCGACTCCTTGCCCAGCCCTACTATCGGTGCACACACTGTGTAGGCACCTACGCTGCACCACCCATATTACCAGTATACACATTGTATGGAGACCCCGCCTTGTCCCCATCCCCATTGAAATAGTTCGCACTGTGTGTGTTACCCCCTCATTCAAATCTTGGACAATTTTTTATAACCGTTACCTACACATGTGTTAAAATATTGCAAAAAGTGGCCACACAGAAAGAATTCTCTGGCCAACGCCTAAATTTGTGATCTTGGTGCAGCTCTGTAAATACTGAGGCTCTGAAACGACACATTAGCAAGGTGGCCAGATTTACAGAGCACATCTCTACTCAAGCAGAAACCACTCTTAATTATTTCCAGGCACTTCAAGTTACCTATAAAAACTTTCAAATGAAGCCCGTTACCTGCCTGGGTACATCATTTAATTACTTTGTGAGATATTACTGGGGAGACCTCCCTGTCTGTATTGAAAGAAGTCTTAATGCATATAAAACACATCTCTTAGATCTGGTCATGTGTAATGAGACAAGATTAATAAACAATCTCCTAGTAAAGGATCCACTTGGAATGAGTGATCATAGCATGGTTGAATTTCAAATTCAGATGGAGGGTGAGAAAATTGTATCTATAACCAGCATACCAAGCTTAAATAAAGGAAACTATGAATGTATGAAGGCAGAGTTGGGGAAGGGGACTGGGAAAAAGAGTAAAGTTTAGGACGATTGATGAACAGTCGTATACCATTAAGGAGATATTTCACAACTCTCAAGAAAATTTATTCCAGTGAGGAGGAAAGAGTGTAAGAAAAGATGGACATCCGTGGCTAACTAAAGAAATAAAGGAGGGTATCCAATTAAAAACAAAGGTAGACAAAGTGGCCAAAACTAGTGGGAGGACAGAAGATTGGTAATTGTTTAAAAGCCAGGAAAGAATGACTAACATAATGATTAAGAAAAGGAAGATAGTCTATGAAAGTAAACTAGCACGAAATATAAAAAAAGACAGCAAAAGTTTTTATAGGTATATAACAAGGAAAGTGTGGCTAAAGTAAATGTTGGTCCCTTAGAGGATGAGACCGGGGAATTAGTAATGGGGATCATGGAGATGGCAGAAACACTGAACAAATATTTTATGTCACTCTTTATGGTAGAGGCCACTAACAATATTCTAACAGTTGATTGTCAAGGGGCTATGGGGAGGGGGGGAGGAACTTAACACAATCATAATCACTAAGAATGTGGTACTTAGTAAGATAATGGGATTAAAGGCAGATAAATCCTATGGACCTGATGGCTTGCATCCTAGTGTCTTAGGCGAAGTGTCAGCAGGGATTGTGGATGCATTGGTAGTAATTTACCAAAATTCCCTCGAATCTGGGGATATCCCAGCAGATTGGAAAACTGCAAATGTAAGGCAGGGTGGATAAAGTGGAACCAGTGGATATGGTGTATTTGTATCTTCAGAAGGAATTTGACAAGGTGCCACACAAAAGGTTACTGCACAAGATAAAGGTTCACGGGGTTGGGGGTAATATATTAGCATGGATAGAGGATTGGCTAACGAACAGAAAACAGGGAGTCGGGATAAGTGGTTCATTCTCCGGTTGACAATCAGTAACTAGTGGGGTGCCACAGCTGGGAGCTCAGTGCTGGGAGCCCAGCTATTTACAATTTATATAAACGAGTTGGAAGAAGGAACTGAGTGTAACATAGCAAAATTTGCAGATGATACAAAGATGCAAGGTAAACAAATCTGCAAAAGGACATAGACAGGTTAAGTGAGTGGGCAAAAATTAAGCAGATGGAGTATTATGTTAGAAAATGTGTGGCCATGAACTTTGGCAGAAAGACTTATTTAAGTGGAGAAAGATTACAAAGTGCCGCATTGCAGCGGTACCTGGGGGTACTTGTGCATGAAACACAAAAGTTTAGTTTGCAGGTACAGCAAGTGATCAGGAAGGCCAATGGAATCTTGGCCTTTATTGCAAAGGGGATGTAGTATAAAAGCAGGGAAGTCTTGCTACAGTTATACAGGGCATTGGTGAGGCCACAACTGGAACACTGCATGCAGTTTTGATTGCCATATTTATGAAAGAATATACTTGCTTTGGAGACAGTTCAGAGAAGATTAACTAGGTTGAATCCATAGATAAGAGGCTTGACTTATGAGGAAAGGTTGAGTAGATTGGGCCTCTACTCATTGGAATTCAGAAACGTGTAAGATTATGAGGGGGCTTGACAGGGCGGATGCAGAGAGGATGTTTCCACTGAAGGGGGAGATTAGAACTAGGGACATGAACTTAGAATAAGGGGCCGCCCATTTAAAACTGAGATGAGGAAAATTTCGTATCAGAGGATTGTGGATCTGTGGAATTCGCTGCCTCAGAGAGCATTGGAAGCTGGGACATTGAATAAATTTAAGATAGAAATAAACAGTTTCTTCAATAATAGGGGAATAATGGATTGTGGAGAGTGTGCAGGGAAGTGGAATTGAGTCCATGATCGGATCAGCCATGTTCGTATTGAATGGTGGAGCAGGCTCGAGGGGCCGTATGGCCTTCTCCTGCTCCTATTTCTTATGATCTTATTTAATGCCAGCCTTGGAATATGTCCTGATCCCGTGTGAAGCGTTGAGTTTTAACATCAAAAGTCATTTCTAGAATGTGATTATTTAAGTGATTGCAATTTAACAACAAGTAGGAGTGTCTGGCTGTAATATGTTCAATCTTTTCTGTTGCACAATATATCTCACGGGAGCAGTTGTTGCCTTCAATCGCTGCGCTTCGTGGCTGATACTAATGAGCAGTGTCTCAGCGGAGGTATCTCTCTGTATAAATTGGGGCTGCTCTCAATGTAACTTCACAGTGAATGCGGCAGTGAGAGTTCCTGCTTCAAACCAGAACACATTGTCGATTGGAACAGAAAATGGGTCAAGATTTTATTCCAGTTCGCCTTATAGAAAGCATTTACTATCCAATTCTTGCTGCTTTTGGAGTTGTCGGTAGGTTGTAGCCAATTACTAATTAATGGCCTTGATCGGTATGCTGCTCATGGTAATTGCTTGTTGATGGAGCAAACTTTCTTTCTGTGGTTTCTCATACAGGCGCTTCTTAATTGACTGCTGGTTTTTCTTCAGAAACAGCACTCGCCGCTAGTTACGTCGAAATTGGACTGCAACTTCTGTCTATAGCACATGCGCAGTTATACGCAGAATTCCGGAAGCTACTTTGCGAGATGCGATGTTCCTCCCGAAAGCGTCACGACTTCTTCAGCAACTGATTTCTTAATGGCATCAAGTTGCTGTACTTACATGCGTATTAAACTCGCCAGAAAAGTTTTGGGCGTGTCCATTCTAGTGCAAATACTCTTTTAATGCGTTTTTAGCCTTAATTAAGTGAAACACAATTCCACCCAGAAAATTAGCTTTTAGAAGTGTGGACTCACGTTCCTTCAGATTTGAATTAATATTGCAGATATAAATAGATTAATAAAGTATTAATTTGCTTTACTTTTTATTTTTACCTCTTTAGTCTCACTCTTAATCCAATCTTTATTTCCCTCACTTTATTTCACTTTCTGTATTGACATTGAATTCAATAATCTAACTGACACATCCAGGTTCAGATTCTGCTCTGCTCCGGAACGATTCTTCAGTCTGATTTGTGACCTGGATGCAAAGTTGCTTGACCTACTCATGCAGTTCCAAGATACTTTGTTGAGGGAGCTGCGCTTTCGGCTTTCTAATGTACAGCCAATTCCAATGGAAAACCATAAAGACAATTCCTGGGCAAATACAAGAGTAACATTCGCCACTGAGAGCGAAATCCAGCCCAATCATTTAATGAACGAAGTGTAGCATTTCATTATTTATTTCAGCCAATTTCATAATTGAAACTTTATTGATAACTGTCTCTGTAACTCCAGGATAGGAGCAGTGACAGTGGATTATTGTTTCTGTATCTCCAGGATAGGACCAGTGTCAGTGGATTATTGTCTCTGTAACTCCAGGATAGGACCAGTGTCAGTGGATTATTGTCTCTGTATCTCCAGGATAGGACCAGTGACAGTGGATTATTGTCTCTGTATCTCCAGGATAGGACCAGTGACAGTGGATTATTGTCTCTGTATTTCCAGGATAGGACCAGTGACAGTGGATTATTGTGTCTGTATCTCCAGGATAGGATCAGTGTCAGTGGATTATTGTTTCTGTATCTCCAGGATAGGACCAGTGACAGTCGATTATTGTCTCTGTATCTCCAGGATAGGACCAGTGACAGTGGATTATTGTCTCTGTAACTCCAGGATAGGACCAATGTCAGTGGATTATTGTCTCTGTATCTCCAGGATAGGACCAGTGTCAGTGGATTATTGTCTCTGTAACTCCAGGATAGGACCAGTGACAGTGGATTATTGTCTCTGTATCTCCAGAATAGGACCAGTGTCAGTGGATTATTGTCTCTGTATCTCCAGGATAGGACCAGTGTCAGTGGATTATTGTTTCTGTATCTCCAGGATAGGACCAGTGACAGTGGATTATTGTCTCTGTAACTCCAGGATAGGACCAGTGACAGTGGATTATTGTCTCTGTATCTCCAGGATAGGACCAGTGACAGTGGATTATTGTTTCTGGATTTCCAGTCTGGGAACAATGTTAGTTGATTATTGAATCTTAATCTCCAGGATAGGAACAGTATTAGCTGATTAGTGTCCCTGCTTTTCCAGAATAGGAGAGCAGTGTGAGCAGAGTTATTTTTCGATCATGGGTTGTGGGTGTCGTTGACGAGGCCGGATTTATTTCCCATTCCTAATTTCTTTTGAGAAGGTGGTGGTGAGCCGTCGTTTCGAAGTCCCAGATACTGTGTGGGGAACAAAGTTCCACAGTGCTTTTACCATGGGAGATCCACGATTTTGACCCAGCGAAAATGAACAATGGCAATATATACAAGTCAGGATGTTGTGTGTTTGGAGCGGTTTTCCCATGCACCTGCTTTCCTTGTCTTTCCATTTGGCAGAGGTCGCAGGTTTGGGAGGTGCTCTCGAAGAAGCCTTTGTGCAGTGTTTAGTGCAGCTTGTCGGTGGTACAGACAGCAGCCACGGTGAGCCGGAGGTGGAGGGACTAAATGTTTAAGGAAGTGGCCCATGAGGCATTCAAGCTTTGTCCTGGATAGTGCTGAGCTCCTTGAATGTTGACTGTTCCTGTGCCCACAGTCGGTATGTAGCTGATCCAGTTAAGTTTCTGGTCAACAGAGACCTCGCTGGATGTTGATGGTGATTAATTCAGTGATGGTAATGACGCTGACAGTCAAGGAGTGTTGGCTATCCTTTCTCTTGTTGGAGATAGGTATTGCCTGGCACTTCTGTGACACAAATGTCATTTGCCACTTTACAGTCCTAGGCTGAATGTCGCCCAGGTCTTGGTGCATACGGACATGGGCTGAGGTGTTGGAAATGGAACTGAACACTGTACAGTCATCAGCAAACTTCCCCGCTTCTGACCTTATGATGGAGGGAGGCTCATTGATGAAGCAGCTGAAGATGGTAGGGCCTTGGACACTGCCCCGAGGAACTCCTGCTGCGTTGTCCTGGGAGTGTGATGATGGACCTCCAACAATCGCGACCATCTTTCTTTGTGCTCGGTTGACTCCAGCCAGCGGACAGTTTCCACACTAATTTCCAGCGCCTTAAGTTTTACTTGGGTTCCTTGGTCAAATGCTGCTTTGATGTCAAGGACACTCACTCGCACCATACCTCTGGAATATAGCTCTTTTGTCCATGTTTGGGCCAAGGCTGTAATTACTGTCTCTGGATCAAGAAGATAGGATAAATGTCAAACTGATAATTGACTCCAGATTTGCAGGACAGGAGCTTTCTGAGCAGATTATTGTCTATGGAACTATAGGATAAGTGAGCATTCGCGGATTTCTGTCTCTGCTCTCTGCCACTTCATCAAATAACTGAATCAGGTTAGTCAGAGAGAATTTGCATTTAACGAATTGTCAATGACAGTCTCTTCCTCGCGTATGCTTCTCCAAGCGAGTATTAAATGAGTGGTGTTCACAGATTACTGCCTCGTTAATCTCCATGTTAGGAGCAGTGTTAGCCGATTATAGTCCCTGGAACTTCAGGAAAGGAACGGTATTCGACATGTATTGATTCTCTGTGGACCAGGTTATATTCTCCTGCCCAGACTGAGCACTGATCCAGAGTAAGTTTCCACATCTGTGCTGCAGGCTTTTTTTTGGGCTGTTTTGTATTGTACTACGCATCAATAACTGTTCTGCACGCAACAAATTAATTTCAGTAGCTACATGACAGTGCACTTTACAACCTTTGATAGAGTTCCTCATTATTCATTGACCAGCAGTTTAACTATTGCAGCCAGCGATCAATTTCTACCATTGCTCGGTAGTCCTCGGAGTAACTGCTCTCTAGGTGTTTATACTTGGAATAGAAGCACATTATGTCTGCAGACCGGTTTGAAATTAAATGACATGCCATTATATCAATGTTATTTTTGTTGATGCAAAATTGATTTTCAATAATAAAACCAAGCACAAGACCGAGCCTGGGAGGGCGCTGAGTCTTGGCTGAACTTTCCTCAGCTCCGTGTGTGAGCTGAGTTTTGCATTACTGATTGCTTCAATGATTGAGCTGATTCTGTTGGACCCTCACCATCCACTGTCGGCATTGGACCCTCAACATCTACTGTATCCATTGGACTCTCAACATACACTGTCTCCATTGGACGCTCAACATTCAGTGTATGCATTGGACCCTCAACATTCAGTGTATGCATTGGACCCTCAACATTCAGTGTATGCATTTGACCCTCACCCTTCACTCACTCCATTGGACCCTCACCCTTCACTGTTTGCATTGGACCCTCAAACTTCGCTGCTTGAATTGGAACCTCTCTCTTCACTGTTTGCATTGGACCGGCCACTTTATTTTAGGCATTGGACCCCTAGCCCTTACTGTCTGCAATAGCCCCAAAGCTCCACTGACTGCATTGGTCCACTTTCTTCCAGGAGCTGCATGGCACCCCCACCCTCCTCTATCTCTATTTGTCTGGCACACTTCCCTGGTTTGATTTGGACCCCCAGCCTTACACTATTTGTATTAGTCACCGCCAAACTAGACAGGTCTGCATTGAATCTACCCTCCTCTGTCTCCATTCGTCCCTCACCCTCCCCGTACCTGGATTGGATGTCCCCCTCATCTGACGGCAGCAATCTTTGGCCCTTCCTTTGTCTGGATTGGACCTCACACGCCTCTGCCTATTGATTATCTCAGCCCCTCCTGTCTGCAGTCGTCACAGCTCTAGCCCAGTCTGCATTGGCCCTTTCCCCCTCCTCATTCCCTATTGGGATCGCACCTTTCACTGTCGGGATAAGCATCTCAGTCTCCCTTTAATGGCCGGGTCGGGGATTCTGGTCAGATCGGCAGAAATGTGCTGGAGATCTCATTGTCAGGAGTTGTGAAAGGACCTGTGCCATAAAGGAGTCAGTTTTCTCTATTCGATGGAAGAACTGTGCTCTGAATTCCGCACACCATCCCACTAATCTGATGATGTCGTTTTCTTGCAGTTAATGTGATGGCGATTTTCGTCCTTTCTCGAGGAAAGTGCGGCCTCTCCAAATGTATCAGCCGATATATGGTGGCCATGGCAGCGGCAGATCTCCTGGTCCTCGTCACCGAGGTGCTGATGTGGCGATTAGCAGACCTTTTCTTCCCACGTTCTGTCCTCTCCATTCATTACGTCTGTTCTCTGAATATTGTGTTGGTTTTTGCAACAACCGTGATTTCTGTCTGGCTCACAGTTGCTTTCACCGTCGATCGATTTGTGGCCATTTGCTGTCAGAAGCTGAGAACGAGTTATTGCAGCGAGAGAACGGCAGCTGTGGTTATAGGAACAGTGTGTGTGCTGGGCTGTTTCAAATCTGTACCCTGGTACTTTACATATCAACCGCAGCTTATCATTGGAACTGTGCCTTGGGGCTGCACGAGAAAACCCATCTTTTATATCTCCCCCGCGTGGGCAGCATTTGAATTAACGTTTTATATTGTAACCCCGTGCCTCCCTTTCGGTTTTGTTTTGCTGTTCAATGTCCTCACAGCCAGGCACATTTTAGTGGCCAGCAGAGTCCGCAGGGGACTCCGCGATCACAGCAATGGAGAACATCAGCAGGATCCAGAGATGGAGAACCGGAGGAAATCCATCGTTTTACTCTTCAGTATATCCGGCACTTTCATACTGTTGTGGCTGACTGAAATTATGTTTTACACATATCAGCGAATTACAAACACTTATGATTATTCCACGCACGACCCTCTATACATCGCTGAAAGGACTGGAGTCATGCTACAGCTTCTCAGTTCCTGCACAAACACATGTATCTATGTCATTACTCAGGCGAAATTCAGAGAGGAGCTGAAGAAAACGACGCAATACCCACTCAATGTAATTGTTAAATTAATTAAAAAATAGAAACATCTGAACACTTGTGTCATCGGAACTCATTCTAGCCCGAAAGCTCATGGATCTCAAACTGTTGCTACTCAGCCTTACTCCTGTGCGAGAAAAACATTGCGGACCTCTATAAAACAACACAAATATTTTGTCTAAACATTGTGGCGAGACAGGGGACAGGTTTTCCTACAGTCTGTGTGGGGGTGGGGGAGACAGATTGTCCCACAGTCTGAATGGGGGTTGAAGGGGAGACAGTTTTTCCCACAGCCTATGTGGGGTTGGGGGAGACAGTCTGTATTACAGTCTGCTGCAGTTGTACAGGGCCTTGGTGAGACCACATCTTTAGTATTGTGTATTGTGTGCAGTTTTGGTCTCCTAATCTGAGGAAGGACGTGCTTGCTATTGAGGGAGTGCAGCGAAGGTTCACTAGACTGATTCCCAGGATGGCAGGACTGACATATGAGGAAAGAATGGATCGGCTCGGCTTATACTCACTGGAATTTAGAAAAATGAGAGGGGATCTCATCGAAACATTAAAAAATTCTGATGGGACTGGACAGGTTAGATGCAGGAAGAATGTTCCCGATGTTGGGGAAGTCCAGAACCAAGGGACACAGTGTAAGGATAAGGGGTAGGCCATTTAGGACGGAACAACTTCTTCACTCAGAGAGCTGTTAACCTGTGGTATTCTCTATCGCAGAGAGTTGTTGATGCCAGTTCATTGGATATATTCAAGAGGGAGTTAGATATGTTAGAATTCTCCCACGATTATTGTATTACCTTTGCTACACGCTCCTCCTATTTATTGATTAAAATTCTGTCCAGCAGTACAGCTACTGTTCGGTGGCCTTTGTCCTACTCCTATTACGAATGCAACATGCATTCATACAGAGAGCCTTTACTTTAGTTTTGTTGCCATTATTTCCTACTTGTACCTTATTCTCTCCTGCACTGCTACCATTAAGCTTGCTGTTCCTTCCTGTCATTCTGCGTATTTTTATCCAAATCGCTACACTGTTCTATTGCATTGTCCTAATTCTTTAGATTTAATCCTGGTATTAAATCTGATTCTCTGGACATGTGCACTCCACAGACTCACAATCCTTTCTACAAATAATGTTTCACTTCTCGATAATTAGTTATGTATTAAGAAGCAAATTGAGGGATGATTTGATAAAGGTGTTTAAAACGTAGAAATGATTCGATAGCGTAGATACAGAGAAACTAGTTGCTCGGCTGGGGGGATCATGAACAAGGGGACATGGTCTTAACATTAGAGGTAGGCCATTTAAGAGCGAAATCGGGGAGCACATTTTGATAGGAGAGTAATGGAGATCTGGAATATAAGAACATAAGAAATAGGAACAGGTATACGCCTGTTGTTCCATGGCGCTTCCTCCACCATTCCACAAGACATTGGCTGATCCTCTACTTCAATTCCACCTGCTCGCACTATCCCTATGTTCTTTGATTCACTTAATATCAAAAAATCTATCGATCTCCACCTTGAATCTGCTCAACGACTGAGCCTCCACTGCCCTCTGGTGTAGAGAATTCCTGGGATCCTCAACCATCTCAATGAAGACATTTCTCCTCATCTCAGTGCTAAATGTCCGGCCCTTTAATCCGAGACTGTGATCGCTGTTCCAAATTTCCCAGCCAGAGGAAACATCCTACCTGCACCAACCATTTCAGGACCTGTAAGAATCTTGCAAAAAAAATCAATGAGGTCGCCTCTCATATTCTAAAATCGAGCGAATACCTAGTTTTGTATCTTAAACAAACGTGGATAGATTACATTTGGTCGCATGAACCAAATCATTGATTGTATATCCTGAATAACTGAGGCCCAAGCTCCGATCCTTGCGATAGCCCACTGGGCACAAACTGCCAAACTGAAACCGACGCATTTACTCCTTCTCTCTGTTTTCTGACCGGTGACCAATCCTCAATCCATGCTGGTCTATTTTGCAAGTTACATCTTCAAAAAACTCGAACAAATTTGTCAAAGAAAATTTCCCTTTCACAGAGCTCTCTCCCACAAAAGGCTGTGGGTGTGGAGGTCAAATCGAGCTTTCGACTCTGAGCCATAGATTTCTGATTGTTAATTCCATGTAACTCCCTCCTTTTGTTTGGCTTCGTTCTTTCACGGAATGAGCATTCGAAAAGGTGGAAATTGTACGATCATCTTTTGTCAGTAAACCTCACTGGAAGAGGAGCTCCCACCTTTGGATGAAGAGATACCAGATGGATTGAGAACTCTCCGTTAATAAGTATCGGTTGTAAAACAGATCCGGTGCATGTAGCTAAATGTGTTACACAATGTGTCGAACTTCAGCCGCGGGATTTGAAGCTGCAATCTCTGATAACTTCACTTTCATCTCTGAGGGTATTGCATGTCCCCCTGGCCGTGTTCATCGCGGATTCTCCGTCTGTGCCTTGCTTCTCAATCAGTGAATGAATGCTGCAATTTGCGCTTTTTTGAGGCTCAGTGGCAAACCTGAAGGTAATTTCTGTATGTTTCCCTGTAATTCATTCACACCTGCCTATTCTCTAAATGTGTACGACTGCACAAATGAAGGGAAAGGAACACAGGAACATAAGAACAGGAGTCGACCATTCAGCCCATCGAGGCCTGTTCTGCCATTCAATGAGATCATGGCTGATCTGTGACCTAACTCCATCTAGCCGCCTTTGTTCCATATCCCACCATTGATTAACACAAATCTATCAATCTCAGGCTGAACATTAACAATTGATCCAGCATTAAGTGCTGGGTGCACAAGAGAATTTCACACTTCCATCACCCTTTGTGAGTAGAACGGGGTCCGAATTTCACTCTTGGCGCTAATTTTTAGACCGTGCCAACTAGACCGAGACACCGCAACCCGCAGAAAAAAAGTTTCACTGCTTGCACTTTCATTTTCCCTTAATATCTTGGAATCTTCGATCAAATCACACCATACGCTTATAATTTCAATGGAATAAAACCCTGATTTGTGCAACCTCACGTTGGAGTCCGGGTGTCATTCTACTGAAACTACACTGCACTCAATCCAAGGCGAATATATTTTTCCTGTATTATAATTACAGGAAATATAACTAATAATAATTACAAACATCAACAGGCCTACAGTGCACACTCAGTGGCGAGTGAGTAATTTGTAACATCTTGCAAGGAGCCGACACTGGCACGATGGGAGAAATGGTCTCCTGTACTGAATTGGATTATTCTACATCTGCTTGTTTATAAAACAGGAGGAAAAAGCAGCTTTATGATGGGAGCATTGATGTGTCACAACACACATCGAGCGGCTCCAGTGGTGGGATCAGTTAGCGCACGGTCCTTATATGACAGGGTCCGGAGCTGCTGATGTTATGTGTTTGAGACTCACCTGGAGCAGCTTTAGACTATGAGTGTGACATTTCTAGCGCAGTAGAAGGTAGAATTGGTGTGTCCCTGAAATGTATCTACATTTAGCGGTTCCATGTAAGCCCTGAGGTGCCTCTGGCCGAAATGTTGCAATAGCAGCTGAGTTTTACAGCAGCTCTTTCGTATGACTTGTTTAGAGGAGAAATGGGTCATTTCCATTCATAAACCAGTAACTGTGATGTGAAGAAAAAGTTGCCAGGAAAAGACTGGAATTCAATGCAGGGACAAGACATTGGGCACAATCGGGAAGATATGTAAACTCACGGGTTATATGTATATGTTTCCTACATTAAAACCGCTGAACTGTGAGGGCCCGTGCCGGCTCTATGGCACAATGGGTAGTGCCTTACACATCTATATCATTTGATTCTATAGGAACATTCAAAGGTTGTCGGCTCGAATTTAGTCCGCGTTTGGTGCTTACCTCCCTTATCATTCAAAAATCTATCTATCTACACCTTAAATAGATTGAATGGCCCAGCCTTCACAGCTCTCTGGGGCAGAGAATTCCATAGATTTACAAACCTTTGAGAAGAAATTCCTCCTCAGCTCAGTTTTATATCAGCAGCGGGTGGGGTCAATAAGGTGCATCCACGAGGCTGAGAACTACGTGGGCAGTATGTTTCAGGAGGTGGTTACCCCGCAGCTTAAAGGCGAGCAGGGGGAGGGCAAGTGGGTGATCACCAGAGATAATAAGTGTGCTAAGCAGTTAGTGCAGGAGTCTCCCCAGGAGTCCATCTCGCTTTCAAACCAATATTCATTTCTGAGTATCGGCAAGGACGATGGGGCCTCTGGGGAGCGCAGCCAGAGGCAATTCCAAGGCACCATGGGTGGCTCAGCTGCACAGGGAGGAGGGACAAAGAACAACAAAGCCCTAGTAATAGGGGATAGGGGATTGGATAGTTAGGGGAACAGACAGGCATTTCTGCGGCCATAGACGTGACTCCCGAATGGTTTTGTGCCTCCCTGGTGCCAGGGTCAAGGATGTCACAGAGCGGAGTGTTTGAAGACCAGTCCCTCAACATAGAAACATAGAAACATAGAAAATAGGTGCAGGAGTAGGCCATTCAGCCCTTCTAGCCTGCACCGCCATTCAATGAGTTCATGGCTGAACATGAAACTTCAGTACCCACTTCCTGCTTTCACGCCATACCCTTTGATCCCCCGAGTAGTAAGGACTTCATCTAACTCCCTTTTGAATATATTTAGTGAATTGGCCTCAACTACTTCCTGTGGTAGAGAATTCCACAGATTCACCACTCTCTGGGTGAAGAAGTTTCTCCTTATCTCGGTCCTAAATGGCTTACCCCTTCTCCTTAGACTGTGACCCCTGGTTCTGGACTTCCCCAACATTGGGAACATTCTTCCTGCATCCAACCTGTCCAAACCCGTCAGAATTTTAAACGTTTCTATGAGGTCCCCTCTCACTCTTCTGAACTCCAGTGAATACAAGCCCAGTTGATCCAGTCTTTCTTGATAGGTCAGTCCCACCATCCCGGGAATCAGTCTGGTGAATCTTCGCTGCACTCCCTCAATAGCAAGTATGTCCTTCCTCAAGTTAGGAGACCAAAACTGTACACAATACTCCAGGTGTGGCCTCACCAAGGCCCTGTACAACTGTAGCAACACCTCCCTGCCCCTGTACTCAAATCCCCTCGCTATGAAGGCCAACATGCCATTTGCTTTCTTAACCGCCTGCTGTACCTGCATGCTAACCTTCAATGACTGATGTACCATGACACCCAGGTCTCGTTGCACCTTCCCTTTTCCTAATCTGTCACCATTCAGATAATAGTCTGTCTCTCTGTTTTTACCACCAAAATGGATAACCTCACATTTATCCACATTATACTTCATCTGCCACGCACTTGCCCACTCACCTAACCTATCCAAGTCACTCTGTAGCCTCATAGCATCCTCCTCGCAGCTCACACTGCCACCCAACTTAGTGTCATCCGCAAATTTGGAGATACTACATTTAATCCCCTCGTCTAAATCATTAATGTACAATGTAAACAGCTGGGGCCCCAGCACAGAACCCTGCGGTACCCCACTAGTCACTGCCTGCCATTCCGAAAAGTACCCATTTACTCCTACTCTTTGCTTCCTGTCTGACAACCAGTTCTCAATCCACGTCAGCACACTACCCCCAATCCCATGTGCTTTAACTTTGCACATTAATCTCCTGTGTGGGACCTTGTCGAAAGCCTTCTGAAAGTCCAAATATACCACATCAACTGGTACTCCTTTGTCCACTTTATTGGAAACATCCTCAAAAAATTCCAGAAGATTTGTCAAGCATGATCTCCCTTTCACAAATCCATGCTGACTTGGACCTATCATGTCACCATTTTCCAAATGCGCTGCTATGACATCCTTAATAATTGATTCCATCATTTTACCCACTACTGAGGTCAGGCTGACCGGTCTATAATTCCCTGCTTTCTCTCTCCCTCCTTTTTTAAAAAGTGGGGTTACATTGGCTACCCTCCACTCGATAGGAACTGATCCAGAGTTAATGGAATGTTGGAAAATGACTGTCAATGCATCCGCTATTTCCAAGGCCACCTCCTTAAGTACTCTGGGATGCAGTCCATCAGGCCCTGGAGATTTATCGGTCTTCAATCCCATCAATTTCCCCAACACAATTTCCCGACTAATAAAGATTTCCCTCAGTTCCTCCTCCTTAATAGACCCTCTGACCACTTTTATATCCGGAAGGTTGTTTGTGTCCTCCTTAGTGAATACTGAACCAAAGTACTTGTTCAATTGGTCTGCCATTTCTTTGTTCCCCGTTATGACTTCCCCTGATTCTGACTGCAGGGGACCTACGTTTGTCTTTACTAACCTTTTTCTCTTTACATACCTATAGAAACTTTTGCAATCCGCCTTAATGTTCCCTGCAAGCTTCTTCTCGTACTCCATTTTCCCTGCCCTAATCAAACCCTTTGTCCTCCTCTGCTGAGTTCTAAATTTCTCCCAGTCCCCAGGTTCGCTGCTATTTCTGGCCAATTTGTATGCCATTTCCTTGGCTTTAATACTATCCCTGATTTCCCGAGATAGCCACAGTTGAGCCACCTTCCCTTTTTTATTTTTACGCCAGACAGGAATGTACAATTGTTGTAATTCATCCATGCGGTCTCTAAATGTCTGCCATTGCCCATCCACAGTCAACCCCTTAAGTATCATTAGCCAATCTATCTTAGCCAATTCATGCCTCATACCTTCAAAGTTACCCTTCTTTAAGTTCTGGACCATGGTCTCTGAATTAACTGTTTCATTCTCCATCCTAATGCAGAATTCCACCATATTATGGTCACTCTTCCCCAAGGGGCCTCGCACAATGAGATTGCTAATTAATCCTCTCTCATTACACAACACCCAGTCTAAGATGGCCTCCCCCCTAGTTGGTTCCTCGACATATTGGTCTAGAAAACCATCCCTTATGCATTCCAGGAAATCCTCCTCCACCGTATTGCTTCCAGTTTGGCTAGCCCAATCTATGTGCATATTAAAGTCACCCATTATAACTGCTGCACCTTTATTGCATGCACTCCTAATTTCCTGTTTGATGCCCTCCCCAACATCACTACTACTGTTTGGAGGTCTGTACACAACTCCCACTAACGATTTTTGCCCTTTAGTGTTCTGCAGCTCTACCCATATAGATTCCACATCATCCAAGCTAATGTCTTTCCTAACTATTGCATTAATCTCCTCTTTAACCAGCAATGCTACCCCACCTCCTTTTCCTTTTATTCTATCCTTCCTGAATGTTGAATACCCCTGGATGTTGAGTTCCCAGCCCTGATCATCCTGGAGCCACGTCTCCGTAATCCCAATCACATCATATTTGTTAACATCTATTTGCACAGTTAATTCATCCACCTTATTGCGGATACTCCTTGCATTAAGACACAAAGCCTTCAGGCTTGCTTTTTTAACACCCTTTGTCCTTTTAGAATTTTGCTGTACAGTGGCCCTTTTTGTTCTTTGCCTTGGGTTTCTCTGCCCTTCACTTTTCCTCATCTCCTTTCTGTCTTTTGCTTTTGCCTCATTTTTGTCTCCCTCTGTCTCCCTGTATAGGTTCCCATCCCCCTGCAATATTAGTTTAACTCCTCCCCAACAGCACTAGCAAACACTCCCCCTAGGACATTGGTTCCGGACCTGCCCAGGTGCAGACCGTCCGGTTTGTACTGGTCCCACCTCCCCCAGAACCGGTTCCAATGCCCCAAGAATTTGAATCCCTCCCTGCTGCACCACTGCTCAAGCCATGTATTCATCTGCGCTATCCTGCGATTCCTACTCTGACTAGCACGTGGCACTGGTAGCAATCCCGAGATTACTACTTTTGAGGTCCGACTTTTTAATTTAGCTCCTAGCTCCTTAAATTCTTTTCATAGGACCTCATCCCTTTTTTTACCTATGTCGTTGGTACCAATGTGCACCACAACAACTGGCTGTTCTCCCTCCCATTTCAGAATGTCCTGCACCCGCTCCGAGACATCCTTGACCCTTGCACCAGGGAGGCAACATACCATCCTGGAGTCTCGCTTGCGTCCCTGGTATGGATAACAGTCAGAAGGCACAGCCAATATTCCAGGTGTGTGTACAGTGGCTATACGGCAGTGTCACAGTGTCTTACAAACAAATGTCAGATGGAATACTAACAATCAGAGGACACGGTCAGAGTATCCCAGCCACATGTTGCATTATCTCGGAGGCATTGATGACCAGATCCAACACTGCCTCCAGTGCACCAGTGCAGCCTTCAGCAGCCTGAGGAAAAGAGTATTCGAAGACCGGACCCTCAAAACTGCTCATGGTCGACAGGCTGCAGTAATACCTGCCCTCCTGTATGGCTCAGAGAAATGGACCATGTACAGAAGACACCTCAAGTTACTGCAGAGATACCACCAATGATGTCTCCGCAAGATCCTACAAATTTCCCGGGAGGACAGAAGCAGCAACATCAGCGTCCTCAGCCAGGCCAACATCCCCAGCATTGAAGCACTGAGCACACTTGATCAGCTCCGCTGGGCAGACCACATTGTTCGCATGCCTGACACGAGACTGCCAAAGCAAGGGCTCTATTCGGAACTCCTTCACGGCAAACAAGCCAAAGGTGGGCAGAGGAAACGTTACAGGGACACCCTCAAAACCTCCCTGATAAAGTGCAACATCCCCACTGACACATGGGGGTCCCTGGCCAAAGACCACCCTAAGTGGTGGAAGAGCATCCGGGAGGGTACTGAGCACCTCGAGTTTCATCGCCGAGAGCATGCAGAAACCAAGCGCAGGCAGCGGAAGGAGCGTGCGGCAAACCAGTTCCACCCACCCCTTCCCTCAATTACTGTTTGTCCCGCCTGTGGCAGGGACTGTGGTTCTTGTATTGGACTGTTCAGCCACCTAAGGACTCATGTTAAGAGTGGAAGCAAGTCTTCCTCGATTCCGAGGGGCTGCCTATGATGATGATGCATGATCGAGGTCAATGGGCATAGTTCATGGCATGTGTCCCCGCTGTGAGCTTCACATGATATCGGGTAATAGTCAGAGTGCATCAGTTTTAAAATAATCCCATTCAAAGTCACTCTGAGGCTATATTCCCAATCCTAGACTTTATCAAATGAATCAATACTCCACAGTGTCTGCTGGGTGACACAGATTCTTTATTAGTATTATTTTTAAATTCCAATCAGACTCTCATTAAAACTCCCTGAGATTTTCATCCTATAGTATGTTTCTATGCAAAGTTAGGATCATTAGAATATTAGATTTCACAAACATATTTTTGAAATGTTGTACTGTAAATGAGGTAGCGGGCCTGATTTTCCTGTCTGTAATGGGCCATGGGTGCCAGTTCACAGGGCGGAGTGGAATGGACAGGGACAAAGGATAGACACCTTGTTGCCAGGTCTCCGCCCCATTTGCACAAGGAGCACATTCTGCAAACGAACAATTGCACGGAGCTGCCGCCCAAAACAAGCAAGAGCCGGCAATTAATATAAATGAGACAGAACGGGCCGAGTGATATCTTTCCTGGTATTTCCCTGCAGCAATGCAGGGCACACAACTCTTTAACGTGGCTGTTCTGAGTTGTCACGCTGCACCTTGCGACATAAAACTCTTTCATCAGGCAGACAGCAACTTTTAGTTTGAGGCTGAAATAATTTTTGGACATTTTTGTCAGCCATTTAAAATATTCTTTTGTACAGTTGAGCTGTGAGGTGAAAAGCCAAGGTCATTATAGACCGTCTTTGGGGTTACAGTTTGCTGCCCCTACTATGACCCTTTACACAATCAGTATACCCCTTTACCAGGGAGCAGCACGTGCTGGAGCAGTACAGCAACGGCAGCGAAGAGGGTGACTGGATTGGACATCACTATGATCCAGGTCGCTGATTGGTGCATGGACAGGCACAGCAGGAGAGGCGAGGTCGGGGCGAAGGAGCAGTGAGAGATTGTAGTGGGACGTGACCGGGGCCAAGGAGAGGCGAGAGTTTGGGGACCAGAAGAGCTGAGGGCCCAGGGGCAGCATGGGCCCAGCCCACACTGTGTGATATGTGTGAGCACTAGGTCCGTGCAGCAGAGCAGGTCTCCAGTCGTCCTGGTTAACCCTTGCCACTGGACCAAGACCTCGCTCTGTCAAGCCCGTGTGGTGGCTGGTGTGCAACGGCCACCCCACGTTAAAAAAATCCACCCACAGGCATCTTCTACCCTTCAGGATGTAGTTCGGGATCCGGAATATTAGGTCCTTCATTGAAGCACCTGTGAACTTTGTGGCGTGGAAGCAAGTCACCCTCGACTCGAGGGACTGCCTATGACGATGATGATGATACCCCTTTAGAATCCGATTGCACATGTGCTACTAAGAGGAGGAGAGGAGAAGAAAAGGATAAACTAATGGGCCCTGAATTCAGATCCGCCCGAAACGGGTCGCGCCTCCCGATTCTGAAGTGTTTTCACCGCCGCGGCTGATGAGGTGGCCTCATTCGCCAAATACAGCTCTTTGTCATTTGTTACTCGGCGGACCAGAAGTGGGTCATAATGGGGGCGGCAGTGGGGCGATGAGCAGAAGAGCGACCACTAGAGGGGCGGAAGTGGAGACAGGGCGGAGTCTCCACCGCTGTCATTCCTCATCATCACCATCGGCAGTCCCTCGCAATCGAGGGAGACTTGCTTCCATTCTTAAAAATGAGTCCTTCGGTAGCTGAACAGTCCGATACGAGAACCACAGTCCCTGTCACAGGTGGGACAGACAGTGGTTGAGGGAAGGGGAGGGTGGGACTGGTTTGCCGCACGCTCCTTCCGCTGCCTGCGCTTGGTCTCTGCACGCTCTCGGCGACGAGACTCGAGGTGCTCAGCACCCTCCCGGATGCACTTCCTCCACTTAGGGCGGACTGGTCTTTGGCCAGGGACTCCCAGGTGTCAGTGGGGCTGTTGCACTTTAGCAGGGAGGCTTTGAGGGTGATCCCCTGTAACGTTTCCGCTGCCCACCTTTGCCTCGTTTGCCGTGAAGGAGTTCCGAGTAGAGCGCTTGCTTTGGGAGTCTCGTGTCAGGCATGTGAACAATGTGGCCCACCCAACGGAGCTGATCGAGTGTGGTCAGTGCTTCGATGCTGGGGTTGTTGGCCTGGTCGAGGACGCTAACGTTGGTGCGTCTGTCCTCTCAGGATATTTGCAGGATCTTGCGGAGACATCATTGGTGGTATTTCTCCAGTGTCTTGAGGTGTCTGCTGTACATGGTCCATGTCTCTGAGCCATACAGGAGGGCGGGTATTGCGGAGTGGTGATGATGTCATCACGCGTGTGTGCGTCACCGCGTCTCCCGCCTTCACTTAAAGGGGAGAGCCGCTGCGAGCTCCGCCAAGCTGTTAGTTCGGTCCACGGGGACACCAGGGAGGGTTTTGGCCGGGCCAGTGGTCCGGCACCCAAGAGGGAGGGGGGTGGGTTGGGGGGATGCCAGGCTGCCTGTCGGCGGCCCGGCCGAACCCAGGGACATAATCGCCCGGCCGCTCTGGAAGTTGGCCGGCAATACAAACTAAAATGGCGGCTGCGGTCGTGCGCCCTCCCCTTGAATGGCCACAGTGCTGCCGTGTCCCACACACTGAAAACAAGGTGCACCCACAGAAAAAGCTGTGGGGGGCACCGCTCGGCGGTCCGAAGATTTTTTGTGCTGAATATCGATTGAGGGGAGATCGGCAGTGAGGCCTTTGATGACACACTTAGGATGGTCGACAGCAGCGGGTGGAAGTGGGAACCGGCGGAAAAACCACCCCGGTGAATTTGGCTAGCGGCGGCCATTGCACTCCAAATCGGCGGCCATTGCCCTCCGACACGTGCCTGCCGCTTTCTTGCCGTAAGGCGCCTTTTCAGGAGGCTGAATTTCAGCCCCGTGGATTCCAGAGAAGTGAAATACTATTGCAAGACAAACTCCCTACTCAGTGTTACCCTGCCGACCAAATATATCAACCTCGTCAAAATGGTCTGGACCTGATAGTCAGAGACGCTGAATCACCACGGAGGCAGTGACAGTTGTGCAACATGGAGGAAATTTAGGACCGAGATGAGGAGAAATGTCTTCACTCAGAGGGTGGTGAACCTGTGGAATTCTCTACCACAGAAGGCTGTGGAGGCCAAGTCACTGAATATATTTAAGAGGGAGATAGATAGATTTCTAGAAACAAAAGGCATCAAGGGTTGTGGGGAAAAAGTGGGAATATGGTGTTGAGATAGAGGATCAGCCATGATCATACTGAATGGCGGTGCAGGCTCGATGGGCCGAATAGCCTACTACTGCTCCTATTTTCTATGTTTCGATGTTTCCAGGAGGTCCTTCTGCTGAGGGCACAGCAGCTGTGAACCTTTTTGGAAGGTGTCCTTTCCAGTGGGAACATCAGTCAGTCTGTGGTGCACTGAGATGTAAAGCAGGTGCTTTGTTTACAAGAGCAAGCCATCACGTTATTTTCCATATGGATACAACGAGAACAGGAGGAATCCCTGGGAGCTTTTTCCAATGCCTGGTTTCCCAGGGCCGGCTTGTGTAGTTCAACATGCTCCTGCACACGGGAGTGTCCCACACATGGACGACAAGAGCTTCGATGCAAATCCATGTTCAGCTTATGTGCTATTATCTGCACAGGATCCGGCACTGGAACATTCACTTCCCTAACAGCAGTAATACAGCATTCATTTTACAGCAATCCACCGTGGCCCCATTAAGGTCACTGGCTGGATCCTGGGGATACCGGCCTCTTCTTTGGTCGCTGTATCCATGGACATGCAGTGGGGCAAAGATATTCTTGGCAAGAAATTCCCACGTCCCCGGGCCCGGGCCAAGTTTCTACGGACCCGGGAAGGCATCGGAAAAGCTGGTTTTCAGCACACAATGCGCATGCGCTGAAAACCGGCTTTTCCGATCTGTCAAGCTGGAGCTCGGCAGATCGTAGCCAGATTGGGAGCGAGGACATTTCTTGGGTAAGGTTGCGGGATTTACGCATATCTTGCCCGGCAAATGTCCTCAAAACTCTTGCGCTTGAAAAAGCATAGCTACTTTTACAGGTCCAAGTGCTTTAAAACACACAAAAACAGACTAAAATAAAGTTATGAAAACATACTTTATTGTTAAAAACCCTCCCACTGCGATAAGTTTATTTTAAGGCGTAATTAAAAAACAATTTTTAAATCGGGAAAATATATATTTTTTATGACATTAATAACTTTAATTTAAATGAATGTTACATATGTAGTGTTTATTTTCTGTGTTTTATTCGTGTTTTGTGTGTTTGGGAGGGTTTCTCATTCACAGTAATAATCGTTTGGGACTTCCGAAACTCCTATTACGATGAATGAGAACATACTGCACCTGATTGGCTGCCCAGAGACATGTGACTCCAGCTCCAGGCCTGCACACGTCCCGATGAGCACGCGCTGTGATGCGCAGGGAGAGGAGGCCTGCGGATCGGGAAGTGGAGCGGGCGCAGCAGCTTCAGGATAGGTGCGCATTTATTTTCTCTAAAATCTATCGAACGCCCGCAGGAAGGAGAAAGCGGGATTTCTACACCAATTAAGTGTATGCCTCCAGCAAGTCTATTAGCACGCACACCAGAGCCATGGTGAAGCAATGATTCTCACACCTTGACAGGCCAACACACATCATCCAGTCGAGCCCAGCCCACATTTGCAGGATAATCATGGTCTGTTGCATTCTCCATGAATTCACAATTCAAAGAGATATCCACAAGGGGGCAGTCGGAGCACGAGCCCTCTGAACAGCAGCTGGAGGATGTCACTGGGAGCTGGACAAACAGCAGCATAAGCAGCTTTGGCGTTTGCAAGGGCCATTCGGCAGGCACTGACAGAGAAGGCTTTATTTTAATCATCCATGTAATGTTCACATCACCAGCCTTTCCTGCATTTTCCCCATGCTATGCAATAAATCATCATCATCAGCATTTGCACTGCCACACTCATCATCATAGGCAGTCCCTCGCAATCGAGGAAGACTTGCTTCCACTCGAAACATGAGTCCTTAGGTGGCTGAACAGTCCAATACGGGAACCACAGTCCCTGTCACAGGTGGGACAGATAGTCGTTGAGGGAAGGGGAGGGTGGGATTGGTTTGCCGCAGGCTCCTTCCGCTGCCTGCGCTTGATTTCTGCATGCTCTCGGCGACGAGACTCGAGGTGCTCAGTGCCCTCCCGGATGCACTTCCTCCACTTAGGGTGGACTGGTCTTTGGCCAGGGACTCCAAGGTGTCAGCGGGGATGTTGCACTTTATCAGGGAGGCTTTGAGGGTGTCCTTGTAACGTTTCCTCTGCCCACCTTTGGCTTGTTTGCCGCGAAGAAGTTGCGAGTAGAGCGCTTGCTTTGGGAGTCCCGTGTCGGCCATGTGGACTATGTGGCCTGCCACACTACCTTTCTGCCAGCTCGTCCATTCCTCTTCACTGCAGGTCCTTCCCACAGCTGCAGATGTGCCTGGAGCAGGCAAGTGTCCAAAGGTGAATTGCAGAGTTTCTATTTGGGCATCAGAACGGCACACATGCGAGTTATGGAATCAGTAACTACCGTGGGATAAAGGCACAGGACACAATGTCATCAACAATCTGTCATGCTCAGAAATCATCCTTCTTTCAAAATAAAAGCAGAAAATGCTGGCAACACTCAGCAGGTCAGGCAGCATTTGTGGAGAGAGAAACCGTCGTTTCAGATCGATGACCTTTCATCCTTCTTCTGAAAGCTGGGCCCTGATCAAATGTTGATGATAAGATGACCCTCCAGCCCGTTTCCTGCTAGCTCTACACACTGCCCACTTGTGCTGTGTTTCAGAGCGTGCTGCCCTCAAACTTACTTGTTACATTCCCAGTGATTGCGCCTGTGTTGTGAGATTGAGTGATAGGATGGTATAAGAGTTGCACGGCTTCTTGTGCAAAATCTGCAGTAAAAATGTATCAAGAGACCTGCATCACAGCATGGTGTCACACCGCCTTCTGTAAAACACTGGCATAGACTGCTGCTCCTTGGAAATTTCAATGTCAGTAAGAGTATGATTAGATAGGATCAATAATAAAGGCTGGACACATTGTGCAAAGCCTGGCCTGGGGCCATTCTTCCTGCTTTCTCATCTCCATCTTCCTCTTCCAAGTCACATCTGTCTCTGGAGGTCCTTCCCTCAAGAGTGGAGAACACTTACATTTCGGTCAGTGCTACTCCCATAGTCATCCTCTCCCTCTTGTGATGCTGTGCTTTATCCTACAAGGCACGATGAACACGCAATCTTTTTCCAATGATTTTGAAGTGATGACATCTGCTGCACATGCTGGAGCAGGAGAGCAACGTCAGCGAAGTGGGACATCACCAAGATCCAGGTCGGTGATTGGAGCGTGGGCAGGTCCTGCAGGAGCGGCGAGGTCGGGGTGAAGGAGCGGTGAGCGATCGTGGAGCGATGTGATCTGGGGACCAGGAGAGGCGAGAGTTCAGGGCCTTGAAGAGGCGAGGGCCCAGGGGCAGCACGGGCCCAGCCCACACTGCGATATGTGTATGCACTAGGTCCGTGCAGCAGAGCTGGTCTCCAGTCGTCCTGGTTAACCCTTACCACTGGACCAAGACCTAGCTCTGTCAAGCCCGTGTGGTGGCTGGTGTGCAACGGCCACCACAAGTTAAAAAAACCCACGCACAGGCATCTTCCAACCTTCAGGATTTAGTTCGGGATCCGGAATATTAGGTCCTTCATTGAAAGACCTGTGAACTTTTTGACGTGGAAGCAAGTCATCCTGGATTGGCGGGACTGCCTATGATGATGATGATGACAAGGCATGTATTTAGTCGGCAGTATGACACATCCCAAACGCTGTGTGTCAGGTTCCATCTAGGTGTCGAGAAAGATGGAAGTGCTGTTCATTGAATGTGTTGATAAGCGGTTACCCAGTGCCAGCTCCTCCTGAAAGATGGTGCTGGACAAGCGAGGAGCTAGGAAATATACAGTGCAGCCTAATAGACAATCCTGAAAAGCTGCAGAAATAAGGTTGCAAAGATATGAAGGCAGAGGTCGCTAAAGTGGGCTCGGAAAATAGATTAAAGTGTAAGACGGCTGATGAGCAGTAGCAGACATTTAAAGAGATATTTCATAACTCTCAACAACAATGTTACCAGTGAGAAGGAAAGACTGTAAGAGAAGGGAGAGCCATCCGTGGCTAACTCAGGAAGTAAAGGATGGGATCAAGTTGAAAACAATGGCATACAATGTTGCCAAGATTAGTGGGAGGCCAGAGGATTGGGCAATTTATTAAAACCAGCAAAGGATGACTAAAAAAATAATAAAGAGATAGAAGATGGATTATGAGAGTAAACTAGCAAGAACTATAATAACAGATAATAAGAGCTTCTACAGGTATATAAAAAGGAAGAGGGTGGCTAAAGTAAATGTTGGTCCCACAGAGGATGTGACTGGGGAATTAATAATGGGGAACAGGGAAATGGCAGAGACTTTGAACTAATATTTTGTATTGGTCTTCATGGTAGAAGACACTAAAAACATCCCAATAATAGATAATCAAGGGACTATAGGGACGGAGGAACTTAAAACAATCACTATCACTAAAGAAAAAGTACTCAGTAAAATAATGGGACTAAAGGTGAACAATCCCCTGGACCTGATGGTCTGCATTCTAGGGTCTTAAAAGAAGTGGCTGCAGAGATAGTGGATGCATTGGTTGTAATCTACCAAAATTCCCTGGATTAAGGGGATTGGAAAACTGCAAATGTAACGCCCCTATTGAAAAAAGGAGGAAGACAGAAAGCAGAAAGCTACAGACCCGTTAGACTAATGTCTGTCGTTGGGAAACTGCTGGAGTCCATTATTAAGGAAGCAGGAGCAGGACATTTGGAAAAGCATAATGCAGTCAAGCATGGATTTATGAAAGGGAAATCATGTGTGACAAATTTGGTGGAGTTCTTTGAGGATGTAATGAGCAGGGTGGAGAAGGGGGAACCAGCGGATGTGGTGTATTTGGATTTTCATAAGGCATTCGATAAGGTGACACATAAAAGGTTACTGCACAAAATAAGAGCTCACGGTGTTGGGGGTAACATATTAGCATGGTTAGGGGATTGGCTATCTGACAGAAAACAGAAAGTCGGGATACATGGGTCATTTTCCGGTTGGCAAATGATAACTAGTTGGGTGGCATAGGGATCGGTGCTGGGGCCTCAAGTATTTACAATCTATATTCATGACCTGGATGAAGGGACCGAGTGTAATATGGCCAAGTTTGCTGATGAAACAAAAGCAGGTTCTGAGGAAGACACAAAGAATCTGCAAAGGGATATAGACAGGCTCAGTGAGTGGGCAAACATTTGTCAGATCGAGTATAATGTGGGAAAGTGTGAGGTTATCCACTTTGGCAGAAAAATAAAACAGCCAATTATTAGTTAAATGGAGAGAGATTACAAAATGCTGCAGTACAGAGGGACTTGGGGGTCCTTGTGCATGAAACACAAAAAGTTAGTATGCAGGTACAGCAAATGATCAAGAAGGCCAATGGAATGTTGGCCTTTTTTACAAGGGGGATGGAGTATAAATGCAGGGAAGTCCTGTTACAACTGTACAGGGTATTGGTGAGGCCGTACCTAGAGTACTGCGTACAGTTTTGGTCTCCGTATATAAGGAGGGATATACTTGCATTGGAGGCAGTTCAGAGAAGGTTCACGAGGTTGATTCCTGAGATGAAGGAGTTGTCTTATGAAGTAAGGTTGAGCAGGTTGGACCTATTCTCATTGGAGTTGCGAAGACTGAGAGGTGATTTTATTGAAATATATAAGATACTGAGGGGGCTCGACAAGGTGGATGAGAGAGGATGTTTCCCGTCGTGGGGGAATCAAGAACTAGGGGACACAGTTTCAGAATAAAGGGTCGCCCATTTAGAACTAAGATGAGGAGGAATTTCTTCTCTCAGAAGGTCATGAATCTGCGGAATTCTCTGCCTCAGTGAGCTGTGGAGGCTGGGTCACTGAATATATTTGAGGTGGAGAGAGACAAATTTTTGAAGGATAAGGAAGTGAAGGATTATGGGGAGCGAGCGGGGAGGTGGAGCTGAGACACAATCCAATCAGCCATGATCTTATTAAATGGCGGAGCAGGCTCCTATTTCTTATCTTCTTATGTTCAACGGGATGAGCACAATTGCACGTGTGTGGGATAAGCACCAACACAGACTGGTCACGCTGAACGTCTGTTGTCTGTTTCCATCTGTCACTTCTATGTCATTTGATGCATGAATAATATTCTATTAACAATGGGCCGGAATTTGTGGTTGGAGGCGTACCTCCAGAATACGCCTCCGACTGGGAAAAAAATTCCTACCCAACCTGCTGGCGCCCAGCAGCGCATGGGGAGACACAGAAGTTGCAGGGTCTGTTAAATAGCTTCGGACGGTGTACAGAGCAAAATCAGGGCCAATTAAGTGAAATGTATTCTCGCACCAAAAATAATAACAGATAGCAAGAGTTTCTGTAGGTATATAAAAAGGAAAAGAGTGGCTAAATTAAATGTTGGTCCCTTCGAGGTCGAGACCGGGGACATGGAGATGGCAGAAACTTTGAACAAATATGTTGTATCAGTCTTTACAGTGGAGGACACGAACAATATCCCAACAGTGGATAGTCAAGGGCCTTTCGGTGAGGAGGAACTTAACACAATCACAATCACTGAGGAGGTGGTGCTCAGTAAGCTAATGGAACTAAAGGCAGAAATATCCCCTGGATCTGATGGCTTGCATCCTCGGGCCTTAAGAGAAGTAGCAGCGAGGATTGTGGATCCATTGGTTGTAATTTACCAAAATTCCCTGGATTCTGGGAAGTCTCAGCAGATTGGAAAACTGCAAATGTGACGCCCCTATTTACAAAAGGAGGCAGACAAAAAGCAGGAAACTGTAGACCAGTTAGCCTAACATCTGTGGTTGGGAAAATGTTGGAGTCCATTATTAAAGAAGCAGCAGCAGGACATTTGGAAAAGCAAAATTCGGTCAGGCAGAGTCAGCATGGATTTATGAAGGGGAAGTCATGTTTGACAAATTTGCTGGAATTCTTTGAGGATGTAACGAACAAGGTGGATACAGGGGAACCAGTGGATGTGGTGTATTTCGACTTCCAGAAGGCATTTGACAATGTGCCACATAAAAGGTTACTGCACAAGATAAAAGTTCATGGGGTTGGGGATAATATTTTAGCATGGACAGAGGATTGGCGAACTGACAGAAAACAGAGAGTCGGGATAAATATTTCATTCTCGGGCAGGCAATCAGTAACTAGTGGGGTGCCACAAGGATCAGTGCTGGGACCCCAACTATTTACAATCTACTTTAACGACTTGGAAGAAGGGACCGAGTGTAACGTAGTCAAGTTTGCTGACGATACAAAGATGGGAGGAAAAGCAATATGTGAGGAGGTCACAAAAAATCTGCAAAAGGATATAGACAGGCTAAGTGAGTGGGAAAATAATTGTCAGATGGAGTATAATGTTGGAAAGTGTGAGGTCCTGCACTTTGGCAGAAAAAAATCAAAGAGCAAGTTATTATTTAAATGGAGAAAGATTGCAAGTACTGCAGTGCAGCGGGGCCTGGGGATACTTGTGCATGAAACACAAAAGGATAGTATGCAGGTACAGCAAGTGATCAGGAAGACCAATGGTATCTTGGCATTTATTGCAAAGGGGATGGAGTAGAAAAGCAGGGAAGTCTTGCTACAGTTATTCAGGGTATTGGTGAGGCCACACCTGCAATACTGCGTGCAGTTTTGGTTTCCATATTTAAGAAAGGATATACTTGCTTTGGAGGAAGTTCAGAGAAGGTTCACTCGGTTGATTCCGGAGATGAGGGGTTGACATATGAGGAAAGGTTGAGTAGGTTGGGCCTCTACTCATTGGAATTCAGAAGAATGAGAGGTGATCTTATTGAAATGTATGAGATTGTGAGGGGGTTTGACAAGGTGGATGCAGAGACGATGTTTCCACTGATGGGGGAGACTAGAACTAGGGGGCATAATCTTAGAAAAAGGAGCGGCACATTTAAAACTGTGATGAGGAGGAATTTGTTCTCTCAGATGGATATAAACCAGTGGAATTCGCTGCCTCGGAACGCTGTGGAAGCTGGGTCATTGAATAAATTTACGATAGAGATAGACAGTTTCTTAACCGATAAGGGAATAAGGTGCTATGAGGAACGGGCAGGGAAGTGGAGCTGAGTCCATGATCGGATCAGCCATGATCGTATTTAATGGCGGAGCAGGCTCGAGGGGCTGCATGGCCTACTCCTGCTCCTATTTCTTCTGTTCTTTAACGGTTTCATAGGCAGCAATGTGGTCAAAGAGGATTTAAAAGCCTCAGTGAGCCATGGTCATAGCTGCACAGAATGTGATGACCAGGGTAGACTTGGTGCCTTAGCTCAGACAGGGTGGTGTGGTCCATTAGAAGAGTCAGGGGGAGATTTGTTGGTGATGTTGCAGCAGACAGTGAAGTTAGTGAGGGAGATAAGGAGCAGGTTGTAGAGATTTATGAGAGCATGGTGCCCAGAGAAGGGAATATGCCAGTTTGATGCCCGTGTGTGAGTGATGGGCGTGCTGGACCATGCTGAAGTTGAGGCAGAGGAAAGCTGTAGGCTGGCCATGAGGGACAAGAGCGTGTGACAGCAAAAGGAGGAACATTTAATGAGGGAGAACTCACTGAAGCAGGCATTGAGCAGTTCATCAGATAAAGTTGGAGGAATGAAAGGGGCTGGGCTGGGGACAAGGGAGAAGGGGGAAATAGAGGAGATAAAAATAAAAAAAGAAAGAAATACTTTCATTTATATAGCGCCATTCACAACCTCAGGATGTCAAAAAAGCGCTTTACAGCCAATGAGGTACTTTTCAAGTGTGGTAACTGTTGTAATGTGGGAAATGTGGCAGGCAATTTGTGCACAGCAAGCTCCCACAAACAGCAATGTGATAATGACCAGATAATCTGTTTTAGTGATGTTGATTGAGGGATAAATATTGGCCAACACTGGGGAGAACTCCTGTGCTCAACTTCGAAATAGTGTCATGGGATCTTTTGCATCCACCTGAGAGAGCAGACAGGGCCTCGGTTTAACATCTCATCCAAAAGATGGCACCTCCCACAGTGCAGCACTCCCTCAACACTGCACTGGAGTGTCAGCAGAGATTTTTGTGCTCAATCCCTGGAGTGAGACTTGAACCCACAACTTCTGACTCTGAGGCAAGAGTGCTGCCCACTGAGCCACGTCTGGCATGGCATGGAAGGAGGGGGATGGATAAGGGGACAGAAGAAATCACTACATTGTGCCTGTGGAAATATCACCTTACACTGTGGCAGCACTTTCAGTATTAGTTGTTTTTAATTCCCATTGCATTTTAAACCAAAGCTCCTGGGATATTTCTGTTTAACTTGTGGGTTGCATTTGCAAAGAAGTATTGCTCTGTTGTCCATGAAGTTCTGGTGTGTGTGAGGTGTGTGGTGTGTGGAGGTGCCTTCGCAGCAAACGAGCCAAAGGTGGGCAGCGGAAACGTTACAAGGACACCCTCAAAGCCTCCCTGATAAAGTGCGACATCCCCACTGACACCTGGGAGTTCCTGGCCAAAGACCACCCGAAGTGGAGGAAGTGCATCCGGGAGGGCGCTGAGCACCTTGAGTCTCATCGCCGAGAGCATGCAGAAACCAAGCGCAGGCAGCGGAAGGAGCGTGCGGCAAACCAGTCCCACCCACCCCTTCCCTCAACCACTGTCTGTCCCACCTGTGACAGGGACTGTGGTTCCCGTATTGGACTGTTCAGCCACCAAATTACTCACTTTAAGAGTGGAAGCAAGTCTTCCTCGATTCCGAGGGACTGCCTATGATGATGATGATGGTGTGTGTGTGAGTCTTTGAAAGGGACAATTAAACTAAAGTTTATGCACTAGCCATGTTGGACTAAATCAAATTGAAACAGGAAGGAAATCGGAAAATATTGAGTGTGTATAGTTCAAGTCATTTCGCATTTAGCTCTAGATTAGGAGAGACCACACAAACTTTATAGAAAACAGACGTACACACACATGAACACTCTATGAATATTTATTTAGGGTCTGAAGTATTAAGACAGTGCACTGACTGTTGGAAGCATTCTACTCAAAAACTAATGATAATGCTTAATGTGACTTCTTTTCTAATTGCTTACGGTTACACGTAAAGAAGCATTTTTCTCGAGGGTAACAGTGACTTTCAAGCCATGAATTTCCAGGCTCAGCATATACTCAGATTGTGAGATTGCTTTCCTGGTAAACGTGGCTGAGATTTCCATCACCTTTAGCATGGCTTTGTACAGGCTGGCATCCAGGATTTTTTTGTCATCTTGAATATTCAAAGCGCACATGGGAGGGTCTGAGACACTGTGGGTGGACGGTTTGTAGAAGAGTACAACCAGTTGCTTGTCACCACACTGGTAGCTGATAAGCCCTGACACACCCTCATTTGGGCTTTCTATGAAGGCAATTTCATTCTCTTCTCCTTTTTCTACAGTCTCCAGTGGTGTCATTCCTTCCCCAGTCACCATAAAAGATCTACAAGGAGTAAAGAACACTTATTCATCCTTTTTGTATTGCTGCAAAATGAGAATTCAACAGTACAATGCATTTTCCTCAGCGTAATAACGCTGTTCTTGTGGCAGGTCAGAGAGGAATTTGAGGCAAGACCTAATTCCTTGGTTCCCCACTGCTTTATTCATCAACCATAGGGCTCAAATTTGCCCAGAGCCGTTTTTAGCACTTCGCCAGAGTTACTCCCAATCTTTGAGGTCAGAACTACTCCAAAAATAAATGTGCCAAGTTTCCTCGCTTGTATTTTTCAGAATTGGCTCCACGCGGCCTGTCCAGTCGCCTCGGGGGGTGGAGCCGACCGACTGCACCGAAAAAACAATACCGCCCCTTCTGCGCATGCGCGGGAAAATAAAGGACATTTTTGACGTGCTTCCTACAGGCGCACATGTGCAGTATAGCTCCTGGTCTGATATCAGCCATTTTTAAAGAGCCAGTTGTGTGTGTGAGAACGTTGAGCGCTGTGTGAGAACTGTAATTATCATTGGAAAAATCGGAGCTCAAAACGGCAGGCAGGCAGGACAAGGTACTTTGTTCTCTCTCTCCACAGGTGTGTATGGACCACACCCAGGTCTGAGCAGGTGCAGGAGACCTCCCCCTCCCCCCAACACCAACATTTGATGGATACTGCAGGCTTCTGGTGCATTCCGATCGCCTTCCACAGCGCCCCCCCCTCGCCCTCCGGCCTATTTTTGCAGCCGAGCCCCAAGCCCCTGTGACCGGGCGTGGGACCGATTCTGCCGGCCGACACTACGACCCTCCAGCCCTGTTTGCAGACGTTCGGTGGTGGTGTGTCAGCTGAAAGAATACAAACCGTTACAAAATTCCATCAAACTTCCATTTACTGCGTTATTAGGTAAAAAAAATTAATCTATATTATGTATATTTCAGTCTTCTTGACTCCCCCCAAAACCTCGCTGAAAAACAATGGCGTCTTTCTGCGCCGATTTTTCAACGTGCGCTGCTTTTTCATAACTCACCAGAAGGTTTTTCGGGAGTGGTCAGATATGCCGACCTAGGAGACATTTTTTGGGGCAAAGTTCCATAATTCACAAAAACTGGCGCAGACATCGGGTTATGATGAAAAAATAACGAGCCGAGAAAAATGGCAACTAACTCAGTTACGCTGGCGCAGATTCCTTGGGGAAACTTACATTTTTTAAACTTACACCAAAAAAAGTGGCACACGGCAAAAAACTGGGACAAATGACCGGGGAAAGTTGAGCCCTATAATGTCAGACTCATTTGGGGGTGGGTACTTGAGATGTGGTAATGAAGTTAATCCTGCTTTTGCTTCATTATCAACACGAGGCAGTAGCGACTCCTGGGGTACAGGCCATCAAAGGCTTTCAAATTGTAAAAGGCCAGGGTCCTAGCGGGACCTGGGGGTACCTGTGCATTAAACACAAAAGGATAGTATGCAGGTACAGCAAGTGATCAGGAAGGCCAATGGTATCTTGGCCTTTATTGCAAAGGGGATGGAGTATAAAAGCAGGGAACTCGTGCTCTTGTTATACAGGGTTTTGGTGAGGCCACACCTGGAATACTGCGTGCAGTTTTGGATTCCATATTTACAAAAGGATATACTTGCTTTGGAGGCAGTTCAGAGAAGGTTCACTCGGTTAATTCTGGAGATGAGGGGGTTGACTTATGAGCAAAGGTTGAGCAGATTGGGCCTCTATTCATTGGAATTCAGAAGAATGAGAGGTGATCTTATTGAATCGTATAAGATTATGAGGGGGCTTGATAAGCTGAATCGAGAGAGGATGTTACCACTGATAGGGGAGACGACAATTTGAGGGCATAATCTTAGAATAAGGGGCCGCCCATTTAAAACTGAGATGAAGGGAAATTTCTTCTCTCAGTGTGTTGTAATTCTGTGGAATTCGCTGTCTCAGAGAGCTGTGGAAACTGGGCCATTGAATAAATTTTAGACAGAAATAGACAGTTTCTTAAACGATAAGGGGTTATGTGGAGCGGGCAGGGAAGTGGACCTGAGTCCATGATCAGATCAGCCATGATCGTATTGAATGGCGGAGCAGGCTCGAAGGGCTGTATGGCCTACTCCTGCTCCTATTTCTTATGTTCTTATGTTCCCCCACTGCAATTCATCTTAAAGTGATGGATTCTGGTACAGAAACTGACCTATTTAACAAAAGCAGCAAACGTTTAATTTCTTCAGGACATCCCACGCCTGCTGTGTGCAGCCCCCGCTCTGAATTTCATGGAGTCGGTGCCCAGTGGTGCCAAGAATGGCGTGGGCACCAACCCAATAGTCACATGTCCCCTATCCCAGCAATTAGGATGGAGTCAGGTGCACACTTATGGGGGTGATGGAAGTTCCACCTTGCCCAAAATCTGACCCCTGTCCCACCTCCCTCACCCCAAAAAAGCTCCTTAGGAAATTTGGGGCCAAAGTCTCTCTGTGCTTTGTGAGCTTAAACAGTCTTATTTTGTAATGTCCAATGTTAAAAGTGTTGGAGGTGATTTTAATATTGGTGTCATTAATATGGCCTTCATTGCAAGATGATTTGAGGACAGGAGCAAGGATGTCTTACTACAGTTATACAGGGCCTTGGTGAGACCACACCTGGAGTATTGTGTGCAGTTTTGGTCTCCTTACCTAAGGAAGGATATATTGTAATTGAGGGAGTGCAGCGAAGGTTCACCAGACTGATACCTGGGATGGCAGGACTGTTGTATGAGGAGAGATTGGATCGACGAGGCCTGTATTCACGAGAGTTTAGAAGAATGAGAGGGGATCTGATTGAAACGTGTAAAATTCTGACTGGGTTGGATAGACTGGATGTGGGGAGGATGTTTCCCCGGGCTGAGAAGTCTAGAACAAGGGGTCACAGTCTCAGGATACGGGGTAGGAAATTTAGGACTGAGATGAGGAGAAATGTTTTCACTCAGAGGGTGGTGAACCTATGGAATTCTCTACCAGAGAAGGCTGTGGAGACCAAGTCACTGAATATTTTTAAGAGGGAGATAGATAGATTTCTAGAAACAAAAGGCATCAAGGTGTATGGGGAAAAAGCGGGAATGTGGTGTTGAGATAGAGGATCAGCCATGATCATATTGAATGGCGGTGCAGACTCGAAGGGCTGAATGGCCTACTACTGCTCCTATTTTCTATGTTTCTATGTTTCCATGTGTCATCACAACTGATCCTGAGTGGGTTCGACTTCCACACTTGTGATTTTCAGTACAGTTCACCCCCTCCTTAGACTAGGGACACTGAGGCCCATTGTGGTGACCTTACCACTGGCCAGCCTCAGATTAACTAACTCAGCACAGACTGGGAATCAAACTTGAGACCTGACTGTTCTGTGTGGCTCAGTACCAAACTGACCCGAGTATTTTACTCACTGAGCCAATGGGGAAAGCCGCCCGGTGTTATTTCAGGAGAGAGTATGTTTTCTTTTCACCAAAATGATGCAAGAGACTTATAGAATATACTTACGCTGGGTCAGTCAGCTTGATGGTGCCTGTATCATTTTTAACGTTAATGTGCCAAATTTTGTCATCAGTCTGGTCTCCCGCTGCGCTCCTGGGTAGCCTGTAAAACAGAACAGAAAGTAACCCTCAGATACAAACGCTGTTTAAAAAGATAAATAACCCCCTTGTGGTAGGTTGCCGACCCTTCAGGATTGTCCTGGTGTCTCCAGGAATTAAAGATTAATCTTCAGGACACTGCTGCAAGCAAGGCGCCAGAAAAATCATAGGGGCAGTGAAAAACATTATGTATATGTTTCATTTCCTTCCGTTTATTAGTGATGAGAAAACTGGACCAGAGGTGAGAAAAATGGCTGTTTGACTGACAGTTAAAATCAGAGACTAGAGAAGCTGGGTTTTGGCTGTAGCCTGTAAAAGGGACAGCTAACACTGAGTATGAGAGTTTCCCTGTGTCAGCGGTTAGCTGGAAGGGAGAGCAGCAGCATGTCCAATGTGGTGGCAAGGGAGGCACCAGGCTACTGTTCAACGGAGTCATTTTTACCGCACAGTTTTTGTGAATTTTGTGCTGATCAAAGTTTGTGATGTTGGCATTGGGGAAGGGTATACCTTCCATTTCAGGAACTCAAACAGGGCCGGATGACCCATAGCAACAAACTATTTGCTCACTTGTGTCATTCCTTTACTGTGATGTCTGTGATACATGGTGTTCAATTCCTTCTGCACACTTTGTTCAAAATCTGCTTTTTCTCAGAGCTCAGTACGTCAATATAAATCTTTGCTTTCTCAGTGAGCTTTCCAGAGGATGCAATTCCCATCACTGAAACTTTGCCATTGTTGTAAGTCACCCTATTACCCTGTAAAATTATGAAAAATAACTTCCGTATCTCCTTAAAATAGAAAGGGTGGTTAGAACTTTCCTACGATGTCTGCGCAAGATCCTACAAATCCCCTGGGAGGACAGACGCACCAACGTTTGCGTCCTCGACAGGCCAACACCCCCAGCATTGAAGCACTGACCACACTTGATCAGCTCGGCTGGGCAGGCCACATTGTTCGCATGTCAGACACGAGACTCCCAAAGCAAGCGCTCTACTCAGAACTCTTTCACGGCAAATGAGCCAAAGGTGGGCAGAGATAATGTTTTAAGGACACCCTCCCTGATAAAGTGCAACATCCCCATTGACACCTGGGAGTCCCTGACCAAAGACCACCCTCAGTGGAGGAAGTGCATCCGGGAGGGCGCTGAGCACCTCGAGTGTCATCGACAAGAGCGTGCAGAAATCAATTGGAGGCAGCGGAAGGAGCGTGCGGCAAACCAGTCCCACCCACCCCTTCCCTCAACGATTATCTGTCCCACATGTGACAGGGACTGTGGCTCTCATAGTGGACTGTTCAGCCATCTAAGAACTCATGTGAAGAGTGGGAGCAAGTCTTCCTCGATTCCGAGGGACTGCCTATGATGATGATGATCCTGCTGAGTAACAACAATATCACATTAGAACACACCACGTGCTTTCTTTTACTATAACTACAGCCCGGCTCAGATCTGGAACTGGTGGAATAGCAAGATAGAAGGCTCCCCCAAATTATAAAATTGGAACTGAATATTAATGCGGACACAAAAGCACTATTGCAGTTTACATAATCACTTAAATCTTGCTAAATGTCTGATTTTTCCAGAAACCTGCTTGAATGAGGAGTGTGCATGGTTCAGGATATCATTTGACATAAAAATACCCAGTTGGCAAATCTTTCGTGTTGTCCACGTAAGTCACGCATTCAAAGAATTCAACCTGAACAAGAGTACAGTGAAAATACAACACATGAACCTGGAAGTTGCACCTTGTCACTTTCTATTCACTACAAACAGTGATATTGTACAAAAGCTAAATATATAGAAGATACTTATAGAAGATACTTACACCACGTAAGTTACTTTACCGCCGGTCGTATCTTCACCGCCGATCTTGTGTGAACCGCCCATCGAATTTGCACCGCTGGAAGTAGTTATACCGGGAATCGAACTTGAAGTGTGTCCCATTCTGCTAACAGTGAGGTCCCTGTAGAAGAGAACAGAAAGGAACCCTCCATGGATAAATTTCTGGCAGTGACTTACCGTCCAGAGTAACATCTGACGGATGATGTCCCAGAGTTCCATGGAGCAAATGGTGCCCATGGAACTCAGGGATTGTTCGGGGCTACAGGACAGTTATCGAGAAGATTGGGTGGAAATTCAATAAAAATAAGCAAATTCCAGAAAAACATCAAAATGAAAAGCAGGTTCTTAAATTTCTCACAAAAAAACAGTCAATCAGATCCAGAAAACAGAGCGTACAGGTAAATACAGAAAGTGACGGAGTCTGACTGCTGGGAATTGCTTCATCAGCTGATCACAATCGAGGCCCTAACTGCCGTTAGCCTCAGTACCTCTTGGGCGAGGGAGGGAAGGCAGTTTAGGGAGAGTGGGGAGTGAAAAATCATTCAAAGTTAGCCTTTCTTCAGTGGCTATGTCTCCCTTTCTCTCACCTCTGAGTTAGAAGGTCGTGGGTTCGAGCCCCATTCCAGAACCTTGAGTCCCACAGTCCAGGCCGACTCTCCCAGATACAGTACTGAGGGAGCACCGCACGGTCGGAGGGGCAGTACTGAGGGAGCGCCGCACTGTCGGAGGGGTAGTACTGAGGGAGTGCCGCACTGTCGGAGGGGCAGTATTGAGGGAGCGCCGCACTGTCGGAGGGACAGTACTGAGGGAGCGCCGCACTGTCGGAGGGGCAGTATTGAGGGAGCGCCGCACTGTCGGAGGGGCAGTACTGAGGGAGCACCGCACTTTCGGAGGGGCAGTACTGAGGGAGTGCCGCACTGTCGGAGGGGCAGTACTGAGGGAGCGCCGCACTGTCGGAGGGGCAGTACTGAGGGAGCGCCGCACTGTCGGAGGGGCAGTACTGAGGGAGCGCTGCACTGTCGGAGGGGCAGTACTGAGGGAGCGCCGCACTGTCGGAGGGACAGCACTGAGGCAGTGCCACACAGTCGGAGGGGCAGTACTGAGGGGGGGCAGTACTGAGGGAGCGCTGCACTGTCGGAAGGACCGTACTGAGGGAGTGCCGTACTGTCGGAGGGGCAGTACTGAGGGAGCGCTGCACTGTCGGAGGGGCAGTACTGAGGGAACGCCGCACTGTCGGAGGGGCAGTACTGAGGCAGTGCCACACAGTCGGAGGGGCAGTACTGAGGGAGCGCCGCACTTTCGGAGGGGCAGTACTGAGGGAGTGCCGTACTGTCGGAGGGGCAGTACTGAGGGAGCGCTGCACTGTCGGAGGGGCAGTACTGAGGGAGCGCCGCACTGTCGGAGGGACAGTACTGAGGCAGTGCCACACTGTCGGAGGGGCAGTACTGAGGGAGCGCTGCACTGTCGGAGGGGCAGCACTGAGACAGTGCCGCACTGTCGGAGGGACAGTACTGAGGGAGCGCCACACTGTCGGAAGGACCGTACTGAGGGAGTGCCGTACTGTCGGAGGGGCAGTACTGAGGGCATGCAGCACGATCGGAGGGGCAGTACTGAGGGAACGCGGCACTGTTGGAGGTATAGTCTTTTGGATGAGATGTTGATGCCAGAGCCCTGACTGCCCTCCCAGATGGATCTTAATGATCCCCGGGCACTATTGGAACAAGAGCTGGGGAGTTCTCCCCGGTGTCCTGGAGCCAATATTTATCCCTCAACCAACCTCACCAAATCAGATGATCTGGTCATTATCACATTGCTGTTTGTGGGAGCTTGGTGTGCGCAAATTGGCTGCCGCAGTTCCTACGTTACAGCATTGATTGCACTGCATAGGTACGACATTGCATGTGAAGCAGTTTTGCCGTCCTGAGGTTGTGAAAGGCGCTATAGAAATGCCATTCTTTATGGATGGGGTGATGTGGGATATTGTTTCTGGTTGGAATGGGATGGGGCAACAAACAGAGAGCCTCCCTCTGGTACCCCAATCACCCACCCCGCCATCCGACTGCCTTTACACACTCCCCCAATCCCATCCACCCTCACTTCCACAACTTGCAGCTTATTCCAAATAATCGTCGCCCTTTGAGGACAGGAATTTCCCCCTTCCCCGAGATCACTCTGTAAAATGACTATTCACCACATCATGCTCCCACTTTCCTGTCTTCAATTAACACTTCCTGCACTCACTTCATCAACCCCAATACTCGACACCTCGCTGAACCTACCCGCTAAACTCTCCCTCTCCCTCTCTCTCTCTGTCTCCCCCATCTCTCTCACCCTCTCCATCTCTCTCACCCTCTCCATCTACCTCTCCCTCTCCCTCTCCCCCCTCTCCCTCTCCCCCCTCTTCCCCCCACTTCTCCCCCCTCTCCCCTCCCTCTCTCCCCCCCTCTCTCCCCCCCTCTCTCCCCCCCTCCCCTCTCCCCAAGCAGTGCATCCACCACTCTTCCAGGCAGCGAGTTCCAGATCTCAACAACCATTTATGTAAAGAAACCCCCCACTCAAATCCCCTCTAAACCTTTCACCACCACCTTAAAATTATGTCCCCTCATAATAGACCCCTCCACCAATGGAAATAGGTCCTTATTATCCACTATTTCCAGGCCCCTCAATATTTTGTGCACCTCAATAGAAACATTGAAACAGAGAAAATAAGTGCAGGAGTAGGTCATTCGGCCCTTCGAGCCTGCACCACCATTCAATAAGATCATGGCTGATCATTCCCTCAGTACCCCTTTCCTGCTTTCTCTCCATACCCCTTGATTGCTTTAGCCGTCAGGGCCATATCTAACTCCCTCTTGAATATATCCAATGAACTGGCATCAACAACTCTCTGCGGTAGGGAATTCCACAGGTTAACAACTCTCTGAGTGAAGAGGTTTGTCCGTCCTAAATGGCCTACCCCTTATCCTTATCCTTTGACTGGGTCCCCTGGTTCTGGACTTCCCCATCATTGGGAACATTCTTCTTGCATCTAACCTGTCCTGTCCCGTCAGAATGTTATATGTTTCTATGAGATCCCCTCTCATCCTTCTAAATTCCAGTGAATACAGGCCCAGTCTCTCATATGTTAGTCCCGCCATCCCGGGAATCAGTCTGGTGAACCTTCGCTGCGCTCGCTCAATAGCAAGAACGGCCTTCCTCAGATTAGGAGACCAAACCTGAACACAATTCTCCAGGTGAGGCCTCACCAAGGCCCTGTACAACTGCAGTAAGACCTCCCTGCTGCTATACTCAAATTCCCTCGCTATGAAGGCCAACTTCACCGCCTTCTTCACCGCCTGCTGTACCTGCATGCCAACTTTCAATGACTGATGAACCATGACACCCAGGTCTCATTGCACCTCCCCCTTTCCTAATCTGCCGCCATTCAGATAATATTCTGCCTTCGTCTTTTTGCCCCCAAAGTGGATAACCTCACATTTATCCACATTATACTGCATCTGCCATGCATTTGCCCACTCACCTAACCTGTCCAAGTTATCCTGCAGCCTTTTAGCGTCCTCCTCGCAGCTCACACCGCCACCCAGTTTAGTGTCATGTGCAAACTTGGAGATATTACACTCAATTCCTGCATCTAAATCATTAATGTATATTGTAAATAGCTGGGGTCCCAGCACTGAGCCCTGCGGCACCCCACGAGTCACTGTCTGCCATTCTGAAAAGGACCCATTTATCCCGACTCTCTGCTTCTTGTCTGCCAACCAGATATCTATCCACGTCAGTACCTTATCCCCAATACCATGCACTTTGATTTTGCACACCAATCTCTTGTTTGTGACCTTGTCAAAAGCCTTTTGAAAGTCCAAATACACCAGATTCATTGGTTCTCCCTTGTCCACTCTACTAGTTACATCCTCAAAAAATTCCAGGAGATTTGTCAAGCATGATTTCCCTTTCATAAATCCATGCTGACTTGGACCGATCCTGTCACTCCTTTCTAAATGCGCTGCTATTTCATCTTTAATAATTGTTTCCAACATTTTCCCCACTATTGATGTCAGGCTAATCCATCTATAATTACCCGCTTTCTCTCTCTCTCCTTTTTTAAACAGTGGTGTTACATTAGCTACCCTCCAGTCCATAGGAACTGATCCAGAGTCCAGAGACTGTTTGAGAATGATCACCAATGCATCCACTATTTCTTGGGCCACTTCCTTAAGTACTCTAGAATGCAGGCTATCAGGCCCCTGGGGATTTATCGGACTTCAATCCCATCAATTTCCCCAACACAATTTCCAGCTTTATAAGGATATCCTTCAGTTGCTCCCTCTCACTAGACCCTCGGTCCCCTAGTAATTCCGGAAGGTTAGTTGTGTCTTCCTTCGTGAAAACAGAACCAAAGTATTTGTTTAACTGGTCCACCATTTCTTTGTTCCCCATTATAAATTCACCTGAGTCTGACTGCAAGGTACCTATGTTTGTTTTCATGAATCATTTTCTCTTCACATATCTATAGAAGCTTTTGCAGTCAGTTTTTATGTTCCCAGCAAGCTTCCTCTCATACTCTATTTTCCCCCTCCTAATTAAACCCTTTGTCCTCCTCTGCTGTATTATGAATTTCTCCCAGTCCTCAGGTTTGCTGCTGTTTCTGGACAATTTATATGCCTCTTCCTTGGATTTAACACTATCCTTAATTTCCCTTGTTAGCCACGGTTGAGCCACCTTCCCCGTTTTATTTTTACTCCAGACAGGGATGTACAATTGTTGAAGTTCATCCATGTGATCTTTAAATGTTTGCCATTGCCTAGCTACCATCAACACCTTAAGTATCACTTGCCAGTCTATTCTAGCCAATTCACGTCTCATACCATTGAAGTTACCTTTCCCCAAGTTCAGGACCCTCGTCTCTGAATTAACTGTGCCAATATCTATCTTAATAAAGAATTCTACCATATTATAGTCATTCTTCCCCAAGGGGCCTCGCACAGCAAGATTGTTAATTAGTACTTTCTCATTACAAATCACCCAGTCTAGGATGGCCAACCCTCTAGTTGGTTCCTCGACATATTGGTCGAGAAAACCATCCCTAATACACTCCAGGAAATCCTCCTCCACCGCATTGCTACTAGTTTGGTTACCCCAGTCAATATGTAGATTAAAGTCACCTATGATAACTGCTGTACCTTTATTGCATGCATCGCTAATTTCTTGTTTGATGCTGTCCCCATCCTCATTGCTATTGTTTCATGGTCTGTACACAACTCCCACTAGCGTTTTCTGCCCTTTGGTATTCCGTAGCTCCATCCATGCAGATTCCACACCATCCAAGCTAATGTCCTTCCTTACTATTGCATTTATTTCCTCTTTAATCAGGTCTCCTTAATGAGGTCTCCTCTCAACCTCCTCTGCTCCAATGAGAACAAACCCATCCTATCCAATCTGTCCTCGTAGCTAAGATTCTCCATTCCAGGCAACATCCTCGAAAATCTCCTCTGCACCCTCTCTGGTGCAATCACGTCCTTCTTATAATACGGCGACCAGAACTGCACGCAGTACTCCAGCTGTGACCTAACTCATGTTTTATACAGTTCTCACATAACTTCCCTGCTGTTATGTTCTATGCCTCGGCTAATAAAGGAAAGCATTCCGTATGCCTTTTTAACCATCTTATCGACCTGCTACTTTTAAGGATCTGTGGACACACACACCAAGGTCCCTCTGTTCCTCCCCACCTCTCAGTACCCTCCCATTTATTGTGTATTCCCTTGCCTTGTTGCCCCTCCCCAAATGCATTACCTCACACTTTTCCGGAATCAATTCCATATTCCACTTTCCTGCCCGACTGACCAGTGCATCGATATCTTCCTGCAGTCTAAAGCTTTCTTCCTCACTGTCAACCATAGAGTCAATTATTGTATCATCTGCAAACTTCTTTATCAGACCCCCTACATTTAAGTCTAAATCATTTATACTACAAAAAGTAAGGGAGCGAGTACTGAGCCCTGCGGAACCCCACTGGAAACAGCCTTCCAGTCGCACAAACACCCCATCAACCATTACCCTTTGCTTCCTGTCACTGAGCCAATTTTGGATCCAATTTGCCCCTCTCTCTTGGGTCCCATGGACTTTACATTTTTGATCGGCCTGCCATGTGGGACCTTGTCAAAAGCCTTGCTAAAATCCATGTAGACCACATCAAACACACTGCCCTCATCGACCCTCCTTGTTACCTCCTCAGAGAAAAAGATACGAGGCTATGCAATGGTCAGGGGGCTTCAAGTCAGTCCTGAGCCGACAGCCAGGCAAACTGGGTGTGGACTGATGCACGTTCCATTCCCCCAGCCCACCCCTCACCCTCCTGCTTGTCCATCTGCCCCAGGCCACTCACTCACCAGTGCTCCTTCAGTCAGCTCCCGGCAGCTTCGATGGACTGGTGGAACTTACCGTATCTTTTATAGCATAATGAGCATGGGCCCTCCCTCCCACCCCCTCCAACCCCATTCAGTCGACTGACCAATGGAGAGTTGCAGACACAGAAGGTGGTCACAGCATTGGACACCGGGGAAACAAACAGCCAGGCCGTTCAAAAGTTGCATCATCATTTAGAAAAATTGCACAGGCATCTTCCTCATTTTTTTAACTGCACTTTCTCCACGTTCCTTTGGCCTCCTGCTCCTTGTGTCAGTGACACAGGGTCCCCTCAGAGTTCACCACAGAAGCCAGCGTTAGTTGGACTTTGCCTCAGGAGCACCAAAAATAAAAGTAACAATTGGTTTTACGAAACAAAGAACTCGCATTTCTACAACTCATTTCAGACCTCCGGACATCCCAAAGTGCTTCACAGCCAGTACTGCTCCTCCGACACTGCGGCACTCCCTCAGTACTGCCCCTCCGACAGTGCGGCACTCCCTCAGTACTGTCCCTCCGACAGTACGGCACTCCCTCAGTACTGCCCCTCCGACAGTGCAGCACTCCCTCAGTACTGCCCCTCCAACAGTGCGGCGCTCCCTCAGTACTGCCCGTCCGATGGTGCAGTGCTCCCTCAGTACTGCCCCTCCAAAAGTGTGGCGCTCCCTCAATACTGCCCCTCCAAAAGTGCAGCGCTCCCTCAGTACTGCCGCTCCAGCAGTTCGGCGCTCCCTTAGTACTGCCCCCCGACAGTGCAGCACTCACTCAGTACTGCCCCTCCAACAGTGCGGCACTCCAACAGTACTGCCCCTCCGACAGTTTGGCACTCGCTCAGTACTGCCCCTCCAACAGTGCGGCACTCCCTCAGTACTGCCCTCCGACAGGCGGCACTCCCTCAGTACTGCCCTCCGACAGTGCGGCACTCCCTCAGTACTGCCCCTCCGACAGTGCGGCACTCCCTCAGTACTGCCCCTCCGACAGTGCGGCACTCCCTCAGTACTGCCCCTCCGACAGTGCGGCACTCCCTCAGTACTGCCCCTCCGACAGTGCTGCCTCTGATGTTTAGACAATGTGCCTCTAGTCCTAGAATACCCAACCAGTGGAAACGTTTCTCTCTATCTACCCGATCTGTTCCCCTTAATATCCTGAAAACTTTCATCAGATCACCCCTCATTCTTCTAAATTGCAGGGAATACATCCCTAGTTTGTATAATCTCTCCACGCAACTTAACCATTGGCGTCCGGATAGCATTCATAGAAATCGTAGAAATTTACAGCACGGAAGGAGGCCATTTTGGCCCAATATGTCTGCGCCGGCCGACAAACAGCTACCCAGCCTAATCCCACTTTCCAGCTCCTGGTCCGTAGCCCTGTTGGTTACGGCACTTCGAGTGCACATCCAAGCACTTTAAATGTGGTGAGGGTTTCTGCCTCTACCACCCTTTCAGGCAGTGAGTTCCAGACCAACACCATCCTCTGGGTGAAAACATTTCCCCTCAAATCACCTCTAAACCCCCGACCAATTACTGTAAATCTGTGCTCCCTGGTTGTTGACCCCTCTCTTAAGGGAAATGGGTCCTTCCTATCCACTCTATCCAGGCCCCTCATAATGTTATACACCTCAATAAAGTTTCACTTCAGCCTCCTTTGTTCCAATGAAAACATTCTGCTAAACCTACGCTGCACGCCCTCCGAGGCCAATATATCCTTTCTGTAATGTGGTGCCCAGAACTGCTCACAGTACTCCAGGAGTGGTCTAACCAGGGTTTTGTACAGCTGCAGCATAACTTCTACCCCCTTGTAGTCCAGTCCTCTCGATATAAATGCCAGCATTCCATTGGCCTTTTTGTTTACCTTCGGTAGCTGGCCATGATATTTTAATGTTCCATGTATCTGGACCCCACCAAGTCTCTTCGGATCTCACAGTGGTCTCTTCAGAGGGGCCACATTGGTGTGGGGTGTGGAGTCACATGTAGGCCCAGACCTGGTGAGGATGGTAGCTTTTCTTCCCCAAACGGCATTAGGGAACCGATTTTACCCCAACTTCATGGTCACATTTACTGATGCCAGCTGTTTATTTCAGGGAGTTGAATCTGGGGGGATTTGATCTTACACTCTCTGGATTACAGTCCCAGTAACATACCCACCTTACCCACTGCGCCATCCAGTCCCCTCAACATGGAGCACAGCGACAGACATTGATATTCAAAATCTTCACTGGCCTGTAGCAGGTGCAGATAATCTCTTAATCTTCTAAACTCAAGGGAATACAAGCATCGTCTGTGCAACCTGTCCTCATAATTTAATCTCTTTAGATCCAGTTCAGTCGTAACTCAGTTGGTAAGCACTTTCCCCTCTTAAGGCAGAAGGTTGTGGGTTCAAGTCCCACTCCAGAGACTTGAGCACAGAAATCGAGGCTGATACTCCCAGCGACAGTGCTGAGGGAGCGCCGCACTGTTGGAGGCTCAATATTAAGGGAGCGCCGTACTGTTGGAGGGGCGGTACTGAGGGAGCGCCACACTGTCGGAGGGGCAGTACTGAGGGAGCGCCGCACTGTCGGAGGAGCAGTACTGAGGGAGTGCTGCACTGTCAGAGTGGCAGTACTGAGGGAGCGCCGCTCTATCGGACGTGCCGTCTTTTGGATGAGATGTTGAACCCAGGGCCCTGACTGCCCTCTCAGATGGATCTGAAAGATCCCAGGGCACTATGGGAAGAAGAACAGCGGAGTTCTCCCCGGTGTCCTGGAGCCAATATTTATCCCTCAACCAACCTCACCAAAACAGATGCTCTGGTCATTATCACATTACTGTGTGTGGGAGCTTGCTGTGCGCAAATTGGCTGCTGCGTTTCCCACATTACAACAGTGACTACACTGCAAAGGTACTTCATTGGCTGTGAAGCACTTTTGCCGTCCTGAGGTTGTGAAAGGCGCTATAGAAATGCAAGTCTTTATGGATGGGGTGATGTGGGATATCATTTCTGGTTGGAATGGGATGGGGCAACAAACAGAGAGCCTCCCTCTGGTACCCCAATCACCCACCCCGCCATCCGACTGCCTTTACACACTCCCCCAATCCCATCCACCCTCACTTCCACAACTTGCAACTTATTCCAAATAATCGTCGCCCTTTGAGGTCAGGAATTTCCCCCTTCCCCGAGATCATTCTGTAAAATGACTATTCACCACATCATGTTCCCACTTTCCTGTCTTCAATTAACACTTACTGCACTCACTTCATCAACCCCAATACTCGACACCTAGCTGAACCTACCCGCTAAACTCTCCCTCTCCCTCTCCATCTCTGTCTCCCTCTATCTAACTCTCCCTCTCTCTCCCTCTCCATCTCTGTCTCCATCAAGCTCCCTCCTCTCTCTCTCTCCCTTTCCCTCTCCCTCTCTCTATCTCTCCCCCATCTCTCCCCCTCCATCTCTCCCTCTCCATCTCTCCTCCTCTTCCTTCCTCTTTCTCCTCTTCTCCCTCCCTCTCACTCCTCCTCACTCTCTCACTCTCTCTCTCTCTCCCACCCCCTCTCTCTCATTGCCACTCTCCACCTCTCTCTACCTCTCTCTCCACCTCTTTCTCTCCCCCACTATCTCACCTCCCTCTCTCTCTCCCTCCCACTCTCTCCCTTCCACTTACTCTCCCTCCCTCTGTATCTATCTCTCTCTCTACCTCCCACCTCTCGCACTCTCTTGCTCTGCCTCCCTCCCTCTCTCTCTCCCTTCCTCCCTCTGTCTCGCCCCCCATTTTGCCCTCTCTCTCCCTGCCTCCCTCTATCTTGCCCCCTCTCTCTCCCTCTCTCTATCTCTCCCCTTCTGTCTCCCTTTCTCTACCTCTCCCTCTCTCCCTCTCTCACTCCTTCCCTCTCTCCCTCCCTCCCTCCCTCTCTCCCTCCCTCTCTCTCTTCCTCCCTCTCTCTTCCCGCCCTCCCTCTATCTCCTGCCTCTATCTCGTCCCCTCTCTCCCTCTCTCCCTGCCTCTCTCTCTCTCCCTCCCTCTATCTCCCCTCTCTCTCTCTCCCTCCCTCTCTCACTCCATCCCTCTCTCCCTCTATCTTGCCCCCTATTTCTGTCTCTCACTCTCTCACTCTCTCTCATACTCTCTCTCTCCCCCTCTCACTTTGACTCTCTCTCTCATATTCTTTCTCATTCGCTCTCTGATTGTCTCTCCTCCCTCTCTCACTCCCTCTCCTTCTATCTCACCCTCTACATTCCCCTCGCCCACTCTCTCACTCTCCCTCCCACACTCTCTCCCTCTCTCTCTCCCTCTCTCTCTCCCTCACTCTCTCTTCCTCCCTCTCTCCCTCCCGTTCTCTCACCTCCCTCCTCTATCTCGCCCCCTCTCGCTCTCTCTCTCCCTCCCTCCCTCCCTCTCTCTCTCCCTCCTCCCCTCTCTCTCACTCGACCCCCACACTCCCACTCTCTCTCCCTCTCTGCCTCCCTCGCTCACTCTCCCACCCTCCCGTCCTTCCTCCCCCCTCTCTCACTCCCTCCCTCCCTCTATCTTGCCTTCTCCCTCTCTCTCTTCCCCCCTCTATCTCTCCCTCTCTCTCCCTCCCCCTCTCTCTTCCCCCTCTCTTTCTCTCCCTCCCTCCCTCTATCTCTCCCTTTCTCTCTACCTCTCCCCTCTCGATCTAGGTTGATGAGTTTTTCCCTTATCCTCATAACCCACCGTGGATGAGGGAGGCCATTCAGCCCCTCTTAATTCACCCAAACAGCGAGAGAGAGAGATCGCCTTCACTGACGGGTCGGGCTGTATTTAAAAACCAATACAAAGGGGTTTCCCCCAACAGTCTCTGAGTCCTCCCTGGGTCTGAATCCCAACTTCCTGATCAACATGACAATCAGGGACGCATGCTCAAGCGCTCCATCGACCCCCCCATCTCTCGCCTCCCTCTCCGCTCTGTGTCCTTGAACGTGTCACGGTTGCCCCGCTCCATGGGCACTTCTCCACGCACAGCTCTCCGCTTTGACCGTATTTGGTCTGGCTTCCACCCTGCACACCCTTGGGGAGGGAAGGCAGGAAAGGAGGTAAGTAAGAAGGAAAGAAAGGCTTGCATTTCTATAGCGCCTTTCATGACCACTGGACGTCCCAAAGCGCTTCACAGCCACTGAGATACTTTTGCAGTGCAGTCACTGTTGTAATGTGGGAAATGCGGCAGCCAATTTGCGCACAGGAAGATCCCACAGACAGTAATGTGATAATCCAAGAGATGGCGCTCCCTCAGTACTGCCCCTCCGACAATGCGGTGCTCCCTCAGTACTGCCCCTCCGACAGTGCGGCGCTCCCTCAGTACTGCCCCTCCGACAGTGCAGCGCTCCCTCAGTACTGCCCCTCCGACAGTGCGTCGCTCCTTCAGTGCTGCCCCTCCGACAGTGCGGCGCTCCCTCCATACTGCCCGTCCAACAGCATGGTGCTCCCTCAGTACTGCCCCTCCGAGAGTGCAGCACTCCCTCAGTACTGCCCCTCCAATAGTGTAGCGCTCCCTCAGTACTGCCCCTCCGACAGTACTGCACTCCCTCAGTACTGCCCCTCTAACAGTGCGCCGCTCCCTCAGTACTGCCCCTCCGACAGCATGGCGCTCCCTCAGTACTGCTCCTCCGACAGTGCGGCGCTCCCTCAGTACTGCACAAGGAGTGTTGGCCTGGATCAAGTTTCTGGAGTGGGACTCGAACCCACGACCTTCTGACTGAGAGGCACCAGATATACCCACTGAGCCAGGTCCGACACTGTACAGCTCCGGCGACATCATGTATGTGGGGCCTGAAGGCAGACTGACCCAGTCCATCCAATGAGACACTGTGTAAATGGGGCCTATAGAGACAGGCTTGGTTACTGACAGAGTACGATTCAGAAAGACACAAATGCAGAAATTGACAGCACTACAGTTTAAAATTATTCCTCTTCTACATGCTTGCTGGTTTGCAAGGATCTCTGAGAAAGATAATGGAGCCATTTTATTCCGACTCAGCATGACTTTGTTAAAATGACTTCCTCTCATAGCAACCAGCAAACTGACAATCTGATAGGGTGCAGCATGGCTCCAGTGAGATCGAGCTAACCTTCATCTTAGTTGAAAAACAATCAGGCCCATGTTTAAGCTGCATGTTATCTGAAGTTGTCAGGGTACTTTTTATTCTTTTGCTGCCCACGAGCTCATACTCTGAGTGTAGATGTTCAAGCCCTGGAACACTTGAGTCAAGAAGCAGTGTGTCCATTGACACCGCTGTGTCAGCCAATGAGTTGCATTGTGGCAGCCGTTAGCGTTCCACCTCCTTCCTCCTCTGGTTCCCATCAACACGGTTCCGAGTAAGCACGAGACACTTGATGGTGGAATACGTGGACCAGACGATCAAGAAACGGCTGAGCGCACTGGATACAGCAAAGGCTACTGCCCCCGACAGCATCCCGGCTATCGTGCTGAAGACTTGCTCCAGGACTAGCCGAGGTGGCTCACTGCCACCTTCTCGAGGGCAATTAGGGAATGGCAATAAACGCTGGCCTCGCCAGGGACGGCCACATCCCATGAACCAATAAAAAATAGACTTTATTAATGACTGGCTTTCGGTTTCTGTATCTTTCAAGGCTGCTGAAGTTCTGTTGAAAACCGTGATCCTTTATACACCATATTTGTCTACATCAAATCCTTTGCAGAGAGTCTCTTCATGTAAACACTTTTAGTTGTTTACTCCAAAGCTAGTTTCCTCAAAGAAGACTTTTAAAAAATTCATTGCGGGATCTGGGCATCGCTGGCAAGGCCAGCATTTATTGCCCATCCCGAATCACCCTTGAGAAGATGGTGAGCCGCCTTCTTGAACCGCTGCAGTCCTTGTGGTGAAGGAACTCCCTCAGCCTTCATCTTAGTTGAAAAAGCTGCATGTTATCTGAAGTTTGCAGGGAGGGAGGGAGTTCCAGGATTCCAGCAACGATGAAGGAACGGCGATATATTTCCAAGTCAGGATGGTGTGTAACTTGGAGGGGAACGTGGAGGTGGTGGTGTTCCCATCCGCCTGCTGCCTTTGTCCTGTTACGGGGTAGAGGTCGCGGGTTTGGGAGGTGCTGTCGAAGGAGCCTTGGCGAGTTGCTGCAGTGCATCTTGTAGATGGTACACACTGCAGCCAGGGGGGGCCGTTGGTGGAGGGTGATACGTCCTTACTATACAATATATATGCACACGATGCCCATGCTTGAGAGAAGGTCAGTCTGTGACCTGTCCGTTATTCCATAGCACTCAAGTGATGGACGTGGGTGGAGCTTTCCCTTTTATATCTGAAGGTCCAGTTTAGGAGTGTCTCCCACACGTTCACCACCTAGTGGTCATTGTTCTCACAGTGTACAACTTAGGTCAGATTATACATGGGTTACAATGCTGGTTGAATACATGGCATCACCTCCCCCCTCTAAAGTCTTATTGGGATCACAGGTTGAGTCTCTCTGATGGTTTATGCTCTCTTGTAGAGCGCCTGAGTTGGGGCTCCGGTTGTTGGGCGCTGGCCTGAGTGTCTGCTGTTTGCGGTGCCTCAGGCCTGTCCGGACTGGCCACAGTGACTGTGCTCTCCTCCCTTTGGTTCCTGTGTTCGGTCACCTGTGGAGGAGTGAACTCTATATCGTGTTCTTCCTCTGCTTCTTCTATGGGGTTGCTGAACCTCCTTTTTATTTGATCCACATGTTTGCGGCAGATTTGTCCATTGGTAAGGTTAACTGCCAGAATCCTATTTCCCTCTTTGGCAACCACAGTGCTTGCGAGCCATTTGGGACCTGCAGCGTAGTTGAGGACAAAAACAGGGTCATTTACATCAATACAGCACGCCCTCGCATTCCTGTCATGGTAGTCATATTGTGACTGGCGCCTGCTCTCGACAATTTCTTTCATGGTGGGGTGTATAAGGGAGAACAAGGCTTTGAGCTTCCTTTTCATTTGCAGCTCTGCAGGTGGAACCCCTGTGAGCGAGTGTGGTCGGGATCTGTGGGCCAACAGGACGCTTGATAAGTGACATTGAAGGGAACTCCCTTAGATTCTGAGCATCCCCTGTTTGATTATCTGCACTGCTCGTTCTGCCTGGCCGTTTGAGGCCGGCTTGAACGATGCCATTCTGACGTGGTTAATTCCATTGCCTGCCATGAAGTCCTGGAATTCAGTGCTTGTGAAGCACGGGCCATTGTCGCTGACCAAGATGTCTGGTAGACCGTGGGCGGCGAGCATTGCCCGTAGACTTTCTACCGTGGCAGAGGATGTGCTTGAATTTAAAATGTCACACTCGATCCATTTGGAGTAGGCGTCTACTACAACCAAAAACATTTTTCCCACGAAAGAACCTGCGTAGTCCACATGGATGCGTGACCAAGGCTTGGCGGGCCAGGACCAGGGGCTAAGGGGGGCTTCCCTGGGTGCGTTGCCCAGCTGGGCTCACGTATTGCACAACGAACACAACGTTCCAGATCTGCGTCTATCCCTGGCCACCAAACGTGTGACCTGGCAATTGCCTTCATCGTGACAATGCCCGGGTGCTCATTGTGGAGTTCTCTGATGAACACCTCTCTGCCCATCTGGGCAATGACTACGCGGTTTCCCCACAGTAGGCAATCGGCCTGAATCGAGAGTTCATCCCTGTGCCTGTGAAATGGTTTAAATTCCTCAGGGCATGCCCTGTACGTGGCTGCCCAGTCCCCATTCACGACACATTTCTTGACTCGAGACAATAGTGGGTCTCTATTTGGCCAGACTTTAATCTGACGGGCTGTCATGGGTGAGCCTTCGCTTCCGAAAGCTTCAACAGCCATGACCATCTCAGCAGCATGCTCGGTAGCCCCCTCAGTGGTGGCTAGTGGGAGCCTGCTGAGTGCATCAGCGCAGTTTTCGATGCCCGGTCTGTGCCGAATTGTGTGGTCATAGGCGGCTAACGTGAGTGCCCACCTCTGTGTGCGGGCCGATGCGTTTGCATTTATGGCCTTGTTGTCAGCCAAAAGGGATGTTAGGGGTTTGTGATCTGTCTCCAGCTCAAATTTCCTGCCAAACTGGTGCATTTTCTTTACCGCATATACACATGCGAGCGCCTCCTTTTCTGCCATCCCATAGCCCCTTTCTGCCTGGGACAGACTTCTGGAGGCATAAGCTACCGGCTGTAACTGACCATTGGCATTGACATGCTGCAACACACACCTGACCCCATAGGACGACGCATCGAACGTTAACACAAGTTTCTTACATGGGTCATATAGCGTTAACAGATTGTTGGAACATAACAAATTGCTTGCTCTATTAAAAGACCCATTCGCGACCTTTGCGTAGGAGCACATGTAGCGGCTCTAGCAGCGTGCTCAATTTGGGAAGAAAGTTACCAAAATAGTTCAGGAGCCCCGGGAATGAACGCAGCTCCGTCGTGTTACGGGGTCTGGGTGCTCTCTGGATCGCTTCTGTCTTGGATGCAGTAGGGCTGATCCCGTCTGCTGCGACCCTCATCCCCAGGAATTCTACCTCTGGAGCTAGGAAGACGCACTTCGCCTTTTTCAGTCGCAGCCCTACCCGGTCCAGTCTGCGTTGCACCTCCTCCAGGTTGTGGAGGTGTTCTTCAGTATCGTAACCCGTAATGAGGATGTCGTCCTGAAAAACCACCGTCCCTGGAATCGACTTGAGGAGGCTTTCCATATTTCGTTGGAAGATTGCGGCGGCCGAGCGAATCCTGAACGGACATCTGTTGTACTCAAACAACTCCTTGTGTGTCGTGATGGTGGTCAGCTTCTTTGACTCACTCACCAGCTCCTGGGTCATGTAAGCTGAGGTCAGTTCCAATTTTGAAAAAAGTTTGCCTCCGGATAGCGTCGCAACGAGGTCCACCGCTCTCGGTAGCGGGTACTGGTCTTGGAGTGACACCCGATTGATGGTGGCCTTGTTATCGCCACATATCCTGACCGACCCATCCGCCTTGAGTACCGGCACAATCGGGCTCGCCCAGTCACTGAATTCGACTGGCGAGATGATGCCTTCCCTCAGCAGGCGGTCCAATTCGCCTTCTATCTTTGCCCGCATCACGTACGGCACCGCTCTGGCCTTGTGGTGTATTGGCCTGGCGTCCAGGTTTATGTGAATCACTACCTTGGCCCCCATGAAAGTGTCAATGCCGGGTTGAAATACGGAGTCAAATTTGTCCAGGATCTGTGAGCATGATACTCGCTCCACAGAGGAAATTGAATTGACATCGCTCCATTTCCAGTTCATGACAGCAAGCCAACTCCTCCCCAGTAGTGCGGGACCTTCCCCCGGGACAACCCAGAGTGGTAACCTGTTCTCCGAATCTTTGTGTGTCACGACTACCATGGCGCTGCCTAGCACTGGAATGATCTCCTTTGTGTAAGTCCGTAGCTGTGCGTCAATCGGCGATCATTTTGGCCTCCTGGCCTTGGACGCCCACAACTTTTCGAACTGTTTGATGCCCATCAGGGACTGGCTGGCCCCCGTGTCTATCTCCATTGATACTGGGATGCCATTGAGGAGCACTTTCATCATTATCGGTGGCGTCATGGTGTATGAACTGTATACGTACTCCACATGAACTCGCTGAACTTCAGCTTCCTGCGATTCCCCCCAGCGTTCATTTCTGCAATTTCTGCAGGTATTTTGCTCATCTCTGCAAACTCTGGCTGAGTGTGTGCCTCCACGCCTCCAACATGAGCTGCTGTTTGAAACAAAAGGTCCCTTGCCAGTCGATCGTCCCTGACTGCCCCTGTTATTGTCCTTGAGTGCGCCATTAACAGGTGTTGATGGCCCCATTACTGGCTGCATTGTCTCTTGCGATGGCATGAATCGCTGTTCAGCTTGCCATTGTCTCAGTCGAACTCCCACTCTGGGTTCGACTGCATGTTGGGGCATGCCCAATTGCCCTTGTCTGCCTGGAGAACTGTGTGCTGCTTTAACAATGTTGAATCTCTGTCCCAACCATTCCTTAACACAGTACCTCTCGTCTGTTCTGCTCGTGGCCATGCTCGCGTGGTTTAAATCCCAGTTTCTCGTCGCCATTGATACGTCCTTACGAAACAGTATAAATGCACACAAGGCCCATGCTTGAGAGAAGGTCAGTCTGTGACCTGTCCTTTATTCCATAGCACTCAAGTGATGGAAGTGGGTGGAGCTTTCCCTTTTATATCTGAAGGCCCAGGTTAGGAGTGTCTCCCACAAGTTCAACACCTAGTGGTCATTGTTGTCACAGTATACAACTTAGGTCAGATTATACATGGGTTACAATGCTGGTTGAATACATGACAGAGGGAACAAATGTTGAAGGTGGTGGATGGGGTGCCGATCAAGCGGGCTGCTTTGTCCTGGATGGTGTCGAGCTTCTTGAGTGTTATTGGAGTTCCACTCATCCAGACAAGTGGAGAGTATTCCATCACACTCCTGACTTGTGCCTTGTAGATGGTGGAAAGGCTTTGGAGAGTCAGGAGGTGAGACACTCATCGTAGAATACCCAGCCTCTGACCTGCTCTTGTGGCCACAGTGTTTATGTGCCTGGTACAGTTAAGCTTCTGGTCAATGGTGACCCCCACGATGTTGATGGTGGGGGATTTGTTGAATATCAAGGGGAGGTGGTTAGACTCTCCATTGTTGGAGATGGTCATTGCCTGACACTTGTGTGGTGCGAATGTTACTTGCCACTTATCAGCTCAAGCCTGAATGTCGTCCAGGTCTTGCTGCATGCTGGCATGGACTGCTTCATTTTCTGCGAATGGAACTGAACACTGAGCAGTCATCAGTGAACATTCCCACTTCTGACCTTATGATGGAGGGAAGGTCTTTGATGAAGCAGCTGAAGATGGTTGGGTCCAGGACCCTGCCCTGAGGAACTCTTGCAGCGATGTCCTGGGGCCGTGACGTTTGACCTCCAACCACCACAACCAACTTCCTGAACAGACATCTTAAATCCTTTGAAGAACAGGCTTTATTAACCGTTACCTTTCCATACTATAGTTAATGGATCCCTCGACCTGTTTATTACCCTCGCCCTACGTTACACTTTAATCACTCATGTCAGACGTCATGTTACTGTCATGTATTTCTTTGCACAGGCATTTTTCATATCAGGAGACAAGCTGTGCTTTCTCTCATGACACTTCAAAGTCATCCTGTTTGGTGCACTCATAATAAAGGATGAAACTGAGCACTATACAATGAGCAAGTGTGACCTTAGCTCCTTTAATAAGACTCTAGAGGGCAGGTACCTCGTGGGTGGCCTGCTTATATACTGTGCTCCCAGGGGATGCTGGGATCCCTTGGGACTCCAACAGGTGAGCCCTCTGGTCGTCAGGTGTCATGCAGGTTACAAGGGGTTAAATACATAACATCTCTCCCCCGTGAAGTCAACAGTATACTTATTTACAAGGTGAGACGAACTGGGGCTTTTCGTTCCCTTGTCGATCGTCTTGGTACAAATGCAGGTGTGGGTGGGTTGGTCACATGTTCACTGGGCTGTTGGGCAGCCGGCCTTGCCGGGTTGCTGGGGATGCTGAGTTCGGCTTCGTGGTCAACCATGATGTCAGTTGCCACTTGTGCGTGTGTTGGAGGGTCAACGTTGGTGGTGTCCTCTTCGGGTTGTTTGTGGCTGTTGGTGAACTGCAATTTGATTTGGTCCAAATGTTTTCTGTGCATTTGTCCATTGGCCAATTTGACCTGAATCACCCTACTCCCCTTGTTGGATGTGACTGTGCAAGCGAGCCACTTGGGACCATGTCCATAATTGAGCACAAACATGGGATCATTGATCTCAATATTGCGTGACAAATTTGCGTGGTCATGGTACACACTTTGTTGATGCCACTTGCCCTCCACATGATCATGGAGATCAGGATGGACACGAGAGAGCCTTGTTTTGAGTGCCCTTTTCATGAGCAGCTCGGCTGGGGAACACCGGTGAGTGAGTGGGGTCTGGTGCGGTAGCTGAACAGCACTCGGGACAGCCGGGTCTGCAGGGAGCCTTTCAACACACGTTTCAAGCTTTGCTTGATGGTCTGAACTGCCCGTTCTGCCTGGCCTTGGATGCGGGCTTGAAAGGGGCAGATGTGATGTGTTTGATCTCGTTGCAAGTCATGAATTATGAATTCCTTGAATTCAGCACTGGTGAAACACGGGCCATTGTCGCTGACTAGGACGCCAGACAATCCATGTGTTGCAAAAATGGCTCGTAGGCTTTCAATAGTGGCCGTGGACGTGCTTACAGATATTATTGCACATTTAATCCATTATGAGTAAGCGTCCACGACAACCAAAAATATTTTGCCTCGGAATGGGCCCGCATAGTCTACATGGATCCTCAACCACGGTTTGGAAGGCAATGGCCACAAACTTAGTGATGCCTCTCTGGGTGCATTGCTCAGCTGAGAGCAAGTGTTGCACTGGCGCACGCATGACTCTAAATCTGAGTCAATGCCAGGCCACCACACATGGGATCTGGCTATGCCTTTCATCATTACCATGCCTGGGTGGATGCTGTGCTATTTACATATGAACGTGTCTCTGCCTTTCTTGGGCAAGACCACGTGATTGCTCCACAATAGACAGTCCGCCTGCAGGGACAACTCGTCTGCATCTATGGAACGGCTTAATCGCCTCCTGCATCTCTGCTTGGACATGGCCCAGCTCCCATGGAGGACACAGTTTTTTTACCAAGGACAGTAATGTATCCTGGCTGGTCCAGGACCTGATCTGGCGGGCCCTAACCGGGGGCTTCTCGTTCTCGAATGCTTCCATGACCATGAGCAAGTCCACTGGCTGTGCCATTTCTACCCCGGTGGTGGGCAATGGCAGCTGACTGACAGCATCTGTGCAGTTCTCTGTGCCCGGTATGTGGCGGATTACATAGTTGTACGCCGGCAGAGTGGGCGCCCATCTTTGGATGCGGGCAGAGACATTGGTGTTAATCTGTTTGCTCTCCGAAAATAGCGATATGACCAGCTTGTGGTCAAATAAGTACTGGTGCATTTTTTTCACCTCGTAAACGCACGCCAGAGCTTCTTTTTCAATCATGCTGTCGGCCCTTTCGGCCTCGGACAAACTCCTGGACACATAAGCGACCTGTTGTAAAATCCCTGATTAATTAGTCTGTTGTAACACACACCCGACCCCGTATGACGACACATTGCAAGCTAGCACTAATCATTTACAAGGGTTATACAGGACAAGCGGTTTGTATTGAACACAACAGATTTGAAAGGCAGCCGCTTGTGAATTCCCCCATATCAATGTAGGGATTCTAGCAGGGTGCTTCACCCAGGTCGGAAATTACCAAAATAGTTGAGGAGTCCAAGGAACGACCGCAGCTCCATCACGTTCCCAAGAACTCAATGTCCTGTGCCAGGAAAGCACACTTCGTGCGTTTCAACCAGAGCCCCACGCGATCCAACCGACTAAGAACCTCTTCCAGATTCTTCAAGTGCTCAATGGTGTCCCGACCTGTAACCAATATGTCGTCCTGGAAAACCACGGTGCAGGGAACCGACTTTAGCAGGCTCTCCGTGTTCCGCTGGAAGATTACCACGGCCAACCTTATCCCCAACGGGCACTGGTTGCAGATGAACAGACCTTTGTCCGTGTTGATGCAGGTGAGGCCTTTTGAAGACTCCTCCAGCTCCTGCGTCATGTAGGCTGAGGTCAGGTCCACTTTGGTGAAGGTCTTCCCTCCAGCCAGGGTTGCAAATAGGTCATCTGCCTTGGGTAGCGGGTACTGGTCCTGCAGCGAAAATGGTTAATTGTTACTTTATGGTCCTCACAAATTCTAACCGTGCCGTCCTCCTTAAGTTCCGGGACAATCGGACTGGCCCAGACGTTGAATTCCACCGGCGCGATGATGCCTTCACGTTGCAGTCTGTCCGGCTCAATTTCCACTTTTTCACGCATCATGTATGGTACCGCCCGTGCCTTGTGGTGGATGGGTCGCGTACCGGGAACCAAATGGATCTGCACTTTCGCCCCCGAGAAGCTTCCAATGCCTGGCTCGAACAACAATGGGAACTTGCTCAGAACCTGGGTGCATGAGGCATCGTCGATGGACGAAAGTGCTCGGATGTTATCCCAGGTCCAGCGGATTTTTCCCAGCCAGATTCTGCCAAACAACGTGGGACCATCCCCTGGCACAATCCACAGCGGGAGTTCATGTACTGCTCCGTCATAGGAGACTTTGACTTCTGTACTGCCAATTACCGGGATTAGTTCCTTGGTGTAAGTCCTTAGTTTGGTGTGAATGGGGCTGAGCTTGGGCCTGTGTGCCTTTTTGCCCCACAGCCTGTCGAAGGACTTTTTACTCATTATGGACTGACATACCCCCGTGTCCAGTTCCATAGATACTGGAATACCGTTCAGTTCAACTTTCAACATTATTAGTGGACATTTTGTCGTGAATGTGTGTACCCTGCCTCCTCGGTTCGAGTCTCCAATTCAGCCTGATCCACAGTGACTCGATCTACCTCTGCAACGTGGTGGTTTGCAGGGTTTGCAGGGTTTGCAGCTCACCTGCACATACGTTGGAGGTTTCCCATTGTTCTGCAACCATTGCACGCATAGTGCTTAAAGCGGCATTGATGGGGCTGATGATCATCTCCACAGCACCAACAAGGTGTTAACTGCCTCGCGTTAACGTTTGATGGCGATCTCTGGGTCAACTGAGGTCGGGCTGCAGCAGCCGGCGTGTACGTTCTGTCCTGTACATTTCTGCTCGAGTCCGACGTTACTTTATGTACAGTGCTGGCCGAAACTTCTTTACTCTGCGAAATCTGTTTGGTGTTGTCGCTGATGGACATAAATGCCTGGGCTATCGGTATGGCTTTGCTCAGATTCAGAGTTTCTACAGTCAACAGTTTGAGAAGGATTGTCTCATGTCGAATGCCCAGTAATAAAAAGTCTCTGAGCATTTGTTCTGGGAATCCCTCAAACTCACAACGTCCTGCGAGGTTCCTTAGTTTGGCGACATAGCTCGCCACTTCCTGGCCCTCTGATCGTTGACACGTGTAGAACCGCTATCCCGCCATCAAAACGCTTTCCTTGGGATTTAGGTGCTCCCGGCCCAGCGTACACAATTCTTCGTAGGATTTCTCTGCTGGTTTTGCCAGGGCCAGGAGATTCTTCATGAGGCCATATCTTGTTGCCCCACAGAAAGTTAGGTGGATCGCCCTTTGTTTGGTGATGTTCTCGTCTCCTTCCAGTTCGTTGGCCACGAAGTATTGGTCAAGTCTCTCCACAAAGGCCTCCCAATCGTCCCCTTCTGAGAACTTCTCCAGGATAGAAACATAGAAACATAGAAAATAGGTGCAGGAGTAGGCCATTCGGCCCTTCGAGCCTGCACCACCATTAAATAGAATCATGGCTGATGAGTCACCTCAGTACCCCTTTCCTGCTTTCTCTCCATACCCCTTGATCCCTTTAGCCATAAGGGCCATATCTAACTCCCTCTTGAATATATCTAATGAAATGGAATCAACAACTCGCTGCGGAAGAGAATTCCACAGGTTAACAACTCTCTGAGTGAAGAAGTTTCTCCTCATCTTAGTCATAAATGGCTTACCCTTTATCCTTAGACAGTGACCACTGGTTCTAGACTCCCCCAACATCGGGAACATTCTACCTGCATCTAACCTGTCCAGTCCCATCAGAATTTTATATGTTTCCATGAGATCCCCTCTCATTCTTCTAAACTCCAGTGAATACAGGCCCAGTCGATCCGATCTCTCCTCATATGTCAGTCCTGCCATCCCGGGAATCAGTCTGGTGAACCTTCGCTGCACTCCCTCAATAGCAAGAACGTCCTTCCTCAGATTAGGAGACCAAAACTGAACACAATATTCCAGGTGAGATCTCACCAAGGCCCTGTACAGCTGCAGCAAGACCTCCCTGCTCCTATACTCAAATCCCCTAGCTCTGAAGGCCAACCTGCCATTTGCCTTCTTCACCATCTGCTGCACCTGCATGCCAACCTTAAATGACTGATGTACCATGACATTCAGGTCTCGTTGCACCTCCCCTTTTCCTCATCTGCCGCCATTCAGATAATATTCTGCCTTCATATTTTTGCCACCAAAGTGGCTAACCTTACATTTATCCACATTATACTGCATCTGCCATGCATTTGTCCATTCACCGAATCTGTCCAAGTCACCCTGCAGCCTCTTAGTATCCTCCTCACAGCTCATACTGACACCCAGCTTAGTGTCATCTGCAAACTTGGAAATATTACTCTCAATTCCTTCATCTAAATCTATGATGTATATTTTAAATAGCTGGGGACCCAGCACTGAGCCCTGCGGCACCCCACTAGTCACTGCCTGCCATTCTGAAAAGGACCCATTTATCCCGACTCTCTGTTTCCTCTCTGCCAACCAGTTCTCTCTCCACGTCAGTACATTACCCCCAATACCATGTGCTTTAATATTGCACACTGATCTCTTGTGTGGGACCTTGTCAAAACCCTTTTGAAAGTCCAAATACACCACATCCACTGGTTCTCCCTTGTCCACTCGACTCGTTTATCCTCAAAAAATTCTAGAAGACTTGTCAAGCATGATTTCCCTTTGATAAATCCATGCTGACTTGGACCGATCCTGTCACTGCTTTCCAAATGCGCTGCTATTTCATTTTTAATAATTGATTCCAACATTTTCCCCACTACTGATGTCAGGCGAACCGGTCTATAATTAACTGTTTTCTCTCTCCCTCCTTTCTTAAAAAGTGGTGTTACATTAGCTACCCTCCAGTCCATAGGAACTGATCTAGAGTCGATAGACTGTTGGAAAATGCATCACCAATGCATCCACTATTTCGAGGGCCACTTCCTTAAGTACTCTGGGATGACAGACATTGATATTTAAAATCTTTACTGGCCTATAGCAGATGCAGATAATCTCTTAATCTTCTAAACTCAAGGGAATACAAGCATAGTCTGTGCAACCTGTCCTCATAATTTAATCTTTTTAGCCCCGGTTCAGTCGTGGCTCAGTTGGTAAGCGCTTTCCCCTCTTCAGACAGAAGGTTGTGGGTTCAAGTCCCACTCCAGAGACTTGAGCACAGAAATCTAGGCTGATACTCCCAGCGCCAGAGCTGAGGGAGTACCGCACTGTCAGAGGGGCAGTACTGAGGGAGCGGCGCACTGTCGGAGGGACAGTGGTGTGGAAGCGTTGCACTGTGGGAGGGACAGTACTGAAGGAGTACCGCACTGTTGGAGGGGCAGTACTGAGGGAGCGGCGCAATGTCGGAGGGACAGTACTGAGGGAGCGACATACTGTCGGAGGGGCAGTACTGAGGGAGTGCCGCAACTCGGAGGGGCAGTACTGAGGGAGTGCCGCACTGTCGGAGGTGCCGGCTTTCAGCTGAGAGGTTAAACCGAGGGCCCGGTCAGCTCTCTCGGGTGGATGTAAAAGATCCTAGGGCACTATTGGAAGAAGAGCAGGGGAGTTCTCCCTGGTGTCCTGGGGCCAATATTTATCCCTTAATCAACAGCACTGAACAAACTGATGATGTGACCATTATCACACTGCAGTGATGTCATGAAAGGCTCTGTAGAAATGCAAGTCTGTCTTTTCTGTATCATTCTAATATGTGGGGCCTGTAAATCAGTGCGACAACAGACAGTGTGCCTGGCAAACCTTTGCCGCCATTTTAGATATTTATTGGATCCGTACGAGTTTGTGAGGCCTTTTTTACTTTGTCTTCAAACTCTCCTCTTCCCTCTGTTTAGCGCATGCGTTGCTCTCTTATCTGATGCACTGGTGGTCGCGTTGTGTCATTGGCAGGCAGGATGTCCAGATCGAAGAGCTGTTTAGCATGTGGTAGATCGGGATTTTGCAATCATCGCACGGTTAAATTGTCTTATCGTAGACTTAAAGGGACACTGTGTTCACAAACATTGGCAAACCCCTGCTGACCTTTCCCACATTACAACAGTGACTACATTCCAAAAGTACTTCATTGGCTGTAAAGCGCTTTGAGCCATCTGGTGGCCGTGAGAGGTTCTATATAAATGCAAGTCTGTGTGTTTTTATTTCACCCCGTTGAGGCGATTTGCAAATGAACGAGAGGTGAGACGAGGAAAGAGCTTTTTACGCAGCAAGTGTTTGGGATTTGGAATGTGCTGCCTGGGACTAACTGGATTGCTGTTGGAAAGAGCAGGTGCCGAATCGATGGGCCGAACGGCCTCCTTCTGTGCTGTGCAATTCTATGATTCTATGGGTTAGAAGTTGCCGCTGGCTGCAAGGGTTGTGTGTGAGTTTAAGTCCCGCTCCGTAATATCGTCCTTCTCCGCCCCTTGCCTCAGACCACGAAGTGACAGGAAACACAAGCTGGAGGCATTAACCCGAGTCGGTAAGCAAGTGACAGAGTAGGTCAGCAAGCTCTCCCCCTGTTTCATGAGCTGGCTATTATGGAACATGAGGCAGCTGGGGGAAAGAGGGTTTCTCTGTTTGGCGCTCCAAGGCTATGGTCCCCACAGGGCAGGAATATATCGTGCCTGCGATGAACATGAGGTGCAAAAGGGCAGAGAGGTCACTGGGAGTTCGATGACATCTCAGGTCTCCGTGACCAAGGAAGGAGATACTTGCCTCAGAAGGAGTGCAACAAAGGTTCACCAGACTGATTCCGATGTTGTGGGATTGCCCTATGAGGAGGGATTGAGTAGATCGGGCCTATATTTCCCAGGGTTTAGAAGAATGAGAGATGATCACATTGAAATGTATCAGATTCTGAGGGGGATTGACAGGGTAGATGCAGGGAGGATGTTTCTCCTGGTTGGAGAGTCTAGAACCAGGGGTCACACAGTCTCAGGATAAGGGGTTGGTCATTTAGGACAGAGATGAGGAGAAATTTCTTCACTCAGAGGGTGGTGAATCTTTGGAATTCTCTACCCCAGAAGGCTGTAGATGTCCAGTCGTTGCGTATATTCAAGGCTGAGATTGATAGAGCGCAGGGGGTGATGGGTGAATGGGACTCGGCGCGAGTTAGGAGAGCTCTGGCAAAAGCTGTCATTGGCTTGAAATGCCCTCAAAGGCGATCCAAAGATTGGAAGGATGCTTGCCTCGATAGGATGTCACTTACCTTGAAGTGGGCCCCCCTCTCCATTCCCTTATTAGGCCGGCCTCCCAGGAGCACTGGAAGTCAGCTGAGCGCTGGAAAATTGAGTGCATTCAGCACACTAACCATTCCGTTGGGATTTGTCCCATCTCCTTGTTATTCTCGAGGGCCTGAATGGCCTATTCCTGTTCCTCTGTTCCTATTCTAGACAGCTCGATATAGTGATACTACAAGTCCCGGCCAGAATGGAGATGACTGGGTAATTTCTCCGTCAATCACGGCTGGAGACCACATTACCTAATTATCAGCCGTGGCTCAGGGGGTCTCACTCTCGTTTCTGAACCAGAAGGTTCTGGGTTCAAGACCCACTCCAAAAGTCTTGAGTTCAAAAATATAGGCTGATACTCCAGTGCAGTACTGAGGGAGCACCGCACTGTCGGAGGGGCAGTACTGAGTGAGTGCCACACTTTCGGAGAGGCGGTGCTGAGGGAGTGCCACACTGTCGGAGGGGCAGTATTGAGGGAGTGCTGCGCTGTCGGAGGGGCAGTACTGAGGGAGCACCGCACTGTCGGAGGGGCTGCACTGAGGGAGTGCCGCACTGTCAGAGGGGCAGTATTGAGGGAGTTCCGCACTGTCAGAGGGGCAGTACTGAGGGAGTGCCGCACTGTCGGAGGGGCAGTACTGAGGAAGTTCTGCACTGTCGGAGGGGCTGCACTGAGGGAGCGTCGCACTGTCGGAGGGGCAGTACAGAGGGATCGCTGCACTGTTGGAGGGACAGTACAGATGGAGTGCTACACTGTCGGAGATGCCGTCTTTCAGATGAGACGTTAAACCGAGGCCATGTCTGCCCTCTCAGGTGGACGTTAGACCCCATGGCATGAGTCGGATTGATTTTACACACACCATTTTTCTGGAGAAATCTTCCTGCTTTTACAAGTGACACTACAAGTCCCGGCCAGAATGGAGATGATTGGGTAATTCCTCCGTCAATCACGGCTGGAGACCACATTACCTAATTATCAGCCGTGGCTCAGTGGGTCTCACTCTCGTCTCTGAGCCAGTCTTGAGTAAAAAGTCCAGGCTGATCCTCCAGTGCAGTACTGAGGGAGCGTCGCACTGTCGGAGGGGCAGTACAGAGGGATCGCTGCACTGTTGGAGGGGCAGTACAGATGGAGTGCTACACTGTCGGAGATGCCGTCTTTCAGATGAGACGTTAAACCGAGGCCATGTCTGCCCTCTCAGGTGGACGTTAGACCCCATGGCATGAGTCGGATTGATTTTACACACACCATTTTTCTGGAGAAATCTTCCTGCTTTTACAAGTGACACTACAAGTCCCGGCCAGAATGGAGATGATTGGGTAATTCCTCCGTCAATCACGGCTGGAGACCACATTACCTAATTATCAGCCGTGGCTCAGTGGGTCTCACTCTCGTCTCTGAGCCAGTCTTGAGTAAAAAGTCCAGGCTGATCCTCCAGTGCAGTACTGAGGGAGCGCCGCACAGTCGGAGGGGCAGTACGACGGAACACCGCATTGTCAGAGGGGCAGTACTGAGGGAGTGCCGCACTGTCGGTCGGGCAGTCCGAGGGAGCGCACACTGTCAGAGGGGCAGTACAGAGCGAGTGCCGCACTGTCGGAGGGGCAGTACTGAGGGAGCACGCACTGTCGGAGGGGGAGTATTGAGGGAGTGCCACACTGTCGGAGGGGCAGTACTGAGGGAGTGCCGCACTGTCGGGGGGGCAGTATTGAGGGAGTGCCGCACTTTCGGAGGGGCAGTACTGAGGGAGCGTCGCACTCTCGGAGGGGCAGTACTGAGGGAGCGCTGCACTGTTGGAGGGGCAGTACTGAGGGAACGCTGCACTGTCGGAGGGACAGTAATAAGGGAGCGCTGCAATGTCGAAGTGTCAGTACTGAGTGAGTGCCGTACTGTTGGAGGAACAGTTATGAGGAGTGCTGCACTGTCAGAGGGGCAGTACTGAATGAGCGCTGCAATGTCGGAGGGGCAGTAATGAGGGAGTGCTGCACTGTCGGAGGGGCAGTGCTGAGTGAGTGCCGCACTGTTGGAGTGACAGTACTGAGGGAGCGCCACACTGTCGGAGATGCCGTCTTTCAGATGAGACGTTAAACCGAGGCTCTCTCTACCCTTTCAGGTGGACATTAGATCACATGGCATGAGTGGGATAGATTTTACACGCACTATTTTGCTGGAGAAATCTCCCTGCTTTTATCGGGAGACTTTGCTCCAGTTTCTGTCATGAGTTCCGTTTGCTGTAGTTCGGAGAGGCTGTTTAAATAGACTCTGTAGACTATTTACTGTAGTGTGCTGCTTAAATAGATTCTGTTTGCTGTAAAATAGACTGTTTGCTGCGAGTCCTCACTCATTGGCTGAAACAACGCAATTTATTGGCTGACAAAATGCATCTCATTGGCTGACACAATGCAATTCATTGGTTGACACAGTGCATCCCATTGGCTAACATGATGCATCCCATTGGCTAACACGGTGTACCCCATTGGCTGACACAGTGCATGGCATTGTCTGACACGATGCATCCCATTGGCTAACACGGTGCATCCCATTGGCTGACACGGTGCATCTCATTGACTGACACGGTTCATCCCATTGGCTGATGCAGTGCATCCCATTGTCGAATGTTGAACACTGGATAGCTAAAGAATTAATTGTCGAACTTCTTTGTATCTTGGAGAAAAAGGCTTTCTGATACAAACAGGATGACTTTGAAATGTCATGAGAGAAAGCACAGCTTGCCTTCTGATATGAAAAGTGCCTGTGCAAAGAAATACATGACAGTAACATGACGTCTGGCATCAGTGATTAAAGCCTCACGATTTAAAAAAAAAAAAAAAAAAATCAGTGATTAAAGCCTCACGGCCTTTTGGCTAAGATCATGCGTAACTGACCTGACAGGGGAGTAGCCACCATGACCTCCGGGTGTTCTCCCTGGATCAGGAAGGTATATGCTTGCTTTTTTGGAAACAGGAGGTGGGTGGGGTGGCTTGACCCATCCACCTCCTGGGGGACCTGACCCATCCACCTCCATGGCACGAACCTGGTATTGCAGTACTTCCAGGAACGGTGCAGTGTCTCTAGGCCTTTTGGCTAAGAGCATTGGCGCAGAGTGATCCTTGATGTGTGCAAGGTGACCTCTGGCGTTTGTGATTTGACAAAGAATTGGAAAGATTGGCAACGAAAAATTAAATAAAAAAATTAAAAAATCAGTGATTAAAGTGTAACGTAGGGCGAGGGTAATAAACAGGTCGGGGGATCCATTAACTATAGTATGGAAAGGTAACGGTTAATAAAGTCTGTTCCTCAAAGGGTTTAAGATGTCTGTTCAGGAAGTTGGTTGTGGTGGTTGGAGGTCAGTTGTCACGGCCCCAGGACATTGCGGCAAGAGTTCATGGAAACATAGAAACATAGAAAATAGGTGCAGGAGTAGGCCATTCGGCCCCTCGAGCCTGCACTACCATCCAATAAGATCATGGCTGATCATTTCCTCAGTAACCCTTTCCTGCTTTCTCTCCATACCCCTTGATCCCTTTAGCCGTAAGGGCCATATCGAACTCCCTCTTGAATATATCCAATAAACTGGCATCAACAACTCTCTGCGGTAGGGAATTCCACAGGTTAACAACTCTCTGAGTGAAGAAGTTTCTCCTCATCTCAGTCCTAAATGGCCTACCCCTTATCCTAACACTGTGTCCCCTGGTTCTGGACTTCCCCATCATCGAGAACATTCTCCCCGCCTCTAACCTGTCCAGTCCCGTCAGGATCTTATATATTTCTATGAGATGCCCTCTCATCCTTCTAAACTCCAGTGTATAAAGGCCCAGTTGACCCAGTTTCTCCTCATATGTCAGCCCTGCCATTCCAGGAATCAGTCTGGTGAACCTTCGCTGCACTCCCTCAATAGCAAGAACGTCCTTCCTCAGATTAGGAGACCAAAACTGAACACAATATTCCAGGTGAGGCCTCACCAATGCAATGTACAATTGCAGTAAGACCTCCCTGCTCCTATACTCAAATCACCTAGCTATGAAGGCCAACATGCCATTTGCCTTCTTCACCGCCTGCTGTACCTGCATGCCAGCTTTCAATGAATAATGAACCATGACACACAGCTTTCGTTGCACCTCCCCTTTCCTAATCTGCCGCCATTCAGATAATATTCTGCCTTTGTGTCTTTGCCCCCAAAGGAGATAACCTCACATTTATCCACATTATACTGCATCTTCCATGCATTTTCCCACTCACCTAAACTGTCTGAATCACCCTGCAGCCTCTTAGCGTCCTCCTCACAGCTGACACTGCCACTCAGTTTACTTTCATCTGCAAACTTGAAGATATTACACTCAAGTCCTTCATCTAAATCATTAATGTATATGCTAAAGAGCTGGGGTCCCAGCACTGAGTCCTGCGCCACTCCACTAGTCACTGCCTGCCATTCTGAAAAGGAACCGCTTATCCCGACTTTCTGCTTCCTGTCTGCCAACCAGTTCTCTATCCACGTCAGTACATTACCCCCAATACCATGTGCTTTGATTTTGCACACCAATCTCTTGTGTGGGACCTTGTCAAAACCCTTTTGAAAGTCCAAATAAACCACATGCACTGGTTCTCCCTTGTCCACTCTACTAGTTACATTCTCAAAAAAATTCCAGAAGACTTGTCAAGTATGATGTCCCTTTCATAAATCCATGTTGACTTGGACAGATCCTGTCACTGCTTTCCAAATGCGCTGCTATTTCATCTTTAATAATTGATTCCAACATTTTCCCCACTACTGATGTCAGGCTAACCGGTCGATAATTACCTGCTTTCTCTCTTCCTCCCTTTTTAAAAAGTGCTGTTACATTAGCTACCCGCTAGTCCATAGGAACTGATCCAGAGTCGGTAGACTGTTGGAAAATGATCACCAATGCATCCACTATTGCGAGGGCCAATTCCTTAAGTACTCTGGGATGCAGACTATCAGGCCCCAGAGATTTATCGGCCTTCAATCCCATCAATTTCCCAAACACAATTTCCCGCTTGATAAGGATATCCTTCAGTTCCTCCTTTTCACAAGACACTCGGTCCCCTAGTATTTCTGGAAGGTTATTTGTGTCTTCCTTCGTGAAAACAGAATCAATGGCCCTCGCAATAGTGGATGCATTGGTGATCATTTTCGAACAGTCTATCGACTCTGGATCAGTTCCTATGGACTGGAGGATAGCTAATGTAACAGCACTTTTTAAAAAGGGAGGGAGAGAGAAAGCGGGTAATTATCGACCGGTCCGCCAATTCTTTGCTCCCCATTATAAGTTCACCTGAATCTGACTGCAAGAGATCTACGTTTGTTTTCACAAATCTTTTCATTAATCTTCCTCAGGGCAGGGTCCTGGACCCAACCATCTTCAGCTGCTTCATCAAAGACCTTCCCTCCATCATTAGGTCAGAAGTGGGAATGTTCACTATGACTGCTCAGTGTTCAGTTCCATTCACAGAAAATGAAGCAGTCCATGCCAGCATGCAGCAAGACCTGGACGACATTTAGGCTTGGGCTGATATGTGGCAAGTAACATTCGCACCACACAAGTGTCAGGCAATGACCATCTCCAACAAGCGAGAGTCTAACCATCTCCCCTTGATATTCAACGAATCCCACACCATCAACATCCTGGGGGTCACCATTGACCACAAACGTATCTGTACCAGGCACATAAATACTGTGGCTACAAGAGCAGGGCAAAGGCTGTGTATTTTGCAATGAGTGTCTCACCTCCTGACTCTACAAAGCCTTTCCACCATCTACAAGGCACAAGTCAGGAGTGTGATGGAATACTCTCCACTTGCCTGGACGAGTGGAAGTCCAATAACACTCAAGAAGCTCGACACCTTCCAGGACAAAGCAGCCCGCTTGATCGACACGCTACCCACCACCTTCAACATTCACTCCCTCCACGACCGGTGCACCGTGGCTGCAGTGTGTACCATCTACAAGATGCACTGCAGCAACTTGCCAAGGCTCCTTCAACAGCACCTCCCAAACCCACGACCTCTACCACCTAGCAGGACAAAGGCAGCAGGCACATGGGAACACCACCACCTCCACATTCCCCTCTGAGTCACACACCATTCTGACTTGGAAATATATCGCCGTTCCTTCATCGTTGCTGGAATCCTGGAACTCCCTCCCTCCCTGCCAACTTCAGATAACATGCAGGTTTTTCAACTAAGATGGAAGTTGAGGGAGTAACTTCACCACAAGGACTGCAGCGGTTCAAGAAGGCGGCTCACCATCTTCTCAAGGGTGATTAGGGATGGGTAATAAATGCTGGCCTTGCCAGCGATGCCCAGATCCTGCAATGAATTTTTTAAAAGTCTTCTTTGAGGAAACTAGCTTTGGTGTAAACAACTAAAAGTGTTTACATGAAGAGACTGTCTGCAAAATATTTGATGTAGAAAATATCGTGTATAAAGGATCACGGTTTTCAACAGAACTTCAGCGGGCTTGAAAGATACAGAAACCGAAAGTCGGTCATTAATAAAGTCTATTTTTGATTGGTTCGTGGGATGTGGCCGTCCCTGGTGAGGCCAGCGTTTATTGCCATTCCCTAATTGCCCTCGAGAAGGTGGCAGTGAGCCACCTCGGCTAGTCCTGGAGCAAGTCTTCAGCACGATAGCCGGGATGCTGTCGGGGGCAGTAGCCTTTGCTGTATCCAGTGCGCTCAGCCGTTTCTTGATCGTCTGGTCCACGTATTCCACCATCAAGTGTCTCGTGCTTACTCGGAACCGTGTTGTTGGGAACCAGAGGAGGAAGGAGGTGGAACGCTAACGGCTGCCACAATGCAACTCATTGGCTGACACAGCGGTGTCAATGGACACACTGCTTCTTGACTCAAGTGTTCCAGGGCTTGAACATCTACACTCAGAGTATGAGCTCGTGGGCAGCAAAAGATTAAAAAGTACCCTGCCAACTTCAGAAAATATGCAGCTTAAACATGGGCCTGACTGTTTTTCAACTAAGATGAAGGTTAGCTAGATCTCACTGGAGCCATGCTGCACCCTATCAGATTGTCGGTTTGCTGGTTGCTATGAGAGGAAGTCATTTTAACAAAGTCATGCTGAGTCGGAATAAAATGGCTCCATTATCTTTCTCAGAGATCCTTGCAAACAAGCAAGCATGGAGAAGAGGAATTATTTTAAACTGTAGACATAGTAACATAGAAACATCGAAAATAGGTGCTGGAGAACGCCATTCGACCCCTCGAGCCTGCACCGCCATTCAATGAGTTCATGGCTGAACATGCAACTTCAGTACCGCATTCCTGCTTTCTCACCATACCCCTTGTTCCCCCTAGTAGTAAGGTGTTAGTGTTAGTGTTTTATCAGAAGGATCACTCAACACTCATATTCGGTTCCAACGCCAATGCGGCCTTTATTAATGCCAGCGGGGAGGAAGCCTCAGGACTGGATCCAGGCACTTCTCTCCGCAGAACAAAGGGTTTAATGGATCTTTATATGTTGTACAACAGTTTTTACTGCAGTTACATCAACCTATTTCGGCTGGATACTATCCAATCATATCGATTATGAATTCAACCAGACCAATAGATAGACTTAGTTTCTAAACATAAAGTGGCTCATGTGTTGCTAAGAGATGTGTTGCAAAGAGATGTGTTGCTAAGGAGTGTGTTGCTAGGAACAACTCATGTATCCGGAGACATAGTCCAGGCCCCCCTTATCTTACTGTCCTTGGGTAGCCTCCTTATCTTAATCCTGTTGCAGAGTCGTATTGTTCTTACATCCACCAGAACATTCTCCTTTGGAGGCCTGAATGATTAGAGACATCTGAAGAATTTGCTTGTTATTCCTGTGTGTGGGAAACAACAATTATCAGTTTCCAGGAATGCGGTCCATTTCAGCTAAAATAAATCCCTTGAGGCCTCACGGGTAGCCATTTTATGGTATTAGAGTTACATATTTAGTTCTAACCTTATACTACAGGTGTAGTTCTAACCTTATGCTACAGGTGCCGTTGCCCTAGGTTTTGATATATTCAGCAGGTGCCTAATGCCTACAACAAAGGACGACATATAATTCCTTTTTGAATATATTTCGTGAATTGGCCTCAACAACTTTCTGTTGTAGACAATTCCACAGGTTCACCACTCTCTGGGTGAAGAAATTTCTCCTCATCTCGGTCCTAAATGGCTTACCCCTTATCCTTAGACTGTGTCCCCTGGTTCTGGACTTCCCCAACATTGGGAACATTCTTCCTGCATCTAACCTGTCTAAACCCGTCAGAATTTTAAACGTTTCTATGAGATCCCCTCTCATTCTTCTGAACTCCAGTAAATACAAACCCAATTGATCCAATCTTTCTTGATATATCAGTCCCGCCATCCCGGGAATCAGTCTGGTGATCCTTCGCTGTACTCCCTCAACAGCAAAAATGTCCTTCCTCAAGTTAGGAGACCAAAACTGTACGCTGTACTCCAGGTGTGGCCTCACCAAGGCCCTGTAGAACTGTAGTAACACCTCCCTGCCCCTGTACTCAAATCCCCTCGCTATGAAGGCCAACATGCCATTTGCTTTCTTAACCGCCTGCTGTACCTGCATGCCAACCTTCAATGACTGATGTACCATGACACCCAAGTCTCGTTGCACCTCCCCTTTTCCTAATCTGTCACCATTCAGATAATAGTCTGTTTCTCTGTTTTTAGAACCAAAGTGGATAACCTCACATTTATCCACATTATAGTTCATCTGCCATGTATTTGCCCACTCACCTAACCTATCCAAGTCACTCTGCAGCCTCATAGCATCCTCCTCGCAGCTCACACTGCCACCCAACTTAGTGTCATCCGCAAATTTAGAGATACGACATTGAATCCCCTCGTCTAAATCATTAATGTACAATGTAAACAGCTGGGGCCCCAGCACAGAACCTTGCGGTACCCCACTAGTCACTGCCTGCCATTCTGAAAAGTACCCATTTACTCCTACTCTTTGCTTCCTGTCTGCCAACCAGTTCTCAATCCACGTCAGCGCACTACCCCCAATCCCATGTGCTTTAACTTTGCACATTAATCTCTTGTGTGGGACCTTGTCGAAAGCCTTCTGAAAGTCCAAATACACCACATCAACTGGTTCTCCCTTGTCCACTCTCCTGGAAACATCCACAAAAAATTCCAGAAGATTTGTCAAGCATGATTTCCCTTTCACAAATCCATGCTGACTTGGATCTATCATGTCACCTCTTTCCAAATGCGCTGCTATGACATCCTTAATAATTGTTCCATCATTTTATCCACTACCGATGTCAGGCTGACCGGTCTATAATTCCCTGTTTTCTCTCTCCCTCCTTTTTTAAAAAGTGGGGTTACATTGGCTACCCTCCACTCGATAGGAACTGATCCAGAGTCGATAGAATGTTGGAAATTGATTGTCAATGCATCCGCTATTTCCAAGGCCACCTCCTTAAGTACTCTGGGATGCAGTCCATCAGACCCTGGGGATTTATCGGCCTTCAATCCCATCAATTTCCCCAACACAATTTCCTGACTAATAAGGATTTCCCTCAGTTCCTCCTTCTTACGAGAACCTCTGACTCCTTTTATATCCGGAAGGTTGCTTGTGTCCTCCTTTGTGAATACTGAACCAAAGAACTTGTTCAATTGGTCTGCCATTTCTTTGTTCCCCGTTATGACTTCCCCTGATTCTGACTGCAGGGGACCTACGTTTGTCTTTACTAATCTTTTTCTATTTGCATATCTATAGAAGCTTTTGCAGTCCATCTTAATGTTCCCTGCAAGCTTCCTCTCGTACTTTATTTTCCCTTCCCTAAGCAAACCCTTTGTCCTCCTCTGCTGAGTTCTAAATTTCTCCCAATCCCCGGGTTCGCTGCTATTTCTGGCCAATTTGTATGCCACTTCCTTGGCTTCAATACTATCCCTGATTTCCCTTGATAGCCACGGTTGAGCCACCTTCCCTTTTTTATTTTTACACCAGACAGGGATGTACAATTGTAGTTCATCCATGCGGTCCCTAAATGTCTGCCATTGCCCATCCACTGTCAACCCCTGAAGTATCATTCGCCAATCTATCCGAGCCAATTGCAAAATGTAGTGCTGTCTATTTCTGCATTTATGTCTTTCTGAATCGGACTCTGTCAGTAATCAAGCCTGTCTCTATAGGCCCCATTTACACAGTGTCTCATTGGATGGACTGGGTCAGTCTGCCTTCAGGCCCCACATACACGATGTCGCCGGAGCTGTTCAGTGACGACTGTGGTTCAGTGGGTATCTCTGGTGCCTCTCAGTCAGAAGATCGTGGGTTCAAGACCCACTCCAGACACTTGATCCAGGCCAACACTCCCTGGGCAGTACTGAGGGAGCGCCACACTGTCCGAGGGGCAGAACTGAGGGAGCAGAGCAGTGTCAGAGGGGCAGGACTGAGGGAGCACAGCACTGTTGGAGAGGCTGCACTGAGGGAGTGCCACACTGTCGGAGGGGCAGTACTGAGGGAGCCCCGCACTGTCGGAGGGGCAGAAGTGAGGGAGCGCCGCACTGTCGGAGGGGCCGTCTTTTGGATGAGACGTTGAACCCAGGGCCCTGACTGCCCTCTCAGATGGATCTTAAAGATCCCAGGGCACTATTGGAAGAAGAGCAAGGGAGTTCTCCCCGGTGTCCTGGGGCCAATATTTAACCTTCAACCAACCTCACCAAAACAGATGATATGGTCATTATCATATTGCTGTTTGTGGGAGCTTGCTGTGCGCAAATTGGCTGATGCGTTTCCCACATTACAACAGTGACTACACTGCAAAGGTACTTCATTGGCTGTGAAGCACTTTGGCCATCCTGTGGTTGTGAAAGGCGCTATAGAAATGCAAGTCTTTATGGATGGGGTGATGTGGGATATCATTTCTGGTTGGAATGGGATGGGGCAACAAACAGAGAGCCTCCCTCTGGTACCCCAATCACCCACCCCGCCATCCGACTGCCTTTATACACTCCCCCAATCCCATCCACCCTCACTTCCACAACTTGCAGCTTATTCCAAATAATCGTCGCCCTTTGAGGTCAGGAATTTCCCCCTTCCCCGAAATCACTCTGTAAAATGACTATTCACCACATCATGCTCCCACTTTCCTGTCTTCAATTAACACTTCCTGCACTCACTTCATCAACCCCAATACTCTACACCTCGCTGAACCGAACCGCTAAACTCTCCCTCTCATTCTCCCTCTCATTCTCTCTCTCATTTTCTCTCTTCTCCTCTCACTCCCTCCCTCTTCCTCCTCTCTATCTCTATCTCTGCCCCCTTGATCTCTCCCTCCTCTTTCTCTCCCTCCCTCTATCTCTCTCCCTTCATGGTCTCTCCCTCCCTCCATTTCTCCCTCCCCCCTCTCTCTCTCCCACCCACTCTCTATCTTTCCCCCCCCTCTCCCTTTCCCCATCTCTCTCTCTCGCTCCCTCCCTCTCTCCCACCCCCCGTCTCTCTCGCTCCCTTCCTCCCTCTATCTCGCCCCCTCTCCCACCCTTTCTCCCATCCTCCCGCTGTCTCTCCCTCCCTCCCTCACTCCCTCCCTCCCTCTCTCTCTCTCTGCCCCCCTCTCTCTCTCTCCCCCTCGTCGCCTCTCTCTCTCCCTATCGCTCTCCCTCCCCCTTCTCTCTGTCTCTCTCTCTCTCTCTCTCTCTCTCTCCCTACCCCCCCTCTCACTCTCCCTCTCTCTCTACCTCCCCCCCACCGTCCATCGAGGTTGATGAGTTTTTCCCTTATCCTCATAACCCACCATGGATGAGGGGGGCCATTCAGCTCCTCTTAATTCACCCAAACAGCGAGAGAGAGAGATGGCCTTCACTGCCGGGTCGGGCTGTATTTAAAAACCAACACAAAGGGGTTTCCCCCCCAACAGTCTCTGAGTCCTCCCTGGGTCTGAATCCCAACTTCCTGATCAACATGACAATCAGGAACGCACGCTCAAGCGCTCCATCGACCCCCCATCTCTCGCCTCCCTCTCCGCTCTGTGTCCTTGAACGTGTCACGGTTGCCCCGCTCCATGGGCACTTCTCCACGCACAGCTCTCCGCTTCCACCGTATTTGGTCTGGCTTCCACCCTGCACACCCTTGGGGAGGGAAGGCAGGAAAGGAGGCAAGTAAGAAGGAAAGAAAGGCTTGCATTTCTATAGCGCCTTTCATGAACACCGACGTCCCAAAGTGCTTCACAGCCACTGAAGTACTTTTGGAGTGTGGTCACTGTTGTAATGTGGGAAACGCGGCAGCCAATCTGTGCACAGCAAGCTCCCACACACAGCAAAGTGATAATAACCAGATCCTCTGTTTTAGTGAAGTTGGTTGAAGGATAAATATTGACCCAGGACACTGGAGAGAACTCCCCTGCTCTTCTTCCAATAGTGTCCTTGGATCATTGAGATCCATCTCTGAGGGGAGGCGGGGCTCTTGGTTCAATGTCTCATACAAAAGACGGCACCTCCGATAGTGCAACACTCCCTCGGTACTTCCCCTCCGACAGTGCGGCATTCCCTCAGTACTTCCCCTCCGATAGTGCAACACTCCCTCAGTACTGTCCCTCCGATAGTTAAGATGCTCGCGAACCAGTGTACACAGTTCCACATATGACTTATCTGTGGGTTTCACCGGAGCCAGAAGATTCTTCATGAGGCTGTAGGTCGGTGCCCCGCAGACTGTGAGGAGGACCGCTCTCCTTTTTGCAGCGCTTCCGTCTCCGTCCAACTTGTTGGCTACAAAGTACTGGCCTAGCCATTCGACATAGGCTTCCCAGTCCTCACCCTCCGAAAACTTCTCCAGGATGCCCACAATTTACTGCACCTTTGCGTTGGATTCGAATTCTCGTCGCCAGTTATTGTGCTCCTAATACAGATGAGGCTGCACACAGGGAAGTTAAAGTAACAGTGACCTCAGTCTTTAATAAGACACTCCAGAGTGAGGAACAGGCCTGAGGGGCCGGCTTATATACAGTGCTCCCAAGAGATGCTGGGATCCCTTGGGACTTCAGGGGATTGAGCTCCCTGGTGGCGGAACATGGGAGTGCATGCTTTACAAATACACAACACACTGAGCCATGGCTGACACTGAACAGCTCTGGCGACATCGTGTATGTGGGGCCTGAAGGCAGACTGACCCAGTCCATCCAATGAGACACTGTGTAAATGGAGCCTATAGAGACAGACTTGGTTACTGACAGAGTCCGATTCAGAAAGACATCAATGCAGAAATAGACAGCACTATAGGTTAAAATTATTCCTCTTCTGCATGCTTGCTGGTTTACAAGGATCTCTGAGAAAGTTAATGGAGCCATTTTATTCCGACTCAGCATGACTTTGTTAAAATGACTTCCTCTCATAGCAACCAGCAAACTGACAATCTGATAGGGTGCAGCATGGCTCCAGTGAGATCGAGCAAACCTTCATCTTAGTGGAAAAACAATCAGGCACATGTTTAAGTTGCATGTTATCTGAAGTTGGCAGGGTACTTTTTATTCTTTTTCTGCCCACGAGCTCATACTCTGAGTGTAGATGTTCAAGCCCTGGAACACTTGAGTCAAGAAGCAGTGTGTCCTGCAGGGCTGGGTGAGCCTGGCCTTGCTGGGCTGTTGGGCGTGATGGGTTCGATTTCCTGGTCCGGCGTGGTGTCGTTGATCCTTTGGGTGTATGTTGTGGGCTCGAAAAAGGTGGTGTCTGCTGTGGGTTGTTCAGGGCAGTCTGTGAACCACAGCCTCGTTTGGCCCAGGTGCTTTCTGCAAATTTGTCCATTGTCTCGTTTGACTACAAACACCCTATTCCCTTCTTTAGCTATCACTGTGCCCGCGATCCACTTGGGCCCATGTCCATAGTTTCGCACATACACAGGGTCATTCAGATCAATTTCCCGTGACACAGTGGCGCGACCATCATTTACATTTTATTGCTGCCGCCTGCTCTCTCCGTGATCATGCAGGTTGGGGTGAACCAACGAGAGTCTGGTTTTAAGTGTCCTTTTCATGAGAAGCTCAGCCGGGGGCACCCCTGTGAGCGAGTGGGGTCTCGTGCGGTAGCTGAGCAGTACTCGGGACAGGCGGGTTTGGAGTGAGCCCTCTGTGACTCGTTTAAGGCTCTGTTTGATTGTTTGTACTGCCCACTCTGCCTGCCCATTGGAGGCTGGTTTAAACGGGGCCGAGGTGACATGTTTGATCCCATTGCAGGTCATGAATTCTTTAAATTCGGCACTGTTGAAACATGGCCCGTTGTCACTGACCAGTATGTCAGGCAGGCCGTGGGTGGCAAACATGGCCCTCAGGCTTTCAATGGTGGCGGTGGCGGTGCTTCCCGACATTATTTCACATTCAATCCATTTTGAAAAAGCATCCACCACCACCAGGAACATCTTACCGAGAAACGGGCCCACATAATCGACATGGATCCTTGACCATGGTCTGGAGGGCCAGGACCACAAACATAGTGGTGCCTCTCTGGGCGCGTTGCTCAAGTGAGCACACACACTGCATTGCCATACACAGGACTCTAAGTCAGAGTCGATACCGGGCCACCACACGTGGGATCTGGCTATCGCTTTCAGCATTACTAAACCCAGGTGTATGCTGTGGAGATACGAGATGAACGTCTTCCTGCCATTTTTTGGTAGCACTACGCGGTTACCCCACAACAGGCAGTCTGCCTGAATGGACATCTCGTCCTTTCGCCGCTGGAACGGCTTGATTAGCTCATGCATTTCAACGGGGATACTGGCCCAGCTCCCATGCAGTACATAGTTTTTTACTAGGGACAGCAGAGGATCTTGGCTGGTCCAAGTCCTAATCTGGTGGGCCGTGACAGGTGATTTATCATTTTCAAATGCTTCCATGACCATCAACAAGTCTGCGGGCTGCGCCACCATCAACAAGTTTGCAGGCTGCACCATTTCCAGCCCGTAGTGGGCAATGGTAGACAACTGAGAGCATCCGCACAGTTCTCGTTGCCTAGCCTGTAGTGGATGGTATAGTTACACGCTGATAGTGCGAGTGCCCAACTTTGTATGCGGGCTGAGGCATTCGTATGTATCCCCTTGTTTTCAGCGAACAGGGATGTGAGGGGCTTGTGATCGGTTTCCAGCTCAAATTTGAGGCCCAACAGGTACTGATGCATTTTCTTTACCCCGAACACACACACATTTATACCTCTTTCTCAATCATGCTGTCGGCCCTCTCAGCCTTAGACAAGCTCCTGGAAGCATAGCCGACAGGTTGTAACTTCCCCGCAACATTAGCTTGTTGTAATACACACCCGACTCCGTACGACGACGCGTCACATGCTAGCACAAGTCTTTTACACGGGTTATACAATACAAGCAGCTTGTTGGAGCATAAAATGTTTCTGGCTTTCTCAAAAGCAATTACTTGTTTTTTTCCCCATACCCGGTTCTCACCTTTGTGCAATAACACATGTAGGGGCTCTAAAAGGGTGCTTAACCCCGGTAGGAAGTTACCAAAATAGTTGAGGAGTCCCAGGAACGACCGCAGCTCCGTGACGTTCTGTGGCCTGGGCACATTCCTGATAGCCTCTGTCTTGGCGTCTGTGGGCCGAATGCCATCCGCCGCGTTCTTTCTCCCCAAAAACTCCACTTCTGTTGCCATGAAGACGCATTTCGACCTCTTCAGCCGCAGCCCTACGCAATCCAGTCGCTGGAGATCCTCCTCCAGGTTTTGTAGGTGCTCGGCGGTGTCCCGACCCGTGACCAATATGTCGCCCTGAAAGACCACCGTGTGTGGTACCGACTTGTGTAGGCTCTCCATGTTTCTCTGGAAGATCGCTGCAGCCGACCGAATTTCAAATGGGCATCTGTTGTAGATGGACAGTCCCTTGTGCGTGTTGATGCAGGTGAGGCCCTTCGAAGACTCCTCCAGCTCTTGCGTCATGTAGGCCAAAGTCAGGTCGAGCTTGGTGAACGTCTTGCCTCCTGCAAGCATCGCAAATAGGTCGTCTGCCTTAGGTAGCGGGTATTGGTCCTGCAGCGAGAAACGATTAACAGTTACTTTATAATCGCCGCAAATCCTGACCGTGCCATCACTTTTGAGTACTGGAACAATCGGGCTGGCCCACTCGCTGAATTCCACTGAGGGGATGATGCCCTTGCATTGCAGCCTGTCCAGCTCGATTTCCACTCTCTCCCTCATCATGTGAGGTACCACTCACGCCTTGTGGTGAATGGGCCGTGCCTCTGGGACGAAGTGGATCCGGACCTTCGCCCCGGAAAAGTTTCCAAAGCCTGGCTCAAAAAGGGAAGGAAATTTGTTGAGAACCTGGATATATGAGGCCTTATCGACATGTGATAGCGCTTGGATGTCATCCCAGTTCCAGCGGATTTTGCCCAGCAAGCTCCTTCCAAGCAGTGTGGGGACAATCCAGAGTGGCAGTTTGTGCAAGGTGCCCTCGTAGGTGACCTTGACCATGGTGCTGCCCAGGAAAGTGATAAGCTCTTTGGTGTAGTTCTCAGTTTCATGTGGATGGGGCTCAATGCTCGTCTGAATGCTTTGTTGCACCACAGTCTCGCAAATATTTTTTTACTCTTGATGGATTAGCTAGCGCCAGTATGCAGTTCCATGGCGATGGGTAAGCCATTCAATTTTATGTTTAGCATTATATGTGGACATTTCGTCAAAAATGTGTGCGCCCCGTGTACTTCAGCATCTGCCTCCTTTCTCGGAGGCTCGAAATTGCTTTGATCCACCATGGACCGATCTTCCTCTGCCACGTGGTGGTTAGCAGGTTTTGCAGAGCTTGCAAGCTCGTTGGAGGTGCCCCATTGTTCCACAGCTCTTGCAAACATGCCCTTTGAAGCAGCATGAATAGGCTGAATGGAAACATCCACAATGCCACCAAGGTGTGAATTGCCTTGTATTCATCCTTTGTTGGGGATTCTGAGTCATCTGGGTCACCTGGGGCCTGCTGGCAGTTGCAGACTCATGGGTTCTGCCCTGTACATTTCTGCTCGCAAACACAGTTCCAGTTAATTTATGGACATTGCTCGCACTTGTGTGCTGAGAGATTTGTTTGGTGTTATCACTGGTGGACATAAACGCCTGTGCTATCCAAGGGCCTTACCGAGAGGCGGTGTCTCTACAGTCAAAAGTTTTTGTCGGATGGTTTCATGGCCAATGACCAGTACAAAACAGTTTTTGAGCATTTACTCCAGGTAGCCATCAAACTCACATTGTCCTGCGAGTCACCTTAGCTCGGCGACGGAGATCGCCACTTCCTGACCTTCAGATCTCTGGCACGTGTAGAACCGATACCTCGCCATCAGCGCGCTCTCCCTCGGGTTAAGATGCTCGCGAACCAGTGTACACAGCTCCTCATATGACTTATCTGTGGGATTCACCGGAGCCAGAAGATTCTTCATGAGGCTGTAGGTTGGTGCCCCGCAGACTGTGAGGAGGACCGCTCTCCTTTTTGCAGCGCTTCCTTCTCCGTCCAACTCGTTGGCTACAAAGTACTGGCCTAGCCATTCGACATAGGCTTCCCAGTCCTCACCCTCCGAAAACGTCTCCAAGATGCCCACAGTTTGCTGCACCTTTGCATTGGATTCAAATTCTCGTCGCCAGTTATTGTGCTCCTAATACAGATGAGGCTGCACACAGGGAAGTTAAAGTAACAGTGACCTCAGTCTTTAGTAAGACACTCCAGAGTGAGGAACAGGCCTGAGGGGCCGGCTTATCTACAGTGCTCCCAAGAGATGCTGGGATCCCTTGGGACTTCAGGGGATTGAGCTCCCTGGTGGCGGAACATGGGAGTGCATGCTTTACAGATACACAACACACTGAGCCAGGTCCGACACTGTACAGCTCTGGCGACATCGTGTATGTGGGGCCTGAAGGCAGACTGACCCAGTCCATCCAATGAGACACTGTGTAAATGGAGCCTATAGAGACAGACTTGGTTACTGACAGAGTCCGATTCAGAAAGACATCAATGCAGAAATAGACAGCACTACAGGTTAAAATTATTCCCCTTCTACATGCTTGCTGGTTTACAAGGATCTCTGAGAAAGACAATGGAGCCATTTTATTCCGACTCAGCATGACTTTGTTAAAATGACTTCCTCTCATAGCAACCAGCAAACTGACAATCTGATAGGGTGCAGCATGGCTCCAGTGAGATCGAGCTAACCTTCATCTTAGTTGAAAAACAATCAGGCCCATGTTTAAGCTGCATGTTATCTGAAGTTGGCAGGGTACTTTTTATTCTTTTGCTGCCCACGAGCTCATACTCTGAGTGTAGATGTTCAAGCCCTGGAACACTTGAGTCAAGAAGCAGTGTGTCCATTGACACCGCTGTGTCAGCCAATGAGTTGCATTGTGGCAGCCGTTAGCGTTCCACCTCCTTCCTCCTCTGGTTCCCAACAACACGGTTCCGAGTAAGCACGAGACACTTGATGGTGGAATACGTGGACCAGACGATCAAGAAACGGCTGAGCGCACTGGATACAGCAAAGGCTACTGCTCCCGACAGCATCCCGGCTATCGTGCTGAAGACTTGCTCCAGGACTAGCCGAGGTGGCTCACTGCCACCTTCTCGAGGGCAATTAGGGAATGGCAATAAACGCTGGCCTCGCCAGGGACGGCCACATCCCATGAACCAATAAAAAATAGACTTTATTAATGACTGACTTTCGGTTTCGGTATCTTTCAAGGCTGCTGAAATTCTGTTGAAAACGGTGATCCTTTATACACCATATTTGTCTACATCATATCCTTTGCAGAGAGTCTCTTCATGTGAGCACTTTCAGTTCTTTACTCCTGTTAAGTATGCACTGTTTAACTAAGCAAGGTACAACCTTGGCTCTGCTTTATTTAGGCCCAAAGCGCCTGACTCTCAAAATGGCTGGCCTTTTATACCTGAGCAGCACCATGTGCGTGCTGCTCCGTGGTCTCCAACAATGACGCCATCTGGTGGCTACAAACAGAATGTACATACATGACACTAAACTGCTCTGAGATCTTATCACAGTCTTTCACAGGTTGAGACGGTCCGCTGCTTTGCACTCCCGGGTTGATCGTCTCAGTTCGATTCCAGCCTTGGGTGAGTGTGCGGGGTCTGTTGTGGCTGATGGCTGGATGACTGACTTGTTGCGGGTGTCAGTGGCCATGTGATGAATTGCAAGTCTATTTTTATTAAACAGGTCCGTGATGGAAATTCCGGGTCACTGATGACCCTTGAGTCCGCTGAAGACTGCTGGTAGGTTGGTTGGTCGTCGATGGTTTCTTCGTCCCACTGTTCTGGCTCGTCTGTGTGCCTCAGCTGTGTCTGATCCATGTGTTTCCTGCAAGTTTGCCCATTTTTGAGCTTAATAGCAAATACTCTGTTGCCCTCCTTGGCCATGACTGTACCAGCGATCCATTTGGGACCCTGACCATAGTTCAACACATATACAGGATCATTAATAGAAATCTCGCGTGACACAGTTGTGCGATCATGGGACCGTTGTTGACTTTGTCTTCTTTATTCAATATGATTATTTAAATCCAGGTGTACCAGAGATAGCTTGGATTTAAGACCTCTTTTCATCATGAGTTCAGCAGGCGAGACCCCTGTGAGTGTGTGGGTCTTCTCCTGTAACTCAGCAGTATGCAGGACAAGCGGGTCTGCAGTGACCCTTGGGTTACTCTCCTCATGCTTTGCTTGATAATTTGTACTGCACGTTCAGCTTGCCCGTTGGATGCAAGCTTGAACGGTGCTGACCTTACATGTTTCACAAACTCCTGAAACTCCTGACTGGTGAAGCACGACCCATTGTCGCTCACCACTATGTCAGGCAGACCATGTGTCGCGAACATGACATTGAGATTCTCTATGGTTGCCGACGACATGCTGGATGACATGATTATGCATTCTATCCACTTCGAATAAGCATCCACCACCACTAAAAACATCTAGCCCTGGAAGGGACCTGCAAAATCTAGATGGATCCTGGACCAAGGTTTGGATGGCCACGATCACAGACTTAGCGGCGATTCCGCTGGTGCTTTGCTGAGCTGTATGCAAGTGTTGCACTGATGCACGCATGCTTCCATCTCAGAATCAATTCCTGGCCACCATACATGAGACCTGGCGATGGCCTTCATCATCACTATCCCAGGATGTGTGCTGTGTAACTCACGCATGAACTTCTCTCTCCCTTTCTTGGGCATTACAACGCGATTGCCCCACATTATGCAATCTGCTTGAATAGACAGTTCGTCTTCGCAACAAATGTACGGTTTGGCCTTCTCGCACATTTGCTTCGGTATGGCAGACCAATCCGCTTTGAGGATGCAACCCTTTACCACTGATAAAATAGGGTCCTGGCTGGTCCAGTTCTTAACTTTGTTGAGCAGTGACAAGGGTTCCTTCACTTCAAAGCATCCATGATTAACATTAGATCCACCGGTTGTGGTGTTTCCACCTCCGGTGTGGGCAACGGCAACCGCCTCAAAGCATCGGCACAAGTCTCTGTGCCAGGTCTGTGACGAATGACATTATCATAGTCAGATAATGTCAGCGCCCATCTTTGGATGCGGGAATGAAGTGTTGGTATTGATACCTTTGCTCTTGGAAAACAATGAAATGAGCGGCTTGTGATCAGTCTCTAATTCGAACATCAGACCGGACAGGTATTGGTGCATCTTTTCACACCGTACACACATGCTAAAGCTTCTTTTTCTACCATGCTGTAGGCTCTTTCTGCTTTAGACAAACTTTTGGATGCATACGCGACAGGTTGAAGTTTCCGCGACTCATTGGCTTGTTGGAGTATGCAACCAATTCCATATGATGATGTGTCACAGGCCAAAACTAAATGTTTACATGGGTCATAATGTACCAGCAGCTTGTTCGAACAAAGCAGATTGGTGGCTTTCTCGAAAGCTCTGTCTTGCGATGCACCCCACACCCAGTTGTCGCCTTTTCTCAATAGCATGTGCAGTGCTTCTAGTAAGATGCTCAACTTAGGTCGGAAGTTACAAAAGTAGTTGAGTAGACCCAGGAACGAACACAGCTCCATCACATTCTGCGGCTTGGGTGCATTCTTGATGGCCTTGGTTTTCACATCAGTCGGTCTGATGCCATCAGCGGCGATTTTCCTACCGAGGGATTCGACCTCCGGTGCCATGAAGACACACTTCGAGTGTTTAAGTCTGAGTCCCACTCTGTCCAAACGCAGTAGAATCTCTTCCAGGTTGTTCAAATGTTCCTTGGAGTCACGACCGATGATCAGGATGTCATCTTGGACCACGACGGTTCTGGAAATGGACCAGTAGACTTTCCATGTTCCTTTGGAATATTGCTGCAGCTGAGCGAATTCCGAAAGGACACCTGTGGTAAATAAACAGTCCTTTGTGCATGTTAATGCACGTAAGTCTCTTCGACACCTCGACCAACTCCTGTGTCATATAGGCCGACGTGAAGTCCAGTTTTGTGACCGACTTCCCTCCGGCTAGCGTCGCAAACAAGTCATCAGCCTTTGGTAATGGGTACTGATACGGGTAACGGGTACCGGAACAATGGGTCTGGCCCATTCATTAAATTCGACCAGTGATATGATCCTTTCACACTGGAGTCTGTCCAGTTCAATTTCGACCTTCTCCCTCATCATATGTGGCACTGCCCGAGCTTTATGATGGACAGGTCTTGCATTTGAGTTCACGTGGATCTGCACCTTGTCTCCCGTGAAGTTGCCGATACACGGTTCGAACAGTGAAGGGAACTTGCTCAATACTTGGGCACATATATATTCCTCCAATGACAATGCCTTTATGTCGTTCCAGTTGTATCTGATTTTCTCCAACCAGCTCCTGCCGAGCAGCGTTGGGCCATTGCCTGGAACAATCAATAGCGGTAACACATGACCGCACCGTTATATAACACATTGAACATTAAAATGTCATGGCCAGCTACCGAAGGTAAACAAAAAGGCTAATGGAATGCTGGCCTTTTATATAGATGACTAGATTACAAGGGGGTAGAAGTTATGCTGCAGCTGTACAAAACCCTGGTTAGACCACTCCTGGAGTACTGTGAGCAGTTCTGGGCACCACATTACAGAAAGGATATATTGGCCTCGGAGGGCGTGCAGCGTAGGTTTAGCAGAATGTTTTCCTTGGAACAGAGGAGGTTGAGGTGTATAACATTATGAGGGGCCTGGATAGAGTGGATAGGAGGGACCCATTTCCCTTAAGAGAGGGGTCAACAACCAGGGAGCACAGATTTACAGTAATTGGTCGGGGGTTTAGAGGTGATTTGAGGGGAAATGTTTTCACCCAGAGGATGGTGTGGGTCTGGAACTCACAGCCTGAAAGGGTGGTAGAGGCAGAAACCCTCACCACATTTAAAGTGCTTGGATGTGCACTCGAAGTGCCGTAACCAACAGGGCTACGGACCAAGAGCTGGAAAGTGGGATTAGGCTGGGTAGATGTTTGTCGGCCGGCGCGGACATGTTGGGCCAACATGGCCTCCTTCCGTGCTGTAAATTTCTACGATTTCTATGAATGCTATCCGGACTCCAAGGGTTAAGTTGCGCGGAGAGATTACACAAACTAGGATTGTATTCCCTGCAATTTAGAAGGATGAGGGGTGATCTGATGAACGTTTTCAGGATATTAAGGGGAACAGATCGGGAATATAGAGAGAAACGTTTCCACTTGTTGGGTATTCTAGGACTAGGGGCACATTGTCTAAACATCAGAGGCAGCACTGTCGGAGGGGCAGTACTGAGGGAACGCTGCACTGTCGGCGGGGCAGTACTGAGGGAGCGTCGCACTGTCGGAGGGGCAGTACTGAGGGAGAGCCGCACTGTTGGAGGGGCAGTACTGAGGGAGAGCCGCACTGTGGGTGGGGCAGTACTGAGGGAACGCTGCACTGTCGGCGGGGCAATACTGAGGGAGCGTCGCACTGTCGGAGGGGCAGTACTGAGGGAAAGCCGCACTGTCGGAGGGGCAGTACTGAGGGAGCGTCGCACTGTCGGAGGGGCAGTACTGAGGGAGAGCCGCACTGTCGGAGGGGCATAACTGAGGGAGTGTCTCACTGTCGGAGGGGCAGTATTGAGGGAGCGTCGCACTGTGGGAGGGGCAGTACTGAGCGAGTGCCGCACTGTCGGAGGGGCAGTACTGAGGGAGCGTCGCACTGTGGGAGGGGCAGTACTGAGGGAATGCCGCACTGTCGGCGGGGCAATACTGAGGGAGCGTCGCACTGTCGGAGGGGCAGTACTGAGGGAGCGCCGCACTATCGGAGTGGCAATACTGAGGGAGAGCCGCCCTGTCGGAGGGGCAGTACTGAGGGAGCGCCGCACTGTCGGAGGGGCAGTACTGAGGGAACGCGGCACTGTCGGAGGGGCAGTACGGAGAGAGCGTCGCACTGTTGGAGGGGCAGTACTGAGGGAGAGCCGCACTGTCGGTGGGGCAGTACTGAGGGAACGCCGCACTGTCGGAGGGACAGTACTGGCTGTGAAGCACTTTGGGACGTCCGGAGGTCTGAAATGAACTGTAGAAATGCGAGTTGTTTGTTTCATAAAACCAATTGTTACTTTTATTTTTGGTGATCCTGAGGCAAAATTGATCGCGCAAAGTCCAACTAACGCTGGCTTCTGTGGTGAACTCTGAGGGGACCCTGTGTCACTGACACAAGGAGCAGGAGTCCAAAGGAACGTGGAGAAAGTGCAGTTAAAAAAATGAGGAAGATGGCTGAGCAATTATTCTAAATGATGATGCAACTTTTGAACGGCCTGGCTGTTTGTTTCCCCGGTGTCCAATGCTGTGACGACCTTCTGTGTCTGCAACTCTCCATTGGTCAGTCGACTGAATGGGGTTGGAGAGGGTGGGAGGGAGGGCCCATGCTCATTGTGCCAAAAAGATCCGGTAAGTTCCACCAGTCCATCGAAGCTGCCGGGAGCTGACTGAAGGAGCACTGGTGAGTGAGTGGCCTGGGGCAGATGGACAAGCAGGAGGGTGAGGGGTGGGCTGGGGGAATGGAACGTGCATCAGTCCACACCCAGTTTGCCTGGCTGTCGGGTCAGGACTGACTTGAAGCCCCCTGACCATTGCATAGCCTCGTATCTTTTTCTCTGAGGAGGTAACAAGGAGGGTCGATGAGGGCAGTGTGTTTGATGTGGTCTACATGGATGTTAGCAAGGCTTTTGACAAGGTCCCCCATGGCAGGCCGATCAAAAATGTCAAGTCCATGGGACCCAAGGGAGAGGGGCAAATTGGATCCAAAATTGTCTCAGTGTCAGGAAGCTCAGGGTTATGGTTGATGGGGTGTTTGTGCGACTGGAAGGCTGTTTCCAGTGGGGTTCCGCAGGGCTCAGTACTCGCTCCCTTACTTTTTGTAGTATAAATGATTTAGACTTAAATGTAGGGGTTCTGATAAAGAAGTTTGCAGATGATACAATAATTGGCTGTGTGGTTGACAGTGAGGAGGAAAGCTTTAGACTGCAGGAAGATATCGATGCACTGGTCAGTCGGGCAGGAACGTGGAATATGGAATTGATTCCGGTAAAGTGTGAGGTAATGCATTTGGGGAGGGGCAACAAGGCAAGTGAATACACAATAAATGGGAGGATACTGAGAGGTGGGGAGGAACAGAGGGACCTTGGTGTGTGTTTCCACAGATCCTTAAAAGTAGCAGGTAGATAAAGTGGTTAAAAAGGCATATGGAATGCTTTACTTTCTTAGCCGAGGCAGAGAAAATAACAGCAGGGAAGTTATGCTAGAAATGTATAAAACACGAGTTAGGTCACAGCTGGAGTACTGCGTGCAGTTGTGGTCGGCGTATTATCGGAAGGACGTGATTGTACCAGAGAGGGTGCAGAGGAGATTTACGAGGATGCTGCCTGGAATGGAGAATCTTAGTTATGAGGACAGATTGGATAGGCTGTGTTTGTTCTCATTGGAACAGAGGAGGTGGAGAGGAGACCTCATTGAGATGTACAAAATATTGAGGGGACTGGACATAATGGATAGTAAGGGGCTATTTCCATTGGTGGAGGGGTCTATTATGAGGGGACATAGTTTTAAAGTGGTTGGTGGAAGATTTCGAGGAGATTTGATGGGGGGCTTTCTTACACAGAGGGTTGTGGGGATCTGGAACTCGCTGCCTGGAAGAGTGGTGGATACAGAAACCCTCACCACTTTTAAGAGGTGGTTGGATGGGCACTTAAAGTGCAGTAACCTGCAGGTAATTGGGATTAGACTGGATAACCTCTTGTTGGCCGGAGCAGATATAATGGTAAGTACTGCAGGGTCTCGAATACCGCCAGGGTGATCTCCTGGACTAGTTTCGATCGCCTGGATGGGTCGGAGAGGAATTTTCCCAGGTATCTTTCCCCAATTGGCCTGGGTTTTTATCTGGTTTTTGCCTCTCCCAGGAGATCACATGGCTCTGGTTGGGGTGGAGTGTAGAATGTTTCAGTGTAAGGGGTGTTGCAGTTGTGTGGGGCGGACTGGTTGGGCTGGGTGCTCTTTACCTTTCCGCCATTGTTCATTGTTCACAGGTTTATATGTAACCTTCAGGGCTGCTGACTGAGGGCCGTGCGGCTCTTTGTCGGCCGGCGCGGACACGATGGACCGAAATGGCCTCCTTCTGCCCTGTAAATTTCTATGATTCTATGGTCCCAGCCTAGTTTCAGCTTGGCTCAGTCGGTATCACTCTCTCTCTCGACTCTGAGTCAGAAGGTCGTGGGTTCCAGACACACTGCAGAGACTTGGACCAATAATCTCGGCTACTGCCTCAAAGTTGAATTGTTGGTGTCGAAAATAAAAATTGTGCAGAACTGAAGTACTCCTACAACAGTCTTCTTTAAAGTGGTGAACAAAATGGTGAAATGCCTAATTTTGAATCATAACCCACGTTACTTGTAAACTGCAATGTTCAAAAATGAAGAAAGGGGGCACCCAAGGAATGTATATTACTTCAACTTGAACTCCTCATCCTTTGTTCTGGTTGTTAGTATCATACCTCCTTAACTCAACCCGCTCTGGTTTCTGAATTGTGCTGTTTCTCATTACCAAAAGATGTAAGGATTGTAATTCTTCAATAAAGCTAGATTTATTCTCTGCAACGGATCCAAAAAAAAACATTCCAGTGCACTACTGAGGGAGTGCTGCACTGTCGGAGTGTGCCGACTATTAAATACAGCCCAACTCGGCAGTGAAGGGGAGAGTCTGATCTCTCTGTCGCTGTTTGGGTGAGATAGAGAGATAGAGAGGGAGAGCGAGAGATAGAGAGGGGTAGAGATAGAGAGATAGAGAGAGGGGATGGGGGATGAAGGGAGGGGTAAGAGAGAGGGTGAGAGATCGAGGGAGAGAGAGAAATAGAGAGTTTGAGAGCGAGGGAGAGGCTGAGGGAGGGGGAGAAAGAGAGAGCGAGGGGGGAGAGAGAGGGAGAGGGGGAGAGAGAGAGATAGGGGAAAAGTGAGAGAGAGGGGGAGAGATCGACAAAGGGCAGAGAGAGGAAGAGGTAGGGAAAGAATGAATGAGAGTTAGAGGGAGAGAGAGAATGAGAGGGTGAGAGGGGCGGGGGAGATAAAGGGAGACAGAGATGGATAGGGAGAGTTTAGCGGGTAGTTTTAGCGAGGTGTAGAGTATTGGGGTTGATGAAGTGAGTGCAGGAAGTGTTAATTGAAGACAGGAAAGTGGGAGCATGATGTGGTGAATAGTCATTTTACAGAGTGATCTCGGGGAAGGGGGAAATTCCTGACTTCAAAGGGCGACGATTATTTGGAGTAAGCTGCAAGTTGTGGAAGTGAGGGTGGATGGGATTGGGGGAGTGTGTAAAGGCAGTCGGATGGCGGGGTGGGTGATTGGGGTACCAGAGGGAGGCTCTCTGTTTGTTGCCCCATCCCATTCCAACCAGAAACGATATCCCACAGCACCCCATCCACAAAGACTTGCATTTCTATAGCGCCTTTCACAACCTCAGGACGGCCAAAGCGCTTCACAGCCAATGAAGTACCTTTGCAGTGTAGTCACTGTTGTAATGTGGGAAACACGGCAACCAATTTGTGCACAGCAAGCTCCCACAAACAGCAATGTGAGAATGAAAAGATAATCTGTTTTGGTGAGGTTGGTTGAGGGATAAATATTGGCCCCAGGACATTGGGGAGAACTCGCCTGCTCTTCTTCCCAGAGTGCGTTAGAATCATGAAGATCCATCGGAGAGGGCAGTCAGGGCCCTGGGTTCAACGTCTCATCCAAAAGACGGCCACTCCGACAGTGCGGCGCTCCCTCAGTACTGCCTTCCGACAGTGCGGCGCTCCCTCAGTACTGCCTCTCCGACAGTGCGGCGCTCCCTCAGTACTGCCCCTCCGACAGTGCGGCACTCCCTCAGTACTACCTCTCCGACAGTGCGACACTCCCTCAGTACTTCCCCTCCGACAGTGCGGCGCTCCCTCAGTACTGCCCCTCCGACAGTGCGGCGCTCCCTCAGTACTGCCCCTCCGACAGTGCGGCGCTCCCTCAGTACTGCCCCTCCGACAGTGCGGTGCTCCCTCAGTACTGCCCCTCCGACAGTGCCGTGCTCCCTCAGTATCGCCCCTCCGAAGTGCGGCGCTCCCTCAGTACTGACCCTCCGACAGTGCGGCGCTCCCTCAGTACTGCCCCTCCGACAGTGCCGTGCTCCCTCAGTATCGCCCCTCCGAAGTGCGGCGCTCCCTCAGTACTGACCTTCTGACGGTGTGGCACTCCCTCAGTCGTGTCACTGGGAATGTCGGCCTGGACTGTGGGGTTCAAGGTTCTGGAGTGTGGCTCGAACCAACGACCCTCTAACTCAGAGGTGAGAGAAAGGGAGAGATAGCCATTGAACAAAGGTAACATTGTATGATTTTTCACTCCCCCGCCCCTCTCCCTAAACTGGCTTCGCTCCCTCGCCCAATAGGTACTGAGGCTAACGGCAGTTAGGGCCTCGATTGTGATCAGCTAATGAAGCAATTCCCAGCAGTCAGACTCCGTCACTTTCTGTATTTACCTGTACGCTCTGTTTTCTGGATCTCGTTTACTGTTTTTTTGTGAGAAATTTATGAACCTGCTTTTCATTTTGATGTTTTTCTGGAATTTGCTTATTTTTACTGAATTTCCACCCAATCTTCTCTACAGCTGTCCTGTAGCCCCTAACAATCCCTGGGTTCCATGGGCACCATTTGCTCCATGGAAATCTGGGACATCATCCGTCAGATGTTAGTCTGGACGGTAAGTCACTGCCAGAAATTTATCCATGGAGGGTTCCTTTCTGTTCTCTTCTACAGGGACCTCGCTGTTAGCAGAATGGGAGCCAGTGAAGGTAAGATCGGCGGTACCACTACAACCGGCGGTGGACATTCGTTTGGCGGTTCAAACACGATCGGCGGTAATAATACAACCGGCGGTAATGTAAGTTACGTGTAAGTATCTTCTATAAGTGTCTTCCATATATTTAGCTTTTGTACAATATCACTGTTTGTAGTGAATAGAAAGTGACGGGGTGTAACTTCCAGGTTCATGTGTTGTATTTTCACTGTACTCTTGTTCAGGTTGAATTATTTAAATGTGTGACTTATGTGGACAACACGAAAGATTTGCCTGCTGGCTATTTTTATGTCAAATGATATCCTGAATAATGCACACTCCTCATTCAAGCAGGTTTCTGGAAAAATCAGACATTTAGCAAGATTTCAGTGAATATGTAACCCGCAAAAGTGCTTTTGTGTCCGCATTAATATTCAGTTCCAATTTTAGGATCTGGGGGATTCCCGCTGAGATTAGACACGGGGACCCTTCTATCTTGTCATTCCACCAGTTCCAGATCTGAGCAGGGCTGTAGTTTTAGTAAAAAGGAAGCACGTGGTGTGTTCTAATGTGATATTGTTGTTACTCAGTAGGATCATCATCATCATCATCATAGGCAGTCCCTCGGAATCGAGGAAGACTTGCTCCCACTCTTAACATGAGTCCTTAGGTGGCTGAACAGTCCAATATGAGAGCCACAGTCCCTGTCACACGTGGGACAGATAGTCATTGAGGGAAGGAGTGGGTGGGACTGGTTTGCTGCACGCTCTTTCCGCTGCCTGCGCATGATTTCTGTATGCTCTCGGCAACGACACTCGAGGTGCTAAGTGACTTCCAGATGCACTTCCTCCACTTCGGGCGATCTTTGGCAAGGGACTCCCAGGTGTCAGTGGGGATGTTACACTTTATCAGAGATGCTTTGAGGGTGCCCTTGTAACGTTTCCTCTGCTCACCTTTGGCTCGTTTGCCGTGAAGGAGTTCTGAGTAGAGCGCTTGCTTTGGGAGTCTCGTATCTGCCCAGCGGAGCTGATCAAGTGTGGACAGTGCTTCAATGCTGGCGATGTTGGCCTGTCGAGGACGCTAACGTTGGTGCGTCTGTCCTCCCAGGGGATTTGTAGGATCTTGCGGAAACATCGTAGGAAAGTTCGAACCACACTTTCTATTTTAAGGGTGCATACGGAAGTTATTTTTAATAAGTTGTCAGGGTAATAGGGTGACTTACAACAATGGCAAAGTTTCAGTGATGGGAATTGCATCCTATGTAAAGTTCACTGAGAAAGCAAAGATTTATATTGACGTACTGAGCTCTGTGAAAAAGCAGATTTTGAATAAAGTGTGCAGAAGGAATTGAACACCATGTATCACAGACATCACAGTAAAGGAATGACACAAGTGAGCAGATAGTTTGTTGCTATGGGCCATCCGGCCCTGTTTGAGTTCCTGAAATGGAAGGTATAATCTTCCCCAATGCCAACATTGCAAACTTTGATGAGCACAAAATTCACAAAAACCGTGCGGTAAAAATGACTCCGTTGAACAGTAGCCTGGTGCCTCCCTTGCCACCACATTGGACATGCTGCTGCTCTCCCTTCCAGCTAACCGCTGAAACAGCGAAACTCTCATATTCAGTGTTAGCTTTCCCTTTTACAGGCTACAGCCAAAACCCAGCTTCTCTAGTCTCTGCACATAACCCAAGTCCCACATCCCTGGTAACATTCCAGTAAATCTCCTCTGCACTCCATTCAAGGACCTGGGTGTCCTTGTACACCAGTCAGTGAAAGCAAACATGTAGGTGTAGCAAGCAGTTAGGAAGGCAAATGATATGTTGGTCTTCATTGCAAGAGGATTTGAGTACAGGAGCAAGGATGTCTTACAACAGTTATACAGGGTCTTGGTGAGACCGCACCTGGAGCAGTGTTTGCAGTTTTGGTCTCCTTACCTAAGGAAGGATCTACTTGCCATCGAGGGAGTGCAGCGAAGGTTCACGAGACTGATTCCTCCGATGGCGGGACTGTCATATGACGCGAGATTGGGTCGACGAGTATTCACTGGAGTTTTGAATAATGAGAGGGGATCTCATGAAACGTGTAAAATTCTGCCTGGGTTGGAGAGACTGGATGCGGGGAGGATGTTTCCCCTGGGTGGGAAGTCTAGAACAAAGGGTCACAGTCTCAGGATACGGGGTAGGAAATTTAGGATCGAGATGAAGAGAAATTTCTTCATTCAGAGGGTGGGGAACCTGTGGAATTCTCTACCACAGAAGGCTGTGGAGGCCAAGTCACTGAATATATTTAAGGGGAAGATAGATACATTTTTAGAAACAAAAGGCATCAAGGAGTATGGGGAAAAGCGGGAATATGGTGTTCAGATAGAGGATCAGCCATGATCATATTGAATGGCGGTGCAGGCTCGAAGGGCCGAATGGCCTACTCCTGCTCCTATTTTCGATGTTTCTATATAAGGCCTTGACATCCTTCCTGGAGGGTGGTCCCTATAACTTGATCGAATACTCCAGCTTCGGTCTAACCACTGTTTGATAAGGTGGAAGTAGTGGCAGATGGAATTCAATGTCAACATTTAAGTAATAGGGGAGCGGGAGGAGCAGTGCGGTGGTGTACCACTCCAGGGAGCAGCAGGTGCTGGAGCAGGAGGGCGACGGCAGTGAAGTGGGACATCACCACGGTCCAGGTCGGTGATTGGAGCGTGGGCAGGCACAGCAGGAGCGGCGAGGTCAGGGCGAAGGGGCGGCGAGAGATTGTAGTGGGACGTGATCGGGGCCCAGGAGAGGCATGAGTTCAGGGCCCAGAACAGGTGAGGGCCTAGGGGCAGCACGGACCCAGCCCACACTGTGCGATATGTGTGTGCACTAGGTCCGTGCAGCAGAGCAGGTCTCCATCGTCTTGGGTAATCCTTGTCACTGGATCAAGACCTCGCTCTGTCAAGCCCGTGTGGTGGCTGGTGTGCAACGGTCACCACATGTTAAAAAAATCCACACATAGGCATCTTCCACCCTTCAGGATGTAGATTGGGACCTGGAATATTAGGTCCTTCATTGAAACACCTGTGAACTCATCCCTTTTCGGCGTGGAAGCAAGTCATCCTCGTTTCCGAGGGACTGCCTATGATGATGGTGATGAGGTTAGATAGGTAGAAAATAGAATAAAGGGATATGAGACCAGGCAGTGGTATTAGAACACATCCTGGGTTCCAAGGGCACGCTCCGTTCCATGGAGCTCTGGTACATCACCCTTCAGTTGTTAGTCTCGATGTTGACACTGCACACAATGTAACCTGGGGCTATCACCACTGGTTCTCATACAATATCCAGAGATATGAACTTTGCAGTAGAGATCATTGGATAGCCAACAGAACCAAGAGCCCAGGCTGCTTTGAACTTGTTCCCAGAGCAGCAGCAGCAAGGTCAGTTGTAGCAGCCCTCACTCTGTCCTAGCTGAGGTCAGCTAACTCAGCACAGATCACGGATCACACCATGGGCTTTCCCCCCACGTATGGCTCAGTTTCACACACTGGGCAGTGCATTGATTCATTGATGCACCAGTTCAGGTTGCCAACTCCAGTTGAATATATTCCTGGTTTCATCACATGAACTCCAGCCCCCAAATGCCCCGCCCCCACACTCCTGTCATTGGTGGCTCAACACGACCCACGTCACGGCACACCGCCTTCCCACAGCCAATCGGAAAGTGAAACAGCAGTTCATTATATAATCATCGACCAGGCCAACATCCCCAGCATCGAAGCACTGACCACACTTGATCCGCTCCGCTGGGCGGGCCATCTTGTCTGCATGTCAGACACAACACTCCCAAAGCAAGCGCTCTACTCGGAACTCCTTCACAGCAAACGCGTCAAAGGTGGGCAGAGGAAACATTACAAGGGCATCCTCAAAGCCTCCCTGATAAAGTGCAACATCCCCACTGAGACCTGGGAGTCCCTGGCCAAAGACTGCCCTAAGTTCAAGGAAGTGCATCCGGGAGGGCGCTGAGCACCTCGAGTCTCGTCACCGACAGCATGCAGAGACCAAGCGCAGGCAGCGGAAATAGCGTGCGGCAAACCAGTCCCACCTACCCCTTCCCTCAACGACTATCTGTCCCAGCTGTGACAGGGACTGTGGTTCTCATAGTGGACTGTAGAGCCACCTAAGAACTCATGATAAGAGTGGAAGCAAGTCTTCCTCGATTCCGAGGGATTGCCTATGACATAATCAGATGATTTTAACTGTCAGTCAAACAGCCATTTTTCTCATCTCTGGTCCAGTTTTCTCATCACTAAGAAACAGAAGGAAATGAAACAAGTACACAATGTTTTTCACTGCCCCTATGATTTTTCAGTCGCCTTGCTTGCAGCAGTGTCCTGAAGATTAATCTTTAATTCCTGGAGACACCAGGACAATCCTGAAGGGTCGGCAACCTACCACAAGGGGGTTATTTATCTTTTTAAACAGCGTTTGTATCTGAGGGTTACTTTCTGTTCTGTTTTACAGGCTACCCAGGAGCGCAGCGGGAAACCAGGCTGATGACAAAATTTGGCACATTAACGTTAAAAATGATACAGGCACCATCAAGCTGACTGACCCAGCGTAAGTATATTCTGTAAGTCTCTTGCATCATTTTGTGAAAAAATCCATACTCCCTCCTGAAATAACACCGGGCGGCTTTCCCCACTGGCTCAGTGAGTAAAATACTCGGGTCAGTTTGGTACTGAGCCACACAGAACAGTCAGGTCTCAAGTTTGATTCCCAGTCTGTGCTGAGTTGGTTAATCTGAGGCTGGCCAGTGGTAAGGTCACCACAATGGGCCTCAGTGTCCCTAGTCTAAGGAGGGGATGAACTGTGCTGAAAATCACAAGTGCGGAAGTCGAACCCACTTAGGATCAGTTGTGATGACACATGGAAACATAGAAACATAGAAAATAGGAGCAGTAGTTGGCCATTCGGCCCTTCGAGTCTGCACCGCCATTCAATATGATCATGGCTGATCCTCTATCTCAACACCATATTCCCGCTTTTTACCCATACACCTTGACGCCTTTTCTTTCCAGAAATCTATCTATCTCCCTCTTTAATATAATCAGTGACTTGGCCTCCACAGCCTTCTCTGGTAGAGAATTCCACAGGTTCACCACCCTCTGAGTGAAAACATTTCTCCTCATCTCAGTCCTAAATTTTCGACCCCTTATCCTGAGACTGTGACCCCTTGTTCTAGACTTCCCAGCCCGGGAAAACATCCTCCCCGCATCCAGTCTATCCAACCCAGTCAGAATTTTATACGTTTCAATGAGATCCCCTCTCATTCTTCTAAACTCGAGTGAATACAGGCCTCGTTGACCCAATCTCTCCTCATACAACAGTCCTGCCATCCAGGAATCAGTCTGGTGAACCTTCGCTGCACTGCCTTTATGGCAAGTATATCCTTCCTTCGGTAAGGAGACCAAAACTGCACACAATACTCCAGGTGCGGTCTCACCAAGGCCCTGTATAACTGCAGTAAGACATCCTTGCTCCTGTACTCAAATCCTCTCGCAATGAAGGCCATATTAATGACACGCATGTAAAAATTTCCTCCAACACTTTTAACACTAGATATTACAAAATAAAACTGTTTGAGCTCACACATCACCCAGAGACTTTAGCCCCAATTTTCCTGAGGCGTCTATTTGGGGTGGGGGAGGTAGGACGGGGGTCAGATTTCGGGCAAGGTGGAATTTCCGTCACCCAACAAGTGTGGACCTGACTCCATCCTAATTGCTGGGATTGGGGGCATGTGACTATTGGGTTGGTGCCCACACCATTCCTGGCACCACTGGGCACCGACTCCATGAAATTCAGAGCGGGGGCTGCACACAGCAGTCGTGGGATGTCCTGAAGAAATTAAACGTTTGCTGCTTTTGCTAAATAGGTCAGTTTCTATACCAGAATCCATCACGTTGAGATGAATTGCAGTGGGGAAACATAAGAACATAAGAAATAGGAGCAGGAGTAGGCCATATGGCCCCTGGATCCTGCTCCGCCATTCAATACGATCATGGCTGATCCGATCATGGACTCAGGTCCACTTCCCTGACCACTCTCCATAACCCCTTATCGCTTAAGAAACTGTCTTAAGGCAGCGAATTCCACAGAATTACAACACACTGAGAGAAGAAATTTCTCCTCACCTCAGTTTTAAATGGGCGGCGGGGGGCGGGGCGGGAGGGTCTGTGGAAGGCGATCTGAAAAATTACAAGACTGCACCACACATCTAATGTAGCCCAGGGGGTTGGCGTTGGGGGGAGGGGGAGGTCTCCTGCACCTGCTCAGACCTGGGTGTGGTCCATACACACCTGTGGAGAGAGAGAACAAAGAACCTTGTCCTCCCTGCCTGCCGTTTTGAGTCCTGATTTTTCCAATCATAATTACAGTTCTCACACAGCGCTCAACATTCTCACACACACAACTGGCTCTTTAAAATTGGCTGATAACAGACCAGGAGCTTTTCTGCCCATGTGCGCCCGTAGGAATCACGTCAAAAATGTCCGTTATTTTCCCGCGCATGGGCAGAAGGGGCGGCATCGTTTTTTCGGCGCAGTGGGTAGGCTCCACCCCCCGAGGCGACTGGACAGGCCGCGTGGAGCCAATTCTGAAAAATACAAGCGAGGAAACTTGGCACATTTATTTTAGGAGTAGTTCTAACCTAGAAAAATGGGAGTAACTCTGGCAATGCGCCATAAAATTACTCTGGGCAAATTTGAGCCCGATGATTGATGAATAAAGCAGTGGGGACCCAAGGAATTAGGTCTTGCCTCAAATCCCTCTCTGACCTGCCACAAGAACAGCGTTATTACGCTGAGGAAAATGCATTGTACTGTTGAATTCTCATATTGCAGCAATCCAAAAAGGATGAATAAATGTTCTTTACTCCTTGTAGATCTTTTATGGTGACTGGGGAAGGAATGACACCACTGGAGACTGTTGAAAATGGAGAAGAGAATGAAATTTCCTTCATAGAAAGCCCAAATGAGGGTCTGTCAGGGCTTATCAGCTACCAGTGTGGTGACAAGCAATTGGTTGTACTCTTCTACAAACCGTCCACCCACAGTGTCTCAGACCCTCCCATGTGCGCTTTGAATATTCAAGATGACAAAAAAATCCTGGATGCCAGCCTGTACAAAGCCATGCTAAAGGTGATGGAAATCTCAGCCACGTTTACCAGGAAAGCAATCTCACAATCTGAGTATATGCTGAGCCTGGAAATTCATGGCTTGAAAGTCACTGTTACCCTCGAGAAAAATGCTTCTTTACGTGTAACCGTAAGCAATTAGAAAAAGAGTCACATTCAGCATCATCATTCATTTTTGAGTTGAATGCTTCTAACAGTCAGTGCACTGTCTCATTACTTCAAACCCTAAATAAATATTCATAGAGTGTTCATGTGTGAGTACGTCTGTTTTCTATAAAGTTTGTGTGGTCTCTCCTAATCTAGAGCTAAATGCGAAATGTCTATAACTACAACAAGTTCTCTATCCACAACAGTACATTACGCCGAATACCATGTGCTTTAATTTTGCTCAACAATCTCTTGTGTGGGACCTTGTTAAAAGCCTTTTGAAAGTCGAAATTCACCACATCCACTGGTTCTCCCTTGTCCACTCTACCAGTTACATCCTCAAAAAATTCTAGAAGATTTGTCAAGCATGATTTCCCTTTCATAAATCCATGCTGACTTGGTTCGATCCTGTCACTGCTTTCCAAAAGCGCTGCTATTTCATCTTTAATAATTGATTCCAACATTTTCCCAACCACTGATGTCAGGCTAACTGGTCTATATTTACTTGTTTTCTCTCTCCCTCTTTTAAAAGTGGTGTTACATTAGCTACCCTCCAGTCCATAGGAACTGATCCAGAGTCGATAGACTGTTAGAAAAAGATCACCAATGCAGCCACTATTTCTGGGGCCACTTCCTTAAGTACTCTGGGATGCAGACTATCAGGCCCCATGGATTTATTGGCCTTCAATCTCATCAATTTCCCTAACACAATTTCCTGACTAATGAGGATTTCCTTCAGTTCCTCCTTCTCACTAGAACCTCGGTCCCTTAGTATTTCCGGAAGGTTATTTGTGCCTTTCTTCGTGAAGACAGAACCAAAGTATTTGTTCAACTGGTCTGCCATTGAGATGTTGGGGTGCGTTGGTCTGTATCGTTCCTTGGAGAGCGATCCCGCATTTAGTCACAGGATGGGTGTCACGCTGGAAACGCTCCCTTGATTGGTCCCATGTTGGGCCCGCCTCTTTTGCCACCTTCACACGACTAAATCGGGAGGAGAAAGACGGCCCCGTCTGTGTTTAGTGGTTGGTGAACGAGCCCTCGGGGCAAGGACCCACACTCCCGGCCCGCTGCTGGTGGTGGGTGGGGGGGGGGTTGGGGGAGGGGGAGAGAGAGATGGGGTCAGGAGGGAGGGGAGAGTGGGAGGGGGGATGGTAGGGAGAGAGGGAGGGAGCAGGAGGGAGGGGGGTGTGAGAGATGGGGGGATGGGACAAGGGAGGGGGAGAAAGACAGACAGGGAGAGGGAGGGAGGGAGAGAGAGAGGGCGGGAGGGAGATGGAGGGATAGAGGGAGGGGAAGAAGGGGCGAGTGGGAGGGAGGGAGAGAGGTGGAGACAGGGAGGAGGAGGGAGAGAGGGGGAGGGAGTAAGGGGGGAAGAGAGAGGGGGACATGGGGTGATGGGTGAGAGGGAAGGAGAGAGGAGTGAGGGGAAGAAGGGGTGTTCGGGGCAGGGGAGGGAGGCAGAGGGGGAGACAGGGAGTGAGGGTGAGAGAGGATCGGTGGAGAGAGGGAGGGGGGATGGGGGGACAGAGAGAAGGAGAGGGGGGAGGGAGAGGGAGATGGAGAGTGAGAGGGAGAGGGGGGAGGGAGAGAGAGAAGAATGAGAGAGAGAGTGAAGGGGTGTTGGGGGCGGAGTGAGGGACAGGGCCAATCCCGACGGTTGCCTCATTTTGGGCACTTGGAGAACCCAGCATCAAACCCTGACCTCCCAGCCCGTGACCCTGTGACCCCGTGACCCCTGAGCTTGGGGCCAAACATGGAACTGGGGATGAAGTCGGGGAGGTTGGTGTGTGAGAGTCGCTGTGTCTGGGCCCGGGCTCCCCTCCCTGTGCCTCACCATCTCCCGCTATGTTCCCTCTGCAGCCTGTGGGTACTGCTGCCACTTAAAGTGCAAGAGAAAGCTGCGAAAGAAACAACAGGAGGGAAATCGCAGTTACCGATGTAGGCTCACGACCCCCGCAAGGGAAGGTGAGGCTCGCGATCAGCACTGGGCACCCGGGCAGTGGGCAGCTATCTCACACTCACTCTCACTCACACACACTCACACACACTCACTCACACACTCACATAACCACTCACACACATACACACTCACACTCACACACATACACACTCACACCAACACACGCACAATCAGACACACTCACACACTCATACACACTCACACACACCCTCACACTCACAATCACACACACTCACACACACTCACTCACACACACCCACATACACACACCCACACACACACTCATACACGCACACACACGCACACTCACAAAAACACACACACAAACACGCTCACACATACACTCACACACTCATACACTCAGACACACACACACGCTCACACACTCATACACTCATACATGCACACACACTCACACGCACACTCACACAAACACACACACAAACACACACTCAAACACACACACTCATATACTCATACACATGCACACACACTCACACAAACACACAGAAACACACACACAAACACACACACAAGCACACACACACATTCACAATCACACACTCACATATTCACATACACACTCACACACAGAGGAAGCTTTACTCTGTATTCTAACCCCGTGCTGTCTCTGCCCTGGGAGTGTTTGATGGGACAGTGTAGAGGGAGCTTTACTCTGTATCTAACCCCGTGCTGTACCTGCCCTGGGAGTGTTTGATGGGACAGTGTGGAGGGAGCTTTACTCTGTATCTAACCCCGTGCTGTACCTGCCCTGGGAGTGTTTGATGGGACAGTGTGGAGGGAGCTTTACTCTGTATCTAACCCCGTGCTGTACCTGCCCTGGGAGTGTTTGATGGGACAGTGTAGAGGGAGCTTTACTCTGTATCTAACCCTGTGCTGTACCTGCCCTGGGAGTGTTTGATGGGACAGTGTAGAGGGAGCTTTACTCTGTATCTAACCCCGTGCGGTGCTCCCTCAGTACTGCCCCTCCAACAGTGCGGTCCTCCGTCAGTACTACCCCTCCGGCAGTGCGGCGCTCCCTCAGTACTGCCCCTCTGACAGTGTGGCACTCCCTCAGTACTGCCCCTCCGACAGTGCGGTGCTCCCTCAGTACTGCCCCTCCGACAGTGCGGCGCTCCCTCAGTACTGCCCCTCTGACAGTGCAGCGTTCCCTCAGTACTGCCCCTCTGACAGTGCAGCGTTCCCTCAGTACTGCCCCTCTGACAGTGCGGCGTTCCCTCAGTCCTGCCCCTCTGACAGTGTGGCGCTCCCTCAGTACTGCCCCTCTGACAGTGCAGCGCTCCCTCAGCACTGCGCCTCCGACAGTGCAGTGCTCCCTCAGTACTGCACCTCCAACAGTGCGTAGCTCCCTCAGTACTGCCCCTCCAAAAGTGCGGTGCTTCTTCAGTACTGTCACTCCGACAGTGCAGTGCTCCCTCAGTACTGCCCCTCCGACAATGCGGTGCTCCCTCAGTACTGCCCCTCTGACAGTGTGGCACTCACTCAGTACTTCGCCTCCGACAGTGCGGAGCTCCCTCAGTACTGCTGCTCCGACCACGTGGCACTCCCTCAGTACTGCCACTCCGACAGTGCGGCACTCACTCAGTACTGCGCCTCCGACAATGTGGCGCTCCCTCAGTACTGCCCCTCTGACAGTGCGGCGCTCCCTCAGTACTGCCCCTCCGACAGTGGGGCGCTCCCTCAGTACTGCGCCTCCGACAATGTGGCGCTCCCTCAGTACTGCCCCTCCGACAGTGCAGCACTCACTCAGTACTGCCCCACCAACAGTGCAGTGCTCCCTCAGCACTGCCCCTCCGACAATGCGGCACTCCCTCAGTACTGCCCCTCCGACAATGTGGCGCTCCCTCAGTACTGCCCCACCAACAGTACAGTGCTTCCTCAGTACCGCACTGGGAGTTTCGGCCTAGATTAATCGTTCTCTGCCCCAGCCACGAGCCCTTCTCCCTCTTCTCCCTCTGGGGCAGATCTAACACTCCGGTCTGCCCCTCAGCAATGTTCTTGATGACATCAAAACATTTTCTGACCACAATGTGTTCCACACGCCTCTGTCGGGTGTTCGTTTCCCACTCTACTTTGATTGCTAGACCTCGTGAATTACAGGAAGGACTCCATGTGACACAAAGTTTAGGCATAAACCCAACTGTTAGTTTATTACATAAAAAAACACTAATCATTTTGGTTCAAGATTTCTGAGAGAATTGACCGAAGACATAAATCACCCGTCCAGCCAGTTGCTGCTGTTTGTCGATCGTAGGCTCGTGGTCGTTGTTTCTTGACCGCTTGTTCCTCTCCGATGTTCCCTCCTTCTCGTCCTGCTTGGCGATCTAATGTTCTCCTTCTCATTCTGTTCTTGCTCTTGTTTGGATGGCCACAATTTGTGCACGGGGCAAAGTCAAAGTGCCAAAGATAACTCCTTAACTTTAGTGTCCCGTTATCCAAAAAATGCAGACCGTTTGGGATCCTTTGTTGTCCTGGGTTTTCACAGACTTGTAGTCTCCATAGGGAACTGGTTTTCCCCTCCGGCCAATTAATCCAGGGACTCCTCTGCTTGATTGTATCAAAACATTTGTCTCGATGTTTGATCAGGTCTCGCTCCTGATCGCAGAAGTTGCATTAATCAGTGATGAATCACTACCTGCCCCTGGCTGGCGCCCTTTGCTCCCGCCCAAGCAGTCACAAATGTTTCTTTTAAACCATTTTACTCCGTGGCCTCTTGCTGTGCCTCAATTGTGAAAATGTGTAAACCTTACACTCCCCCCTTTCATGTCTCTTGTTATAAACTCATAACCCACCGAGTGTTACCAACCGAGTGACTGCTACCCACCGAGTGAGTGTTGCCCACTGAGAGAGTGTTACCCACAGAGTGAGTGCTACCCACTGAGAGTGTTACCCACCGAGAGAGTGTTACCCACCGAAAGAGTGTTACACACCGAGAGAGTTTTACCCACTGAGAGAGTGTTTCCCACCGAGTGTGTGTTGCCCACTAGGTGGCTTTTTCTTTTCCATGAGCCTTTTTGCGTTTATTGCAGTCATCGTCAAATCTCCATATTACATACTTTTTACAACAAAACAATGTTTGGCCTTAATCCATCTGACTTCAGTTGATAGCTTTTACAAACACTTTGGCCTTGGTTCATTTTAATAACCCTTCAACATTCCCTTCCGTCGTTTTTGCTTTAATTTACAGGACAAGGTGAATAGATACTGTTGTGGGATTTTCTGGAGAACCCGACTTAGTTCATCCTGGGGACGTTAAAATGGCCAAGCAGAAGTTTGCCCGAGACAGTTTAAAATTAACCCAAGAAATCTGCTGAGCATGAGTCATGGAGATAGGGGAAGTGGGACAGTGGGCGGTTGAAAAGGCCACCGGCTGCATCCTTGTTTTGGAATAAGGCGGAACTAACTCCTTGTTTTTCTGCTGATGAGACGGAACCGAATGTTTAAGCAATAAGCTCAGGGTCCCATGTACCTTATTGTGGAATGTGTCTATTCTTCTATTGTAACCTCAATGACGCACGCACTTGTGGTTTGGAAGCTTAAATACGGGACACTTTAGGCCAGTCGGAGAGTTCTGATGGTGACAGTCTGTGAATCTTCACTCGGAGCTCCGACTTGGTCAGGTCTTAGTATTAGAATAAACTTGTGTGTTTTCCACTTATGCAGATGGGTGTTTGAGTCTCATTCCATAATACAGATTCCACCCCAACATTTTTGGTGTAGTCGGCCAGGATTTGATGACGACCGGTGAGATCGCGATGGAGGAGTCATGACAGGAGTGAGTAACTTTAAATACCACTCATAAATTCGAGTGACTCGGAAGTCGACGAGCGAACCCGGGCATCAATCCGAATCAAGCGAAATCTGCTGAGTGCGTAAGGCACAACTTTAAACTGGTTCCATAAACTAATGTAAGTTCGGGACACTACCGTTGCAATAAAAGATCGGAAGTGTTTCAAATTAAGAAATTGGATTAACAAGGAAATCTTGGGACGGGATTAAAGCGGCGTGAAGGAGCCAGAACGGGAACGCCGCCAAGAAGTCGGATAACAGAATGGGGTTGGGGAAAGAACGAGACTGGGGTGAGGAAGGCACCCTTACTGGATGCTATGCAGATGAACGGAAAGGTTTAATCGACAAGGTGCTGAAAGACGGATGGGATCCGAAAGAGGATCCCGCCGGTCAGAAGACCTGGTGGCAAAAACAAAAGAATAAATGTGTACAAAAAGCAATGGTAATTAAAGCACGACAATTTCTGAAACACGTAGAATTGAAGAAGACAAAAAGAAAATACAGAAACTAAATGAATTGAAGTGGGACATTGCGTCCTTCAGGAATTAAGGGGTTAACAATACAACCTGCAAACTAGCTGCAATGGCTGAGATGACACGTGAACATAAACCATAGACAGGCTTAAGCTAAAAATAATTTTCCCTTCGTAGTCGACAAAATCTCAAGCGGGGGCCGGACACCGGCAAATGAAAGCCATGTCAAAGGCGTGAGTACATTTGAATTACCATGCACAGTTCGGACAAAGGGCAGAAATCTCTCTGGCGTCAGCTGTCTGAGAGATCCGAATCTGCAGGTCTGGCCGAGACTTCAAGTCGTCAGCGAAAGATCCCAGGTGAAACAATTGCAATCGGTTATTTAGAAGTGTGTCTGGGTAATGTGGCGATTTATAATTGATATATGTTGCAAGTATCGGTCCCACTCAGGGCGAGTAATTAAGGGACATCGCGCTGACAACATATAGCCATGGGAAGTGAGAAACTCGAGTTGGGACCAGAGGTGTCTCAACACGGTACCTAGCAGATAAAAAAAATCCGGGGATTGCCAGTATATCTGGACATGGGTGCCACAGGGATTCCACAATAGCCCGGCAATATTTCACCGGACTGTGATTCGAGCCCGAGAAAAGGTGATCCTAACCCCATCCAGAAGCACAGTCCTCCAGTCTGTGGATGATCTGCTGATTGCCTCGGAGGATGAACGGGGACACACGGGCGCTCTCACAGAAATCTTAGAAACCCGACAAAGGGTGGGATTTAAAGCCAATCCCAAGAAAGCTCAGATCGGACAGACAGTGGTACAATATTTGGGAGCATATACAAATTGATTTTACGGGACCACTGCCAAGCTCTAGAGTAAAGAATTACTGTCGAGTAATAATTGATTTGTTTACACAGTGGGTGGAAGCTTTTGCTACCCGAAACTGCACCGCAACCACGGTAGCTCGTATCTTAGCCGAGGAGGCGATTCCCCGCTGGGGCAGTCCCACTCAAATACACTCCGATCAGGGAACCCACTTCACAGGACAGGTGATGAAATTACTATGCATTACATTGGGCATCAAACAAAAATTTCACATCCCCTCCCACCCGCAGAGTTCGGGAATGGTAGAACGGATGAATCGGACAATAAAGATAGCCCTGTCAAAAGCCATCCAAGAAACTGGACAGGCTTGGGCTGAGCTGCTGCCTGCTATCCTGATGAGAAAACGAGCAACCCCGAACCGGATGACAGGACTAACTCCGTTTGAACTTATGACTGGTCGGGCAATGCGACTGCGCAAAGGTATAATTCCAGGAGGGTCCGATGTGGGCCCACTACGGGATCAAATAGGAAGATATGTAATGGAGTTAAGTAAGCAACTTACGGATATGAGGCAGGAAGTAAGAGAATGACAGGCAGGCCAGGACGAATAAGAAGAGTTAGAGTCCCCAGTAAATCTTCCCCAGGAGGGGGAGAAAGTAATGGTTAAGGGGCTACCAGGACGAACCGGATTCAAGCCGCAGTGGTCGGGACCATACGCGATATTGATCAGTGGTGATTCGTGTGCATATGTGAATATGAATGAAGTAGGACTGGAAACATTGGTCCCAGTTGAAAAGCTACACTGACATGTAGTGTATAGCCCAAGGGCGTTCACCCTTTTACAGGATAGCTGGCAGATGATAATTCTGATACTGTTATGGATGATACAGACAACAGATCAACACCACGAGGAAGACCCAAGGGATCCCAAATTCAGACTATTAATTGTGGTGAATGGAATCCACATATTGGGCTCTTTCGGTCAAAAGGAGGTCTGCTGGACTTTGGTCTGTCACCGAATGGCACCATCCGAAGATGCAAGGGGGTCCAACTGAAAATGTTAGGAATATCTGTGATATCCCACAGAATGGCATGTATATCCTGTAACCGTTAGAATATCCCATACATACCGCGGGACCCCCGAGTGGGGTGGTCCTGAGAACGGAGGGAATCCAATTGTATGAAAATGTACACCATGAGATATTAACTGTAATAATAAACCTGATGGACATAGGGCTACCAGAAAAATATGACCTTAAGGTACAGGCATTGTACACCCGAATGCTTAACGTAGTGTGGGAAGAATCCCGGGACGCCTCAGGGGCATCCAATAACGGAGCACTCTGAGAGCAGGTCAGACCCACAGACAGAAACAGGGTCTGATCAATGACATCTTCACTGAGCTCAACAAGGGAACCTCATTTATAAATGCCCTGACATACAAGCTATACAAGAACAATCAAAAAACCTTAAAGACACAGTAAGAAGTTGCTGTAGAGGCAGACAGATGCAGCCAAAGAGACTGCTCGAGAAGGCGATGGGACAGCAGGGAGTTAAGTCACAGGGATTACAGTCCTGGAGGGCCATGCTTCCACCATTAATCACCTGATTTACTGAGAACTCAATGCAGAAAAGGCAGAGGTTCAGTGAGACCTCTGCCACACTTACGGGGGATGGATCATTGGGCAGGTCATGGAGAACCTGGGCCAAATACACAGGGGCAAAGTCCCAGACTGGATTAACAACACCCACCTGTTTCGCCTAGCATAGCACCCAGGGTCACTGGACGTGTGCACCATGAAAGGAATGACAAGATTCTTTGCGCTGACAGGCGAATGCACAGATTCACATTCTGCTCTGGTGGGTATAGTCCTAATGATTCCAGTAATGGTGAAAGGGGAATCTGGACCACATCCCCAGTTTGAGGTAGAAAACTTGGGGCTAATCCAGGGTGAGAACTACATGTGGTACTACCCAATGGATCAATATGCAATCAAGTGGAGTGGAACGATGAGAGGGATCTCATTATCAGGGTGCCGCAGGGTAGGAACCCTAACTATATGTCCACATCCAGTAGGCTGGGGAAGTGACGAGGGTGCGGATTTAATCAAATCATTGGGTGTGTCTTAGAAATAAGCCCATCAGAAACCGAACACACCCACTTAGCCTACCGTGGAAAGGGGAAATACTGTGTGGTAACCAACCAACCAACTTATGGCTATGGTATCTATCAATGTAATATCACTAACCCCAACTTCTGCTTCACCCTGAGGGTACCGGTAATAAATGGACGAGCACGAACGACTTCTATCCATGCTCGAGAAACCGTTGCCCTAAATCTGACTGATGAAATTAAACAAGATTTGTTATGAAAGTGAACTGGCTGCACCAATACCCCACATGCCCGAGGACCTGAGAGACATAAAGGATCCTATGTTGGCAAGCATAAAACAATACCATGTGCTCAAACAGGAGCTGCTCGAACTGGGCAAGGACATTGCAAAAGATCTTCAACATATCCCTTGGTACGAGAAGGCATGGAACTGGAGTCTGAATGTTAATATCACTCCATGGATACGTATCATATCACATGTATTGGCGGCAGTACTACTAATCTTGGCTTTTGGATATGCTTTTATGTTCTGGTCATCATGCAGAAGACACAGGGCTAGGCACCGCACCCAGTGGATATTGAAGGTACTTGACGGAAGGAAGAAGCTGATGGACAGTGGGATTTAAGCACTGGCATCACTCACCTATTCCTCCCTAACACATTGGCTGATCACTGAACCGGGGGCGGGACGAATGGATGTAACTTAGTAGTGGTCTCATAGGCTGGGATAGCCAAGAACCAAAGGGGGAATTGAAGAAGGATTTTACAATCCCTCTATAATTTGGCCTTCTGGATTCGCAAATATAGTCAAGCTCTGTCTGCCTCGTAACAATAAGCAGGAACCATTCAAAAAGCAGTTTATCTGCAAGAGGATGTGGTGGCAACTTTCTTCATAGTGAAACTAACAGAATATGATTTGCGGTTAGGCTCGGTGTTGAATAACAGGAAACATGGTCTGTGCTTCAGAGCGAAAATAATCATATTTTTAAAATGTAAAAAGCCCCCAATATAATGGGACAAGTGATGCACACGGATTCTGGTTATTAGCTTTAAATTCTGTATGTTGGCAAGCAAGATGTTGAGTTGGTAACAGCTAGCTGTGGGTGCTGTACCTTCTCCCTTGGCCCAAGTTTTAGGTAATAAACGGTGTACTTTTTACTCTCAACAGACTGTGTGTGTCAGTCAGATTATTCGATCTCAAATTCGCCCACAACACATATGCCATGTTAATATCTCACCAACAACATCTGTTGATGAACCGATCTGATGGCTCAAAATGGGTTTTGAAATCTATTTATGTAAGGACTTTGCTTTTAACAACAATTTCTATGTTCCAATAATCAATGTAAAAACCTGATTTATTTGGATAATTGGTCACTGTAATTTGATGCTTTAGCTCGGCAACTTCCAGGAATAAAATATATTGTAGTCGCCTGTTGCATAGGTATCTGTGGACCTCTTATGTATTATGTTGCACTGCTCAGCTGACTTATCACTGTGCGATCACAGCGCCCCATGTCAGCTGCGGTAGGGCTGCCCTGAGCATAACAATGCTTACAGCTTAAGGAGAAAGGACCCTCAGCCTGAACACGGAGACCGACTCACCCCTGTTTATAGTGAATGCACCTGCTCTTTACCTTGTTTTTATGTAGCATTCTCTGTTTGGATATGTCAGGTGCAGGCAAGTGAGTGAATGGTCATAGTTCAGTTGGTCAGGTGACGGTGTTTAGAACGTCTCGGTGCTGGATTCCAGCCAATTGGGGACCAGAGGGAATTGTACAAGCCATTTCACCTTTTCAATAACATTTGAAGTGAAATATTAAAATAGAAACCCATTAAAATTATGTTAAAGAAGTGACATAGATACTGACTAAAATGGCTTTACATTTTTGGGAGGAGGTGCAGTTTAACTAAAGAGCAGACAGTCTGTATGTATATTGACAGGAAAAAAGCAAAATATTGCTAATGTTGGAATCTGAAGTAAAAATAGAGACTGCTGGAAATCTCAGCGGGTCAGGCAGCATCTGTGGAGAGAGAGAAAGTTAACGTTTTAGGCCAGAACGGTCTGAGGAACGATCACCGACCCAAAACGTAAACTCTGTCTCTCTCTCTCTCCACAGAGGCTGCCTGACCCGCTGAGATTTCAAGCAGTCTCTGTTTTTATTATGTATGTGTATTGACATTGAGTAGGGTCACTTTTTATTTATAAGGCTTAGATTTGTGAAAAAGCTAATTCTTTGTTTGCTAATTGATGTTTGTGGGATCTTGCTGTGTGATCATTGGCAGCGGCGTATCATACATTGCAACAGAGCCTAAGCCTTAGAAATTGGCGTTAAAGAGCATTGGGACTTCCTGAGGTCATGAAAGGCGCTATCAAAATGCAAGTTTGAGCACAGCGAGTGAACCTGAGGGGACGCATTGCAAGATGACAACAAATAAAAGCCCAAGAGCTGGCTGCAGAAAGTCTGTGGGAGCGGAGGAGAGCGAGCTCCAGGGGAGAAGGAAGGACAGGTCGGAAGAAAGAATGGTCATCATTTCTATCTGGAAATATTTGTGAATATTGCTGAATGTGTGAAAAATATCAAGGAAATTAAAATAATAGACGGTAAACTCTCTTTTGATATTGCAGCAAACAGGTGAGATGGACCAAAGTGTCCACAGGGTAAAACCGGCAAATAAATGTATATTGGGACAATCCAGTGATATCTTTCATTCAATGTGTCATTATATTAACATCACTTAAAATGTCACTGAAGCAGTCAAAGAAAGATATTTTGACAGATCGCGTGCTGTCTGTAGGCACATATGTTTCGTGCGCCCAAACCCGGAACTTGCGAAGCCGATTCGGACGCGTGCAAACATCATACACACCCAGAGAGGCCGCGACTTACGGCCCAATGTTTCCTTCCACCAACATCAGTAAAACCGATGACCTGCTCATTACCTCATTCGTGTTGGTGGGAGCTTGCTGTGTGCTGATTGGCCGCCGCATTTCCCACATGACAAGAGTTGCTGCACTCCCAAAAGTAGTTAGTCGGTTATAAAGCGCGTTGGGGTCCTGAATCAGTGAAAGGCGCGACTAACTTTTTGTTTTTGGAAATGCTTCGTTCCCTCCGCAAAACTGGTAACAAATTCAACGGATGTTCAAGCAACAGAAGTCCCTCGCCCTGTAAGTTGCCAGAATTCGAAGTGGAGACAAGTATGGCTCACTGCGGATATTAGTTTGCAGGCTCTCAGATTTTCTCTGCATTTCAACCTGCTGCGGAACTAATTCATCTCAGTGCTCATTCTAAGCTGAAAACCCATTGCCACAGCAATGTCTAATTAGATAGCGGATCGGGTCCATGCAACAATTCATGGTAAAATTCTTGGTACTAGTCGGAATTATTCTCTACCCTACCTTCATTTTTAGGATCCCGAGCCATCTAGAACATTTCTCAGTAGTGACACAGCTCCAAACATGACCTGCCAGAGAATGTCGGCTCCACCAAGACCAACTCAGTTCCATTTTCTATGACAGAGACTTGAACTGCGCCAGGATTTGGTTGGATAGAGCCATTTATTTTCTAACCCCATGTAACCCCAATTCTGGGACCTGCTGAAGCTTGGCGGTTGTTCGGTCCATTCTGATCCTATTATGAGCCGATTAGGCTCGGAACGAGCTGCACCCACCCTTCAGGCCGAAAGGCCGGGATCCAACATCACGAACAGGATTCCAAAGAAGGGACCGAGTGTAACGGACGGAGCCAATGTTGCTGACGACACAAAGATGGTCGGAAAAGCAATGTGTGAGGAGGACACACACAATCTGCAAAACGACATAGACAGGCTAAGTGTGTGGGCAAACATTGGGCAGATGGAGAATAATGTTGTGTGATGTCAAGTGCTTTGGCAGAAAAAATCAAAGTGCAAGTTTTTATTTAAATGGAGCAAGATTGCAAGGTGCTGCAGTACAGAGGGACCTGGGAGTACTTGTGCATGTTAGTATGCAGGTAGAGCAAGTGATCAGGAAGGCCAATGGAATTGCAATGGGGATGGAGTATAAAAGCAGGGAAGTCTTCCTACAGTTATACAGGGTATTAATGAGGCCACACCTGAAATACTGCGTGCAGTTTTGGTTTCCATCTTTACGAAAGAATATACTTGCTTTGAAAGCAGTTCAGAGAAGGTTCACTCGGTTGATTCTGGAGATGAGCGGGTTGACTCATGAGGAAAGGTTGAGTAGGTTGGGCCTCTACTTATTGGATTTCAGACGAGTGAGAGGTGATCTTATCGAAATGTATAAGATTATGAGGGGGCTTGACAAGGCAGATGCAGAGAGGATGTTTACACTGATGGGGGAGACTAGAACTAGGGGGCATAATCTTAGAATAAAGGGCCGCCCAATTAAAACTGAGATGAGGAGAAATGTATTTTCTCAGAGGGTTGTAAATCTGTGGAATTTGCTGCCTCAGAGAGCTGTGGAAGCTTGGACATTGAATAAATTTAAGGCTGCGATAGACCGTTTCTTAACCGATAAGGGAATAAGGGGTTATGGGGAGCGGGCAGGAAAGTAGACCTGAGTCCATGGTCAGATCAGCCATTATCGTATTAAATGGCGGAGTAGGCTCGAGGGGCCGTATGGCTTTCTCCTGCTCCTATTTCTTCTTATGTTCTTATGTTAAATACCCGCAATCTTCCCGCACCCTCGCATTATCCCACATTAGAATCGTCCTGCAATGGGACAAAGAGGCTTTACCAGCAATCACAGGTAAATCGCGTGGGAAGCAAAAATGCCTTATGCCAAGACCCGACAGGAAATAAGTGCTACAAGCTTCCTTCTTATTCTTTCTAATGACCTGGATCAATATTAAAGAAAATATAATGACTTCTACAAAAGAGAAGATTAATGTGTGGACCTTAGTTAAACTTTTCAAACTCACTCCTGTCTGTGTTAGTTCTTCAATGTCTTTAACCAACCCATTGCCTGAGTACTCAATTTGTGGATACACCGACTCCTTGCCCAGCCCTACTATCGGTGCACACACTGTGTAGGCACCTACGCTGCACCACCCATATTACCAGTATACACATTGTATGGAGACCCCGCCTTGTCCCCATCCCCATTGAAATAGTTTGCACTGTGTGTGTTACCCCCTCATTCAAATCTTGGACAATTTTTTATAACCGTTACCTACACATGTGTTAAAATATTGCAAAAAGTGGCCACACAGAAAGAATTCTCTGGCCAACGCCTAAATTTGTGATCTTGGTGCAGCTCTGTAAATACTGAGGCTCTGAAACGACACATTAGCAAGGTGGCCAGATTTACAGAGCACATCTCTACTCAAGCAGAAACCACTCTTAATTATTTCCAGGCACTTCAAGTTACCTATAAAAACTTTCAAATGAAGCCCGTTACCTGCCTGGGTACATCATTTAATTACTTTGTGAGATGTTACTGGGGAGACCTCCCTGTCTGTATTGAAAGAAGTCTTAATGCATATAAAACACATCTCTTAGATCTGGTCATGTGTAATGAGACAAGATTAATAAACAATCTCCTAGTAAAGGATCCACTTGGAATGAGTGATCATAGCATGGTTGAATTTCAAATTCAGATGGAGGGTGAGAAAATTGTATCTATAACCAGCATACCAAGCTTAAATAAAGGAAACTATGAATGTATGAAGGCAGAGTTGGGGAAGGGGACTGGGAAAAAGAGTAAAGTTTAGGACGATTGATGAACAGTCGTATACCATTAAGGAGATATTTCACAACTCTCAAGAAAATTTATTCCAGTGAGGAGGAAAGAGTGTAAGAAAAGATAGACATCCGTGGCTAACTAAAGAAATAAAGGAGGGTATCCAATTAAAAACAAAGGTAGACAAAGTGGCCAAAACTAGTGGGAGGACAGAAGATTGGTAATTGTTTAAAAGCCAGGAAAGAATGACTAACATAATGATTAAGAAAAGGAAGATAGTCTACGAAAGTAAACTAGCACGAAATATAAAAAAAGATAGCGAAAGTTTTTATAGGTATATAACAAGGAAAGTGTGGCTAAAGTAAATGTTGGTCCCTTAGAGGATGAGACCGGGGAATTAGTAATGGGGATCATGGAGATGGCAGAAACACTGAACAAATATTTTATGTCACTCTTTATGGTAGAGGCCACTAACAATATTCTAACAGTTGATTGTCAAGGGGCTATGGGGAGGGGGGGAGGAACTTAACACAATCATAATCACTAAGAAGGTGGTACTTAGTAAGATAATGGGATTAAAGGCAGATAAATCCTATGGACCTGATGGCTTGCATCCTAGTGTCTTAGGCGAAGTGTCAGCAGGGATTGTGGATGCATTGGTAGTAATTTACCAAAATTCCCTCGAATCTGGGGATATCCCAGCAGATTGGAAAACTGCAAATGTAAGGCAGGGTGGATAAAGTGGAACCAGTGGATATGGTGTATTTGTATCTTCAGAAGGAATTTGACAAGGTGCCACACAAAAGGTTACTGCACAAGATAAAGGTTCACGGGGTTGGGGGTAATATATTAGCATGGATAGAGGATTGGCTAACGAACAGAAAACAGGGAGTCGGGATAAGTGGTTCATTCTCCGGTTGACAATCAGTAACTAGTGGGGTGCCACAGCTGGGAGCTCAGTGCTGGGAGCCCAGCTATTTACAATTTATATAAACGAGTTGGAAGAAGGAACTGAGTGTAACATAGCAAAATTTGCAGATGATACAAAGATGCAAGGAAAACAAATCTGCAAAAGGACATAGACAGGTTAAGTGAGTGGGCAAAAATTAAGCAGATGGAGTATTATGTTAGAAAATGTGTGGCCATGAACTTTGGCAGAAAAACTTATTTAAGTGGAGAAAGATTACAAAGTGCCGCATTGCAGCGGTACCTGGGGGTACTTGTGCATGAAACACAAAAGTTTAGTTTGCAGGTACAGCAAGTGATCAGGAAGGCCAATGGAATCTTGGCCTTTATTGCAAAGGGGATGTAGTATAAAAGCAGGGAAGTCTTGCTACAGTTATACAGGGCATTGGTGAGGCCACAACTGGAACACTGCATGCAGTTTTGATTGCCATATTTATGAAAGAATATACTTGCTTTGGAGACAGTTCAGAGAAGATTAACTAGGTTGAATCCATAGATAAGAGGCTTGACTTATGAGGAAAGGTTGAGTAGATTGGGCCTCTACTCATTGGAATTCAGAAACGTGTAAGATTATGAGGGGGCTTGACAGGGCGGATGCAGAGAGGATGTTTCCACTGAAGGGGGAGATTAGAACTAGGGACATGAACTTAGAATAAGGGGCCGCCCATTTAAAACTGAGATGAGGAAAATTTCGTATCAGAGGATTGTGGATCTGTGGAATTCGCTGCCTCAGAGAGCATTGGAAGCTGGGACATTGAATAAATTTAAGATAGAAATAAACAGTTTCTTCAATAATAGGGGAATAATGGATTGTGGAGAGTGTGCAGGGAAGTGGAACTGAGTCCATGATCGGATCAGCCATGTTCGTATTGAATGGTGGAGCAGGCTCGAGGGGCCGTATGGCCTTCTCCTGCTCCTATTTCTTATGATCTTATTTAATGCCAGCCTTGGAATATGTCCTGATCCCGTGTGAAGCGTTGAGTTTTAACATCAAAAGTCATTTCTAGAATGTGATTATTTAAGTAATTGCAATTTAACAACAAGTAGGAGTGTCTGGCTGTAATATGTTCAATCTTTTCTGTTGCACAATATATCTCACGGGAGCAGTTGTTGCCTTCAATCGCGGCGCTTCGTGGCTGATACTAATGAGCAGTGTCTCAGCGGAGGTATCTCTCTGTATAAATTGGGGCTGCTCTCAATGTAACTTCACAGTGAATGCGGCAGTGAGAGTTCCTGCTTCAAACCAGAACACATTGTCGATTGGAACAGAAAATGGGTCAAGATTTTATTCCAGTTCGCCTTATAGAAAGCATTTACTATCCAATTCTTGCTGCTTTTGGAGTTGTCGGTAGGTTGTAGCTAATTACTAATTAATGGCCTTGATCGGTATGCTGCTCATGGTAATTGCTTGTTGATGGAGCAAACTTTCTTTCTGTGGTTTCTCATACAGGCGCTTCTTAATTGACTGCTGGTTTTTCTTCAGAAACAGCACTCGCCGCTAGTTACGTCGAAATTGGACTGCAACTTCTGTCTATAGCACATGCGCAGTTATACGCAGAATTCCGGAAGCTACTTTGCGAGATGCGATGTTCCTCCCGAAAGCGTCACGACTTCTTCAGCAACTGATTTCTTAATGGCATCAAGTTGCTGTACTTACATACGTATTAAACTCGCCAGAAAAGTTTTGGGCGTGTCCATTCTAGTGCAAATACTCTTTTAATGCGTTTTTAGCCTTAATTAAGCGAAACACAATTCCACCCAGAAAATTAGCTTTTAGAAGTGTGGACTCACGTTCCTTCAGATTTGAATTAATATTGCAGATATAAATAGATTAATAAAGTATTAATTTGCTTTACTTTTTATTTTTACCTCTTTAGTCTCACTCTTAATCCAATCTTTATTTCCCTCACTTTATTTCACTTTCTGTATTGACATTGAATTCAATAATCTAACTGACACATCCAGGTTCAGATTCTGCTCTGCTCCGGAACGATTCTTCAGTCTGATTTGTGACCTGGATGCAAAGTTGCTTGACCTACTCATGCAGTTCCAAGATACTTTGTTGAGGGAGCTGCGCTTTCGGCTTTCTAATGTACAGCCAATTCCAATGGAAAACCATAAAGACAATTCCTGGGCAAATACAAGAGTAACATTCGCCACTGAGAGCGAAATCCAGCCCAATCATTTAATGAACGAAGTGTAGCATTTCATTATTTATTTCAGCCAATTTCATAATTGAAACTTTATTGATAACTGTCTCTGTAACTCCAGGATAGGAGCAGTGACAGTGGATTATTGTTTCTGTATCTCCAGGATAGGACCAGTGTCAGTGGATTATTGTCTCTGTAACTCCAGGATAGGACCAGTGTCAGTGGATTATTGTCTCTGTATCTCCAGGATAGGACCAGTGACAGTGGATTATTGTCTCTGTATCTCCAGGATAGGACCAGTGACAGTGGATTATTGTCTCTGTATTTCCAGGATAGGACCAGTGACAGTGGATTATTGTGTCTGTATCTCCAGGATAGGATCAGTGTCAGTGGATTATTGTTTCTGTATCTCCAGGATAGGACCAGTGACAGTCGATTATTGTCTCTGTATCTCCAGGATAGGACCAGTGACAGTGGATTATTGTCTCTGTAACTCCAGGATAGGACCAATGTCAGTGGATTATTGTCTCTGTATCTCCAGGATAGGACCAATGTCAGTGGATTATTGTCTCTGTATCTCCAGGATAGGACCAGTGTCAGTGGATTATTGTCTCTGTAACTCCAGGATAGGACCAGTGACAGCGGATTATTGTCTCTGTATCTCCAGAATAGGACCAGTGTCAGTGGATTATTGTCTCTGTATCTCCAGGATAGGACCAGTGTCAGTGGATTATTGTTTCTGTATCTCCAGGATAGGACCAGTGACAGTGGATTATTGTCTCTGTAACTCCAGGATAGGACCAGTGACAGTGGATTATTGTCTCTGTATCTCCAGGATAGGACCAGTGACAGTGGATTATTGTTTCTGGATTTCCAGTCTGGGAACAATGTTAGTTGATTATTGAATCTTAATCTCCAGGATAGGAACAGTATTAGCTGATTAGTGTCCCTGCTTTTCCAGAATAGGAGAGCAGTGTGAGCAGAGTTATTTTTCGATCATGGGTTGTGGGTGTCGTTGACGAGGCCGGATTTATTTCCCATTCCTAATTTCTTTTGAGAAGGTGGTAGTGAGCCGTCATTTCGAAGTCCCAGATACTGTGTGGGGAACAAAGTTCCACAGTGCTTTTACCATGGGAGATCCACGATTTTGACCCAGTGAAAATGAACAATGGCAATATATACAAGTCAGGATGTTGTGTGTTTGGAGCGGTTTTCCCATGCACCTGCTTTCCTTGTCTTTCCATTTGGCAGAGGTCGCAGGTTTGGGAGGTGCTCTCGAAGAAGCCTTTGTGCAGTGTTTAGTGCAGCTTGTCGGTGGTACAGACAGCAGCCACGGTGAGCCGGAGGTGGAGGGACTAAATGTTTAAGGAAGTGGCCCATGAGGCATTCAAGCTTTGTCCTGGATAGTCTGAGCTCCTTGAATGTTGACTGTTCCTGTGCCCACAGTCGGTATGTAGCTGGTCCAGTTAAGTTTCTGGTCAACAGAGACCTCGCTGGATGTTGATGGTGATTAATTCAGTGATGGTAATGACGCTGACAGTCAAGGAGTGTTGGCTATCCTTTCTCTTGTTGGAGATAGGTATTGCCTGGCACTTCTGTGACACAAATGTCATTTGCCACTTTACAGCCCTAGGCTGAATGTCGCCCAGGTCTTGGTGCATACGGACATGGGCTGAGGTGTTGGAAATGGAACTGAACACTGTACAGTCATCAGCAAACTTCCCCGCTTCTGACCTTATGATGGAGGGAGGCTCATTGATGAAGCAGCTGAAGATGGTAGGGCCTTGGACACTGCCCCGAGGAACTCCTGCTGCGTTGTCCTGGGAGTGTGATGATGGACCTCCAACAATCGCGACCATCTTTCTTTGTGCTCGGTTGACTCCAGCCAGCGGACAGTTTCCACACTAATTTCCAGCGCCTTAAGTTTTACTTGGGTTCCTTGGTCAAATGCTGCTTTGATGTCAAGGACACTCACTCGCACCATACCTCTGGAATATAGCTCTTTTGTCCATGTTTGGGCCAAGGCTGTAATTACTGTCTCTGGATCAAGAAGATAGGATAAATGTCAAACTGATAATTGACTCCAGATTTGCAGGACAGGAGCTTTCTGAGCAGATTATTGTCTATGGAACTATAGGATAAGTGAGCATTCGCGGATTTCTGTCTCTGCTCTCTGCCACTTCATCAAATAACTGAATCAGGTTAGTCAGAGAGAATTTGCATTTAACGAATTGTCAATGACAGTCTCTTCCTCGCGTATGCTTCTCCAAGCGAGTATTAAATGAGTGGTGTTCACAGATTACTGCCTCGTTAATCTCCATGTTAGGAGCAGTGTTAGCCGATTATAGTCCCTGGAACTTCAGGAAAGGAACGGTATTCGACATGTATTGATTCTCTGTGGACCAGGTTATATTCTCCTGCCCAGACTGAGCACTGATCCAGAGTAAGTTTCCACATCTGTGCTGCAGGCTTTTTTTTGGGCTGTTTTGTATTGTACTACGCATCAATAACTGTTCTGCACGCAACAAATTAATTTCAGTAGCTACATGACAGTGCACTTTACAACCTTTGATAGAGTTCCTCATTATTCATTGACCAGCAGTTTAACTATTGCAGCCAGCGATCAATTTCTACCATTGCTCGGTAGTCCTCGGAGTAACTGCTCTCTAGGTGTTTATACTTGGAATAGAAGCACATTATGTCTGCAGACCGGTTTGAAATTAAATGATATGCCATTATATCAATGTTATTTTTGTTGATGCAAAATTGATTTTCAATAATAAAACCAAGCACAAGACCGAGCCTGGGAGGGCGCTGAGTCTTGGCTGAACTTTCCTCAGCTTCGTGTGTGAGCTGAGTTTTGCATTACTGATTGCTTCAATGATTGAGCTGATTCTGTTGGACCCTCACCATCCACTGTCGGCATTGGACCCTCAACATCTACTGTATCCATTGGACTCTCAACATACACTGTCTCCATTGGACGCTCAACATTCAGTGTATGCATTGGACCCTCAATATTCAGTGTATGCATTGGACCCTCAACATTCAGTGTATGCATTTGACCCTCACCCTTCACTCACTCCATTGGACCCTCACCCTTCACTGTTTGCATTGGACCCTCAAACTTCGCTGCTTGAATTGGAACCTCTCTCTTCACTGTTTGCATTGGACCGGCCACTTTATTTTAGGCATTGGACCCCTAGCCCTTACTGTCTGCAATAGCCCCAAAGCTCCACTGACTGCATTGGTCCACTTTCTTCCAGGAGCTGCATGGTACCCCCACCCTCCTCTATCTCTATTTGTCTGGCACACTTCCCTGGTTTGATTTGGACCCCCAGCCTTACACTATTTGTATTAGTCACCGCCAAACTAGACAGGTCTGCATTGAATCTACCCTCCTCTGTCTCCATTCGTCCCTCACCCTCCCCGTACCTGGATTGGATGTCCCCCTCATCTGACTGCAGCAATCTTTGGCCCTTCCTTTGTTTGGATTGGACCTCACACGCCTCTGCCTATTGATTCTCTCAGCCCCTCCTGTCTGCAGTCGTCACAGCTCTAGCCCAGTCTGCATTGGCCCTTTCCCCCTCCTCATTCCCTATTGGGATCGCACCTTTCACTGTCGGGATAAGCATCTCAGTCTCCCTTTAATGGCCGGGTCGGGGATTCTGGTCAGATCGGCAGAAATGTGCTGGAGATCTCATTGTCAGGAGTTGTGAAAGGACCTGTGCCATAAAGGAGTCAGTTTTCTCTATTCGATGGAAGAACTGTGCTCTTAATTCCGCACACCATCCCACTAATCTGATGATGTCGTTTTCTTGCAGTTAATGTGATGGCGATTTTCGTCCTTTCTCGAGGAAAGTGCGGCCTCTCCAAATGTATCAGCCGATATATGGTGGCCATGGCAGCGGCAGATCTCCTGGTCCTCGTCACCGAGGTGCTGATGTGGCGATTAGCAGACCTTTTCTTCCCACGTTCTGTCCTCTCCATTCATTACGTCTGTTCTCTGAATATTGTGTTGGTTTTTGCAACAACCGTGATTTCTGTCTGGCTCACAGTTGCTTTCACCGTCGATCGATTTGTGGCCATTTGCTGTCAGAAGCTGAGAACGAGTTATTGCAGCGAGAGAACGGCAGCTGTGGTTATAGGAACAGTGTGTGTGCTGGGCTGTTTCAAATCTGTACCCTGGTACTTTACATATCAACCGCAGCTTATCATTGGAACTGTGCCTTGGGGCTGCACGAGAAAACCCATCTTTTATATCTCCCCCGCGTGGGCAGCATTTGAATTAACGTTTTATATTGTAACCCCGTGCCTCCCTTTCGGTTTTGTTTTGCTGTTCAATGTCCTCACAGCCAGGCACATTTTAGTGGCCAGCAGAGTCCGCAGGGGACTCCGCGATCACAGCAATGGAGAACATCAGCAGGATCCAGAGATGGAGAACCGGAGGAAATCCATCGTTTTACTCTTCAGTATATCCGGCACTTTCATACTGTTGTGGCTGACTGAAATTATGTTTTACACGTATCAGCGAATTACAAACACTTATGATTATTCCACGCACGACCCTCTATACATCGCTGAAAGGACTGGAGTCATGCTACAGCTTCTCAGTTCCTGCACAAACACATGTATCTATGTCATTACTCAGGCGAAATTCAGAGAGGAGCTGAAGAAAACGACGCAATACCCACTCAATGTTATTGTTAAATTAATTAAAAAATAGAAACATCTGAACACTTGTGTCATCGGAACTCATTCTAGCCCGAAAGCTCATGGATCTCAAACTGTTGCTACTCAGCCTTACTCCTGTGCGAGAAAAACATTGCGGACCTCTATAAAACAACACAAATATTTTGTCTAAACATTGTGGCGAGACAGGGGACAGGTTTTCCTACAGTCTGTGTGGGGGTGGGGGAGACAGATTGTCCCACAGTCTGAATGGGGGTTGAAGGGGAGACAGTTTTTCCCACAGCCTATGTGGGGTTGGGGGAGACAGTCTGTATTACAGTCTGCTGCAGTTGTACAGGGCCTTGGTGAGACCACATCTTGAGTATTGTGTATTGTGTGCAGTTTTGGTCTCCTAATCTGAGGAAGGACGTGCTTGCTATTGAGGGAGTGCAGCGAAGGTTCACTAGACTGATTCCCAGGATGGCAGGACTGACATATGAGGAAAGAATGGATCGGCTCGGCTTATACTCACTGGAATTTAGAAAAATGAGAGGGGATCTCATCGAAACATTAAAAAATTCTGATGGGACTGGACAGGTTAGATGCAGGAAGAATGTTCCCGATGTTGGGGAAGTCCAGAACCAAGGGACACAGTGTAAGGATAAGGGGTAGGCCATTTAGGACGGAACAACTTCTTCACTCAGAGAGCTGTTAACCTGTGGTATTCTCTATCGCAGAGAGTTGTTGATGCCAGTTCATTGGATATATTCAAGAGGGAGTTAGATATGTTAGAATTCTCCCACGATTATTGTATTACCTTTGCTACACGCTCCTCCTATTTATTGATTAAAATTCTGTCCAGCAGTACAGCTACTGTTCGGTGGCCTTTGTCCTACTCCTATTACGAATGCAACATGCATTCATACAGAGAGCCTTTACTTTAGTTTTGTTACCATTATTTCCTACTTGTACCTTATTCTCTCCTGCACTGCTACCATTAAGCTTGCTGTTCCTTCCTGTCATTCTGCGTATTTTTATCCAAATCTCTACACTGTTCTATTGCATTGTCCTAATTCTTTAGATTTAATCCTGGTATTAAATCTGATTCTCTGGACATGTGCACTCCACAGACTCACAATCCTTTCTACAAATAATGTTTCACTTCTCGATAATTAGTTATGTATTAAGAAGCAAATTGAGGGATGATTTGATAAAGGTGTTTAAAACGTAGAAATGATTCGATAGCGTAGATACAGAGAAACTAGTTGCTCGGCTGGGGGGATCATGAACAAGGGGACATGGTCTTAACATTAGAGGTAGGCCATTTAAGAGCGAAATCGGGGAGCACATTTTGATAGGAGAGTAATGGAGATCTGGAATATAAGAACATAAGAAATAGGAGCAGGTATACGCCTGTTGTTCCATGGAGCTTCCTCCACCATTCCACAAGACATTGGCTGATCCTCTACTTCAATTCCACCTGCCCGCACTATCCCTATGTTCTTTGATTCACTTAATATCAAAAAATCTATCGATCTCCACCTTGAATCTGCTCAACGACTGAGCCTCCACTGCCCTCTGGTGTAGAGAATTCCTGGGATCCTCAACCATCTCAATGAAGACATTTCTCCTCATCTCAGTGCTAAATGTCCGGCCCTTTAATCCGAGACTGTGATCGCTGTTCCAAATTTCCCAGCCAGAGGAAACATCCTACCTGCACCAACCATTTCAGGACCTGTAAGAATCTTGCAAAAAAAATCAATGAGGTCGCCTCTCATATTCTAAAATCGAGCGAATACCTAGTTTTGTATCTTAAACAAACGTGGATAGATTACATTTGGTCGCATGAACCAAATCATTGATTGTATATCCTGAATAACTGAGGCCCAAGCTCCGATCCTTGCGATAGCCCACTGGACACAAACTGCCAAACTGAAACCGACGCATTTACTCCTTCTCTCTGTTTTCTGACCGGTGACCAATCCTCAATCCATGCTGGTCTATTTTGCAAGTTACATCTTCAAAAAACTCGAACAAATTTGTCAAAGAACATTTCCCTTTCATAGAGCTCTCTCCCACAAAAGGCTGTGGGTGTGGAGGTCAAATCGAGCTTTCGACTCTGAGCCATAGATTTCTGATTGTTAATTCCATGTAACTCCCTCCTTTTGTTTGGCTTCGTTCTTTCACGGAATGAGCATTCGAAAAGGTGGAAATTGTACGATCATCTTTTGTCAGTAAGCCTCACCGGAAGAGGAGCTCCCACCTTTGGATGAAGAGATACCAGATGGATTGAGAACTCTCCGTTAATAAGTATCGATTGTAAAACAGATCCGGTGCGTGTAGCTAAATGTGTTACACAATGTATAGAACTTCAGCCGCGGGATTTGAAGCTGCAATCTCTGATAACTTCACTTTCATCTCTGAGGGTATTGCAGGTCCCCCTGGCCGTGTTCATCTCGGATTCTCCGTCTGTGCCTTGCTTCTCAATCAGTGAATGAATTCTGTAATTTGCGCTTTTTTGAGGCTCAGTGGCAAACCTGAAGGTAATTTCTGTATGTTTCCCTGTAATTCATTCACACCTGCCTATTCTCTAAATGTGTACGAATGCACAAATGAAGGGAAAGGAACACAGGAACATAAGAACAGGAGTCGACCATTCAGCCCATCGAGGCCTGTTCTGCCATTCAATGAGATCATGGCTGATCTGTGACCTAACTCCATCTAGCCGCCTTTGTTCCATATCCCACCATTGATTAACACAAATCTATCAATCTCAGGCTGAACATTAACAATTGATCCAGCATTAAGTGCTGGGTGCACAAGAGAATTTCACACTTCCATCACCCTTTGTGAGTAGAACGGGGTCCGAATTTCACTCTTGGCGCTAATTTTTAGACCGTGCCAACTAGACCGAGACACCGCAACCCGCAGAAAAAAAGTTTCACTGCTTGCACCATCATTTTCCCTTAATATTTTGGAATCTTCGATCAAATCACACCATACCCTTCTAATTTCAATGGAAGAAAACCCTAATTTGTGCAACCTCAAGTTGGAGTCCGGGTGTCATTCTACTGAAACTGCACTGCACTCAATCCAAGGCGAATATATTTTTCCTGTATTATAATTACAGGAAATATAACTAATAATAATTACAAACATCAACAGGCCTACAGTGCACACTCAGTGGTGAGTGAGTAATTTGTAACATCTTGCAAGGAGCCGACACTGGCACGATGGGAGAAATGGTCTCCTGTACTGAATTGGATTATTCTACATCAGATTGTTTATAAAACAGGAGGAAAAAGCAGCTTTATGATGGAAGCATTGATGTGTCACAACACACATCGAGCGGCTCCAGTGGTGGGATCAGTTAGCGCACGGTCCTTATATGACAGGGTCGGGAGCTGCTGATGTTATGAGTTTGAGACTCACCTGGAGCAGCTTTAGACGATGAGTGTGACATTTCTAGCGCAGTCGAAGGTAGAATTGGTGTGTCCCTGAAATGTATCTACATTTAGCGGTTCCATGTAAGCCCTGAGGTGCCTCTGGCCGAAATGTTGCAATAGTAGCTGAGTTTTACAGCAGCTCTTTAGTCTGACTTGTTTAGAGGAGAAATGGGTCATTTCCATTCATAAATAAGTAACTGTGATGTGAAGAAAAAGTTGCCAGGAAAAGACTGGAATTCAATGCAGGGACAAGGCATTGGGCACAATCGGGAAGATGTGTAAACTCACGGGTTATATGTATATGTTTCCTACATCGTGTACAAGAAAAGCAAGGAATCTCCTCAACACGTTGCTGAGAATGTTGATAAAGGGGCGCTCAGGGGGTTCGCCGTTTGCATGAGATGTGGGGGAGAGGGGGGAATGAAGCTTTTTGATGGGACTGGGCCACTCACCCCGCTTGCTGGTAGCAAATCTGTTCCTCACACTCCCACCGCCATTTATAGGATTATCAGCGCCTTTTTGACTGCAACATGTAGGAAGTGGTTGGTAATGTTGCAGCCAAAAAATACATTAAAACCGCTGAACTGTGAGGGCCCGTGCCGGCTCTATGGCACAATGGGTAGTGCCTTACACATCTATATCATTTGATTCTACAGGAACATTCAAAGGTTGTCGGCTCGAATTTAGTCCGCGTTTGGTGCTTAACTCCCTTATCATTCAAAAATCTATCTATCTACACCTTAAATAGATTGAATGGCCCAGCCTTCACAGGTCTCTGGGGCAGAGAATTCCATAGATTTACAAACCTTTGAGAAGAAATTCCTCCTCAGCTCAGTTTTATATCAGCAGCGGGTGGGGTCAATAAGGTGCATCCACGAGGCTGAGAACTACGTGGGCAGTATGTTTCAGGAGGTGGTTACCCCGCAGCTTAAAGGCGAGCAGGGGGAGGGCAAGTGGGTGATCACCAGAGATAGTAAGTGTGCTAGGCAGCTAGTGCAGGAGTCTCCCCAGGAGTCCATCTCGCTTTCAAACCAATATTCATTTCTGAGTATCGGCAAGGACGATGGGGCCTCTGGGGAGCGCAGCCAGAGACAATTCCAAGGCAGCATGGGTGGCTCAGCTGCACAGGGAGGAGGGACAAAGAACAACAAAGCCCTAGTAATAGGGGATTGTATAGTTCGGGGAACAGACAGGCATTTCTGCGGCCATAGACGTGACTCCCGAATGGTTTTGTTCCTCCCTGGTGCCAGAGTCAAGGATGTCACAGAGTGGAGTGTTTGAAGACCAGTCCCTCAACACTATCACCGAGCTCATGGTCTACAGGGCCGTAGTAATACCCGCCTTCCTGTATGGCTCAGCGACGTGGACCATGTACAGTAGACACCTCAAGTCTCTGGAGAAGTACCAGCAGCGATGTCTCCGCAAGATCCTGCAAATCCCCTGGGAGGACAGACACACAAACATGAGCGTCCTTGTCCAGCATCCCCAGCATTGAAGCACCGACCACACTTGATCAGCTCCGCTGGGCAGGCCACGTAGTTCGCATGCCAGACACGAGACTCTCAAAGCAAGCGCTTTACTCGGAACTTGTCCATGGCAAACGAGCCAAAAGGGGGCAGAGGAAACATTACAAGGACACCCTCTAAGCCTCCCTGATAAAGTGCGACAACCCCACTGACACGTGGGAGTCCCTGGCCAAAGACCGCCCTAAGTGGAGGAAGTGCATTCGGGAGGGCACTCAGCTCCTTGCGTATCGTCGCCGATAGCGTGCAGAATTCAAGCGCAGGCAGCGGAAGGAGCGTGCGGCAAACCAGGTTCCCTGCTCACCTTTTCCCTCAATGACTATCTGCCCCGCCTGTGACAGAAACTGTGGTTCTCGTATTGGACTGTACAGCCACCTAAGGACTCATGCTAAGAGTGGAAGCAAGTCTTCCTCGATTCCGAGGGACTGCCTATGATGATGATATATAACCTTCAGGGCTGCTGACCGAGGGCCGTGCAGCTCTTTGTCGGCCGGCACGGACGCGATGGGCCGAAATAGCCTCCCTCTGCGCTGTAAATTTCTATGTTTCTATGTTTCTAATACGACGGGAAAGTGGAATTGGGGCAGATCCGCCATGATCTTAGTGAATGATGGAGCAGGCTCCAGGGTTGTATGGTCTACTCCTGCTCCTGTTTCATATGTTCTTACATTGAAAACCTGGCCTAAGATGTGTGACAAATGATCAGCTCACATTGTAAACATTAATTCAGAGTACAGGCCAGTGTGCTACCTGGTATGGATAACAGTCAGAAGGCACAGCCAATATTCCAGGTGTGTGTATAGTGGCTATACGGCAGTGTCACAGTGTCTTACAAACAAATGTCAGATGGAATACTAACAATCAGAGGGCATGGTCAGAGAATCCCAGCCACATTTTGGATGATCTAGGAGGCATTGATGACCAGATCCAACACTGCCTCCAGTGCACCAGTGCAGCCTTCAGCAGCCTGAGGTAAAGAGTATTCGAAGACCGGACCCTCAAAACTGCTCATGGTCTACAGGCTGCAGTAATACCCGCCCTCCTGTATGGCTCAGAGAAATGGACCATGTACAGAAGACACCTCAAGTTACTGCAGAGATGCCACCAACGATGTCTCCGCAAGATCCTACAAATCTCCCGGGAGGACAGAAGCAGCAACATCAGTGTCCTCAGCCAGGCCAACATCCCCAGCATTGAAGCACTGACCACACTTGATCAGCTCCGCTGGGCAGACCACATTGTTCACATGCCTGACACGAGACTGCCAAAGCAAGGGCTCTATTCGGAACTCCTTCACGGCAAACAAGCCAAAGGTGGGCAGAGGAAACGTTACAGGGACACCCTCAGAGCCTCGCTGATAAAGTGCAACATCCCCACTGACACATGGGAGTCCCTGGCCAAAGACCACCCTAAGTGGTGGAAGAGCATCCGGGAGGGTACTGAGCACCTCGAGTCTCATCGCCGAGAGCATGCAGAAACCAAGTGCAGGCAGCGGAAGGAGCATGCGGCAAACCAGTCCCACCCACCCCTTCCCTCAATGACTGTTTTTCCTGCCTGTAACAGGGACTGTGGTTCCCGTATTGGACTGTTCAGCCACCTAAGGACTCATGTTAAGAGTGGAAGCAAGTCTTCCTCGATTCCGAGGGACTGCCTATGATGATGATGCATGATCGAGGTCAATGGGCATAGTTCATGGCATGTGTCCCCGCTGTGAGCTTCACATGATATCGGGTAATAGTCAGAGTGCATCAGTTTTAAAATAATCCCATTCAAAGTCACTCTGAGGCTATATTCCCAATCCTAGACTTTATCAAATGAATCAATACTCCACAGTACCTGCTGGGTGACACAGATTCTTTATTAGTATTATTTTTAAATTCCAATCAGACTCTCATTAAAACTCCCTGAGATTTTCATCCTATAGTATGTTTCTATGCAAAGTTAGGATCATTAGAATATTAGATTTCACAAACATATTTTTGAAATGTTGTACTGTAAATGAGGTAGCGGGCCTGATTTTCCTGTCTGTAATGGGTCATGGGTGCCAGTTCACAGGGCGGAGTGGAATGGACAGGGACAAAGGATAGACACTTTGTTGCCAGGTCTCCGCCCCATTTGCACAAGGAGCACATTCTGCAAACGAACAATTGCACGGAGCTGCCGCCCAAAACAAGCAAGAGCCGGCAATTAATATAAATGAGACAGAACGGGCCGAGTGATATCTTTCCTGGTATTTCCCTGCAGCAATGCAGGGCACACAACTCTTTAACGTGGCTGTTCTGAGTTGTCACGCTGCACCTTGCGACATAAAACTCTTTCATCAGGCAGACAGCAACTTTTAGTTTGAGGCTGAAATAATTTTTGGACATTTTTGTCAGCCATTTAAAATATTCTTTTGTACAGTTGAGCTGTGAGGTGAAAAGCCAAGGTCATTATAGACCGTCTTTGGGGTTACAGTTTGCTGCCCCTACTATGACCCTTTACACAATCAGTATACCCCTTTACCAGGGAGCAGCACGTGCTGGAGCAGTACAGCAACGGCAGCGAAGAGGGTGACTGGATTGGACATCACTATGATCCAGGTCGCTGATTGGTGCATGGACAGGCACAGCAGGAGAGGCGAGGTCGGGGCGAAGGAGCAGTGAGAGATTGTAGTGGGACGTGACCGGGGCCAAGGAGAGGCGAGAGTTTGGGGACCAGAAGAGCTGAGGGCCCAGGGGCAGCATGGGCCCAGCCCACACTGTGTGATATGTGTGGGCACTAGGTCCGTGCAGCAGAGCAGGTCTCCAGTCGTCCTGGTTAACCCTTGCCACTGGACCAAGACCTCACTCTGTCAAGCCCCGTGTGGTGGCTGGTGTGCAACGGTCACCCCACGTTAAAAAAATCCACCCACAGGCATCTTCCACCCTTCAGGATGTAGTTCGGGATCCGGAATATTAGGTCCTTCATTGAAGCACCTGTGAACTTTGTGGCGTGGAAGCAAGTCATCCTCGACTCGAGGGACTGCCTATGACGATGATGATGATACCCCTTTAGAATCCGATTGCACATGTGCTACTAAGAGGAGGAGAGGAGAAGAAAAGGATAAACTAATGGGCCCTGAATTCAGATCCGCCCGAAACGGGTCGCGCCTCCCGATTCTGAAGTGTTTTCACCGCCGCGGCTGATGAGGTGGCCTCATTCGCCAAATACAGCTCTTTGTCATTTGTTACTCGGCGGACCAGAAGTGGGTCATAATGGGGGCGGCAGTGGGGTGATGAGCAGAAGAGCGACCACTAGAGGGGCGGAAGTGGAGACAGGGCGGAGTCTCCACCGCTGTCATTCCTCATCATCACCATCGGCAGTCCCTCGCAATCGAGGGAGACTTGCTTCCACTCTTAAAAATGAGTCCTTCGGTAGCTGAACAGTCCGATACGAGAACCACAGTCCCTGTCACAGGTGGGACAGACAGTGGTTGAGGGAAGGGGTGGGTGGGACTGGTTTGCCGCACGCTCCTTCCGCTGCCTGCGCTTGGTCTCTGCACGCTCTCGGCGACGAGACTCGAGGTGCTCAGCACCCTCCCGGATGCACTTCCTCCACTTAGGGCGGACTGGTCTTTGGCCAGGGACTCCCAGGTGTCAGTGGGGCTGTTGCACTTTATCAGGGAGGCTTTGAGGGTGATCCCCTGTAACGTTTCCGCTGCCCACCTTTGCCTCGTTTGCCGTGAAGGAGTTCCGAGTAGAGCGCTTGCTTTGGGAGTCTCGTGTCAGGCATGTGAACAAGGTGGCCCACCCAACGGAGCTGATCGAGTGTGGTCAGTGCTTCGATGCTGGGGTTGTTGGCCTGGTCGAGGACGCTAACGTTGGTGCGTCTGTCCTCTCAGGATATTTGCAGGATCTTGCGGAGACATCGTTGGTGGTATTTCTCCAGTGTCTTGAGGTGTCTGCTGTACATGGTCCATGTCTCTGAGCCATGCAGGAGGGCGGGTATTGCGGAGTGGTGATGATGTCATCACGCGTGTGTGCGTCACCGCGTCTCCCGCCTTCACTTAAAGGGGAGAGCCACTGCGAGCTCCGCCAAGATGTTAGTTCGGTCCACGGGGACACCAGAGAGGGTTTTGGCCGGGCCAGTGGTCTGGCACCCAAGAGGGAGGGGGTTGGGTTGGGGGGATGCCAGGCTGCCTGTCGGCGGCCCGGCCGAACCCAGGGACATAATCGCCCGGCCGCTCTGGAAGTTGGCTGGCAATACAAACTAAAATGGCGGCTGCGGTCGTGCGCCCTCCCCTTGAATGGCCACAGTGCTGCCGTGTCCCACACACTGAAAACAAGGTGCACCCACAGAAAAAGCTGTGGGGGGCACCGCTCGGCGGTCCGAAGATTTTTTGTGCTGAATATCGATTGAGGGGAGCTCGGCAGTGCGGCCTTTGATGACACACTTAGGATGGTCGACAGCAGCGGGGCGGAAGTGGGAACCGGCGGAAAAACCACCCCGGTGAATTTGGCTAGCGGCGGCCATTGCACTCCGAATCGGCGGCCATTGCCCTCCGACACGTGCCTGCCGCTTTCTTGCCGTAAGGCGCCTTTTCAGGAGGCTGAATTTCAGCCCCGTGGATTCCAGAGAAGTGAAATACTATTGCAAGACAAACTCCCTACTCAGTGTTACCCTGCCGACCAAATATATCAACCTCGTCAAAATGGTCTGGACCTGATAGTCAGAGACGCTGAATCACCACGGAGGCAGTGACAGTTGTGCAACATGGAGGAAATTTAGGACCGAGATGAGGAGAAATGTCTTCACTCAGAGGGTGGTGAACCTGTGGAATTCTCTACCACAGAAGGCTGTGGAGGCCAAGTCACTGAATATATTTAAGAGGGAGATAGATAGATTTCTAGAAACAAAAGGCATCAAGGGTTGTGGGGAAAAAGTGGGAATATGGTGTTGAGATAGAGGATCAGCCATGATCATACTGAATGGCGGTGCAGGCTCGATGGGCCGAATAGCCTACTACTGCTCCTATTTTCTATGTTTCGATGTTTCCAGGAGGGCCTTCTGCTGAGGGCACAGCAGCTGTGAACCTTTTTGGAAGGTGTCCTTTCCAGTGGGAACATCAGTCAGGCTGTGGTGCACTGAGATGTAAAGCAGGTGCTTTGTTTACAAGAGCAAGCCATCACGTTATTTTCCACATGGATACAACGAGAACAGGAGGAATCCCTGGGAGCTTTTTCCAATGCCTGGTTTCCCAGGGCCGGCGCATGTAGTTCAACATGTTCCTGCACACGGGAGTGTCCCACACATGGACGACAAGAGCTTCGATGCAAATCCATGTTCACTTTATGTGCTATTATCTGCACAGGATCCGGCACTGGAACATTCACTTCCCTAACAGCAGTAATACAGCATTCATTTTACAGCAATCCACCATGGCCCCATTAAGGTCACCGGCTGGATCCTGGGGATACCGGCCTCTTCTTTGGTCGCTGTATCCATGGACATGCAATGGGGCAAAGATATTCTTGGCTAGAAATTCCCACGTCCCTGGGCCCGGGCCAAGTTTCTACGGACCCGGGAAGGCATCGGAAAAGCTGGTTTTCAGCACACAATGCGCATGCGCTGAAAACCGGCTTTTCCGATCTGTCAAGCTGGAGCTCGGCAGATCGTAGCCAGATTGGGAGCGAGGACATTTCTTGGGTAAGGTTGCGGGATTTACGCATATCTTGCCCGGCAAATGTCCTCAAAACTCTTGCGCTTGAAAAAGCATAGCTACTTTTACAGGTCCAAGTGCTTTAAAACACACAAAAACAGACTAAAATAAAGTTATGAAAACATACTTTATTGTTAAAAACCCTCCCACTGCGATAAGTTTATTTTAAGGCGTAATTAAAAAACAATTTTTAAATCGGGAAAATATATATTTTTTATGACATTAATAACTTTAATTTAAATGAATGTTACATATGTAGTGTTTATTTTCTGTGTTTTATTAGTGTTTTGTGTGTTTGGGAGGGTTTCTCATTCACAGTAATAATCGTTTGGGACTTCCGAAACTCCTATTACGATGAATGAGAACATACTGCACCTGATTGGCTGCCCAGAGACATGTGACTCCAGCTCCAGGCCTGCACACGTCCCGATGAGCACGCGCTGTGACGCGCAGGGAGAGGAGGCCTGCGGATCGGGAAGTGGAGCGGGCGCAGCAGCTTCAGGATAGGTGCGCATTTATTTTCTCTAAAATCTATCGAACGGAGAAGGAGAAAGCGGGATTTCTACACCAATGAAGTGTATGCCTCCAGCAGGTCTATTAGCACGCACACCAGAGCCATGGTGAAGCAATGATTCTCACACCTTGACAGGCCAACACACATCATCCAGTCGAGCCCAGCCCACATTTGCAGGATAATCATGGTCTGTTGCATTCTCCATGAATTCACAATTCAAAGAGATATCCACAAGGGGGCAGTCGGAGCCCGAGCCCTCTGAACAGCAGCTGGAGGATGTCACTGGGAGCTGGACAAACAGCAGCATAAGCAGCTTTGGCGTTTGCAAGGGCCATTCGGCAGGCACTGACAGAGAAGGCTTTATTTTAATCATCCATGTAATGTTCACATCACCAGCCTTTCCTGCATTTTCCCCATGCTATGCAATAAATCATCTTCATCAGCATTTGCACTGCCACATTCATCATCATAGGCAGTCCCTCGCAATCGAGGAAGACTTGCTTCCACTCGAAACATGAGTCCTTAGGTGGCTGAACAGTCCAATATGAGAACCACAGTCCCTGTCACAGGTGGGACAGATAGTCGTTGAGAGAAGGGGAGGGTGGGATTGGTTTGCCGCACGCTTCTTCCGCTGCCTGCGTTTGGTCTCTGCATGCTCTCGGCGACGAGACCCGAGGTGCTCAGCGCCCTCCCGGATGCACTTCCTCCACTTAGGGCGGTCTGGTCTTTGGCCAGGGACTCCCAGGTGTCAGTGGGGATGTTGCACTTTATCAGGGAGGCTTTGAGGGTGTCCTTGTAACGTTTCCTCTGCCCACCTTTGGCTTGTTTGCCGTGAAGAAGTTGCGAGTAGAGCGCTTGCTTTGGGAGTCCCGTGTCGGCCATGTGGACTATGTGGCCTGCCACACGACCTTTCTGCCAGCTTGTCCATTCCTCTTCACTGCAGGTCCTTCCCACAGCAGCAGATGTGCCTGGAGCAGGCAAGTGTCCCAAGGTGAATTGCAGAGTTTCTATTTGGGCATCAGAACGGCACACATGCGAGTTATGGACTCAGTAACTACCGTGGGATAAAGGCCCAGGACACAATGTCATCAACAATCTGTCATGCTCAGAAATCATCCTTCTTTCAAAATAAAAGCAGAAAATGCTGGCAACACTCAGCAGGTCAGGCAGCATTTGTGGAGAGAGAAACCGTCGTTTCAGATCGATGACCTTTCATCCTTCTTCTGAAAGCTGGGCCCTGATCAAATGTTGATGATAAGATGACCCTCCAGCTCGTTTCCTGCTAGCTCTACACACTGCCCACTTGTGCTGTGTTTCAGAGCGTGCTGCCCTCAAACTTACTTGTTACATTCCCAGTGATTGCGCCTGTGTTGTGAGATTGAGTGATAGGATGGTATAAGAGTTACACGGCTTCTTGTGCAAAATCTGCCGTAAAAATGTATCAAGAGACCTGCATCACAGCATGGTGTCACACCGCCTTCTGTAAAACACTGGCATAGACTGCTGCTCCTTGGAAATTTCAATCTCAGTAAGAGTATGATTAGATAGGATCAATAATAAAGGCTGGACACATTGTGCAAAGCCTGGCCTGGGGCCATTCTTCCTGCTTTCTCATCTCCATCTTCCTCTTCCAAGTCACATCTGTCTCTGGAGGTCCTTCCCTCAAGAGTGGAGAACACTTACATTTCGGTCAGTGCTGCTCCCATAGTCATCCTCTCCCTCTTGTGATGCTGTGCTTTATCCTACAAGGCACGATGAACAAGCAATCTTTTTCCAATGATTTTGAAGTGATGACATCTGCTGCACATGCTGGAGCAGGAGAGCAACGGCAGCGAAGAGGGACATCACCATGATCCAGGTCGGTGATTGGAGCGTGGGCAGGTCCTGCAGGAGCGGCGAGGTCGGGGCGAAGGAGCGGTGAGTGATCGTGGAGCGATGTGATCGAGGACCAGGAGAGGTGAGAGTTCGGGGCCCAGAAGAGGCGAGGGCCCAGGGGCAGCACGGGCCCAGCCCACACTGCGATATGTGTGTGCACTAGGTCCGTGCAGCAGAGCTGGTCTCCAGTTGTCCTGGTTAACACTTACCACTGGACCAAGACCTAGTTCTGTCAAGCCCGTGTGGTGGCTGGTGTGCAACGGCCACCCGACATTAAAAAAACCCACGCACAGGCATCTTCCACCCTTCAGGATTTAGTTCGCGATCCGGAATATTAGGCCCTTCATTGAAAGACCTGTGAACATTTTGACGTGGAAGCAAGTCACCCTGGATTGGCGGGACTGCCTATGATGAAGATGAAGATGATGATAAGGCATGGATTCAGTCGGCAGTATGACATATCCCAAACGCTGTGTGTCAGGTTCCATCTCGGTGTCGAGAAAAGGTGCAAGTGCTGTTCATTGAATGTGTTGATAAGCGGTTACCCAGTGCCAGCTCCTCCTGAAAGATGGTGCTGGACAAGTGAGCAGCTAGGAAATATACAGTGCAGCCTAATAGACAATCCTGAAAAGCAGCAGAAATAAGGTTACAAAGGTATGAAGGCAGAGGTAGCTAAAGTGGGCTAGGAAAATAGATTAAAGTGTAAGACGGCTGATGAGCAGTGGCAGTCATTTAAAGAGATATTTCATAACTCTCAACAAAAATGTTTCCAGTGAGAAGGAAAGACTGTAAGAGAAGGGAGAGCCATCCGTGGCTAACTCAGGAAGTAAAGGATGGGATCAAGTTGAAAGCAATGGCACACAATGTTGCCAAGATTAGTGGGAGGCCAGAGGATTGGGCAATTTATTAAAACCAGCAAAGGATGACTAAAAAAAGAATAAAGAGATAGAAGATGGATTATGAGAGCAAACTAGCAAGAACTATAATAACAGATAATAAGAGCTTCTACAGGTATATAAAAAGGAAGAGGGTGGCTAAAGTAAATGTTGGTCCCACAGAGGATGTGACTGGGGAATTAATAATGGGGAACAGGGAAACGGCAGAGACTTTGAACTAATATTTTGTGTCGATCTTCACGGTAGAAGACTCTAAAAACATCCCAATAATAAATAATCAAGTGGCTATTGACACGGAGGAACTTAAAACAATCACTATCACTAAAGAAAAAGTACTCAGTAAAATAATGGGACTAAAGGTGGACAAGTCCCCTGGACCTGATGGTCTGCATTCTAGGGTCTTAAAAGAAGTGGCTGCAGAGATAGTGGATGCATTGGTTGTAATCTACCAAAATTCCATGGATTCTGGGGATTGGAAAACTGCAAATGTAATGCCCCTATTGAAAAAAGAAGGAAGACAGAAAGCAGGAAGCTATAGACCCATTAGCCTAATGTCTGTCGTTGGGAAACTGCTGGAATCCATTATTAAGGAAGCAGGAGCAGGACATTTGGAAAAGCATGATGCAGTCAAGCATGGATTTATGAAAGGGAAATCATGTGTGACAAATTTGGTGGAGTTCTTTGAGGATGTAATGAGCAGGATGGAGAAGGGGGAACCAGCGGATGTGCTGTATTTGGATTTCCAGAAGGCATTCGATAAGGTATCACATAAAAGGTACGGCACAAAATAAGAGCTCCCAGGGTTGGCGGTAACATATTCGCATGGATAGGGGATTGGTTAACTAACAGAAAACAGAAAGTCGGGATAAATGGGTCATTTTCCTGTTGGCAAATGGTAACTAGTGGGGTGCCACAGGGATCGGTGCTGGGCACTCAACTATTTAAAATCTATATTAATGACTTTGATGAAGGGACTGAGTGTAACAAGCCAAGTTTGGTGATGATGCAAAGATGGGTGGGAAAGTAAGTTGTGAGGAGGACACAAAGAATCTGCAAAGGGATATAGACAGGCTCAGTGAGTGGGCAAACATTTGTCAGATGGAGTATAATGTGGGAAAGTGTGAGGTTATCCACTTTGGCAGGAAAATAAAACAGACAATTAATAGTTAAATGGAGAGAGATTACAAAGTGCTGCAGTACAGAGGGACCTGGGTGTCCTTGTGCATGAAACACAAAAAGTTAGTATGCAGGTACAGCAAATGATCAAGAAGGCCAATGGATAGTTGGCCTTTATTGCAAGGGGGATAGAGTATAAAAGCAGGGAAGTCCTGCTACAACTGCACAGGGTATTGGTGAGACCACACCTGGAGCACTGCGTACAGTTTTGGTCTCCGTACATAAGGAGGGATATACTTGCATTGGAGGCAGTTCAGAGAACGTTAACAAGGTTGATTCCTGAGATGAAGGAGTTGTCTTATGAAGAAAGGTTGAGCAGGTTGGACCTGTACTCATTGGAGTTTCGAAGAATGAGATGTGATCTTATTGAAACATATAAGATACTAAGCAGGCTCGACAAGGTGGATGAGAGAGGATGTTTCCCGTCGTGGGGGAATCAAGAACTAGGGGACACAGTTTCAGAATAAAGGGTCGCCCATTTAGAACTGAGATGAGGAGGAATTTCTTCTCTCAGAGGGTCGTGAATCTGTGGAATTCTCTGCCTCAGTGAGCTGTGCAGGCTGGGTCACTGAATATATTTGAGGTGGAGAGAGACAGATTTTTGAACAATAAGGAAGTGAAGGGTTATGGGGAGCGAGCGGGGAGGTGGAGCTGAGACACAATCCAATCAGCCAAGATCTTATTAAATGGCGGAGCAGGCTCCTATTTCTTATCTTTTTATGTTCAACGGGATGAACACAATTGCTGTGTGTGGTATAAGCACCAACACAGACTGGTCACGCTGAACGGCTGTTTCCATCTGTCACTTCTATGTCATTTGATGCATGAATAATATTCTATTAACAATGGGCCGGAATTTGTGGTTGGAGGCGTACCTCCAGAATACGACTCTGACTGGAAAAAAATTCCGACCCAACCTGCTGGCGCCCAGCAGCGCATGGGGAGACACAGAAGTTGCAGGGTCTGTTAAATAGCTTCCGACGGTGTACAGAGCAAAATCAGGGCCAATTAAGTGAAATGTATTCTCGCACCAAAAATAATAACAGATAGCAAGAGTTTCTGTAGTTATATAAAAAGGAAAAGAGTGGCTAAAGTAAATGTTGGTCCCTTCGAGGTCGAGACCGGGGAACATGGAGATGGTAGAAACTTTGAACAAATATGTTGTATCAGTCTTTACGGTAGAGGACACTAACAATATCCCAACAGTGGATAGTCAAGGGCCTATAGGTGAGGAGGAACTTAACACAATCACAATCACTGAGGAGGTGGTACTCAGTAAGATAATGGGACAAAAGCAGAAATATCCCCTGGATCTGATGGCTTGCATCCTCGGGCCTTAAGACAAGTAGCAGCGAGGATTGTGGATCCATTGGTTGTAATTTACCAAAATTCCCTGGATTCTGGGAAGTCTCAGCAGTGTTGGAAAACTGCAAATGTGACGCCCCTATTTACAAAAGGAGGCAGACAAAAAGCAGGAAACTGTAGACCAGTTAGCCTAACATCTGTGGTTGGGAAAATGTTGGACTCCATTATTAAAGAAGCAGTAGCAGGACATTTGGAAAAGCAAAATTTGGTCAGGCAGAGTCAGCATGGATTTATGAAGGGGAAGTCATGTTTGACAAATTTGCTGGAATTCTTTGAAGATGTAACGAACAGGATGGATAAAGGGGAACCAGCGAGTGTGGTATATTTCGACTTCCAGAAGGCATTTGACAATGTGCCACATAAAAGGTTACTGCTCAAGATAAATGTTCATGGGGTTGGGGATAATATTTTAGCATGGACAGAGGATTGGCTAACTGACAGAAAACAGAGAGTTGGGATAAATGTTTCATTCTCGGGCTGGCAATCAGTAACTAGTGGGGTGCCGCAGGGATCAGTGCTGGGACCCCAACTATTTATAATCTACATTAACGACTTGGAAGAAGGGACCGAGTGTAACGTAGTCAAGTTTGCTGACGTTTCAAAGATGGGAGGAAAAGCAACATGTGAGGAGGTCACAAAAATTCTGCAAAAGGATATAGACAGGCTAAGTGAGTGGGAAAATAATTGTCAGATGGAGTATAATGTTGGAAAGTGTGAGGTCATGCACTTTGGCAGAAAAAAATCAAAGAGCAAGTTATTATTTAAATGGAGAAAGATTGCAAGTGCTGCAGTACAGCGGGGCCTGGGGATACTTGTGCATGAAACACAAAAGGATAGTATGCAGTTACAGCATGTGATCAGGAAGGCCAGTATAATCCTGGCCTTTATTGCAAAGGGGATGGAGTATAAAAGCAGGGAAGTCTTGCTACAGTTATACAGGGTATTGGTGAGGCCACACCTGCAATACTGCGTGCAGTTTTGGTTTCCATATTTAAGAAAGGATATACTTGCTTTGGAGGCAGTTCAGAGAAGGTTCACTCGGTTGATTCTGGAGATGAGGGGTTGACATATGAGGAAAGGTTGAGTCGGTTGGGCCTCTACTCATTGGAATTCAGAAGAATGAGAGGTGATCTTATTGAAACGATGCAGAGACGATGTTTCCACTGATGGGGGAGACTAGAACTAGGGGGCATAATCTTAGAAAAAGGAGCGGCACATTTAAAACTGTGATGAGGAGGAATTTGTTCTCTCAGATGGATATAAACCAGTGGAATTCGCTGCCTCGGAACGCTGTGGAAGCTGGGTCATTGAATAAATTTACGATAGAGATAGACAGTTTCTTAACCGATAAGGGAATAAGGGGCTATGAGGAACGGGCAGGGAAGTGGAGCTGAGTCCATGATCGGATCAGCCATGATCGTATTAAATGGTGGAGCAGGCTCGAGGGGCTGCATGGCCTACTCCTGCTCCTATTTCTTTTGTTCTTTAACAGTTTCATAGGAAGCAATGTGGTCAAAGAGGATTTAAAAGCCTCAGTGGGCCATGGTCATAGTTGCACAGAATGTGATGACCAGGGTAGACTTGGTGCCTTCGCTCAGACAGGGTGGTGTGGTTCATTGGAAGAGTCAGGGGGAGATTTGTTGGTGATGTTGCAGCAGACAGTGAAGTTAGTGAGGGAGATAAGGAGCAGGTTGTAGTGATTTATGAGAGCATGGTGCCCAGAGAAGGGAATATGCCAGTTTGATGCCCGTGTGTGAGTGATGGGCGTGCTGGACCATGCTGAAGTTGAGGCAGAGGAAAGCTGTAGGCTGGCCATGAGGGACAAGAGCGTGTGACAGCAGCAAAAGGAGGAACATTTAATGAGGGAGAACTCACTGAAGCAGGCATTGAGCAGTTCATCAGATAAAGTTGGAGGAATGAATGGGGCCGGGCTGGGGACAAGGGAGAAGGGGGAAATAGAGGAGAGAAAAATAAAAAAAGAAAGAAATATTTTCATTTATATAGCGCCATTCACAACCTCAGGATGTCAAAAAAGTGCTTTACAGCCAATGAGGTACTTTTCAAGTGTGGTCACTGTTGTAATGTGGGAAATGTGGCAGGCAATTTGTGCACAGCAAGATCCCACAAACAGCAATGTGATAATGACCAGATAATCTGTTTTAGTGATGTTGATTGAGGGATAAATATTGGCCAACACTGGGGAGAACTCCTGTGCTCAACTTCGAAATATTGTCATGGGATCTTTTGCATCCACCTGAGAGAGCAGACAGGGCCTCGGTTTAACATCTCATCCAAAAGATGACACCTCCCAAAGTGCAGCACTCCCTCAACACTGCACTGGAGTGTCAGCAGAGATTTTTGTGCTCAATACCTGGAGTGAGACTTGAACCCACAACTTCTGACTCTGAGGCAAGAGTACTGCCCACTGAGCCACGTCTGGCATGGTATGGAAGGAGGGGGATGGATAAGGGGACAGAAGAAATCACTACATTGTGCCTGTGGAAATATCACCTTACACTGTGGCAGCACTTTCAGTATTAGTTGATTTTAATTCCCATTGCATTTTAAACCAAAGCTCCTGGAATATTTCTCTTTTAACTTGTGGGTTGCATTTGCAAAGAAGTATTGCTCTGTTGTCCATGAAGTTCTGGTGTGTGTGAGGTGTGTGGTGTGTGGAGGTGCCTTCGCAGCAAACGAGCCAAAAGTGGGCAGAGGAAACGTTACAAGGACACCCTCAAAGCCTCCCTGATAAAGTGCGACATCCCCACTGACACCTGTGAGTCCCTGGCCAAAGACCACCCTAAGTGGAGGAAGTGCATCCGGGAGGGCGCTGAGCACCTTGAGTCTCATTGCCGAGAGCATGCAGAAACCAAGCGCAGGCAGCGGAAGGAGCGTGCGGCAAACCAGTCCCACCCACCCCTTCCCTCAACGACTATCTGTCCCACCTGTGACAGGGACTGTGGTTCCCGTATTGGACTGTTCAGCCACCAAATTACTCACTTTAAGAGTGGAAGCAAGTCTTTCTCGATTCCGAGGGACTGCCTATGATGATGATGATGGTGTGTCTGAGTCTTTGAAAGGGACAATTAAACTAAAGTTTATGCACTAGCCATGTTGGACTAAATCAAATTGAAACAGGAAGGAAATCGGAAAATATTGAGTGTGTATAGTTCAAGTCATTTCGCATTTAGCTCTAGATTAGGAGAGACCACACAAACTTTATAGAAAACAGACGTACACACACATGAACACTCTATGAATATTTATTTAGGGTCTGAAGTATTAAGACAGTGCACTGACTGTTAGAAGCATTCTACTCAAAAATTAATGATGATGCTTAATGTGACTCCTTTTCTAATTGCTTACGGTTACACGTAAAGAAAAATTTTTCTCGAGGGTAACAGTGACTTTCAAGCCATGAATTTCCAGGCTCAGCAGATACTCAGATTGTGAGATTGCTTTCCTGGTAAACGTGGCTGAGATTTCCATCACCTTTAGCATGGCTTTGTACAGGCTGGCATCCAGGATGTTTTTGTCATCTTGAATATTCAAAGCGCACATGGGAGGGTCTGAGACACTGTGGGTGGACGGTTTGTAGAAGAGTACAACCAGTTGCTTGTCACCACACTGGTAGCTGATAAGCCCTGACAGACCCTCATTTGGGCTTTCTATGAAGGCAATTTCATTCTCTTCTCCTTTTTCTACAGTCTCCAGTGGTGTCATTCCTTCCCCAGTCACCATAAAAGATCTACAAGGAGTAAAGAACATTTATTCATCCTTTTTGTATTGCTGCAAAATGAGAATTCAACAGTACAATGCATTTTCCTCAGCGTAATAACGCTGTTCTTCTGGCAGGTCAGAGAGGAATTTGAGGCAAGACCTAATTCCTTGGTTCCCCACTGCTTTATTCATCAACCAAAGGGCTCAATTTTGCCCAGAGCCGTTTTTAGCACTTCGCCAGAGTTACTCCCAATCTTTGAGGCCAGAACTACTCCAAAAATAAATGAGCCAAGTTTCCTCGCTTGTATTTTTCAGAATTGGTGCCACGCGGCCTGTCCAGTCGCCTCGGGGGGTGGAGCCTACCCACTGCGCCGAAAAAACGATGCCGCCCCTTCTGCGCATGCGCGGGAAAATAACGGACATTTTTGACGTGATTCCTACGGGCGCACATGTGCAGTATAGCTCCTGGTCTCATATCGGCCATTTTTAAAGAGCCAGTTGTGTGTTTGAGAACGTTGAGCGCTGTGTGAGAACTGTAATTATCATTGGATAAATCGGGGCTCAAAACGGCAGGCAGGGAGGACAAGGTTCTTTGTTCTCTCTCTCCACAGGTCTGTATGGACCACACCCAGGTCTGAGCAGGTGCAGGAGACCTCCCCCTCCCCGCAACGCCAACCCCTTGGGCTACACTTGATGGATACTGCAGGCTTCTGGTGCATTCCGATCGCCTTCCACAGCGCCCCCCCTCCCCCTCCGGCCTTCATTTGCAGCCGAGCCCCGAGCCCCTGTGAGCGGGCGCGGGACCGACCCTCCAGCCCTGTTTGCAGACGTTCAGTGATGGTGTGTCAGCTGAAAGAATACGAAACGTTACAGAATTCCATCAAACTTCCATTTACTGCGTTATAAGGTAAAATAAATCTTTATTATATATATTTCAGTCTTCTTGACTCCCCACAAAACCGCGCTGAAAAACAATGGCGTCTTTCTGCGCCGATTGTTCAACGTGCGCTGCTTTTTGATAACTCACCAGAAGGTTTTTCGGGAGTGGTCAGATACGCCGACCTCGGAGACATTTTTGGGGCAAACTTCCATCATTCACAAAAACTGGCGCAGACATCGGGTTATGATGAAAAAATAACGAGCCTAAAAAAAATGGTAACTAACTCAGTTACGCTGGCGCAGATTCCTTGGGGAAACTTACATTTTTTAATCTTACACCAAAAAAAGTGGCACACAGCAAAAAACCGGGACAAATGACCGGGGAAAGTTGAGCCCGATAATGTCAGACACATTTGGGGGTGGGTACTTGAGATGTGGTAATGAAGTAAATCCTGCTTTTGCTTCATTATCAACACGAGGCAGTAGCGACTCCTGGGGTACAGGCCATCAAAGGCTTTCAAATTGTAAAAGGCCAGGGTCCTAGCGGGACCTGGGGGTACCTGTGTATTAAACACAAAAGGATAGTATGCAGGTACAGCAAGTGATCAGGAAGGCCAATGGTATCTTGGCCTTTATTGCAAAGGGGATGGAGTATAAAAGCAGGGAACTCGTGCTGCAGTTATACAGGGTATTGGTGAGGCCACACCTGGAATACTGTTGCAGTTTTGGATTCCATATTTACAAAAGGATATACTTGCTTTGGAGGCAGTTCAGAGAAGGTTCACTCAGTTGATTCTGGAGATGAGGGGGTTGACTAATGAGCAAAGGTTGAGCAGGTTGGGCCTCTTTTCATTGAAATTAAGAAGAATGAGAGGTGATCTTATTGAATCGTATAAGATTATGAGGGAGCTTGATAAGCTGAATAGAGAGAGGATGTTACCACTGATAGGGGAGATGAGAATTTGAGGGCATAAACTTAGAATAAGGGGCCGCCCATTTAAAACTGAGATGAAGAGAAATTTCTTCTCTCAGTGGGTTGTAATTCTGTGGAATTCGTTGTCTCAGAGAACTGTGGAAACTGGGACATTGAATAAATTTAATACAGAAATAGACAGTTTCTTAACCGATAAGGGGTTATGTGGAGCGGGCTGGGAAGAGGACCTGAGTCCATGATCGGATCAGCCATGATCGTATTGAATGGCGGAGCAGGCTCGAAGGGCTGTATGGCCTACTCCTGCTCCTATTTCTTATGTTCTTATGTTCCCCCACTGCAATTCATCTCAAAGTGATGGATTCTGGTGCAGAAACTGACCTATTTAACAAAAGCAGCAAACGTTTAATTTCTTCAGGACATCCCACGACTGCTGTGTGCAGCCCCCGCTCTGAATTTCATGGAGTCGGTGCCCAGTGATGCCAGGAATGGCGTGGGCACCAACCCAATAGTCACATGTTCCCCATCCCAGCAATTAGGATGGAGTCAGGTCCACACTTATAGCGTACAGAAGTTCCACCTTGCCCTAAATCTGCCCCCGTCACACCTCCCCCATCCCAAATAAGCTAAAGTCTCTCTGTGCTTTGTGAGCTTAAACAGTCTTATTTTGTAATGTCTAATGTTAAAAGTGTTGGAGGCGATTTTAATATGGGTGTCATTAATATGGCCTTCATTGCAAGAGGATTTGAGGACAGGAGCAAGGATGTCTTACTACAGTTATACAGGACCTTGGTGAGACCACACCTGGAGTATTGTGTGCAGTTTTGGTCTCCTTACCTAAGGAAGGATATATTGTCATAGAGGGAGTGCAGCGAAGGTTCACCAGACTGATACCTGGGATGGCAGGACTGTTGTATGAGGAGAGATTGGATCGACGAGGCCTGTATTCACTCGAGTTTAGAAGAATGAGAGGGGATCTGATTGAAACGTGTAAAATTCTGACTGGGTTGGATAGACTGGATGCGGGGAGGATGTTTCCCCGGGCTGAGAAGTCTAGAACAAGGGGTCACAGTCTCAGGATACGGGGTAGGAAATTTAGGACCGAGACGAGGAGAAATGTTTTCACTCAGAGGGTGGTGAACCTGTGGAATTCTCTACCACAGAAGGCTGTGGAGGCCAAGTCACTGAATACATTTAAGAGGGAGATAGATAGATTTCTAAAAACAAAAGGCATCAAGATGTATGGGTGAAAAGCGGGAATGTGGTGTTGAGATAGAGGATCAGCCATGATCATATTGAATGGCGGTGCAGACTCGAAGGGCCGAATGGCCTGCTACTGCTCCTATTTTCTATGTTTCTATGTTTCCATGTGACATCACAACTGATCCTGAGTGGGTTCGACTTCCACACTTGTGATACTCAGTACAGTTCATCCCCTCCTTAGACTAGGGACACTGAGGCCCATTGTGGTGACCTTACCACTGGCCAGCCTCAGATTAGTCAACTCAGCACAGACTGGGAATCAAACTTGAGACCTGACTGTTCTGTGTGGCTCAGTACCAAACTGACCCGAGTATTTTACTCACTGAGCCAATGGGGAAAGCCGCCCGGTGTTATTTCAGGAGGGAGTATGTTTTCTTTTCACCAAAATGATGCAAGAGACTTATAGAATATACTTACGCTGGGTCAGTCAGCTTGATGGTGCCTGTATCATTTTTAACGTTAATGTGCCAAATTTTGTCATCAGTCTGGTTTCCCGCTGCGCTCCTGGGTAGCCTGTAAAACAGAACAAAAAGTAACCCTCAGATACAAACGCTGTTTAAAAAGATAAATAACCCCCTTGTGGTAGGTTGCCGACCCTTCAGGATTGTCCTGGTGTCTCCAGGAATTAAAGATTAATCTTCAGGACACTGCTGCAAGCAAGGCGCCAGAAAAATCATAGGGCCAGTGAAAAACATTGTGTACTTGTTTCATTTCCTTCCGTTTATTAGTGATGGGAAAACTGGACCAGAGATGAGAAAAATGGCTGTTTGACTGACAGTTAAAATCATCGGATTATGTCATAGGCAATCCCTCGGAATCGAGGAAGACTTGCTTCCACTCTTAACATGAGTTCTTAGGTGGCTGAACAGTCCAATACGGGAACCACAGTCCCTGTCACAGGTGTGACAGATAGTCGTTGAGGGAAGGGGTGGGTGGGACTGGTTTGCCGCACGCTCTTTCCGCTGCCTGCGCTTGGTCTCTGCATGCTCTCGGCGACGAGACTCGAGGTGCTCAGCACCCTCCCGGATGCACTTCCTCCACTTAGGGTGGACTGGTCTTTGGCCAGGGACTCCCAGCTGTCAGTGGGGATGTTGCACTTTATCAGGGAGGCTTTGAGGCTGTCGTTGTAACATTTCCTCTGCCCGCATTTGGCTCATTTGCCGTGAAGGAGTTCCGAGTAGAGCGCTTGCTTTGGGAGTGTTGTGTCTGACATGCAGACAATGTGGCCTGCCCAGCAGAGCTAATCAAGTGTGCTCAGTGCTTCGATGCTGGGAATGTTGGTCAGGTCGAATGGTTATGTAATGAACTGCTGTTTCACTTTCTGATTGGCTGTGGGAAGCCGGTGTGCCATGAGATGGGTCGTGTTGAGCCACCAATGACAGGAGTGTGGGGGCGGGGCTGTTGGAGGCTGGAGGTCATGTGATGAAACCAGGAATATATTCAACTGGAGTTGGCAACCCGACCTGGTGCATCAATGAATCAATGCACTGCCCAGTGTGTGTAACTGAGCCATACGTGGGAGGAAAGCCCATGGTGTGATCCGTGATCTGTGCTGAGTTAGCTGACCTCAGTTAGGACAGTGTGAGGGCTGCTACAACTGACCTTGCTGATGCTGCACTGGGGACAAGTTCAAAGCAGCCTGGGCTCTTGGTTCTGTTGGCTATCCAATGATCTCCACTGCAAAGTTCATATCTCTGGATATTGTATGAGAACCAGTGGTGATAGCCCCAGGTTACATTGCGTGCAGTGTCAACATCGAGACTAACAACTGAAGGGTGATGTACCAGAGCTCCATGGAACGGAGCGTGCCCTTGGAACCCAGGATGTGTTCTAATACCACTGCCTGGTCTCATATCCCTTTATTCTATTTTCTACCTATCTAACCTCATCACCATCATCATAGGCAGTCCCTCGAAGTGAGGATGACTTGCTTCCACGCCGAAAAGGGATGAGTTCACAGATGTTTCAATGAAGGACCTAATATTCCAGGTCCCAATCTACATCCTGAAGGGTGGAAGATGCCTGTGTGTGGGTTTTTTTAACGTGTGGTGACCGTTGCACACCAGCCACCACACGGGCTTGACAGAGCGAGGTCTTGGTCCAGTGATAAGGGTTACCCAAGACGATGGAGACCTGCTCTGCTGCACGGACCTAGTGCACACACATATCGCAGTGTGGGCTGGGCCCGTGCTGACCCTAGGCCCTCACCTGTTCTGGGCCCTGAACTCATGCCTCTCCTGGGCCCCCGATCACGTCCCACTACAATCTCTCACCGCCCCTTCGCCCCGACCTCGCCGCTCCTGCTGTGCCTGCCCACGCTCCAATCACCGACATGGACCGTGGTGATGTCCATTTTCTAGAAATCTATCTATATCCCTCTTAAATATATTCAGTGACTTGGCCTCCACAGCCTTCTGTGGTCGAGAATTCCACAGGTTCACCACCATCTGAGTGAAAACATTTCTCCTCATCTCGGTCCTAAATTTCCTACCCCGTATCCTGAGACTGTGACCCCTTGTTCTAGACTTCCCAGCCCGGGGAAATATATTCCCCACATCCAGTCTATCCAACCCAGTCAGTATTTTATACATTTCAATGAGATCCCCTCTCATTCTTCTAAACTCTCGTGAATACAGGCTAAGTTGACCCAATCTCTCCTCAAACAACAGTCCTGCCATCCCAGGAATCGGTCTGGTGAACCTTCGCTGCACTCCCTTTCTGGTAAGTATATCCTTCCTTAGGTAAGGAGACAAAACTGCACGCAATACTCCAGGTGCGGTCTCACCAAGGCCCTGTATAACTGTAGTAAGACATCCTTGCTCCTGTACTCAAATCCTCTTGCAATGAAGGCCAACATACCATTTGTCTTCCTAACTGCTTGCTACACCTACATGTTTGCTTTCACTGACTGGTGTACAGGGCCACCCAGGTCCTTGAATGGAGTGCAGAGGAGATTTACTGGAATGTTACCAGGGATGTGGGACTTGGGTTATGTGCAGAGACTAGAGAAGCTGGGTTTTGGCTGTAGCCTGTAAAAGGGAAAGCTAACACTGAGTATGAGAGTTTCCCTGTTTCAGCGGTTAGCTGGAAGGGAGAGCAGCAGCATGTCCAATGTGGTGGCAAGGGAGGCACCAGGCTACTGTTCAATGGAGTCATTTTTACCTCACAATTTTTGTGAATTTTGTGCTCATCAAAGTTTGTGATGTTGGCATTGGGGAAGGGTACACCTTCCATTTCAGGAACTCAAACAGGGCCGGTTGACCCATCGCAACAAACTATTTACTCACTTGTGTCATTCCTTTACTGTGATGTCTGTGATACATGGTGTTCAATTCCTTCTGCACACTTTGTTCAAAATCTGCTTTTTCTCAGAGCTCAGTACGTCAATATAAATCTTTGCTTTCTCGGTGAGCTTCACATTGGATGCAATTCCCATTACTGAAACTTTGCCATTGTTGTAAGTCACTCTATTACCCTGTCAACTTATTAAAAATAACTTCCGTATCTCACCTTAAAATAGAAAGGGTGGTTAGAACTTTCCTACGATATCTCCGCAAGATCCTCCAAATCCCCTGGGAGGACAGACGCACCAACGTTAGTGTCCTCGACAGGCCAACATCCCCAGCATTGAAGCACTGACCACACTTGATCATCTCCGCTGGGCAGGCCACATTGTTCGCATGCCAGACACGAGACTCCCAAAGCAAGCGCTCTACTCGGAACTCTTTCTCGGCAAACGAGCCAAAGGTGGGCAGAGGAAACGTTACAAGGACACCCTCAAAGCCTCACTGATAAAGTGCAACATCCCCACTGACACCGGGGAGTCCCTGGCCAAAGACCGCCCTAAGTGGAGGAAGTGGAACCAGGAAAGCACTTAGCACCTTGAATCTCAACGCCGAGAGCGTGCAGAAATCAAGCGCAGGCAGCGGAAACGGCGTACGGCAAACCAGTCCCACCCACCCCTTCCCTCAACGACTATCTGTTCCACCTGTGACAGGGACTGTGGCTCTCATATTGGACTGTTCAGCCACCGAAGGACTCATGTTAAGAGTGGGAGCAAGTCTTCCTCGATTCCGAGGGACTGCCTATGATGATGATGATGGTGATGTTCCTACTGAGTAACAACAATATCACATTAGAACACACCATGTGCTTTCTTTTTTCCCGGCTCAGATCTGGAACTGATGGAATAGCATGCTAGAAGGGTCCCCAAAATCATAAAATTGGAACTGAATATTAATGCCGACAAAGAAGCACTATTGCAGTTTACATATTCACTTCAATTTTGCTAAATGTCTGATTGTTCCAGAAACCTACTTGAATTTGGAGTGTGCATGGTTCAGGATATTGTTTGACATAAATATAGCCAGTCGGCAAATCTTTTATGTTGTCCACGTAAGTCACGCATTTAAAGAATTCAACCTGAGCAAGAGTACAATGAAACATAGAAAGATAGAAACATAGAAATTAGGTGCAGGAGCAGGCCATTCAGCCCTTCGAGCCTGCACCGCCATTCATTAAGATCATGGCTGATCATTCAACCTCAGTACCCCTTTCCTGCTTTCTTTCCTTAGCCCTTGATCCCTTTGGCCGTAAGTGCCGTATCTAACTCCCTTTTGAATATATCTGACGAACTGGCCTCAACAACTTTCTGCGTCAGAGAATTCCACAGTTTAACGACTCTCTGGGTGAAGACGTTTCTCCTCGTCTCGGTCCTAAATGGCTTACCCCTTATTCTTAGACTGTAACCCCTGGTTCTGGAACTCCCCAGAGGCATTCTTCCTACCTCTAACCTGTCCAATCTCGCCAGAATTTTATATGTTTCTATGAGATCCCCCCTCATTCTTCTAAACTCCAGTGGATACAAGCCCAGTTGATCCAGTCACACCTTATATGTCAGTCCTGCCTTCCCAGGAATAAATCTGGTGAATCTTCGCTATACTCCCTCAATAACAAGAACATCTTTCCTCAGATTAGGGGACCAAAACTGAACACAATATTCTAGGTGTGGCCTCACCAAGGCTTTGTACAACTGCAGTAAGACCGCCCTGCTCCTATACTCAAATTCTCTAGCTATGAAGGCCAACATGCCATTTGCCTTCTTCACCACCTGCTGTACCTGCGGCAAACTTTAATGACTGATGTACCATGACACCAGGTCATGGTGCACCTCCCCTTTTCCTAATCTGTCACCATTCAGATAATATTCTGTCTTCCTGTTTTTGCCACCAAAATGGATAACCTCACATTTATCCACATTATACTGCATCTGCCATGCATTTGCCCACTCACCTAACCTGTCCAAGTCACCCTGCAGTCTCTTAGCATCCTGCTCACAGCTCACACCGCCATCCAGCTTAGTGTCATCTGCAAACTTGGCGATATTACAACACATGAGCCTGGAAGTTACACCTTGTCACTTTCTATTAACGACAAACAGTGATATTGTACAAAAGCTAAATATATAGACCATACTTACAGAAGATACTTACACGACGTAAGTTACCGTACCGCCGCTCGTGTGTGTACCAGAGATCGTTTTTCCACCGCCGGTTGTAATCAGAGGGCCGATCGAACTTGAACTGCTTCCCATTCTGCTAACAGCGAGGTCCCTGTAGAAGAGAACAGAAAGGAACCCTCCATGGATAAATTTCTGGCAGTGACTTACCGCCCAGACTCACATCTGACGGATGATGTCCCAGAGTTCCATGCAGCAAATGGTGCCCATGGAACCCAGGGATTGTTCGGGGCTATAGGACAGGTGTAGAGAAGATTGGGTGGAAATTCAGTAAAAATAAGCAAATTCCAGAAAAACATCAAAATGAAAAGCATGTTCATAAATTTCTCACAAAAAAACAGTCAATCAGATCCAGAAAACAGAGCGTACAGGTAAATACAGAAAGTGACGGAGTCTGACTGCTGGGAATTGCTTCATCAGCTGATCACAATCTAGGCCATAACTACTGTTAGCCTCAGTACCTCTTGGGTGAGGGAGGGAAGGCAGTTTAGGGAGAGAGGGGAGTGAAAAATCATACAATGTTACCTTTGTTCAGTGGCTATCTCTCCCTCTCTCTCAACTCTGAGTTAGAAGGTCGTGGGTTCGAGCCCCACTCCAGAACCTTGAGCCCCACAGTCCAGGCCGACTCTCCCAGTGACAGTAATGAGGGAGCGCCGCACTGTCGGAGGGGCAGTACTGAGGGAGTGCCACACTGTCGGAGGGGTAGTACTGAGGGAGCGCCGCACTGTCGGAGGGGCAGTATTAAGGGAGTGCAGCACTGTCGGAGGGGCAGTATTAAGGGAGTGCAGCACTGTCGGAGAGGCAGTACTCAGGGGCTGCAGCACCTTCGGAGGGGCAGTACCGAGGGAGCACCGCACTGTCGGAGGTGTGCTACTGAGGGAGCGCTGCACTGTCGGAGGGGCTGTATTGAGGGAGCGCCGCTCTGTCGGAGTGGCAGCAGTGAGAGAGTGTTGCACTATTGGTTGCGCCATCTTTTGACTGAGACGTTGAACCCAGGGCCCTGACTGCCCTGTCAGATGAATATTAGAGATCCCAGTACACTATTGGAAGAAGAGCAGGGGAGTACTCCCCTGGGTACTGGGGCCAATATTTAACCCTCAACCAACCTCACCAAAACAGAGGATCTGGTCATTATCACATTGCTGTTTCTGGGAGCTTGCTGTGCGCAAATTGATTGCCGCTTTTCCCACATTACAACAGTGACTACACTGCAAAGGTACATCATTGGCTGTGAAGCACTTTGGCCGTCCTCAGGTTGTGAAAGGCACTGTAGAAATGCAAGTCTTTATGGATGGGGTGCTGTGGGATATCGTTTCTGGTTGGAATGGGATGGGGCAACAAACAGAGAGCCTCCCTCTGGTACCCCAATCACCCACCCCGCCATCCGATTGCCTTTACACACTCCCCCAATCCCATCCACCCTCACTTCCACAACTTGCAGCTTATTCCAAATAATCGTCGCCCTTTGAGGTCAGGAATTTCCCCCTTCCCCGAGATCACTCTGTAAAATGACTATTCACCACATCATGCTCCCACTTTCCTGTGTTCAATTAACACTTCCTGCACTCACTTCATCAACCCCAATAATCTTCACCTAGCTGAACCTACCCACTAAACTCTCCCTCTCCCTCTCACTCTCTGTCACCCTCCATCTACCCGCTTCTCTCTCACTTTCTCATTCTCTCTCTCCCTCTACATCTTTCTCTCCCTCTCCATCTCTCTCCATCTCTCTCTCCCCTCTTTGTACATCTCTCCTCCCCACTTACTCCCTTTCTCTCCCTCTCACACTCCTCCTCTACCTCCGTCGATCTCCCCCTCTCTCCCCTCTCTAACTCTCTCTCATTGTCTGTCTACCTCTCATTCATTCTCTCCCTACTTCTCCCTCTCTCTCCCCTCTGTCTATCTCTCCCTCTCTCCCTCCCCCTCTCCCTCTCTCCCTCCCCCTCTCACTCCCCCGCATTCTCTCTCTCCCTGTCACTCTTTCTCTCCCCCCTCCCCCTCCCCTCGCGCCCTCCCCTCTCTCTCCCTCTCCCTCTCCCTCTCCCTCTCTCTCTCTATCTCTCTCTCTCTCTATCCCTCTCTATCTCTCGCTCTCCATCTCTCCCTCTCTATCTCTCTATCTCACCCAAACAGCGAGATAGGGATCAGACTCTCCCCTTCACCGCTGAGTCGGGCTGTATTTAATAGTCGGCACACTCCGACAGTGCAGCACTCCCTCAGTAGCGCACTGGAATGTTTTTTTTGGATCCGTTGCAGAGAATAAATACAACTTTATTGAAGGATTACAATCCTTACACCTTTCTGCAGTTAGAAACAGCACAATACAGAAACCAGAGCGGGTTGAGTTAAGGAGGTATGATACTAACAACCAGAACAAAGGATGAGGAGTTCAAGTTGAAGTAATATACATTCCTTGGGTGCTCCCTTTCTTCATTTTTGAACATTGCAGTTGACAAGTAACGTGGGTTACGATACAAAATTAGGTATTTCACCATTTTGTTCACCACTTTAAAGAAGACTGTTGTAGGAGTACTTCAGTTCTGCACAATTTTTATTTTGGCCACTAAAAATTAATCTTTGAGGCAGTTGATGAGATTATGGGCCCAAGTCTCTGCAGTGTGTCTGGAACCCACGACCTTCTGACTCACAGTCGAGAGAGAGAGTGATACCGACTGAGCCAAGCTGAAACTAGGCTGGGACCATAGAATCATAGAAATTTACAGGGCAGAAGGAGGCCATTTCGGTCCATCGTGTCCGCGCCGGCCGACAAAGAGCCGCACGGCCCTCGGTCAGCAGCCCTGAAGGTTACATATAAACCTATGAACAATGAACAATGGCGGAAAGGTAAAGAGCACCCGGCCCAACCAGTCCACCCCACACAACTGCAACACCCCTTACACTGAAACATTCTACACTCCACCCCAACCGGAGCCATGTGATCTCCTGGGAGAGGCAAAAACTAGATAAAAACCCAGGTCAATTGGGGAAAAATACCTGGGAAAATTCCTCTCCGACCCATCCAGGCGATCGAAACTAGTCCAGGAGATCACCCTGGCTGCATTCGATTCCCTGCAGTACTGACCATTATATCTGCTCCGGCCAACAAGAGGTTATCCAGTCTAATCCCAATTACCAGCTCTAGATCCGTAACCCTGCAGGTTACTGCACTTTAAGTGTCCATCCAACCTTCTCTTAAAAGTGGTGAGGGTTTCTGTATCCACCACTCTTCCAGGCAGCGAGTTCCAGATCCCCATAACCCTCTGTGTAACGAAGTCCCCCGTCAAATCCCCTCGAAACCGTCCACCAACCACTTTAAAACTATGTCCCCTCATAATAGACCCCTCCACCAATGGAAATAGCCCCTTACTATCCACTATGTCCAGCCCCCTTAATATTTTGTACACCTCGATGAGGTCTCCTCTCAACCTCTTCTGTTCCAATGAGAACAAACCCAGCCTATCCAATCTGTGCTCATAACTAAGATTCTCCATTCCAGACAGCATCCCCGTAAATCTCCTCTGCATCCTCTCTGGTACAATCACGTCCTTCCTATAATACGGCGACCAGAACTGCACGCAGTACTCCAGCTGTGGCCTAACTCGTGTTTTATACAGTTCCAGCATAACTTCCCTGCTGTTATGTTCTATGCCTCAGCTAATAAAGGAAAGCATTCCGTATGCCTTTTTAACCATCTTATCTACCTGCTCCCTTTAAGAATCTGTGAAAACACACACAAAGGTCCCTCTGTTCCTCCCCACCTCTCAGTATCCTCCCATTTATTGTGTATTCCCTTGCCTTGTTGCCCCTCCCCAAATGCATCACCTCACACTTTTCCAGAATCAATTCCATATTCCATTTTCCTGCCCGACTGACCAGTGCATCGATATCTAAAGCTTTCCTCCTCACTGTCAACCATACAGACAATTATTGTATCATCTGCAAACTTCTTTATCAGACCCCCGATATTTAAGTCCAAATCATTTATACTACAAAAAGTAAGGGAGCGAGTACTGAGCCCTGCGGCACCCCACTGGAAACAGCCTTCCAGTTGCACAAACACCCCATCAACCATTACCCTTTGCTTCCTGCCACTGAGTCAATTTTGGATCCAATTTGCCCCTCTCCCTTGGATCCCATGGACTTTACGTTTTTGATCATCCTGCCATGGGGGACCTTGTCAAAAGCCTTGCTAAAATCCATGTAGACCACATCAAACACACTGCCCTCATCGACCCTCCTTGTTACCTCCTCAGAGAAAAAGATACGAGGCTATGCAATGGTCAGGGGGTTTCAAGTCAGTCCTGACCCGACAGCCAGGCAAACTGGTTGTGGACTGATGCAAGTTCCATTCCCCCAGCCCACCCCTCACCCTCCTGCTTGTCCATCTGCCCCAGGCCACTCACTCACCAGTGCTCCTTCAGTCAGCTCCCGGCAGCTTCGATGGACTGGTGGAACTTACCGGATCTTTTATAGCACAATGAGCATGGGCCCTCCCTCCCACCCCCTCCAACCCCATTCAGTCGACTGACCAATGGAGAGTTGCAGACACAGAAGGTCGTCACAGCATTGGACACCGGGGAAACAAACAGCCAGGCCGTTCAAAAGTTGCATCATCATTTAGAAAAATTGCACAGCCATCTTCCTCATTTTTTTAACAGCACTTTCTCCAAGTTCCTTTGGCCTCCTGCTCCTTGTGTCAGTGACACAGGGTCCCCTCAGAGTTCACCACAGAAGCCAGCGTTAGTTGGACTTTGCGCAATCAATTTAGCCTCAGGAGCACCAAAAATAAAAGTAACAATTGGTTTTATGAAACAAACAACTCGCATTTCTACAGCACATTTCAGACCTCCGGATGTCCCAAAGTGCTTCACAGCCAGTACTGCTCCTCCGACAGTGCAGCACTCCCTCAGTACTGTCCCTCTGACAGTGCGATGCTCCCTCAGTACTGCCCTGCTGACAGTGCGATGCTCCCTCAGTACTGCCCCTCCGACAGTGCGGGGCTCCCTCAGTACTGCCCTACCGACAGTGCGGCACTCCCTCAGTACTGCCCCTCCGACAGTGCAGCACTCCCTCAGTACTGCCCCTCTGACAGTGCGGGGCTCCCTCAGTACTGCCCCTCCGACAGTGCAGCGCTCCCTCAGTACTGCCCCTCCGACAGTGCAGCGCTCCCTCAGTACTGCTCCTCCGACAGTGCAGCGCTCCCTCAGTACTGCCCCTCTGACAGTGCAGCGCTCCCTCAGTACTGCCCCTCTGACAGTGCAGCGCTCCCTCAGTACTGCCCCTCTGACAGTGAAGCGCTCCCTCAGTACTGCCCCCCAATCAGTGCGGCGCTCCCTCAGTACTGCCCCTCCGACAGTGCAGCGCTTCCTCAGTACTGCCCCTCTGACAGTGCAGCGCTCCCTCAGTACTGCCCCTCTGACAGTGCAGCGCTCCCTCAGTATTGCCCCTCCATCAGTGCGGCGCTCCCTCAGTACTGCCCCTCCGACAGTGAGATGCGCCCTCAGTACTGCCCCTCCGACTGTGCAGCGCTTCCTCAGTACTGCCCCTCCGACAGTGCAGCGCTCCGTCACTACTGCCCCTCCGACAGTGCAGCGCTCCCTCAGTACTGCCCCTCTGACAGTGCAGCGCTCCCTCAGTACTGCCCCTCTGACAGTGCAGCGCTCCCTCAGTACTGCCCCTCCATCAGTGCGGCGCTCCCTCAGTACTGCCCCTCCGACAGTGCGATGCTCCCTCAGTACTGCCCCTCCGACAGTGCGGGGCTCCCTCAGTACTGCCCTACCGACAGTGCGGCACTCCCTCAGTACTGCCCCTCCGACAGTGCAGCACTCCCTCAGTACTGCCCCTCTGACAGTGCGGGGCTCCCTCAGTACTGCCCCTCCGACAGTGCAGCGCTCCCTCAGTACTGCTCCTCCGACAGTGCAGCGCTCCCTCAGTACTGCCCCTCTGACAGTGCAGCGCTCCCTCAGTACTGCCCCTCTGACAGTGCAGCGCTCCCTCAGTACTGCCCCTCTGACAGTGAAGCGCTCCCTCAGTACTGCCCCCCAATCAGTGCGGCGCTCCCTCAGTTCTGCCCCTCCGACAGTGCAGCGCTTCCTCAGTACTGCCCCTCTGACAGTGCAGCGCTCCCTCAGTACTGCCCCTCTGACAGTGCAGCGCTCCCTCAGTATTGCCCCTCCATCAGTGCGGCGCTCCCTCAGTACTGCCCCTCCGACAGTGAGATGCGCCCTCAGTACTGCCCCTCCGACTGTGCAGCGCTTCCTCAGTACTGCCCCTCCGACAGTGCAGCGCTCCGTCACTACTGCCCCTCCGACAGTGCAGCGCTCCCTCAGTACTGCCCCTCTGACAGTGCAGCGCTCCCTCAGTACTGCCCCTCTGACAGTGCAGCGCTCCCTCAGTACTGCCCCTCCATCAGTGCGGCGCTCCCTCAGTACTGCCCCTCCGACAGTGAGGTGCGCCCTCAGTACTGCCCCTCCGACAGTGCAGCGCTTCCTCAGTACTGCCCCTCCGACAGTGCAGCACTCCCTCAGTACTGCCCCTATGACCGTGCGGTTCTCCCTCAGTACAGCCCCTCCGACAGTGCAGCGCTTCCTCAGTACTGCCCCTCCGACAGTGCGGCGCTCCCTCAGTACTGCCCTTCCCACATTGCGGCACTCCCTCACCACTGCCCCTCCGACAGTGCGACACTCCCTCAGTACTGCCCCTCCGACAGTGCGGCGCTCCCTCAGTACTGCCCCTCCGACAGTGCGACACTCCCTCAGTACTGCCCCTCCGATAGTGCGGCGCTCCCTCAGTACTGCCCCTCCGACAGTGCAGTGCTCCCTCAGTACTGCCCCTCTGACAGTGCTGGGCTCCCTCAGTACTGCCCCTCCAACAGTGCAGTGCTCCCTCAGTACGAGCACTGGGCGTGTCGGCCTGGATCAATGGCCTCCGGCGTCTGGAGTGGGGCTCGAACCCATGACCTTATGACCCAGAGGCGAGAGAGAATGTGCTGCCCACTGAGCCACGGCTGACACCCAAGGACATGGAGTGGCGGCGGTTACACAATAAAGGGTATTGATTGGCCATTAACCAAGCGTGAGTCCCTGGGCCATTAAGCAGGTGCGTAGAGTAGGTAAGGGTTTTATGTGACAGCAGAATCACTATTTTTTTTGTATTCATTCACAGGATGTGGTCAGTCCCAGCATTTATTGCCCGTCCCTAATCGCCCCTTGAGAAGGTGGTGGTGAGCCGCCTTCTTGAACCGCTGCAGTCCGTGTGGTGAAGGTGCTCCCACAGTGCTGTTAGGGAGGGAGTTCCAGGATAGTGACCCAGCGACGATGAAGGAACGGCTGATATATTTCCAAGTCGGGATGGTGTGTGACTGGGAGGGGAACGTGGAGGTGGTGGTGTTCCCATGCGCCTGCTGCCCTTGTCCTTCTAGCGGGTAGAGGTCGCGGGTTTGGGAGGTGCTGCCGAAGAAGCCTTGGCGAGTTGCTGCAGTGCATCTTGTAGACGGTGCACACTGCAGCCAGGGGGCGCCGGTGGTTGCATAGAATTTCATCGGATATACGGCACAGGAACAGGCCATTCGGCCAAACCAGTCCGTGCCGGCGTTTATGCTCCACTCGAGCCTCCTCCCGTCTTTCCTCATCGAACTCTCTCAGCATTACCCTCTATTCCCTTCTCCCTCATATGTTTGTCCAGCCTCCCCTTAAATGCATCGATACTATTCGCCTCAACCCCTCCCTGTGGCAGCGAGTTCCACATTCTTACCGCTCTCTGGGTAAAGAAGTTTCTCCTGAATTCCCCATTGGATTTCTGGGTGACAATCTTATATTAACCGGGAGCCAATGTAGGTCAGCGAGCACAGGGGGTGATGGGTGAGCGGGACTCGGTGCGAGTTAGGACACGGGGGCAGCGAGCAAAGGGGGAGATGGGTGAGCGGGACTCGGTGCGAGTTAGGACACGGGCCAGCGAGCAAAGGGGGAGATGGGTGAGCGGGACTTGGTATGAGTTAGCACATGGGGCAGCGAGCACAGGGGGTGATGGGTGAATAGGTCTTGGTGTGAGTTAGGACACGGGGCAGCGAGCACAGGGGGTGATGCGTGAGCGGGACTCGGTGCGAGTTAGGACACGGGGTCAGCGAGCACAGTGGGTGATGGGTGAGTGAGACTCGGTGCGAGTTAGGACACAGGCCAGCCGAGTTTTGGATCACCTCTAATTTACGTGGAGTGAAGGGACCGAGTGTAATGTAGCCAAGTTGCTGCTGATACAAAGATGGGTGAGAAAGCAAGTTGTGAGGAGGACACAAAGAATCTGCAAAGGGATATAGACAGGCTCAGTGAGCGGGCAAACATTTGTCAGATGGAGTATAACGTGGGAAAGTGTGAGATTATCCACATTGGCAGTAAAAATAAAAAAGAAAATTATTATTTAAATGGAGCGAGATTACAAAATGCTGCAATACAGAGGGACCTGGGTGTTCTTGTGCATGAAACGCAAAAGGTTAGCATACAGGTACAGCAATTAATCAGGAAGGCAAATGGAATGTTGGCCTTTATTGCAAGGGGGATGGAGTATAAAAGCAGAGAAGTCCTGCTACAACTGTACAGTGTATTCGCAAGGCCACAGCTGGAGTACTGCGTACAGTTTTGGTCTCGGTATTTAAGGAGGGATATATTTGCATTGGAGGTTGTTCAGAGAAGGTTCACGAGGTTGATTTCTGAGATGAAGGGGTTGTCCTATGAAGAAAGGTTGAGCAGGTTGGACCTGTACTCATTGGAGTTTCGAAGAATGAGAGGTAATCTTATTGAAACATACAAGATACTGCGGGGGCTCGACAAGGTGGATGAGAGAGAATGTTTCCCCTCGTGGGGGAATCTAGAACTAGGGGACACAGTTTAAGAATAAGGTTTAAAACTGAGATGAGGAGGAATTTCTTCTCTCAGAGGGTCGTGAATCTGTGGAATTCTCTGCCCCAGTGAGCTATGGAGGCTGGGTCATTATATATATACAAGGCGGAGATAGACAGATCTTTGAACGATAACGGAGTCAAGAGTTCTGGGGAGCGGGCGGGGAAGTGGAGCTGAGCCCAAGATCAGATCAGCCATGATCTTATTGAATGGAGGAGCAGGTTCGAGGGGCCGAATGGCCGACTCCTGCTTCTATTTCTTATGTTCTTATGATTGATCGGATAGGCTGGGGTTGTGTTCTTTGGAACAGAGGAGGCTTAGGGGAGACCTGATTGAGGTATATAAAATTATGAGGGGCCTGGATAGAGTGGATAGGAAGGACCTATTTCCCTTAGCAGAGGGGTCAACAACCAGGGGGCATAAATTTAAAGTAATTGGGGGTAGGTTTAGAGGAGATTTGAGGGGAAATGTCTTCACCCAGAGAGCGGTGGGGGTCTGGAACTCACTGCCTGAAAGGGTGGTAGAGGCAGAAACCCTCACCACATTTAAAAAGTACTTGGATGTGCACTTGTAACCTACAGGACTACGGACCGAGAGCTGGAAAGTGGGATTAGGCTGGGTAGCTCTTGGTCGGTCGGTGCGGACACGATGGGCTGAAATGACCTCCATCCGTGCTGTAAATTTGTATGTTTCTATGACAATGGGGCACTGGAGCATTGGGCCACTGGGGCACTGAGGCATTGGGGCACTGGCATACTGGGGCAGTGGGACAATGGGGCGCTGAGGGACAGGGACACTGGGGCACTGGGGCAGAGGGGCACTGAGGCATTGGGGCACTGGGGTACAGGTGCACTGGTACAATGGGGCGCTGAGGGACAGGGGCATTGGGGCACTGGGGCAGAGGGGCACTGGGGCATTGAGGCATTGGGGCGCTGGGGCACTGGGACAATGGGGCGCTGAGGGACGGGGCATTGGGGCACTGGGGCAGAGGGGCACTGGGGTACTGAGGGACAGGGGCACTGGGGCACTGGGGCAGTGGGGTACTGTGGGACATGGGCACTGGGGCACAGGGGCACTGGGGAACTGAGGGACAGGGGCACTGGGGCACTGGGGCACTGAGGGAAAGGGGCACAGGGGTACTGAGGGAAAGGGGCACTGGGGTACTGAGGCACAGGGCTACTGTGGCACTAGGGCAGTGGGGTACTGAGGGAAAGGGGCACTGGGGCACAGGGGCACTGAAGGATAGGGGCACTGGGGCACAGGGGCACAGGGGCACTGGGGTACTGAGGGACAGGGGCACTGGGGCAAAGGGGCACTGAAGGAAAGGGGCACTGGGGCACAGGGGCACTGATGGGCAGGGGCACTGGGGCACTGAGGGACAGGGGCACTGAGGTATTGAGGGACAGGGGCACTGGGGGACAGGGGCACTGAGGCACTGGGGCACTGAGGCACTGGGGTAATGGGGGACTGAGGGACAGGGGCACTGCGGCACTGTGGCACTGGGCACTGGGGCACTGGGGACAGGGGTCATCATCATCATAGGCAGATACTCGGAATCGAGGAAGACTTGCTTCCACTCTTAAAATGAATCCGTAGGTGGCTGTGCAGCCCAATACGAGAGCCACAGACTCTGTCACAGGTGGGGCAGATCGTTGTTGAGGTAAGGGGTGGGTGAGACTGGTTTGCCGTACACTCTTTCTGCTTCATTTCTGCAGCGATGAGACTCGAGGTGGTCAGTACCCTCCCGGATGCACTTCCTTCACTTAGGGCAGTCTTTGGCCAGGGACTCCCAGGTGTCAGTCGGGTTGTTGCACTTTATCAGGGAGGCTGTGAGGGTGTCCCTTGTAACGTTTTCTCTGCCCACCTTTGGCTCATTTGTCGTGAAGGAGTTCCGAGTAGAGCGCTTGCTTTGGGAGTCTCGTGTCTGGCATGCGGACAATGTGGTCTGCCCAGCGGAGCTGATCAAGTGTGGTCAGTGCTTCGATGTTGGGGATGTTGTCCTGGCCGAGGACGCTGATGTTGGTGCGTCTGTCCTCCCAGGGGATTTGTAGGATCTTGCGGAGACATCGTTGGTGGCATCTCTCCAGCGAGTTGAGCTATCTGCTATACATGAGCCATACACGTGTGCGGGTATTACTACAGCCCTGTAGACCATGAGCTTGGTGGCAGTTTTGAGGGACTGGTCTTCAAACACTCTTTTCCTCAGGTGGCCGAAGGCTGCACTGGCGCACTGGAGGCGGTGTTGAATCTCGTCATCAATGCTGGCTCTTGTTGATAAGAGGCTCTCGAGGTACGGGAAGAGGTCCACGTTGTCCATGGCTGCGTCGTGGATCTTGATGACTGGGGAGCAGTGCTGTGCGGTGAGGACAGGCTGGTGGAGGACCTTTGTCTTACGGATGTTCAGCGTAAGGCCCATGCTTTCATATGCCTCAGTAAATACGTCGATCATGTCCTGGAGTTCAGACTCTGGATGCGTGCAGACGCAGGCGTCGTCAACGTACTGTAGCTCGACGACAGAGGTTGGGGTGGTCTTGGACCTGGCCTGGAGATGGCGAAGGTTGAACAGGTTCCCACTGGTTCTGTAGTTTAATTCCATTCCAGTGGGGAGCTTGTTGACTGTGAGGTGGAGAATGGCATCGAGGAAGATTGAGAAGAGGGTTGGGGCGATGATGCAGCCCTGTTTGACCCAGTCCAGACGTGGATTGGGTCCATGATGGATCCGTTGGTAAGGATCACGGGTCTCTTTTTCTGAAGCATGGCAAAAGGCAGGCCATTTGTCTACAGACAAAGAAGCAGGCCGTGTGCTTTGCCCAAGGGAAGTAAAGTGTACCTTCATTATTGTAACATCATTGTATCTGTTGTAACGAAGTAGATCTGCAGATAGCTGGGGACTGCTGTTTCTCTGATAGATGTGCATGTGTGTATGTTTAATAAACTATTCCAAATTGTTATTAAAGTATTGGTCTTACTGTCAATTTAATGCCAGAGATTTAGAAATTTAACAAAATTGGGGCTCGTCCAGGATCTGTCGAGATAGCTTTTGATCATTCTTTTGAACAATTGGAAATCCTAGGAGTTGCGATTCTAACCTGTGTCGTGAAGTGTAAACTATAAACTTTTCATCGGGGAGGAGAGGCCTATCTGAAGCCGCTGGAAGTGTTCCGATCGCAGTTGGGGGCGGGCATTGGGGCACTGGGTTATTGGGGTACTGGGGCAATGGGGTACTGGGGCACTGGGGCACTGGGGCATCCGGGTACTGGGGCACTGGGGCACTGGGGCACTGGGACACTGGGGTACTGGGCACTGGGGCACTGGGGTACTGGAGCACTGGGGCACTGGAGCACTGGGGCACTGGTGTACTGGGGCACTGGGACACTGGGTCACTTGGGTACTGGGGCACTGGGGTACTGGGGCACTGGGACACTGGGGCACTGGGACACTGGGTCACTTGGGTACTGGGGCACTGGGACACTGGGGCACTGGGGCACTCGGGCACTCGGGTACTAGGAATCCTCTCTCTGCGATATAAAACCCTGCGGTGTGCGAGGATGAGGGTATTTTTGAAAATACTTCCCTCTACATTCTTCTTTCCCTCCTGCCCTCTTCCCTCCCCCTAGCCCCCCACCATCCCCCAACGCACCCCCCACACCCCAAACCAGTCCTCTCCCATCCTCTTCGCTAGGCCCTGCCTGTGGCTAGGATACGGGTGCCCAGGTGCCTAATGACCCATTGGCACATCGCCCCCTCCCCCAACACCCCACTCCCACTGAGCAGACATTCCTTTAACCCCCAGTCTGTACAAAGTCTGTTCGGTTTCAGGGCGCCCACAAGAAGATAAGAAATAGAAGCAGGAGTTGGCCACATGGCGCTTTGAGCCAGCTCCGTCATTCAATCAGGTCACAGCTGAACTTCAACCTCAACTCCACTTTCCCGCCCAATCCCTTGATTCCCCGAGAGTCTAAAAATCTATCGATCCCAACCTTGAATATACTCAACGACTGAGCCTCCATAGCCCTCTGGGGCAGAGAATCCAAAGATTCACCACCCTCTGAGTGAAGAAATTCCTCCTCAACTCCGTCCTAAATGACCGACCTCTTATTCCAAGACTGTGTGACCCCTGGTTCTAGACTCCCCAGCCCGAGGGAAACATCCTTCCTGCATCTCCCTGTCAATCCCCCTCAGAATCTTACACGTTTCAATGATATCACCTCTCATCTTCTAAACTCCAGAAAGTATAGGCCCACTGAAGGAAATCCTTATTAGTCAGGAAATTGTATTGGGGAAATTGATGGGATTGAAGGTCGATAAATCCCCAAGGCCTGATAGTCTGCATCCCAGAGGACTTAAGGAAGTGGCTCTAGAAATAGTGGATGCATTGATGGTCATTTTCCAACATTCTATGGATACTGGATCAGTTCCTATGGATTGGAGGGTAGCGAATGAAACCCCACTTTTTGAAAAAGGAGGGAGAGAGAAAACGGGTAATTCTAGACTGGTTAGCCTGACATCGGTGATGGGGAAAATGTTGGAATCAATTATTAAATATGTAATAGCAGCACATTTGGAAAGCAGTGACAGGATCGGTTGAGTCAGCATGGATTTATCAAAGGGAAATCATGCCTAACAAGTCTTCTAGAATATTTTGAGGATGTAACTAGTAAAGTGGATAAGGGAGAACCAGTGGATGTTGTGTATTTGGACTTTCAAAAGGCTTTTTACTAGGTCCCACACAAGAGAATAGTGTGCAAAATTAAAGCACATGGTATTGGGGGAAATGTATTGACGTGGATAGAGAACTGGTTGGCAGACAGGAAGCAAAGAGTAGGAATAAACGGGTCCGTTTCAGAATGGCAGGCAGTGTTGGGACCCCAGCTATTTACAATATACATTAATGATTTAGATGAAGGAATTGAATGTCATATCTCCAAGTTTGCAGATGACACTAAGCTGGGTGGCAATGTGAGCTGTGAGGAGGATGCTAAGAGACTGCAGGGTGACTTGGACAGGTTAGGTGATGGGCAAATTCATGGCAGGTGCCATATAATGTAGATAAATGTGAGGTTATCCACTTTGGTGGTAAAAACAGGAAGGCGGAATATTATCTGAATGGTGACAGATTAGAAAAAGGGGAGGTGAAACGAGACCTGGGTATCGTGGTACATCAGACATTGAAAGTTGGCATACAGGTACAGCAGGCGGTGAAGAAGGCAAATGGCATGTTGGCCTTCATAGCGAGAGGATTTGAGTATAGGAGCAGGGAGGTCTGACTACAGTTGGTGAGGCCACACCTTGAATATTGTGGACAGTTTTGATCTTCTAATCTGAGGAAGGACATTCTTGCTATTGAGGGAGTGCAGCGAAGGTTCACCAGACTGATTCCCGAGATGGCAGGACTGACATATGAAGAAAGACTGGATCAACTCGGCTTATATTCATTGGAATTTATAAGAATGAGAGGGATCTCATAGAAACATGTAAGATTCTGACGGGACTGGACAGCTCAGATGCAGGAAGAATGTTCCCGATGTTGGGGAAGTCCAGAACCAGGGGTCACAGTCTAAGGATAAGGGGTAAGCCATTTAGGACCGAGATGAGGAGAGACTTCTTCACTCAGAGAATTGTGAACCTGTGGAATTCTCTACCACAGAAAGTTGTCGAGGTCAGTTTGTTCGATATATTCAAAAGAGAGTTAGATGAGGCCCTTCCAGCTAAAGTGATCAAGGGATATGGAGGGAAAGTAGGAATGGGGTACTAAAGTTGCCTGACCAGCCATGAACATATTGAATGGTGGTGCAGGCTCGAAGGGTCGAATGGCCTACTGCTGCACATATTTTCTATGTTTCTATGCTTCTATTTTACTCAATCTCTCCTCATAGACTCCCCTCTCATCACAGGAATCAATCTGGTGACCCTTCCTTGCACCGTGTCCAAGGCAAGTATATTCTTCCTTTGATAAGGAACCACAGAAATATTCTGACACAGGAGGACATTCGGCCCATCGTGACCATCAATCCTGCCTTGATCCAAGATGGACAGTCTCCGGTGCGTGAGGAGGTTGGGCGATGGCTAGCGATCCGGAGCGAGAAACCCTGGCTGGTTTTTCCCCCCACTCCTGACGTGCACTGCCCCCCTGACCCCTCCGCTATCTGTGGCCTGAGATCACAGCCCCGACTGGGGGCGGAACTCAGGGGGTCTACCCAGGTTTCTCATCCTGGCACCATGGCAGGCGGTGAATCTGCCCGCTGTGCCAACCGGGGAGAGTGAGGGGGCAGCCCCCATTCCATCGCTGATGTGCCAGGCCGGGCAACTGCGCAGATTGGCACCGCTGCCTCTGGAATGTTGTTCTCTGGGAGAGGGTGCTGAGGAGTCGCGGGCACCCGGGGGCATGGCTAAACCGTCACCCTGCCACGCACACCCACAGTGGCAGAACTCACAACTTGGCTCAGTGGGTGTCTCTTGCCTCTGAGTCAGAAGGTCGTGGGTTCAAATCCCACTGCAGAGACTCGAGCCCCATAATCCAGGCTGACTCCCCGTGCAGTACTGAGGGAGCCCCGCAAGGTGGGAGGGGAATTAATGAGGGAGCCCCGCACGGTTGGAGGGGCAGTACTGAGGGAGCACCGCACTATCAGAGGGGCAGTACTGAGGGAGCACCGCACTGTCGGAGGGGCAGTACTGAGGGAGCACCGCACTGTCGGAGGGGCAGTACCGAGGGAGCACCGCACCGTCGGAGGGGCAGTACTGAGGGAGTGCGGCGTTGTCGGAGGGCAGTACTGAGGGAGCGCCGCACAGTCGGAGGGGCAGTACTGAGGGAGCGCTGCACTGACGGAGGGGCCATATTGAGGGAGCGCTGCACTGTCGGAGGTGCCATTTTTAGGATGAGACCTTTTAAAGATCTCAGGGCACTACTGGAAGAAGAGCAGGGGAGTTCTCCCCGGTGTCCTGGGGCCAATATTTATTCCTCAACCAACTTCAATAAAACAGATGATCTGGTCATTATCACATTGCTGTGCGTGGGAGCTTGCTCTGAGCAAATTGGCTGCCGCGTTTCTCACATTACAACAGTGACTACACTGCAAAGGTACTTCATTGGCTGTGAAGCACTTTGGCCGTCCTCAGGTTGTGAAAGGCGCTATAGAAATGCAAGTCTTTATGGATGGGGTGCTGTGGGATATCGTTTCTGGTTGGAATGGGATGGGGCAACAAACAGAGAGCCTCCCTCTGGTATCCCAATCACCCACCCCGCCATCCGACTGCCTTTACACACTCCCCCAATCCCATCCACCCTCACTTCCACAACTTGCAGCTTATTCCAAATAATCATCGTCCTTTGAGGTCAGGAATTTCCCCCCTTCCCCGAGATCACTCTGTAAAATGACTATTCACCACATCATGCTCCCACTTTCCTGTCTTCAATTAACACTTCCTGCACTCACTTCATCAACCCCAATACTTACGCCCCTCTCTCTCTCTCTCGCTCTGTCTTTTACTCTCTCTCTCATTCTCCCTCTCATTCTCCCTCTCATTCTCTCTCTCATTCTCTCTCTTCTCCTCTCTCTTCCTCCTCTCTATCTCTATCTCTGCCCCCTCGATCTCTCCCTCCTCTATCTCTCCCTCCCTCTATCTCTCTCCCTTCCTGGTCTCTCCCTCCCTCCATCTCTCCCTCCCCTCCTCTCTCTCTCCCACCCTCTCTCTATCTTGCCCCCGCTCTCCCTCTCTCCCTTTCCCCATCTCTCTCTCTCGCTCCCTCCGTCTCTCCCTCCCTCCCTCTCTCTTGCTCCCTCCCTCCCTCTATCTCGCCCCCTCTCCCACCCTTTCTCCCCTCCCCTCTCTGTCTCTCCCTCCCTCCCTCACTTTCTCTCTCCCTCCCTCCCTCTTTCTCTCCCTCCCTCCCTCTTTCTCTCCCTCCCCCCCATCGCTCGCCTCCCTCTCCGCTCTGTGTCCTTGAACGTGTCACGGTTGCCCCGCTCCATGGGCACTTCTCCACGCACAGCTCTCCGCTTCCACCGTATTTGGTCTGGCTTCCACCCTGCACACCCTTGGGGAGGGAAGGCAGGAAAGGAGGCAAGTAAGAAGGAAAGAAAGGCTTGCATTTCTATAGCGCCTTTCATGACCACCGGACGTCCCAAAGTGCTTCACAGCCACTGAAGTACTTTTGGAGTGTGATCACTGTTGTAATGTGGGAAACGTGGCAGCCAATTTGTGCACAGCAAGCTCCCACACACAGCAATGTGATAATAACCAGATCCTCTGTTTTAGTGAAGTTGGTTGAAGGATAAATATTGACCCAGGACACTGGAGAGAACTCCCCTGCTCTTCTTCCAATAGTGTCCTTGGATCATTGAGATCCATCTCTGAGGGGAGGCGGGGCTCTTGGTTCAATGTCTCATCCAAAAGACGGCACCTCCGATAGTGCAACACTCCCTCGGTACTTCCCCTCCGACAGTGCGGCATTCCCTCAGTACTTCCCCTCCGATAGTGCAACACTCCCTCAGTACTGCCCCTCCGATAGTTAAGATGCTCGCGAACCAGTGTACACAGCTCCTCATATGACTTATCTGTGGGTTTCACTGGAGCCAGAAGATTCTTCATGAGGCTGTAGGTCGGTGCCCCGCAGACTGTGAGGAGGACCGCTCTCCTTTTTGCAGCGCTTCCTTCGCCGTCCAACTCGTTGGCTACAAAGTACTGGTCTAGCCATTCGACATAGGCTTCCCAGTCCTCACCCTCTGAGAACTTCTCCAGGATGCCCACAGTTTGCTGCACCTTTACGTTGGATTCGAATTCTCGTCACCAGTTATTGTGCTCCTAATACAGATGAGGCTGCACACAGGGAAGTTAAAGTAACAGTGACCTCAGTCTTTAATAAGACACTCCAGAGTGAGGAACAGGCCTGAGCGGCTGGCTTATATACAGCGCTCCCAAGAGATGCTGGGATCCCTTGGGACTTCAGGGGATTGAGCTCCCTGGTGGCGGAACATGGGAGTGCATGCTTTACAGATACACAACACACTGAGCCATGGCTGACACTGAACAGCTCTGGCGACATCGTGTATGTGGGGCCTGAAGGCAGACTGACCCAGTCCATCCAATGAGACACTGTGTAAATGGAGCCTATAGAGACAGACTTGGTTACTGACAGAGTCCGATTCAGAAAGACATCAATGCAGAAATAGACAGCACTGCAGGTTAAAATTATTCCTTTTCCACATGCTTGCTGGTTTACAAGGATCTCTGAGAAAGATAATGGAGCCATTTTATTCCGACTCAGCATGACTTTGTTAAAATGACTTCCTCTCATAGCAACCAGCAAACTGACAATCTGATAGGGTGCAGCATGGCTCCAGTGAGATCGAGCTAACCTTCATCTTAGTTGAAAAACAATCAGGCCCATGTTTAAGCTGCATGTTATCTGAAGTTGGCAGGGTACTTTTTATTCTTTTGCTGCCCACGAGCTCATACTCTGAGTGGAGATGTTCAAGCCCTGGAACACTTGAGTCAAGAAGCAGTGTGTCCATTGACACCGCTGTGTCAGCCAATGAATTGCATTGTGGCAGCCGTTAGCGTTCCACCTCCTTCCTCCTCTGGTTCCCAACAACACGGTTCCGAGTAAGCACGAGACACTTGATGGTGGAATACGTGGACCAGACGATCAAGAAACGGCTGAGCGCACTGGATACAGCAAAGGCTACTGCCCCCGACAGCATCCCGGCTATCGTGCTGAAGACTTGCTCCAGGACTAGCCGAGGTGGCTCACTGCCACCTTCTCGAGGGCAATTAGGGAATGGCAATAAACGCTGGCCTCGCCAGGGACGGCCACATCCCATGAACCAATAAAAAATAGACTTTATTAATGACTGGACTTTCGGTTTCTGTATCTTTCAAGCCCGCTGATGTTCTGTTGAAAACGGTGATCCTTTATACACCATATTTGTCTTTATCATATCCTTTGAAGACTATCTCTTCATGGAAACACTTTTATTTGTTTACTTCAAAGCTACTCCCTCAGTACTGCTCCTCCGACAGTGCAGCTCTTCCTCAGTACCACCACTCCAACAGTGCAGCGCTCTTTCAGTACCGCCACTCCGACAGTGCGGCGCTCCCTCAGTACTGCCCCTCTGACAGTACGGCACCTGCTCCGTACTGCCCCTCCGACAATGCGGCGCTCACTCAGAACTGCCCTTCCGACAGTGCGAGACTCCCTCAGTACTGCCCCTCCGACAGTGCGAGACTCCCTCAGTACAGCCGCTCCGACAGTGCAGCGCTCCCTCAGTACTGCCCCTCCGACAATGCGGCGCTCCCTCAGTCCTGCCCCTCCGACAGTGCAGCACTCCCTCAGTAATGCGCAGGTAGTGTTGGCCTGGATAAAGTGTCTGGAGTGGGTCTCGAACCCACGATCTTCTGACTGAGAGGCACTACAGATACTCACTGAGCCACGGCTGACACTGTACAGCTCCGGCGACATCGTGTATGTGGGGCCTGAAGGCAGACTAACCCAGTCCATCCAATGAGACACTGTGTAAATGGGGCCGATAGAGACAGGCTTGGTTACTGACAGAGTATGATTCAGAAAGACATAAATGCAGAAATAGACAGCACTACAGTTTAAAATCATTCCTCTTCTACATGCTTGCTGGTTTGCAAGGTTCTCTGAGAAAGTTAATGGAGCCATTCAATTCCGACTCAGCATGACTTTGTTAAAATTACTTCCTCTCATAGCAACCAGCAAACTGACAATCTGATAGGGTGCAGCATGGCTCCAGTGAGATCGAGCTAACCTTCATCTTAGTTGAAAAACAATCAGGCCCATGTTTAAGCTGCATGTTATCTGAAGTTGGCAGGGTACTTTTTATTCTTTTGCTGCCCACGAGCTCATACTCTGAGTGTAGATGTTCAAGCCCTGGAACACTTGAGTCAAGAAGCAGTGTGTCCATTGACACCGCTGTGTCAGCCAATGAGTTGCATTGTGGCAGCCGTTAGCGTTCCACCTCCTTCCTCCTCTGATTCCCAACAACACGGTTCCGAGTAAGCACGAGACACTTGATGGTGGAATACGTGGACCAGACGATCAAGAAACGGCTGAGCGCACTGGATACAGCAAAGGCTACTGCCCCCGACAGCATCCCGGCTATCGTGCTGAAGACTTGCTCCAGGACTAGCCGAGGTGGCTCACTGCCACCTTCTCGAGGGCAATTAGGGAATGGCAATAAACGCTGGCCTCGCCAGGGACGGCCACATCCCATGAACCAATAAAAATAGACTTTATTAATGACTGACTTTCAGTTTCTGTATCTTTCAAGGCTGCTGAAGTTCTGTTGAAAACCGTGATCCTTTATACACCATATTTGACTACATCATATCCTTTGAAGACTATCTCTTCATGTAAACACTTTTAGTTGTTTACTCCTGTTAAGTATGCACTGTTTAACGAAGCAAGGTACAACCTTGGCTCTGCTTTATTTAGGCCAAAGTGCCTGACTCTCAAAATGGCTGGCCTTTTATACCTGAGCAGCACCATGTGCGTGCTGCTCCGTGGTCTCCAACAATGATGCCATCTGGTGGCTACAAACAGAATGTACATACATGACACTAAGCCGCTCTGAGATCTTATCACAGTCTTTCACAGATTGAGACGGTCTGCTGCTTTGCACTCCCGGGTTGATCGTCTCAGTTCGATTCCAGCTTTGGGTGAGTGTGCGGGGTCTGTTGTGGCTGATGGCTGGATGACTGACTTGTTGCGGGTGTCAGTGGCCATGTCAGGAATTGCAAGTCTATTTTTATTAAACAGGTCCGTGATGGAAATTCCGGGTCACTGATGACCCTCGAGTCCGCTGAAGACTGCTGGTAGGTTGGTTGGTCGTCGATGGTTTCTTCGTCCCACTGTTCTGGCTCGTCTGTGTGCCTCAGCTGTGTCTGATCCATGTGTTTCCTGCAAGTTTGCCCATTTTTGAGCTTAATAGCAAATACTCTGTTGCCCTCCTTGGCCATGACTGTACCAGCGATCCATTTGGGACCCTGACCATAGTTCAACACATACACAGGATCATTAAGAGAAATCTCGCGTGACACAGTTGTGCGATCATGGGACCGTTGTTGACTTTGTCTTCTGTATTCAATATGATTATTTAAATCCAGGTGTACCAGAGATAGCTTGGATTTAAGACCTCTTTTCATCATGAGTTCAGCAGGCGAGACCCCTGTGAGTGTGTGGGGTCTTCTCCTGTAACTCAGCAGTATGCAGGACAAGCGGGTCTGCAGTGACCCTTGGGTTACTCTCCTCAGGCTTTGCTTGATAATTTGTACTGCACGTTCAGCTTGCCCGTTGGACGCAGCCATAAACGATGCTGACCTTACATGTTTCACAAACTCCTGAAACTCCTGACTGGTGAAGCACGACCCATTGTTGCTCACCACCATGTCAGTCAGACCATGTGTCGCGAACATGACATTGAGATTCTCTATGGTTGCCGACGACATGCTGGATGACATGATTATGCATTCTATCCACTTCGAATAAGCATCCACCACCAGTAAAAACATCTAGCCCTGGAAGGAACCTGCAAAATCTAGATGGATCCTGGACCAAGGTTTGGATGGCCACGACCACAGACTATGCAGCGATTCGACTGGTGCTTTGCTGAGCTGCATGCAAGTGTTGCACTGATGCACGCATGCTTCCATCTCAGAATCAATTCCTGGCCACCATACATGAGACCTGGCGATGGCCTTCATCATCACTATCCCAGGATGTGTGCTGTGTAACTCACGCATGAACTTCTCTCTCCCTTTCTTGGGCATTACAACGCGATTGCCCCACAATATGCAATCTGCTTGAATAGACAGTTCATCTTCGCAACAAATGTACGGTTTGGCCTTCTCGCACATTTGCTTAGGTATGGCAGACCAATCCGCTTTGAGGATGCAACCCTTTACCACCGATAAAATAGGGTCCTGGCTGGTCCAGGTCTTAACTTGTTGAGCAGTGACAAGGGTTCCTTCACTCTCAAAGCATCCATGATTAACATTAGATCCACCGGTTGTGGTGTTTCCACCTCCGGTGTGGGCAACGGCAACCGCCTCAAAGCATCGGCACAATTCTCTGTGCCAGGTCTGTGACGAATGACATTATCATAGTCAGATAATGTCAGCGCCCATCTTTGGATGCGGGATGAAGCGTTGGTATTGATACCTTTGCTCTTGGAAAACAATGAAATGAGCGGCTTGTGATCAGTCTCTAATTCGAACGTCAGACCGGACAGGTATTGATGCATCTTTTTACACCGTACACACACGCTAAAGCTTCTTTTACGACCGTGCTGTAGGCTCTTTCTGCTTTAGACAAACTTTTGGATGCATACACGACAAGTTGAAGTTTCCGCGACTCATTGGCTTGTTGGAGTATGCAACCAATTCCATATGATGATGCGTCACAGGCCAAAACTAAGTGTTTACATGGGTCATAATGTACCCGCAGCTTGTTCGAACAAAGCAGATTGGTGGCTTTCTCGAAAGCTCTGTCTTGCGATGCGCCCCACACCCAGTTGTCGCCTTTTCTCAATAGCATGTGCAGTGCTTCTAGTAAGGTGCTCAACTTAGGTCGCAAGTTACAAAAGTAGTTGAGTAGACCCAGGAACGAACACAGCTCCATCACATTCTGCGGCTTGGGTGCATTCTTGATGGCCTTGGTTTTCACATCAGTCGGTCTGATGCCATCAGCGGCGATTTTCCTACCGAGGGATTCGACCTCCGGTGCCATGAAGACACACTTCGAGTGTTTAAGTCTGAGTCCCACTCTGTCCAAACGCAGTAGAATCTCTTCCAGGTTGTTCAAATGTTCCTTGGAGTCACGACCGATGATCAGGATGTCATCTTGGACCACGACAGTTCTGGGAATGGACTTCAGTAGACTTTCCATGTTCCTTTGGAATATTGCTGTAGCCGAGCGAATTCCGAAAGGATACCTGTGGTAAATAAACAGTCCTTTGTGCATGTTAATGCACGTAAGTCTCTTCGACACCTCGACCAACTCCTGTGTCATATAGGCCGACGTGAAGTCCAGTTTTGTGACCAACTTCCCTCCGGCTAGTGTCGCAAACAAGTCATCAGCCTTTGGTAATGGGTACTGATACGGATAAAGGGTACTGGAAAAATGGGGCTGGTCCATTCATTCAATTCGACCAGTGATATGATCCTTTCACGCTGGAGTCTGTCCAGTTCAATTTTGACCTTCTCCCTCATCATATGTGGCACTGCCCGAGCTTTATGATGGACAGGTCTTGCATTTGAGCTCACATGGATCTGCACCTTGGCTCCCGTGAAGTTGCCGATACCTGGTTCGAACAGTGAGGGGAACTTGCTCAATACTTGGGCACATATATATTCCTCCAATGACAATGCCTTTATGTCGTTCCAGTTGTATCTGATTTTCTCCCACCTGCTCCTGCCGAGCAGCGTTGGGCCATTGCCTGGAACAATCAATAGCGGTAACACTTGACCGCACCGTTATATAACACATTGAACATTAAAATGTCATGGCCAGCTACCGAAGGTAAACAAAAAGGCTAATGGAATGCTGGCCTTTATATCGAGAGGACTAGATTACAAGGGGTGAGAAGTTATGCTGCAGCTGTACAAAACCCTGGTTAGACCACTCCTGGAGTACTGTGAGCAGTTCTGGGCACCACATTACAGAAAGGATATATTGGCCTCGGAGGGCGTGCAGCGTAGGTTTAGCAGAATGTTTTCCTTGGAACAGAGGAGGTTGAGGGGAAACCATATTGAGGTGTATAACATTATGAGGGGCCTGGATAGAGTGGATAGGAGGGACCCATTTCCCTTAAGAGAGAGGTCAACAACCAGGGAGCACAGATTTACAGTAATTGGTCGGGGGTTTAGAGGTGATTTGAGGGGAAATGTTTTCACCCAGAGGATGGTGTGGGTCTGGAACTCACTGCCTGAAAGGGTGGTAGAGGCAGAAACCCTCACCACATTTAAAGTGCTTGGATGTGCACTCGAAGTGCCGTAACCAACAGGGCTACGGACCAGGAGCTGGAAAGTGGGATTAGGCTGGGTAGCTGTTTGTCGGCCGGCGCAGACATGTTGGACCAAAATGGCCTCCGTCCGTGCTGTAAATTTCTACGATTTCTATGAATGCTATCCGGAGTCCAAGGGCTAAGTTGCGCGGAGAGATTACACAAACTAGGGTTGTATTCCCTGCAAGTTAGAAGGATGAGGGGTGATCTGATGAAAGTTTTCAGGATATTAAGGGGAACAGATCGGGAATATAGAGAGAAACGTTTCCACTGGTTGGGTATTCTAGGACTAGGGGCACATTGTCTAAACATCAGACGCAGCACTGTCGGCGGGGCAGTACTGAGGGAGTGCCGGACTGTCGGAGGGGCAGTACTGAGGGAGCGCCAAACTGTCGGAGGGGCAGTACTGAGGGAGCGCCACACTGTCGGAGGGGCAGTACTGAGGGAGCGCCACACTGTCGGAGGCGCAGTACTGAGGGAGCGCCGCATTGTCGGAGGGGCAGTACTGAGGGAGCGCCGCACTGTCGGAGGGGCAGTACTGAGGGAGCGCCGCACTGTCGGAGGGGCAGTACTGAGGGAGCGCCGCACTGTCGGAGGGGCAGTACTGAGGGAGTGCTGTACTGTCGGAGGGACAGTACTGAGGGAACGCCGCACTGTCGGAGGGGCAGTGCTGGCTGTGAAGCACTTTGGGACGTCCGGAGGTCTGAAATGAGCTGTAAAAATGCGAGTTGTTTGTTTCATAAAACCAATTGTTACTTTTATTTTTGGTACTCCTGAGGCAAAATTGATCGCGCAAAGTCCAACTAACGCTGGCTTCTGTGGTGAACTCTGAGGGGACCCTGTGTCACTGACACAAGGAGCAGGAGGCCAAAGGAACGTGGAGAAAGTGCAGTTAAAAAAATGAGGAAGATGCCTGTGCAATTTTTCTAAATGATGATGCAACTTTTGAACGGCCTGGCTGTTTGTTTCCCCGGTGTCCAATGCTGTGACCACCTTCTGTGTCTGCAACTCTCCATTGGTCAGTCGACTGAATGGGGTTGGAGGGGGTGGGAGGGAGGGCCCATGCTCATTGTGCTATAAAAGATCCGGTAAGTTCCACCAGTCCATCGAAGCTGCCGGGAGCTGACTGAAGGAGCACTGGTGAGTGAGTGGCCTGGGGCAGATGGACAAGCAGGAGGGTGAGGGGTGGGCTGGGGGAATGGAACGTGCATCAGTCCACACCCAGTTTGCCTGGCTGTCGGCTCAGGACTGACTTGAAGCCCCCTGACCATTGCATAGCCTCGTATCTTTTTCTCTGAGGAGGTAACAAGGAGGGTCGATGAGGGCAGTGTGTTTGATGTGGTCTACATGGATTTTAGCAAGGCTTTTGACAAGGTCCCCCATGGCAGGCCGATCAAAAACGTAAAGCCCATGGGACCCAAGTGAGAGGGGCAAATTGGATCCAAAAGTGGCTCAGTGACAGGAAGCAAAGGGTAATGGTTGACGGGGTGTTTGTGCGACTGGAAGGCTGTTTCCAGTGGGGTTCCGCAGGGCTCAGTACTCGCTCCCTTACTTTTTGTAGTATAAATGATTTAGACTTAAATGTAGGGGGTCTGATAAAGAAGTTTGCAGATGATACAATAATTGTCTGTATGGTTGACAGTGAGGAGGAAAGCTTTAGACTGCAGGAAGATATCGATGCACTGGTCAGTCGGGCAGGAAAGTGGAATATGGAATTGATTCCGAAAAAGTGTGAGGTAATGCATTTGGGGAGTGGCAACAAGGCAAGGGAATACACAATAAATGGGAGGATACTGAGAGGTGGGGAGGAACATGGGGACCTTGGTGTGTGTTTCCATAGATCCTTAAAAGTAGCAGGTAGATAAGGTGGTTAAAAAGGCATACGGAATGCTTTCCTTTATTAGCTGAGGCATAGAATATAAGAGCAGGGAAGTTGTGCTGGAACTGTATAAAACACGAGTTAGACCACAGCTGGAGTACTGCGTGCAGTTCTGGTCACCGTATTATAGGAAGGACGTGATTGCACCAGAGAGGGTGCAGAGGAGATTTACGAGGATGCTGCCTGGAATGTACAATCTTAGTTATGAGGACAGGCTGGGTTTGTTCTCATTGGAACAGAGGAGGTTGAGAGGAGCCCTCATTGAGGTGTACAAAATATTGAGGGGACTGGATATAGTGGATAGTAAAGGGCTATTTCCATTGGTGGAGGGGTCTATTATGAGGGGACATAGTTTTAAAGTGGTCGGTGGAAGATTTAGAGGAGATTTAAAGGGGGGCTTTGTTACACAGAGGGTTGTGGGGATCTGGAACTCGCTGCCTGGAAGAGTGGTGGATACAGAAACCCTCACCACTTTTAAGAGATGGTTGGATGGGCACTTAAAGTGCAGTAACCTGCAGGGTTACGGACCTAGAACTGGTAATTGGGAATAGACTGGGTAACCTCTTGTTGGCCGGAGCAGATATAATGGTAAGTACTGCAGGGTCTCGAATACGGCCAGGGTGATCTCCTGGACTAGTTTTGATCGCCTGGATGGGTCGGAGAGGAATTTTCCCAGATATTTTTCCCCAGTTGGGCCTGGGTTTTTATCTGGTTTTTGCCTCTCCCAGGAGATCACATGGCTCCGGTTGGGGTGGAGTGTAGAATGTTTCAGTATAAGGGGTGTTGCAGTTGTGTGGGGCGGACTGGTTGGGCTGGGTGCTCTTTGCCTTTCCGCCATTGTTCATTGTTCATTGGTTTATATGTAACCTTCAGGGCTGCTGACCGAGGGCCGTGCGGCTCTTTGTCGGCCGGCGCGGACACGATGGACCGAAATGGCCTCCTTCTGCCCTGCAAATTTCTATGATTCTATGGTCCCAGCCTAGTTTCAGCTTGGCTCAGTCGGTATCACTCTCTCTCTCGACTGTGAGTCCGAAGGTCTTGGGTTCCAGACACACTGCAGAGACTTGGGCCCATAATCTCAGCAACTGCCTCAAAGATGAATTGTTGGTGGCCAAAATAAAAATTGTGCAGAACAGAAGTACTCCGACAACAGTCTTCTTTAAAGTGGTGAACAAAATGGTGAAATGCCTAATTTTGTATCGTAACCCACGTTACTTGTGAACTGCAATGTTCAAAAATGAAGAAAGGGGGCACCCAAGGAATGTGTATTACTTCAACTTGAACTCTTCATCCTTTGTTCTGGTTGTTAGTATCATACCTCCTTAACTCAACCCGCTCTGGTTTCTGTATTGTGCTGTTTCTCATTACAGAAAGGTGTAAGGATTGTAATCCTTCAATAAAGTTGTATTTATTCTCTGCAACGGATCAAAAAACATTCCAGTGCACGACTGAGGGAGTGCTGCACAGTCGGAGTGTGCCGACTATTAAATACAGCCCAACTCGGCAGTGAAGGGGAGAGTCTGATCTCCCTCTCGCTGTTTGGGTGAGATAGAGAGATAGAGAGGGAGAGATGGAGAGCGAGAGATAGAGAGGGATGGAGAGAGAGAGAGAGAGAGAGAGAGAGAGAGAGAGAGAGAGAGAGAGGGAGAGATGAAGAGTGAGAGGGAGAGGTAGCGAGAGGGTGAGAGGGTGAAGGGAGGGGGAGAGAGAGGGTGAGAGAGGGGGAAGAGAGAGGGGGAGAGAGAGAGAGAGGGGGAGAGAGTGAAAGAGAGATAGAGAGAAAGGGAGAGAGAGGGGAGGGAGAGAGAGAGGGTGAGAGTGAGAGAGAGCGGGAGAGGGAGCGGGAGAGAGGGAGAGATAGAGAGAAGGGAACAGATGGAGATCGAGAGGGAGTGGTGGAGAGAGGGGGAAAGGAGAAGAGCAGTGGAGAGTGAGAGAGAGGGGGAGAGATAGACAGAGGGGAGCGAGAGGGAAAGGGAGGGAGAGAATGAATGAGAGGTTGAGAGGGAGAGAGAGAGAGGGGAGAGAGGGGGAGATAGAGGGAGATAGAGGAGGAGAGTGAGAGGGAGAGAAAGGGAGAGAGAGTGAGGAGGAGAGATGTGGAAAAAGGAGAGAGAGAGATGGAGAGAGATGGAGAGGGAGAGAGAGATTGAGAGGGTGAGAGAGAGAGGGCGGGAGATAGAGGGAGACAGAGATGGAGAGGGAGAGGGAGAGTTTAGCGGGTGGGTTCAGCGAGGTGTAGAGTATTGGAGTTGATGAAGTGAGTGCAGGAAGTGTTAATTGAAGACAGGAAAGTGGGAGCATGATGTGGTGAATAGTCATTTTACAGAGTGGTCTCGGGGAAGGGGGGAAATTCCTGACCTCAAAGGGCGACGATTATTTGGAATAAGCTGCAAGTTGTGGAAGTGAGGATGGATGGGATTGGGGGAGTGTGTAAAGGCAGTCGGATGGCGGGGTGGGTGATTGGGGTACCAGAGGGAGGCTCTCTGTTTGTTGCCCCATCCCATTCCGACCAGAAACGATATCCCACAGCACCCCATCCATAAAGACTTGCATTTCTATCGCGCCTTTCACAACCTCAGGACGGCCAAGCACTTCACAGCCAATGATGTACCTTTGCAGTGTAGTCACTGTTGTAATGTTAGAAACGCGGCAATCAATTTGCGCACAGCAAGATCCCACAAACAGCAAAGCGATAATGAAAATTTAATCTGTTTTGGTGAGGTTGGTTGAGGGATAAATATTAGCCCCAGGACACCGGGGAGAACTCCCCTGAGCTTCTTCCCATAGTGCCTTAGGTTCATTAAGATCCATCTGGGAGGGCAGTCAGGCCCCTGGGTTCAACATCTCATCTAAAAGATGGCAACACTCCCTCAGTACTGCCTCGCTGACAATGCGGCACTCCCTCAGTACTGCCCCTCCGACAGTGCGGCGCTCCCTCAGTACTGCACCTCCGACAGTGCAGCGCTCCCTCAGTACTGCCCCTACAACAGTGCGGCGCTCCCTCAGTACTGCCCCTCCAACAGTGCGGCACTCCCTCAATACTACCCCTCCAACAGTGCGGCACTCCCTCAGTACTGCCTCTCCGACAATGCGGGATGCCCTCAGATCTGTCCCTCGGACAGTGCGGTGCTCCCTCAGTACTCCCCTTATGACAGTGCGGCGCTCCCTCAGTAATGCCCCTCCGACAGTGCGGGGCTCCCTCAGTACTGCCCCGACGGCAGTGTGGCGCTCCCTCAGTACTGCCCCTCCGACCGTGCGGTGCTCCCTCAGTACTGTATCTGGGAGAGTCGGCCTGGACTGTGGGACTCAAGGTTCTGGAGAGGGGCTCGAACCCACGACCTTCTAACTCAGAGGTGAGAGAGAGGGAGAGTTAGCCACTGAACAAAGGTAACCTTGTATGATTTTTCACTCCCCCCTCTCCCTAAACTGCCTTCCCTCCCTCGCCCAAGAGGTACTGAGGCTAACGGCAGTTAGGGCCTCGATTGTGATCAGCTGATGAAGCAATTCCCAGCAGTCAGACTCCGTCACTTTCTGTATTTACCTGTACGCTCTGTTTTCTGGATCTGATTGACTGTTTTTTTGTGAGAAATTTATGAACCTGCTTTTCATTTTGACATTTTTCTGGAATTTGCTTATTTTTGTTGAATTTCCACCCAACCTTCTCTACACCTGTCCTGTAGCCCCTAACAATTCCTGGGTTCCATGGGCACCATTTGCTCCATGGAACTCTGGGACATCATCCGTCAGATGTTAGTCTGGACGGTAAGTCACTGCCAGAAATTTATCCATGGAGGGTTCCTTTCTGTTCTCTTCTACAGGGACCTCGCTGTTAGCAGAATGGGAAGCAGTTCAAGTTCGATCGGCGGTATAACTACAACCGGCGGTGGAAGATCGTTTGGCGGTTCAAACACAATCGGCGGTAATAATACAACCGGCGGTAATGTAAGTTACGTGTAAGTATCTTCTATAAGTATCTTCCATATATTTAGCTTTTGTACAATATCACTGTTTGTAGTGAATAGAAAGTGACGGGGTGTAACTTCCAGGTTCATGTGTTGTATTTTCACTGTACTCTTGTTCAGGTTGAATTATTTAAATGCGTGACTTACGTGGACAACTCGAAAGATTTCCCTCCTGACTATTTTAATGTCAAATGATATCCTGAATAATGCACACTCCTAATTCCAGCAGATTTCTGGAAAAATCAGACATTTAGCAAGATTTAAGTGAATATATAAACTGCAATAGTGCTTTTGTGTCCGCATTAATATTCAGTTCCAATTTAGGATCTGGGGGATTCCCGCTGAGATTAGACATGGGGACCCTTCTATCTTGTCATTCCACCAGTTCCAGATCTGAGCCGGGCTGTAGTTATAGTAAAAGAAAGCACATGGTGTGTTCTAATGTGATATTGTTGTTACTCAGTAGGATCATCATCATCATCATCATAGACAGTCCCTCGGAATCGAGGAAGACTTGCTCCCACTCTTAACATGAGTCCTTAGGTGGCTGAACAGTCCAATATGAGAGCCACAGTCCCTGTCACAGGTGGGACAGATAGTTGTTGTGGGAAGGGGTTGGCTGGGACTGGTTTGCTGCACGCTCTTTCCGCTGCCTGCGATTGATTTCTGCATGCTCTCAGCGACAATACTCACGGAGCTCAGCGCCCTCCCGGATGCACTTCCTCCACTTAGGGCTGACTGGTCTTTGGCCAGGGACTCCCAGGTGTCAGTGGGGATGTTGCACTTTATCAGGGAGGCTTTGAGGATGTCCCTGTAACGTTTCCTCTGCCCACCTTTAGCTCGTTTGCCGTGAAGGAGTTCCGTGTAGAGCGCTTGCTTTGGGAGTCTCGTGTTTGGCATGCAAACAATGTGGCCTGCCCAACGGAGCTGATCAAGTGTGGTCAGTGCTTCGATGTTGGCCTGGTTGATAATTATGTAATGAACTACTATTTCGCATTCCGTTTGGTTGTAGGAAGGCAGTGTTTTAAGACATCCTTGCTCCTGTACTCAAATCCTCTCGCAATGAAGGCCATATTAATGATATCATATTAAAATCCACCTCCAACACTTTTAATATTAGATGTGACAAAATAAGACTGTTTAAGCTCACTCACCACCCAGAGACTTTAGCGCAAATTTCCTTAGGCGTCTATTTGGGGTGGGGGAGGTGTGACGGGGGCAGATTTCGGGCAAGGTGGAACTTCCGTCACCCCATAAGTGTGGACCTGACTCCATCCTAATTGCTGGGATGTGGAACATGTGACTATTGGGTTGGTGCCCACGTCATTCCTGGCACCACTGGGCACAGACTCCATGAAATTCAGAGCGGGGGCTGCACACAGCAGTCGTGGGATGTCCTGAAGAAATTAAACGTTTGCTGCTTTTGTTAAATAGGTCAGTTTCTGTACAAGAATCCATCACTTTGAGATGAATTGCAGTGGGGAAACATAAGAACATAAGAACATAAGAAATAGGAGCAGGAGTAGGCCATACGGCCTCTCGAGCCTGCTCCGCCATTCAATACGATCATGGCTGATCCAATCATGGACTCAGGTCCACTTCCCTGCCCGCTGCCCACAAACCCTTATCGTTTCAGAAACTGTCTATTTCTTTCTGAAATTTATTCAATGTCCCAGCTTCCACAGCTCTCTGAGGCAGAGAATTCCACAGATTTATAACCCTGAGAGAAGAAATTTCTCCTCATCTGGGTTTTAAATGGGCGGCCCCTTATTCTAAGATTATGCCCTCTAGTTCTAGTCTCCCCCATCAGTGGAAACATCCTCTCTGCATCCACCTTGTCAAGCCCCCTCATAATCTTATACATTTCGATAAGATTATCTCTCATTCTTCTGAATTCCAATGAGTAGAGCCCCAACATGCTCAATCTTTCCTTACCAGTCAACCCCCTCATCAGCAGAATCAACCTGGTGAACCTTCCATGAACTGCCTCCAAAGCAAGCATATCCTTTTGTAAATATGGAAACCAAAACTGCACGCAGTATTCCAGGTGTGGCCTCACCAATATCCTGTCAGAAGACCTCACTGCTTTTAATAAAAGGAAAAGGAGGTGGGGTAGCATTGCTGGTTAAAGAGGAGATTAATGCAATAGTTAGGAAAGACATTAGCTTGGATGATGTGGAATCTTTTTGGGTAGAGCTGCAGAACACCAAAGGGCAAAAAAAGTTAGTGGGAGTTGTGTACAGACCTCCAAACAGTAGTAGTGATGTTGGGGAGGGCATCAAACAGGAAATTAGGGGTGCATGCAATAAAGGTGCAGCAGTTATAATAGGTGACTTTAATATGCACATAGATTGGGCTAGCCAAACTAGAAGCAATACGGTGGAGGAGGATTTCCTGGAGTGCATAAGGGATGGTTTTCTAGACCAATATGTCGAGGAACCAACTAGGGGGGAGGCCATCTTAGACTGGTGTTGTGTAGTGAGAGAGGATTAATTAGCAATCTCATTGTGGGAGGCCCCTTGGGGAAGAGTGACCATAATATGGTGGAATTCTCATTAGGATGGAGAACGAAACAGTTAATTCAGAGACCATGGTCCAGAACTTAAAGAAGGGTAACTTTGAAGGTATGAGGCGTGAATTGGCTCAGATAGATTGGCGAATGATACTTAAGGGGTTGACTGTGGATGGGCAATGGCAGACATTTAGAGACCGCATGGAAGAATTACAACAATTGTACATTCCTGTCTGGCGTAAAAATAAAAAAGGGAAGGTGGCTCAACCGTGGCTATCTTGGGAAATCAGGGATAGCATTAAAGCCAAGGAAGTGGCATACAAATTGGCCAGAAATAGCAGCGAACCTGGGGACTGGGAGAAATTTAGAACTCAGCAGAGGAGGACAAAGGGTTTGATTAGGGCAGGTAAAATGGAGTACGAGAAGAAGCTTGCAGGGAACATTAAGGTGGATTGCAAAAGTTTCTATAGGTATGTAAAGAGAAAAAGGTTAGTAAAGACAAACGTAGGTCCCCTGCAGTCTGAATCAGGGGAAGTCATAACGGGGAACAAAGAAATGGCAGACCAATTGAACAAGTACTTTGGTTCAGTATTCACTAAGGAGGACACAAACAACCTTCCGGATATAAAAGGGGTTAGAGGGTCTAGTAAGGAGGAGGAACTGAGGGAAATCTTTATTAGTCGGGAAATTGTGTTGGGGAAATTGATGGGATTGAAGGCCGATAAATCCCCAGGGCCTGATGGACTGCATCCCAGAGTACTTAAGGAGGTGGCCTTGGAAATAGCGGATGCATTGACAGTTATTTTCCAACATTCCATTGACTCTGGATCAGTTCCTATCGAGTGGAGGGTAGCCAATGTAACCCCACTTTTTAAAAAAGGAGGGAGAGAGAAAACAGGGAATTATAGACCGGTCAGCCTGACCTCAGCAGTGGGTAAAATGATGGAATCAATTATTAAGGATGTCATAGCAGCGCATTTGGAAAATGGTGACATGATAGGTCCAAGTCAGCATGGATTTGTGAAAGGGAAATCATGCTTGACAAATCTTCTGGAATTTTTTGAGGATGTTTCCAGTAAAGTGGACAAAGGAGAACCAGTTGATGTGGTGTATTTGGACTTTCAGAAGGCTTTCGACAAGGTCCCACACAAGAGATTAATGTGCAAAGTTAAAGCACATGGGATTGGGGGTAGTGTGCTGACATGGATTGAGAACTGGTTGTCAGACAGGAAGCAAAGTGTAGGAGTAAATGGGTACTTTTCAGAATGGCAGGCAGTGACTAGTGGGGTACCGCAAGGTTCTGTGCTGGGGCCCCAGCTGTTTACATTGTACATTAATGATTTGGACGAGGGGATTAAATGTAGTATCTCCAAATTTGCGGATGACACGAAGTTGGGTGGCAGTGTGAGCTGTGAGGAGGAAGCCATGAGGCTGCAGAGTGACTTGGATAGGTTAGGTGAGTGGGCAAATGCATGGCAGATGAAGTATAATGTGGATAAATGTGAGGTTATCCACTTTGGTGGTAAAAACAGAGAGACAGACTATTATCTGAATGGTGACAGATTAGGAAAAGGGAAGGTGCAACGAGACCTGGGTGTCATGGTACATCAGTCATTGAAGGTTGGCATGCAGGTACAGCAGGCGGTTAAGAAAGCAAATGGCATGTTGGCCTTTATAGCGAGGGGATTTGAGTACAGGGGCAGGGAGGTGTTGCTACAGTTGTACAGGGCCTTGGTGAGGCCACACCTGGAGTATTGTGTACAGTTTTGGTCTCCTAACTTGAGGAAGGACATTCTTGCTATTGAGGGAGTGCAGTGAAGATTCACCAGACTGATTCCCGGGATGGTGGGTCTGACCTATCAAGAAAGACTGGATCAACTGGGCTTGTATTCACTGGAGTTCAGAAGAGTGAGAGGGGACCTCATAGAAACGTTTAAAATTCTGACGGGTTTGGACAGGTTGGATGCAGGAAGATTGTTCCCAATGTTGGGGAAGTCCAGAACCAGGGGTCACAGTCTAAGGATAAGGGGTAAGCCATTTAGGACCGAGATGAGGAGAAACTTCTTCACCCAGAGAGTGGTGAACCTGTGGAATTCTCTACCAGAGAAAGTAGTTGAGGCCAATTCACTAAATATATTCAAAAGGGAGTTAGATGAAGTCCTTACTACTCGGGGGATCAAGGGGTATGGCGAGAAAGCAGGAAGGGGGTACTAAAGTTTCATGTTCAGCCATGAACTCATTGAATGGCGGTGCAGGCTAGAAGGGCTGAATGGCCTGCTGTTGCACCTATTTTCTATGTTTCTATGTTTCTATACTCCATCCCCTTTGCAATAAAGACCAAGATTCCATTGGCCTTCCTGATCACTTGCTGTACCTGCATATTATCCTTTTGTGTTTCATGCACAAGTACCCCCAGGTCCCACTATACTGCAGCATTTTGCAATCTTTCTCCATTTAAATAATAACTTGCTCTTTGATTTTTTTCTGCCAAAGTGCATGACCTCACACTTTCCAACATTATCCTCCATCTGTCAAATTCTTGGCCACCCACTTAGCCTGTCTATATTCTCCTGCAGCCTCCGTATGTCCTCCTCACACATTATCCTTCCTCCCATCTTTGTATCGTCAGCAAACTTGACTACATTACACTCAGTTCCCTCTTCCAAGTCATTAATTTAGATTGTAAATAGTTGGGGTCCCAGCACTGATCCCTGCGGTTCCCCACGCATTACTGATTGCCAGCTAGAGAATAAACCATTTAGCCCGACTCTCTGTTTTTCCTTTGTCAGCCAATCTTCTATCCATGCTAATATATTATAATGAGTAGAGGCCCAAGTTGCTCAACCTTTGCGCATAAGCCTACCCCCTCATCCCCGGGATCAACCAAGTGAACCTTCTCTGAATGTCTTGCAAAGCAAGTATATCCTTTCGTAAATATGGAAACCAAAACTGCACGCAATATTCCAGGTGTGGCCACACCAATACCCTGTATAACTGTAGCAAGACTTCCCTGCTTTTATACTCCAGCCCCTTTGCAATAAAGGCCATGATTCCATTAGCCAAGATCACTTGCTGTACCTTTTGTGTTACATGCACAGATACCCCCAGGTCCTGCTAGGACCCTGGCCTTTTACAATTTGAAAGCCTTTGATGGCCTGTACCCCAGGAGCCGCTACTGCCTCGTGTTGATAATGAAGCAAAAGCAGGATTGACTTCATTACCACATCTCAAGTACCCACCCCAAAATGCGTCTGACATTATAGGGCTCAATTTTCCCCGGTCATTTGTCCAATTCTTTTGGCGCGTGCCACTTTTTTTGATGTAAGTTTCAAAAAATTAAAGTTTCCCCAAGGAATCTGTGCCAGCGTAACTGAGTTAGTTACCATTTTTTTTAGGCTCGTTATTTTATTCGTGCTAACCCGATGTCTGCGCCTGTTTTAGTGAATTATGGAAGTTTGCCCCCCAAAAATGTCTCCTCGGTCGGCGTATCTGACCACTCCCGAAAAGCCTTCTGGTGAGTTATGAAAAAGCAGCACACGTTGAAAAATCGGCGCAGAAAGAAGCCATTGTTTTTCAGCGAGGTTTTGGGGGGAGTCATTTAGAATTCAGCAGAGGAGGACAAATGGTTTAATTAGGAGGGGGAAAATAGATTTCAATAGGGAGCTTGCCGGGAACATAAAAACTGACTGCAAAAGCTTCTATAGATATGTGAAGAGAAAAAGTTTAGTGAAGACAAACATAGGTCCCTTGCAGTCGGACTCAGGTGAATTTATAATGGGGAACAAAGAAATGGCAGACCGATTGAACAAATACTTTGGTTCTGTCTTCACGAAGGAAGACACAAATAACCTTCCGGATGTACTTGGGGACTGAGGGTCCAGTGAGAAGGAGGAACTGAAGGATATCCTTATTAGGCGGGAAATTGTGTTAGGGAAATTGATGAGATTGAAAGCTGATAAATCCCTGGGGCCTGATTGTCTGCATCCCACAGTACTTAAGGAAATGGCCCTTGTAATAGTGGGTGCATTGGTGATCATTTTCCAACAGTCTATCGACTCTGGATCAGTTCCTATGGACTGGAGGGTAGCTAATGTAACACCACTTTTTAAAAAGGGAGGGAGAGAGAAAATGGGTAATTATAGACCGGTTAGCCTGACATCAGTAGTGGGGAAAATGTTGGAATCAATTATTAAAGATGAAATAGCAACGCATTTGGAAAGCAGTGACCGGATCGGTCCAAGTCAGCATGGATTTATGAAAGGGAAATCATGCTTGACAAATCTTCTGGAATTTTTTGAGGATGTAACTAGTAGAGTGGACAAGGGAGAACCAGTGGATGTGGTGTATTTGGACTTTCAAAAGGCCTTTGACAAGGTCCCACATAAGAGATTGGTGTGCAAAATCAAAGCACATGGTATTGGGGGTAATGTACTGGCGTGGATAGAGAATTGGTTGGCAGACAGGAAGCAGAGAGTCAGGATAAACAGGTCCTTTTCGGAATGGGAGGCAGTGACTAGTGGAGTGCCGCAGGGCTCAGTGCTAGGACCCCAGCTCTTTACAATATACATCAATGATTTGGATGAAGGAATTGCAGTAAGACCTCCCTGCTCCTATACTCAAATCCCCTAGGTATGAAGGGCAAAATACCATTTGCCTTCTTCACCGCCTGCTTTACCTGCATGCCAACTTTCAATGAATAATGAACCATGACACCCAGGTCTCGTTGCACCACCCCTTTTCCTAATCTGCCGCCATTCAGATAATATTCTGCCTTTGTGTTTTTGCCCCCAAAGTGGACAACCTCATATTTATCCACATCATACTGCATCTGCCATGCATTTGCCCACTCACCGAACCTGTCCAAGTCACCCTGCAGCATCTTAGCATCCCCCTCACAGCTGACACCGCCACCCAGTTTAGTGTCATCTGCAAACTTGGAGATATCTTTAATAATTGACTCCAACATTTTTCCCACTACTGATGTCAGGCTAACTGGTCTATAATAACCCATTTTCTCTCTCCCTCCTTTTTTAAAAAGTGGTGTTACATTAGCTACCCTCGAGTTCATAGGAACTGGTCCAGAGTCAATAGACTGTTGGAAAATGATCACCAATGCAACCACTATTTCTTGGGCCACTTCCTTAAGTACTCTGGGATGCAGACGATCAGGCCCCGGGGATTTATCAGCCTTCAATCCCATCAGTTTCCCAAACACAATTTCCCGCCTAATAAGGATTTCCTTCAGTTGCTCCTTCTCACTAGACCCTCAGTCCCTGAGTATTTCTGGAAGGTTATTTGTGTCTTCCTACGTGAAGACAGAACCAAAGTATTTGTTCAACTGGCCTGTCATTTCTTTGTTTCCCCATTATAAATTCTCCTGAATCTGAGTGCAAGGGACCTACATTTGTCTTCACTAATCTTTTTCTCTTCACATATTTATAGAAGCTTTTGCAGTCAGTTTTTATGTTCCCGGCAAGCTTCCTCTCATATTCTATTTTTCTCCTCCTAATTAAACCCTTTGTCCTGCTCTGCTGAATTCTAAATTTCTCCCAGTCCTCAGGTTTGCTACTTTTTCTGGCCAATTTGTATGTCTCTTCCTTGGATTTAACACTATCCTTAATTTCCCTTGTTAGCCATGGTTGAGTCACCTTCCCCATTTTGTTTTTACTCCAGACAGAAATGTACAATTGCTGAAGTTCATCCATGTGATCTTTAAATGTTTGCCATTGCTTATCCACCGTCAACCCTTTAAGTATCCTTTGCCAGTCTAGTCAAATCAATTCATGCCTCATGTCGTCGAAGTTACCTTTCCTTAAGTTCAGGACCCTAGTTTCCGAATTAACTGTGTCACTCTCCACCTTAATAAAGAATTCTACCATATTATGGTCACTCTTCCACAAGGGGCCTTGCACAACAAGATTGCTAATTAGTCCCTTCTCATTACATATCACCCAGTCTAGGATGGCCAGCTCTCTAGTTGGTTCCTCGACATATTGATCCAGAAAACCATCCCTAATACACTCCAGAAAATCCTCCTCCACCGCATTGCCATCAGTTTGGTTTGCCAATCAATATGTAGATTAAAGTCGCCCATGATAACTGCTGTACCTTTATTGCACACATCCCTTATTTCTTGTTTGATGCTGTCCCCAACCTCACGACTACTGTTTGGTGGTCTGTACACAACTCCCACTAGCATTTTCTGCCCTTTGGTCTTCCACAGCTCCACCCATACCGATTCCACATCATCCAGGCTAATGTCCCTCCTTACTATTGCATTTGTTATGTATTGTCCAGGTACATTAAATGTATAAGTACAATGGTTTGCCACAGAGGGCGCTGTGGTGGGAGACCTGAAAGTACCTGCAAGACAGAGTATAAAAGGCTGCCCACCACCTGAGAGGCACTCTGGAGTTGCACAATAAAGGACTAAGGTCACAGCAGTTACTACAACACCAGACCATGTGGAGTCAGTGATGTGAGTGCTACATACATTACATTGGCGACAAGGACAATGACGAACTTCATGCAACCATGGCTACTCTGGGCTCGCTAATGGATTTTACGGTCGGCAATGATTGGGAGGCCTTTACGGAAAGGCTTGAGTACTACTTCACAGCAAATGACCTGACGGGGGGCACGGACGCACTGAGAGAGAAGCGTAAGGCGATATTGCTTTCCAGTTGTGGCGATGAGGTTTACTGTCGCATCAGGGATTTTATGGCACCCGCGAGCGCCAGGGACAAGTCATATGAGGAGCTGATCGCACTCATTTGTGACCAACTGTAACCGAAGGAGACCATCCTCACGGCCAGGCACAAATTCTACCACCACTGCAGACCTAAACGCCAGGATGTCACCAAATATGCTGCGGACCTCAGGAGACTCGCGGTGCCGTGTGATTTTGGCACACACCTTGACAAGGCGTTGCGAGACGTTTTTGTTATGGGGATTGGCCATGAGGGGCTCCTTCACAGGCTGCTATCCCATGAACCTACAGTCAACCTGAAGCAAGCCATCACCATCAGCCGGGTATTTATGACCTCGACTTGTAGCACCAAGCAGATGTTCCCCCACACAGTCTCAAACCCGGCAGGCGCTGTCCACAGGACAAAACTGCAGAACGTGGCTCTGCCCAGGGCAGAGAGCACGGACCTCGGGGTCCTGGAACTCAGAGTCCACCGAGGGGGGCTAATCGAGTAGCACCATGCTGGCGCTGCGGAGGAAGCCATGGGGCTCACCGGTGCAGGTTTGCGGAGTACACGTGCAATACCTGCCACACGAAAGGCCACCTTCAGCGTATGTGGAAAAGAAACCTGACTCACCGTGTGGCTGAGGAGATGGGGGATGATCTATTATCCAGCGAGGAGCAGGCAGAAGAAGATGATGCGTTTGGACTGTATACGTGTACCGGCGATTTGGCCCCAGTGATTATGGAAGTCAAGGTTAACGGAGTCCCAGTGAGTATGGAAGCGGTCACTGGATCGGGTCCGTCGTTGATGAGCCAGAGAACTTTTGATAAACTGTGGATTAACCCAGCTGCACGACCCAAGCTGGTCCCGGTCACGGCGAAGCTGCGTACCGACACGAAGGAACTGATGCCTGTTCTTGGCAGAGCGGATGTGCAGGTATCCCACGGGGGCGAGACGCGCGGTTTACCTTTGTGGATCATTGCAGGCGATGGGCCGACGCTACTCGGCAGGAGATGGATGGGGACGGTGCGTGGGAGCTGGGAAGACTTCACTCCTCCACAGACCGCTGTCTCCCGGGTTCCCAAAGAGCAGCGCCGACCGAGCTGGAGGGGAAAGAAGCCACACACAGACGAGCAGACCCTGGAAGAGCAGGCGGTGAATGGCAAACCCATCGACGGCCGACAAATCGGGGGCGGGGGGGTGGGGGCGTGCGGAGAAAAAGTCGGGTGTCGGTGGTGGTGGCTATGGCAGCCGCAGGAGAGGCAGCAGTTACTGGGACAACAGCGGTGGTGGTGGCTGGAACGGCAGGAGAGGAGGTTACAGCGGTGGCTGGAACGGCAGGAGAGGAGGTTACAGCGGTGGCTGGAACGGCAGGAGAGGAGGTTACAGCGGTGGCTGGAACGGCAGGAGAGGAGGTTACAGCGGTGGCTGGAACGGCAGGAGAGGAGGTTACAGCGGTGGCTGGAACGGCAGGAGAGGAGGTTACAGCGGTGGCTGGAACGGCAGGAGAGGAGGTTACAGCGGTGGCTGGAACGGCAGGAGAGGAGGTTACAGCGGTGGCTGGAACGGCAGGAGAGGAGGTTACAGCGGTGGCTGGAACGGCAGGAGAGGAGGTTACAGCGGTGGCTGGAACGGCAGGAGAGGAGGTTACAGCGGTGGCTGGAACGGCAGGAGAGGAGGTTACAGCGGTGGCTGGAACGGCAGGAGAGGAGGCTACAGCGGTGGCTGGAACGGCAGGAGAGGAGGTTACAGCGGTGGCTGGAACGGCAGGAGAGGAGGTTACAGCGGTGGCTGGAACGGCAGGAGAGGAGGTTACAGCGGTGGCTGGAACGGCAGGAGAGGAGGTTACAGCGGTGGCTGGAACGGCAGGAGAGGAGGTTACAGCGGTGGCTGGAACGGCAGGAGAGGAGGCTACGGCGGTGGCTGGAACGGCAGGAGAGGAGGTTACAGCGGTGGCTGGAACGGCAGGAGAGGAGGTTACGGCGGTGGCTGGAACGGCAGGAGAGGAGGTTACGGCGGTGGCTGGAACGGCAGGAGAGGAGGCTACGGCGGTGGCTGGAACGGCAGGAGAGGAGGTTACGGCGGTGGCTGGAACGGCAGGAGAGGAGGTTACGGCGGTGGCTGGAACGGCAGGAGAGGAGGTTACAGCGGTGGCTGGAACGGCAGGAGAGGAGGTTACGGCGGTGGCTGGAACGGCAGGAGAGGAGGTTACGGCGGTGGCTGGAACGGCAGGAGAGGAGGTTACGGCGGTGGCTGGAACGGCAGGAGAGGAGGTTACAGCGGTGGCTGGAACGGCAGGAGAGGAGGCTACAGCGGTGGCTGGAACGGCAGGAGAGGAGGCTACGGCGGTGGCTGGAACGGCAGGAGAGGAGGTTACGGCGGTGGCTGGAACGGCAGGAGAGGAGGTTACAGCGGTGGCTGGAACGGCAGGAGAGGAGGCTACAGCGGTGGCTGGAACGGCAGGAGAGGAGGCTACGGCGGTGGCTGGAACGGCAGGAGAGGAGGTTACAGCGGTGGCTGGAACGGCAGGAGAGGAGGTTACGGCGGTGGCTGGAACGGCAGGAGAGGAGGTTACAGCGGTGGCTGGAACGGCAGGAGAGGAGGTTACGGCGGTGGCTGGAACGGCAGGAGAGGAGGTTACAGCGGTGGCTGGAACGGCAGGAGAGGAGGTTACAGCGGTGGCTGGAACGGCAGGAGAGGAGGTTACGGCGGTGGCTGGAACGGCAGGAGAGGAGGTTACAGCGGTGGCTGGAACGGCAGGAGAGGAGGTTACGGCGGTGGCTGGAACGGCAGGAGAGGAGGTTACAGCGGTGGCTGGAACGGCAGGAGAGGAGGCTACAGCGGTGACAGGTATGACCCGGGAGAACGCGACAAGTTTTATTTTGAAGATATTTCCAGTGACGGGTTTCTTTCTCCACACGTATAATCGCACATCGATCCAGCCTCTCTTGAAGCTGCTACTGCTTTGCTATGTGTTACTTCCCTTACATCTACATCATTTACCCGAAGGATGCAATCATTCACCCGCAGTCTTCCATCCTGTGCAGCTGCACCTCCGACAATGATTTTTGTGATGAATCTGCTCGGATCATCACCAATGTGCGGATTATCCGTGCCACCTGCAATGCTGAAGCCGATGGCAGAATTTCCCCTTTCAAGCGTGATTTTACACTTTCTTTCTTCTTTGTCAGCGAGCTCAAGGTGGTGGCGAGCCTCGTGGCAGCAGAGCTCTGCAGGCAAAGGCCAGCAGAGAACCTAAAATAGCGGCGCCCAGTGAAAGCCATGTGGGAAACACAAGATGGCGTCTTAAAAGGGAAATGCACCCGGGAGACTTAAAAGGGCCTTACTCCGTTGGAGGTCCCCACAAAAAGACTTTTGGAAGGCAAGAGCGAATCTAAATGTGTAATGTGATTTGTATGATGAAGTGATTTAGGGTAAGAGTTGATATTTTGATGCTGAATGGTTACTGTGTTTAAAATGAGAGATATGAATGATTTACGAAAAGAGTTAATACCACGAGGTACATGTAAAAGAGTTAATGGATCCGTGACTAATATGCCTAATGGATCAATGCGATTTTCGAGCTTATGTGATTAATTCAATGGTTCAGCAGCTGCAGATGAGCCACTAAGGCAACTAATTTCTGAGAATAGAGGCAACGCACTAGTTGCGGAACCCTGTCTCAGTGCAGCCCATCACCTTGGGCGAAAAGGGGCAGTATACTGCCACCATACCTCAGCCAGAGGAGCTGGGATTAAACAACTGTTCAGTGTACCTCCAACGATTTGACATAACATCTGTACCATATATCATATGTACCATAGAAATGTACTGTCCATGTATTCCTGCTTTCTGTTGGAGGGTATACTCGTGTACTTCATCAACCATGTAAGGACTGAAAATACCACATGCTTGCACCAGATCGCAACCATAATCTCTACATGGGGAGTAAGCGGGAAGTGGATGGTCATGGACTCACAGTCACAAACCAACCAGGACGAACAAGGCCGACGTTACCAGCAATGGCTTTTGGAACTGGTGGGGAAGTGAGATGTTATGTATTGTCCAGGTACATTAAATGTATAAGTACAATGGTGCACCACAGAGGGCGCTGTGGTGGGAGACCTGAAAGTACCTGCAAGACAGAGTATAAAAGGCTGCCCACCACACCTGAGAGGCACTCTGGAGTTGCACAATAAAGGACTAAGGTCACAGCAGTTACTACACCAGACCGTGTGGAGTCAGTGATGTGAGTGCTACATACATTACAGCATTAATTTCCTCTTTAACCAGCAACGCCACCCCGCCTCCTTTTCCTCTCTGTCTATCCTTCCTAAATGTTGACTACCCCTGGATGTTGAGTTCCCAGCCTTGGCCACCCTGGAGCCATGTCTCCGTGATGCCAATTAAATCATATCCGTTAACGCTATATGCACAGTTAACTTGACCACCTTATTCGGAATACTCCTCGCAGTGAGGCACAGATTCTTCAGGCTTGTCTTTTTAACACACTTTGCCCCTTTAGAATTTTGCTGTAATGTGGCCCTTTTTGATTTTTGCCTTGGGTTTCTCTGCCCTCCACTTTTACTATTCTTCTTTCTATCTTTTGCTTCTGCCTCCATTTTATTTCCTTCTGCCTCCCTGCATAGGTTCCCATCCCCCTGCCATATTAGTTTAACTCCTCTCCAACAGCACGAGCAAACACTCCCCCTCGGACATTGGTTCCGGTCCTGCCCAGGTGCAGACCACCCGGTTTGTACTGGTCCCACCTCCCCCAGAACCGGTTCCAATGTCCGAGGAATTTCAATCCCTCCCTGCTGCACCACTGCTCAAGCCACGTATTCATCTGATGTACACTTGTTGAAGTTCATCCATGGGATCTTTAAAAGTTTGTCATTGCCAATCCACCATCAACCCAGCAACAAGTTACACACAAGTACTGACATTGACATGAATTACTATTACTATTCACACAGTAACACGTTACACACAAGTACTGACATTGACATGAATTACTATTACTATTCACACAGTAACAAGTTACACACAAGTACTGACATTGACATGAATTACTATTACTAGTCACACAGTAACACGTTACACACAAGTACTGACGTTGACAAGAATTACTATTACTAGTCACACAGTAACACGTTACACACAAGTACTGACATTGACATGAATTACTATTACTATTCACACAGCAACACGTTACACACAAGTACTGACGTTGACAAGAATTACTATTACTATTCACACAGCAACACGTTACACACAAATACTTAACATACAGACAAGGAGCAGCTACTCATTATCCCAAAGTCAAGCCTCACTGCCATAAACCGAGTGCCACCATGAAGTACTGCAGACATACAGGTGATCAGAAACTCACATTTGAATGGCTCGGTGGCTCCGATCGTCTCGCAGCCTCTTTCCATCCAATCTTCAACCTTCCAACTTTTAACCCTTTCAAGCACAGCGTTGAGAAATGCAGCTTGCACTCCCAGACCTTTCACCACCTCAGGACGGACAAAGCGCTTCACAGCCAATGAAGTACCTTTGCAGTGTGGTCACTGTTGTAATGTGGGAAACACAGCAGGTAATTTGTGCACAGCAAGCTCCCACACACAGCAATGTGATAATGAAAAGATAATCTGTTCTGGGGAGGTTGTTTGAGGGATAAATATTAGGCCCAGGACTCTAGGGAGAACACCACTGCTCTTCTTCCAATAGTGCTGTGGGAACAGTAAGATATATCTAAGAGAGCAGTCAGGGCCCGGGGTTCCATGTCTCATCCAAAAGACGGCACCACCGACAGTGCAACGCTCCCTCAGTAATGCCCCTCAGTACTGCCTTTCGGACAGTGCAGCAATCCCTCAGAACTGCCCCTCCGACAGTGCAGCACTCCCTTAGTACTGCCCGTCCGACAGTGCGGCGCTCCCTCAGTACTGCCCCTCCGACAGTGCGACACTCCTCAGTACTGCCCCTCCGACAGTGCGGCGCTCCCTCGGTACTGCCCCTCTGTATTGTATAGGGTTAATCATATAGGGTTAATTATGATATTTAGTCATTTACAGTGTGTCTCTGCTCGATGCCTCATGGATGTTGTTGCTATCGAGAGAGAAAGGGAAAGCAACCTTGAGACGCACACCAGCGTGTTATGAGATGGCCCGTGGCTCGAGGTTTCATGCTTTGTGGACAAGCACCTGGGGCCTTGCAGAGGAGTTGGCCATAAGCCACATGCACCTATGTTTTGTTCGATCATATGTTATTTGATAGTATAAAGGTACAGTACTGTCCCGTAGCTCTTTGAACTTCACCTTGAACCATGATTCGCGAGCGGTGCCGGGACCCCCAATGCTCCAGACCATCCGTCGCTTGTGGAGTTCCCGATGGCTGAAGGCCATGAGCGTTGTTGCATCTTATCATACTTCTCTTTTCTTCGTAAACTGTATTATTAATGTTTCTTTTCTCTCAGTAAACGGTATCTTATTCTTTACTTCATTTGTCTTGTCTCTTATTTAACATTCATCCAGATCCCGACCCTGGATCACGAACAGGATCTGGTAAAATGTTGAAGAGAAAAGACAAGAAGCAATCTCCTCCTGCGGGAGAGAAGTATAGAATACCAGGGTGGAGCACGAGGGATGAGGGTTTTGGCTCTCTTGCCAATGTGCTAGCCCGGTTTGGAACCCCGCAACATGGGGATATGCAGTTATTGGAACAGAGCAAAGATAGAACCGTACCCCACGCGATACTGTCTCTCCTGGAGGAAACGGGCTTCCCACAGGAGAAAAATAGTCCCGCACAAATGGGATGGATTTTGTTGACAGCCTTAAGGGCGATGTGTAAACAACTTAAGGAAAGTGAGGCAGAAAACCTACAGTTAAAAACAGCTGACTGAAGCGGTCCGCACTGCACAAGAGCGGGCGGACATGGTCACTGAACAATCAGAAACTTTAACGTGCCGTCTGGCGACAGTACAAAATAAAAAGAAAGCCAGATGACGGAAATGACAGATAGATGGGTCAAAGGTACGTGCATTGGTAGCTGGACCCACTTGGGATCCGGCTCGTTGGGACAGAGACATCTGGGACTCCTGTGACTCAGAATATGAGTGGACAGATGGAGAGTGGGGCGGGGAGCGGGAGGAAATTAAAAACCCTCCCCCATACGCTCCGGGCACAAAAGCTCGACCCCTTATGGCAAATAAAATGAAACAGCAAGATGGGGAACAGCCGGTAACCACTAGAGGGGTACGTGACTTCACCACTAGTGAGTTACAAGAAATAGGGTCTTGATTTCACCAAAAACCCGGGAAATCATTGTCAGAATGGCTAACCCGGATTTGGGACCAGGGAGCATCAGGCGTAATACTTAACCCCGAAGAGTTAACAAAAATGGGACTATGACTACGGACCACCATATCACAGTAGTGCTACGGAATGGCTAGAGCTCAGGTTCGCTATGGGACATAGTTACTATCGGGGTCCGGCAAAAATATCCGTCTGCCGTTGATTGGGAAGGGGAGGTAAAACCTTGGAATACTATGGCGGAGGGTGCGATACAGTTGCGCAACATGGCAACACAGGGAGGAATATATCACCAACAATATGGGGGGCCAGATCAGGAGCTCTTTACGGCAGGAATGCGGAGCAGGCTGATGAAGAGTGGCCCTCCTATGATGAGGGGTGCGCTACTCGCATTATTGGGACCAGCCCAAGGGCAGCGAGTGGGGCACGCTTGCCTATTGTTAGGACAATTAGAGGATGCAGAAGATAGTGTGCGAGAGTCGAGAACGGCTAATGTAGAGGGAGATCGGGACCAGCGACAAGGTTCGATCTCTGGGAAAGGTACAGGGTCAGGAAAGACAAAAAAAAGAATTACGCGGAGGGACATGTTCGCGGCTTTACTGAAGGCAGGGGTCCCCAAGGGAAAAATTGATGGAATCCCAACCGGAGCGATGTATTCTATGTGGAAGGGTGAAAGGAGGACGGTAAGGGAGACTAAGTCGGATAGCGATAATCTGCGGATTTGGAGAAACCACCTCCCGCTAGCCTATACCCCAACGTAGAAGAGCTGTGGAAGGCTAGTAATCCCCTCGACTGGGGGTGTGGCCGGGATCCGGGAGTACTCCCCGTTAGAACCACATCAACCCAAGCTCCCGGGGATCTGAGGCCACACATTCCGATTACGATACATTGGCGAGGGGGAGAGCATACAAAGAGATGTGGCTTTACAAGACACAGGGGCAGAAGTTACTATTATCCATGGAAATCCTAGGAAACACAACATGGGATGGCCGTATAGGGTGGCGGTTAGCTCACACTGATCATACGCAAGACAATTTTACCTGTCCTTCCGGGCAAGCCTGCACTATAGGACACTGGAGCGTCACTTGTGACTCATGCGGGTACTGGGGAGGCCCAGGACAGGTGCTATTAACAGTAAGCACGGGGGCCAACATCACGTTATCAATCAAGTGGCAAAAAGATATGACAATGATATGCAATGTGCATCCCAATGTGTCGTTATTGCACAACGTCACGTGGTTAAGGAGTTGGGCCCGCAGCATTACGTCAAGCAATGACACTATGTCAGACGAAATTAAATTAAATGCCTCTCTATGGTATGGATGTACAAATGCCTCCTTAATCACTGGTAGGGGGATTATGGGCCACTTTTGGTCAATGCATGCAGTTAAGCATTCTAAGAGCCCCATGGATCATTTGCAACGAGTACACTCTACATGTACACCTGTGCTTACATCCCCAGCCATATTAAATCTCACACTACACATCCGGTTTGGGGACAAGTCGTCTGACACTTGTAATATAAAAACAATTAAAGCAAATCTGAAAACATTAGCCACAATATTAGGAGGCGCAGGAACAGGGATAGGAGCATTAAATTCTATGGATATCGAGACCTTACAAAACAAAATACAAAAGGTAGGGAGACTCACTGGAGATGCAATTCGATTGCGAAATGCATGGGACAGAGGTCTCACAGAACAGTGTTTTCTAGTTGGCTGTCGGACGTAATGCGATGGGAACACATCGATAAAACTACTCAAGAGATAGGGAGTGTCACCGGGCCACAACAAGAATGAGGTCATCACACACAATGCATGTTTGAAGAAGTAACCCGGCAACTATTAAGGGCCGAATTCGAAGGTATTGCCATGTCAGGGCATGCAAATAGTTGGAGCAAAATATTCCACTTCGGCAATAGAAATCTAGGGGTAAAACCTGATATGCAACAGACACATACATTGTGATGACCAGGGGTGTAACTTTACTATGAGAATAGTCAATATCACAAAAACCAACATTTGGTGCCAGTTTATAGTGCTTCCCCACCTGTATGGCCAAAATCTGTGGGTACCCGAGTTCAAGGGTGGATGGATTAATGCTAGCAATAGAACTCACCAAGCTCAAGATTGTCAAATATGGCCTTTCGGTATGGTGTGTCCTTTGCACACACCTGTGTTTGAACCATGCTCCCGACAGCATACAGTGGGAACATGTATTTGGACACTTGTACCATACAATGATACAATTTTACATGAAATCGGACAGAATCATGTTTGTATTACTAGTGTCTATCCCATTTATTTTGACGGCGCCCGTCAAGATCCTCCTCTAAATGCTTACTTTAAAGATGTGTATACCATATATGACCTTCATTCTAAAAGGTCATATCGATTGGGACGATTGGAAAATGTTGTGCGCCATCGCACCGTCCTAGGCATTACGAACCTTCCTCCCACTGTAGACCTAACTCGTTTAGCTCAATTTCTAAAAGATAATCAAAAGGTCACTGATGAATTGAGCAAACGAGGGCATACTCTGCATACTCTGCAAGTTGCCATGAGTTACAGTGAAGGCGCCTTGGTCAGAGTTGCGACAACGGTCACTGAACCTACGGTACACCATTGGTGGGACATTTTTTACGGATGGTCCCCAAAAACATCCACCGCTTTAAAGTTGTTAATATATCCTATCGTTGTTTTACTCGTCGCGTTATTACTGATATTACTGCTTGTATGTATTCTTTGGTGTAGATTGCGGGCGTTGCTTGTGCATACTCAACGTGTAACTGATGCATTACGCCTTCAACTTGATTATATTACTTAGAATGTCTAAATATCAAGGGTGGAATGTATTGTATAGGGTTAATCATATCGGGTTAATTATGATATTTAGTCATTTACAGTGTGTCTCTGCTTCATGCCTCATGGATGTTGTTGCTAAAGAGAGGGAAAGCAACCTTGGGACGCACACCAGATTGTTATGAGACGGCCCGTGGCTCGAGGTCTCATGCTTTGTGGACAAGCACTTGGGGCCTTACAGATTAGGAGTTGGCCATAAGCCACATGCACCCATGTTTTGTTCAATAGTATGTTTATTTGATAGTATAAAGGTACAGTACTGTCCCGTAGCTCTTTGAACTTCACCTTGGACCGTGATTCGCGAGCGGTGCCGGGACCCCCAATGCTCCAGACCAGCCGTCGCTTGTGGAGTTTCCGACGGCTGAAGGCCATGAGCGTTGTTGCATCTTATCATACTTCTCTTTTCTTCGTAAACTATATTATCAATGTTTCTTTTCTCTCAGTAAACGGTATCTTATTCTTCACTTCATTTGTCTTGTCTCTTATTTAACATTCATCCAGATCCCGAACGTGTGTCTATTATTATTGATCCAAAACACCCTCCGACAGTGCGGCGCTCCCTCAGCAATGACCCTCCGACGGTGTGGCGCTCCCTCATACTGCCCCTCCGACAGTGCAGTGCTCCCTCAGTACTGCCCCTCCGACAGTGCAGTGCTCCCTCAGTACTGCCCCTCCGACAATGCGGCGCTCCCTCAGTACTGCCCCTCCGACAGTGCGGCATCCCTCAATACTGCCCCTCCGACAGTGCGGCGCTCCCTCAGTACTGCCCCTCCAGCAGAGTAGCACTCCCCCAGTACTGCCCCTCCAACAGAGCAGTACTCCTCCAGTACTGCCCCTCCGACAGAGCAGCAGTCCCTCAGTTCTGCCGCTCCAACAGAGCAGCACTCCCCCAGTACTGCCCCGCTAACAGTGCGGCGCTCCCTCAGCAATGTCCCTCCAAAAGTGTGGCGCTCCCTCAGTACTGCCCCTCCGACGGTGCGGCATCCCACAATACTGCCCCTTGACAGGGCGGCACTCCCTCAGTACTGCCCTCCAACAGAGCAGCACTCCCTCAGTACTGCCCCGCCGACAGTGCGGTGCTCCCTCAGTACTGCCACTCGGGCAGTGCAGTGCTCCCTCATTACTGCCCCTCTGACAGTGCCACACTCCCTCAGTACTGCCCCTATGAAAGTGTGGCTCTCCCTCAGTATTGCCCTCTGACAATACAGCACTCCCTAAGTACTGCCCCTCCGACAGTGTGGCGCTCCCTCAGTACTGCCCGTCCGATAGTGCAGCGTTCCCTCAGTACTGCCCCTCCGATAGTGCAGCTTTCCCTCAGTACTGCCCCTCCTACGTTTTCAGCCAATCTTCTCGACACCTGTCCTGTAGCCCCTAACAATCCCTGGGTTCCATGGGCACCATTTGCTCCATGGAACTCTGGGACCTCATCCGTCATATGTGAGTCTGGACGGTAAGTCACTGCCAGAAATTTAACCATGAGTGTTCCTTTCTATTCCCTTCTACAGGGACCGAGCAGTTAGTAGAATGGGAGCCAGTTCAAGCAGTTCAAGTATAACTCCAACCGGCTGTGAATGCTCGATGGGCGGTGTAACCACGATCAGCAGTGATAATACGACCGGTGTTAATGTAACTTATCTGTAAGTACCTTCAAAAAAATGTTCTGTATATTTATCTTTTGTACAATATCACTGTTTGTAGTTAATAGAAAGTGACAAAGTGACAAGGTTCATGTGTTATAATTTCACTGTACTCTTGTTCAGTTGAATTCTTTAAATGCGTGACTTACGTGGACAACACAAAAGATTTGCCTGCTGTCTATTTTTATGTCAAATGATATCCTGAATCATGCACACTCCTCATTCAAGCAGGTTTCTGGAAAAATCAGACACTTAGCAAGATTTAAATGAATATGTAAACTGCAATAGTGCTTTTGTTAATATTCAGTTCCAATTTAGGATCTGGGGGATTCCCGCTGAGATTAGACACGGGGACCCTTCTATCTTGCCATTCCACCAGTTCCAGATCTGAGCCGGGCTGTAGTTATAGTAAAAAGAAAGCACGTGGTGTGTTCTAATGTGATATTGTTGTTACTCAGTAGGATCATCATCATCATCATCATAGGCAGTCCCTCGGAATCGAGGAAGACTTGCTCCCACTCTTAACATGAGTTCTTAGGTGGCTGAACAGTCCAATACAGGAACCACAGTCCCTGTCACAGGTGGGACAGATAGAAGGGGTGGGTGGGACTGGTTTGCCACACGCTCTTTCCGCTGCCTGTGCTTGATTTCTGCATGCTCTCAGCGACGAGACTCGAGGTGCTCAGCGCCCTCCCAGATGCACTTCCTCCACTTCGGGCAGTCTTTGGCCAGGGACTCCCAGATGTCAGTGGGGATGTTGCACTTTATCAGGGAGGCTTTGAGGGTGTCCTTGTAACGTTTCCTCTGCCCACCTTTGGCTTGTTTGCCGTGAAGGAGTTCCGAGTGGAGCGCTTGCTTTGGGAGTCTCGTGTCTGGCATGCGAACAGTGTGGCCTGCCCAGCGGAGCTGGTCGAGTGTGGTCAGTGCTTCAAAGCTGGGGATGTTGGCTGGTCGAGGACGCTAACGTTGGTGCATCTGTTCTCCCAGGTGATTTGTCGGATCTTGCGGAGACATAGTACTAAATTTCTAACCACGCTTTCTATTTTAAGGTAAAATACGGAAGTTATTTTTAATAAGTTGACAGGGTAATTGGGTGACTTACAACAATGGCAAAGTTTCAGTGATGGGAATTGCATCCTATGTAAAGCTCACTGAGAAAGCAAAGATTTATATTGAGGTGCTGAGCTCTGAGAAAAAGCAGATTTTGACCAAAGTGTGCAGAAGGAATTGAACACGATGTATCACAGACATCACAGTCAAGGAATGACACAAGTGAGCAAATAGTTTGTTGCTATGGGTCATCTGGCCCTGTTTGAGTTCCTGAAATGGAAGGTATAATCTTCCCCAATGCCAACATCACAAACTTTGATGAGCACAAAATTCACAAAAACCGTGCGGTAAAAATGACTCCGTTGAACAGTAGCCTGGTGCCTCCCTTGCCACCACATTGGACATGCTGCTGCTCTTCCTTCCAGCTAACCGCTGAAACAGGGAAACTCTCACACTCAGTGTTAGCTTTCCCTTTTACAGGCTACAGCCAAAACCCAGCTTCTCCAGTCTCTGCACATAACCCAAGTCCCACATCCCTGGTAACATTCCAGTAAATCTCCTCTGCACTCCATTCAAGGACCTGGGTGTCCTTGTACACCAGTCAGTGAAAGCAAACATGTAGGTGCAGCAAGCAGTTAGGAAGACAAATGGTATGTTGGCCTTCATTGCAAGAGGATTTGAGTATAGGAGCAAGGATGTCTTACTACAGTTATATAGGGCCTTGATGAGACCGCACCTGGAGTATTGTGTGCAGTTTTGGTCTCCTTACCTAAGGAAGGATATGCTTGCCAGAGAGGGAGTGCAGTGAAGGTTCACCAGACTGATTCCTGGGATGGCAGGACTGTTGTATGAGGAGAGATTGGGTCGACGAGGCCTGTATTCACGAGAGTTTAGAAGAATGAGAGGGGATCTGATTGAAACGTGTAAAATTCTGACTGGGTTGGATAGACTGGATGGAGGGAGTATGTTTCCCCTGGCTGGGAAGTCTAGAACAAGGGGTCACAGTCTCAGGCTATGGGGTAGGAAATTTAGGAGTGAGATGATGAGAAATTTCTTCACTCAGAGGGTGGTAAAGCTGTGGAATTCTTTACCATAGAAAGCTGTGGAGGCCAAGTCACTGAATATATTTAAGAGGGACATAGATAGATTTCTAGAAACAATAGACATCAAGGGGTATGGGGAAAAAAGGGGAATATGGTGTTGAGATAGAGGATCAGCCATGGTCATATTGAATGGCGGTGCAGGCTCGAAGGGCCGAATGGCCTACTCCTGCTCCTATTTTCTATGTTTCTATGTAAGGCCTTGACATCCTTCCTGAAGGGTGGTGCCTATAACTTGATCGAACTGGTTGTCAGACAGGAAGCAAAGAGTCAGAGTAAATGGGTACTTTTCAGAATAGGTTAGGTGGTTGGCAAATGCATAGCAGATGAACTATAATGTGGATAAATGTGAGGTTATCCACTTTGGTGGTAAAAACAGAGAGACAGACTATTATCTGAATGGTGACAGATTAGGAAAAGGGGAGGTGCAACGAGACCTGGGTGTCATGGTACATCAGTCATTGAAGGTTGGCATGCAGGTACAGCAGGCGGTTAAGAAAGCAAATGGCATGTTGGCCTTCATAGCGAGGGGATTTGAGTAGAGGGGCAGGGAGGTGTTCCTAAAGTTGTACAGTGCCTTGGTGAGGCCACACCTGGAGTATTGTGTACAGTTTTGTTGTCCTAACTTGAGGAAGGATATTCTTGCTATTGAGGGAGTGCAGCGAAGGTTCACCAGACTGATTCCCGGGATGGCGGGACTGACATATCAAGAAAGACTGGATCAACTGGGCTTGTATTCACTGTAGTTCAGAAGAATGAGAGGGGATCTCTTAGAAACTTTTAAAATTCTGATGGGTTTTGATGCAGGAAGAATGTTCCCAATGTTGGGGAAGTCCAGAACCAGGAGTCACTGTCTAAGGATAAGGGGTCAGCCATTTAGGACCGAGATGAGGAGAAACTTCTTCACCCAGAGAGTGGTGAACCTGTGGAATTCTCTACCACAGAAAGTTGTTGAGGCCAATTCACTAAATATATTCAAAAAGGAGTTAGATGTAGTCCTTTCTACTAGGGGGATCAAGGGGTATGGCGAGAAAGCAGGAAGGGGGGTACTGAAGTTGCATGTTCAGCCATAAACTCATTGAATGGCGGTGCAGGCTAGAAGGGCCGAATGGCCTACTCCTGCTCCTATTTTCTGTGTTTCTATGTAAGGCCTTGACATCCTTCCTGAAGGGTGGTCCCGATAAGTTGATCGAATACTCCAGCTTCGGTCTAACCACTGTTTGATAAGATGGAAGTAGTAGCAGATGGAATTCAATGTCAACATTTAAGTAATAGGGGAGCGGGAGGAGCAGTGTGGTGGTGTACCACTGCAGGGAGCAGCAGGTGCTGGAGCAGGAGGGCGACGGCAGTGAAGTGGGACATCACCACGGTCCAGGTCGGTGATTGGAGCGTGGGCAGGCACAGCAGGAGCGGCGAGGTCAGGGCGAAGGGGCGGCGAGATACTGTGGAGCAACAAGAATTACTATTACTATTCACACAGCAACACGTTACACACAAATACTTAACATACAGACAAGGAGCAGCTACTCATTATCCCAAAGTCAAGCCTCACTGCCATAAACCGAGTGCCACCATGAAGTACTGCAGACATACAGGTGATCAGAAACTCACATTTGAATGGCTCGGTGGCTCCGATCGTCTCGCAGCCTCTTTCCATCCAATCTTCAACCTTCCAACTTTTAACCCTTTCAATATTTCCAGCCCGCAGTCGAAGCACAGCGTTGAGAAATGCAGCTTCCACTCCCAGACCTTTCACCACCTCAGGACGGACAAAGCGCTTCACAGCCAATGAAGTACCTTTGCAGTGTGGTCACTGTTGTAATGTGGGAAACACGGCAGGCAATTTGTGCAAAGCTACCACACACAGCAATGTGATCAGGAAAAGATCATCTGTTCCGGGGACGTTGGTGGACGGATAAATATTGTCCCCAGGACACTGGGGAGAACTCCCCTGCTCTTCTTCCAACAGTGCTGTGGGAATAGTAAGGTCCATCTGAGAGGGCAGTCAGGGCCCTGGGTTCAACATCGAATCCAAAAGACGGCACATCCGACAGTGCGGCGCTCCCGCAGTACTGCCCCTCCGACAGTGCGGCACTCCCTCAGTATTGCCCCTCCGACAGTGTGGCGCTGCCTCTCCACTGCCCCTCCGACAGTGCGGCGCTCCCTCAGTATTGCCCCTCCGACAGTGCGGCACTCCCTCAGTACTGCCCCTCCGACAGTGCGGCGCTCCCTCAGTACTGCCCCTCCGACAGTGCGGCGTTACCTCAGTAGTGCCCCTCCGACAGTGTGGCGCTTCCTCTCCACTGCCCCTCCGACAGTGCGGCACTCCCTCAGTACTGCCCCTCCAACAGTGCGGCACTCCCTCTCTACTGCCCCTCCGACAGTGCGCCACTCCCTCCCTACTGCCCCTCCGACACTGCGATGCTCCCTCAGCACTGCCCCTCCGTCAGTGCGGCACTCCCTCAGTACTGCCCCTCAAACAGTGCAGTGCACCCTCAGTACTGCCCCTCCAACAGTGCAGCACTCCCTCAGTACTGGCCCTCCAACAGTGCAGCTCTCCCTCAGTATTGCCCCTCCGACAGTGCGCCGCTCCCTCAGTACTGCCCCTCCGACAGTGCGCCACTCCCTCAGTACTGCTCCTCCAACACTGCGGCGCACCCTCAGTACTGCCGCTCCGACTGTACGGCGCTCCATCATTATTGCCCCTCCGACGGTGCAGCACTCCCTCAGTACTGCCCTTCCAACAGTGCAGCACGCCCTCAGTACTGCCCCTCCAAGAGTGCGGCGCTCCCTCAGTACTGACCCTTCCAACAGTGCAGCACTCCCTCAGTACTGCCCCTCCGACAGTGCGGCGCTCCCTCATTATTCCCCCTCCGACGGTGCAGCACACCCTCATTACTGCCCCTCCGACAGTGCGGCGCACCCTCATACTGACCCTCCGACAGTGCAGCACTCCCTCAGTACTGACCCTTCCAACAGTGCGACACTCCCTCAGTACTGCCCCTCCGACAGTGCGGCGCTCCCTCAGTACTGACCCTCCGACAGTGCAGCACTCCCTCAGTACTGCCCCTCCGACAGTGCGGCGCTCCCTCAGTACTGACCCTCCGACAGTGCAGCGCTCCCTCAGTACTGACCCTTCGACAGTGCAGCGCTCCCTCAGTACTGACCCTTCGACAGTGCAGCGCTCCCTCAGTACTGACCCTTCGACAGTGCAGCACTCCCTCAGTACTGACCCTTCGACAGTGCAGCACTCCCTCAGTACTGACCCTTCGACAGTGCGACACTCCCTCAGTACTGACCCTTCGACAGTGCAGCGCTCCCTCAGTACTGACCCTTCGACAGTGCAGCGCTCCCTCAGTACTGACCCTTCGACAGTGCAGCACTCCCTCAGTACTGACCCTTCGACAGTGCGACACTCCCTCAGTACTGACCCTTCGACAGTGCAGCGCTCCCTCAGTACTGACCCTTCGACAGTGCAGCACTCCCTCAGTACTGACCCTTCGACAGTGCGACACTCCCTCAGTACTGCCTTTCCGACATTTCCATCCAATCTTCTCTACACCTGTCCTGTAGCCCCGAACAATCCCTGGGTTCCATGGGCACCATTTGCTCCATGGAACTCTGGGACATCATCCGTCAGATGTGAGTCTGGACGGTAAGTCACTGCCAGAAATTTAACCATGAGTGTTCCTTTCTATTTCCTTCTACAGGGACCGAGCAGTTAGTAGAATGGGAGCCATTTCAAGCAGTTCAAGTATAACTCCAACCGGCTGTGAATGCTCGATGGGCGGTGTAACCACGATCGGCGGTGATAATACGACCAGCGTTCATGTAACTTATCTGTAAGTACCTTCTATAAGTATCTTCTATATATTTAGCTTTTGTACAATATCACTGTTTGTAGTGAATAGAAAGTGACAAGGTGTAACTTCCAGGTTCATGTGTTGTATTTTCACTGTACTCTTGTTCAGGTTGAATTCTTTAAATGCGTGACTTACGTGGACAACACAAGAGATTTCCCTCCTGGCTATTTTTATGTCAAATGATATCCTGAACCATGCACACTCCTCATTCAAGCAGGTTTCCGGAAAAATCTAATATTTAGCAAGATTTAAATGAATATGTAAACGACAAAAGTGCTTTTGTGTCCGCATTAATATTCAGTTCCAATTTTAAGATCTTGGGGGATTCTCGCTGAGATTAGACACGGGGACCCTTCTATCTTGCCATTTCGCCAGTTCCAGATCTGAGCAGGGCTGTAGTTATCATAAAAAGAAAGCACGTGGTGTGTTCGAATGTGATATTGTTGTTGCTCAGTAGGATCATCATCATCATCATCATAGGCAGTCCCTTGGAATCGAGGAAGAATTGCTCCCACTCTTAACATGAGTCCTGAGGTGGCTGAACAGTCCAATACGGGAACCACAGTCCCTGTCACAGGTGGGACAGATAGTCATTGAGGGAAGGGGTTGGTGAGATTGGTTTGTCGCACGCTCCTTCCGCTGCCTGCGCTTGGTTTCTGCACGCTCTCGGTGACGAGACTCGAGGTGCTCAGCGCCCTCCTGGATGCACTTCCTCCACTTAGGGCGGTCTTTGGCCAGGGACTCCCAGGTGTCAGTGGGGATGTTGCACTTTATCAGGGAGGCTTTGAAGGTGTCCTCATAATGTTTCCTTTGCCCACATTTGGCTCATTTGCCGTGAAAGAGTTCCGAGTAGAGCGCTTGCTTTGGGAGTCTCGTGTCTGACATGCGAACAATGTGGCCTGCCCAGCAGAGATGATCAAGTGTGGTTAGTGCTTCGATGCTGGGGATGTTGGCTTGGTCGAGGACGCTATCGTTGGTGCGTCTGTCCTCCCAGGGGATTTGTAGGATCTTGCGGAGACAATCGCAGGAAAGTTCGAACCATCCTTGCTATTTTAAGGGTGTGTGCGGAAGTTCTTTTTCATAAGTTGACAGGGTGATAGAGTGACTTACAACAATGGCAAAGTTTCAGTGATGGGAATTGCATCCTATGTAAAGCTCACCGAGAAAGCAAAGATTTATATTGACGTACTGAGCTCTGAGAAAAAGCAGATTTTGAACAAAGTGTGCAGAAGGAATTGAACACCATGTATCACAGACATCACAGTAAAGGAATGACACAAGTGAGCAAATAGTTTGTTACTGTGGGTCATCCTCCCCTGTTTGAGTTCCTGAAATGGAAGGTATAATCTTCCCCAATGCCAACATCACAAACTTTGATGAGCACAAAATTCACAAAAACTGTGCGGTAAAAATGACTCCGTTGAACAGTAGCCTGGTGCCTCCCTTGCCATCACATTGGACATGCTGCTGCTCTCCCTTCCAGCTAACCGCTGAAACAGGGAAACTCTCACACTCAGTGTTAGCTTTCCCTTTTACAGGCTACAGCCAAAACCCAGCTTCTCCAGTCTCTGCACATAACCCAAGTCCCACATCCCTGGTAACATTCCAGTAAATCTCCTGCAGGGTGTTTGAATAAGTTCCCCACTGTGACGAAAACGTTTATTGATCTGTTTCACTGTTTATTGATGAGGTTGAATGGCTCCTGATTTGTGGGTGGAGTTGCCAATGCAAAAGATATTTCCAGATGCTGAAATGCTGTTCGCCCAAAACTTGCCCCTTGTGTGGAGCGGGGTGGGGTCCTCTGTTACAAACTCGATGTCTCCAAATGTCTGTTTCCCCACCCTGGTCAATTAAGTTCAGGGCCTCACGTGACATTGCATAATTGTTATGCATGGAGTTATGCATGGTCAGTTTTTGGTTCCTGCTCACAGGATGTCCTTAATTGTCCAGTTTAATTCCAAAGTTTGTATCAATCAATTTTTAGTTCATGGTCTGTGTTTTTTTTTTCTGAAGATTAGTAACCTTACACTCCTCTGAACTCCATTCAAGGCCTTGACATCCTTCCTGAAGGGTGGTGCCTGTAACTTGATCAAATACTCCAGCTTCAGTCTAACCACTGTTTGATAAGATGGAAGTAGTAGCAGATGGAATTCAATGTCAACATTTAAGTAATAGGTTCGGCAACGGGACCTGGGGGTACTTGTGCATGAAACACAAAAGGTTAGTATGCAGGTACAGCAAGTGATCAGGATGGCCAATGGAATCCTGGCCTTTATTGCAAAGGGGATGGAGTATAAAAGCAGGGAAGTCTTGCTACAGTTATGCAGGGTATTGGTGAGGCCACACCTGCAATACTGCGTGCAGTTTTAGTTTCCATATTTACGAAAGGATATACTTGTTTTGGAGGCAGATCAGAGAAGTTCACGAGGTTGATTCTGGAGATTAAGAGGGTTGACTTATGAGGAAAGGTTGAGCAGGTTGGGCTGCTACTTATTCGAATTCAGAAGAATGAGAGTTGTTATTATCGAAACATATTAAATTATCAGGATGCTTGACAAGGTGGATGCAGAGAGGATGTTTCCACTGATGGGGGAGACTAGAACTAGAGGGAATGTTCTTAGAATAAGGGGCTGCCCATTTAAAACTGAGATGAGGAGAATTTTCTTCTCTCAGAGGGTTGTAAATCTGTGGAATTCGCTGCCTCAGAGAGCTGTGGAAGCTGGGTCATTGAATAAATTTAAGACAGAGATAGACAGTTTCTTAACTGATAAGGGGTTATGTGGAGTGGGCTGGGAAGTTGACCTAAATCCATGATCGGATCAGCCATGATCATATTGAATGGCTCGAGAGGTCGTATGGCCTATTCCTGCTCCTATTTCTTATGTTCTTATGTTCTTGTAGGTAGAAAAGAGAATAAAGGGATATGAGACCAGGCCGTGGTATTAGAACACATCCTGGGTTCCAAGGGTACGCTCCGTTCCATGGAGCTCTGGTACATCACCCTTCAGTTGTTAGTCTCGTGTTGACACTGCACACAATGTAACCTGGGGCTATCACGAATGGTTCTCATACAATATCCAGAGATATGAACTTTGCAGTAGAGATCATTGGATAGCCAACAGAACCAAGAACCCAGGCTGCTTTTAACTTGTTCCCAGTGCAGCATCAGCAAGGTCAGTTGTAGCAGCACTCACACTGTCCTAACTGAGGTCAGCTGACTCAGCACAGATCACGGATCACACCATGGGCTTTCCTCCCACGTATGGCTCAGTTTCACACACTGGGCAGTGCATTGATTCATTGATGCACCAGGTCGGGTTGCCAACTCCAGTTGAATATATTCCTGGTTTCATCACATGACCTCCAGCCCCCAAATGCCCCGCCCCCACACTCCTGTCATTGGTGGCTCAACACGACCCATCTCATGGCACACCGCCTTCCCACAGCCAATCGGAAAGTGAAACAGCAGTTCATTATATAATCATCGACCAGGCCAACATCCCCAGCATCGAAGCACCGACCACACTTGATCCGCTCCACTGGGTGGGCCACATTGTCTGCATGTCAGACACGTCACTCCCAAAGCAAGCGCTCTACTCGGAACTCCTTCACTGCAAACGAGCCAAAGGTGGGCAGAGGAAACGTTGCAAGAGCACGCTCAAAGCAACATCCCCACTGACACCTGGGAGTCCCTGGCCAAAGACTGCCCTAAGTGGAGGAAGTGCATCCGGGAGGGTGCTGAGCACCTCGAGTCTCATCGCGGAGAGCATGCAGAGACCAAGCGCAGGCAGCGGAAAGAGCGTGCGGCAAACCAGTCCCACCCACCCCTTCCCTCACCGACTATCTGTCCCACCTGTGACAGGGACTGTGGTTCCCGTATTGGACTGTTCAGCCACCTAAGAACTCATGTTAAGGGTGGAAGCAAGTCTTCCTCGATTCCGAGGGATTGCCTATGACATAATCAGATGATTTTAACTGTCAGTCAAACAGCCATTTTTCACATCTCTGGTCCAGTTTTCTCATCACTAATAAACAGAAGGAAATGAAACAAGTACACAATGTTTTTCACTGCCCCTATGATTTTTCTGGCGCCTTGCTTGCAGCAGTGTCCTGAAGATTAATCTTTAATTCCTGGAGACACCAAGACAATCCTGAAGGGTCGGCAACCTACCACAAGGGGGTTATTTATCTTTTTAACAGCGTTTGTATCTGAGGGTTACTTTCTGTTCTGTTTTACAGGCTACCCAGGAGCGCAGCGGGAAACCAGACTGATGACAAAATTTGGCACATTAACGTTAAAAATGATACAGGCACCATCAAGCTGACTGACCCAGCGTAAGTATATTCTATAAGACTCTTGCATCATTTTGGTGAAAAGAAAACATGCTCCCTCCTGAAATAACACCGGGCGGCTTTCCACACTGGCTCAGTGAGTAAAATACTCGGGTCAGTTTGGTACTGAGCCACACAGAACAGTCAGGTCTCAAGTTTGATTCTCAGTCTGTGCTGAGTTGGTTAATCTGAGGCTGGCCAGTGGTAAGGTCACCACAATGGGCCTCAGTGTCCCTAGTCTAAGGAGGGGGTGAACTGTACTGAGTATCACAAGTGTGGAAGTCGAACCCACTCAGGATCAGTTGTGATGTCACATGGAAACATAGAAACATAGAAAATAGGAGCAGTAGTAGGCCATTCGGCCCTTCGAGTCTGCACCGCCATTCAGTATGATCATGGCTGATCCTCTATCTCAACACCACATTCCCGCTTTTTCCCCATACACCTTGATGCCTTTTGTTTCCAGAAATCTATCTATCTCCCTCTTAAATATATTCAGTGACTTGGCCTCCACAGCTTTCTGTGCTCGAGAATTCCACAGGTTCACCAACCTCTGAGTGAAAAAATTTCTCCTCATCTCGGTCCTAAATTAACTAACCTGTATTCTGAGACTGTGACCCCTTGTTCTAGACTTCCCAGGCCGGGGAAACATCCTCCCAGCATCAAGTTTATCCAACCCAGTCAGATTTTTATATGTTTCAATGAGATCCCCTCTCTTTCTTCTAAACTCGAGTCGACCCATTCTCTCCTCATACAACAGTCCTGCCATCCCAGGAATCAGTCTAGTGAACCTTCGCTGCACTCCCTCTGTGGCAAGTATATCCTTCCTTAGGTAAGGAGACCAAAACTGCACACAATACTCCAGGTGTGGTCTCACCAAGGTCCTGTATAACTGCAGTAAGACATCCTTGCTCCTGTACTCAAATCCTCTCGCAATGAAGGCCATATTAATGACACCCAAATAAAAATTACCTCCAACACTTTTAACATTAGATATGACAAAATAAGACTGTTTAATCTCACACACCTCCGAGAGACTTTAGCCCCAAATTTCCTTAGGAACCTATTTGGGGTGGGGAAGGTGGGACGGGGGTCAAATTTCGGGCAAGTTGTAACTTCTGTCACCCCACAAGTGTGGACCTGACTCCATCCTAATTGCTGGGATGGGGGACATGTGACTATTGGGTTGGTGCCCACGCCATTCCTGGCACCACTGGGCACAGACTCCATGAAATTCAGAGCGGGGGCTGCACACAGCAGTCGTGGGATGTCCTGAAGAAATTAAACGTTTGCTGCTTTTGTTAAATAGGTCAGTTTCTGTACCAGAATCCATCACTTTGAGATGAATTGCAGTGGGGAAACATAAGAACATAAGAACATAAGAAATAGGAGCAGGAGTAGGCCATACGGCCACTCGAGCCTGCTCCGCCATTCAATACGATCATGGCTGATCCGATCATGGACTCAGGTCCACTTCCCTGCCCACTCTCCATAATCCCTTCTCATTTAAGAAACTGTCTATTTCTCTCTAAAATTTATTCAATGTCCCAGCTTCCACAGCTCCCTGAGCAACGAATTCCACAGTTTACAACCCTCTGAGATTAGAAATTTCTCCTCATCTCAGTTTTAAATGTGCAGCCCCTTATTCTAAAATTATGCCCTCTAGTTCTAGTCTCCCCGATCAGTGGAAATATCCTCTCTGCATCCACCTTGTCAAGCCCCCTGAAAATCTTACACGTTTCCATAAGATCACCTCTCATTCTTCTGAATTCGAATGAATAGAGGCCCAACCTGCTCAACCTTTCCTAAGTCAACCCCCTCACCTCCGGAATCAACCGAGTGAACCTTCTCTGAACTGCCTCCAAAGCAAGTATATCCGTTCATAATATGGAAACCAAAATTGCACGCAGTACTCCAGGTGTGGCCTCACCAATACCCTGTATAACTGCAGCAAGACTTTCCTGCTTTTATACTCCATCCCCTTTGCAATAAAGGCCAAGATACCTTTGGCCTTCCTGATCACTTGCTGTACCTGCATACTATCCTTTTGTGTTTAATGCACAGGTACCCCCAGGTCCCGCTAGGACCCTGGTCTTTTACAATTTGAAAGCCTTTGATGGCCTGTACCCCAGGAGCCGCTACTGCCTAGTGTTGATAATGGAGCAAAAGCAGGATTGACTTCATTACCACATCTCAAGTGCCCACCCCCAAATGTGTCTGACATTATAGGGCTCAACTTTCCCCGGTCATTTGTCCCGGTTTTTTGCCGTGTGCCACTTTTTTTGGTGTAAGATTAAAAAATGTAAGTTTCCCCAAGGAATCTGCGCCAGCGTAACTGAGTTAGTTGCCATTTTTTTTAGGCTCGTTATTTTTTCATCATAACCCGATGTCTGCGCCAGTTTTTGTGAATTATGGAAGTTTGCCCCAAAAAATGTCTCCTCGGTCGGCGTATCTGACCACTCCCGAAAAACCTTCTGGTGAGTTATCAAAAAGCAGCGCACGTTGAACAATTGGCGCAGAAAGACGCCATTGTTTTTCAGCGCGGTTTTGGGGGGAGTCAAGAAGACTGAAATACACATAATAAAGATTTATTTTACCTTCTAACGCAGTAAATGGAAGTTTGATGGAATTCTGTAACTTTTCGTATTCTTTCAGCTGACACACCACCACCGAACGTCTGCAAACAGGGCTGGAGGGTCGGTCCCGCGCCCGCTCACAGGGGCTCGGGGCTCGGCTGCAAAAGAAGGCCGGAGGGGGAGGGGGGGCGCTGTGGAAGGCGATCAGAATGCACCAGAAGCCTGCACTATCCATCAAATGTAGCCCAGGGGGTTGGCGTTGGGGGGAGGGGGAGGTCTCCTGCACCTGCTCAAACCTGGGTGTGGTCCATACACACCTGTGGAGAGAGAGAACAAAGAACCTTGTCCTGCCTGCCTGCCGTTTTGAGCCCCGATTTTTCCAATGATAATTACAGTTCTCACACAGCGCTCAATGTTCTCACACACACAACTGGCTCTTTAAAAATGGCCGATATGAGACCAGGAGCTATACTGCACATGTGCGCCCGTAGGAATCACGTCAAAAATGTCCGTTATTTTCCCGTGCATGGGCAGAAGGGGCGGCATCGTTTTTTCGGCGCAGTGGGTAGGCTCCACCCCCCGAGGCGACTGGACAGGCCGCGTGGAGCCAATTCTGAAAAATACAAGCGAGGAAACTTGGCACATTTATTTTTGGAGTAGTTCTGGCCTCAAAGATTGGGAGTAACTCTGGCGAAGTGCTAAAAACGGCTCTGGGCAAATTTGAGCCCTTTGGTTGATGAATAAAGCAGTGGGGAACCAAGGAATTAGGTCTTGCCTCAAATTCCTCTCTGACCTGCCACAAGAACAGCGTTATTACGCTGAGGAAAATGCATTGTACTGTTGAATTCTCATTTTGCAGCAATACAAAAAGGATGAATAAATGTTCTTTACTCCTTGTAGATCTTTTATGGTGACTGGGGAAGGAATGACACCACTGGAGACTGTTGAAAAAGGAGAAGAGAATGAAATTTCCTTCATAGAAAGCCCAAATGAGGGTGTGTCAGGGCTTATCAGCTACCAGTGTGGTGACAAGCAACTGGTTGTACTCTTCTACAAACCGTCCACCCAGTGTCTCAGACCCTCCCATGTGCGCTTTGAATATTCAAGATGACAAAAAAATCCTGGATGCCAGCCTGTACAAAGCCATGCTAAAGGTGATGGAAATCTCAGCCACGTTTACCAGGAAAGCAATCTCACAATCTGAGTATATGCTGAGCCTGGAAATTCATGGCTTGAAAGTCACTGTTACCCTCGAGAAAAATGTTTCTTTACGTGTAACCGTAAGCAATTAGAAAAGGAGTCACATTAAGCATTGTCATTAGTTTTTGAGTAGAATGCTTCTAACAGTCAGTGCACTGTCTTAATACTTCAGACCCTAAATAAATATTCATAGAGTGTTCATGTGTGTGTACGTCTGTTTTCTATAAAGTTTGTGTGGTCTCTCCTAATCTAGAGCTAAATGCGAAATGACTTGAACTATACACACTCAATATTTTCCGATTTCCTTCCTGTTTCAATTTGATTTAGTCCAACATGGCTAGTGCATAAACTTTAGTTTAATTGTCCCTTTCAAAGACTCACACACACCACCATCATCATCATCATAGGCAGTCCCTCGGAATCGAGGAAGACTTGCTTCCACTCTTAAAGTGAGTACATTTATTGACTGAACAGTCCAATACGGGAACCACAATCCCTGTCACAGGTGGGACAGATAGTCGTTGAGGGAAGGGGTGGGTGGGACTGGTTTGCCGCACGCTCCTTCCGCTGCCTGCGCTTGGTTTCTGCATTCTCTCGGCAATGAGACTCAAGGTGCTCAGCGCCCTCCCGGATGCACTTCCTCCACTTAGGGTGGTCTTTGGCCAGGGACTCCCAGGTGTCAGTGGGGATGTCGCACTTTATCAGGGAGGCTTTGAGGGTGTCCTTGTAACGTTTCCGCTGCCCACCTTTGGCTCGTTTGCTGCGAAGGCACCTCCACACACCACACACCTCACACACACCAGAACGTCATGGACAACAGAGCAATACTTCTTTGCAAATGCAACCCACAAGTTAAAACAGAAATATTCCAGGAGCTTTGGTTTAAAATACAATGGGAATTAAAATCAACTAATACTGAAAGTGCTGCCACAGTGTAAGGTGATATTTCCACAGGCACAATGTAGTGATTTCTTCTGTCCCCTTATCCATCCCCTTCATCCATGTTATGCCAGACGTGGCTCAGTGGGCAGCACTCTTGCCTCAGAGTCAGAAGTTGTGGGTTCAAGTCCCACTCCAGGGATTGAGCACAAAAATCTCTGCTGACACTCTAGTGCAGTATTGAGGGAGTGCTGCACTGTAGGAGGTGCCATCTTTTGGATGAGATGTTAAACCGAGGCCCTGTCTGCTCTCTCAGGTGGATGCAAAAGATCCCATGACACTATTTCGAAGTTGAGCACAGGAGTTCTCCCCAGTGTTGGCCAATATTTATCCCTCAATCAACATCACTAAAACAGATTATCTGGTCATTATCACATTGCTGTTTGTGGGAGCTTGCTGTGCACAAATTGCCTGCCACATTTCCCACATTACAACAGTGACCACACTTGATAAGTACCTCATTGGCTGTAAAGCGCTTTTTTGACATCCTGAGGTTGTGAATGGCGCTATATAAATGAAAGTATTTCTTTCTCTTTTTCTTTTTCTCTCCTCTATTTCCCCCTTCTCCCTTGTCCCCAGCCCGGCCCCTTTCATTCCTCCAACTTTATCTGATGAACTGCTCAATGCCTGCTTCAGTGAGTTCTTCCTCATTAAATGTTCCTCCTTTTGCTGTCACACGCTCTTGTCCCTCATGGCCAGCCTACAGCTTTCCTCTGCCTCAACTTCAGCATGGTCCAGCACGCCCATCACTCACACACGGGCACCAAACTGGCATATTCCCTTCTCTGGGCACCATGCTCTCATAAATCTCTACAATCTGCTCCTTACCTCCCTCACTAACTTTACTGTCTGCTGCAACATCACCAACAAATCTCCCCTGACTCTTCTAATGAACCACACCACCCTGTCTGAGCGAAGGCACCAAGTCTACCCTGGTCATCACATTCTGTGCAACTATGACCATGGCCCACTGAGGCTTTTAAATCCTCTTTGACCACATTGCTGCCTATGAAACTGTTAAGAACATAAGAAATAGGAGCAGGAGTAGGCCATGCAGCCCCTCGAGCCTGCTCCGCCATTTAATACGATCATGGCTGATCCGATCATGGACTCAGCTCCACTTCCCTGCCCGTTCCTCATAGCCCCTTATTCCCTTATCGGTTAAGAAACTGTCTATCTCAATCTTAAATTTATTCAATGACCCAGCTTCCACAGCGTTCCGAGGCAGCGAATTCCACTGGTTTATATCCATCTGAGAGAACAAATTCCTCCTCATTACAGTTTTAAATGTGCCGCTCCTTTTTCTAAGATTATGCCCCCTAGTTCTAGTCTCCCCCATCAGTGGAAATATTGTCTCTGCATCGTTTCAATAAGATCACCTCTCATTCTTCTGAATTCCAATGAGTAGAGGCCCAAGCGACTCAACCTTTCCTCATATGTCAACCCCTCATCTCCAGAATCAACCGACTGAACCTTCTCTGAACTGCCTCCAAAGCAAGTATATCCTTTCTCAAATATGGAAACCAAAACTGCACGCAGTATTGCAGGTGTGGCCTCACCAATACCCTGTATAACTGTAGCAAGACTTCCCTGCTTTTATACTCCATCCCCTTTGCAATAAAGGCCAGGATTATACTGGCCTTCCTGATCACTTGCTGTAACTGCATACTATCCTTTTGTGTTTCATGCACAAGTATCCCCAGGCCCCGCTGTACTGCAGCACTTGCAATCTTTCTCCATTTAAATAATAACTTGCTCTTTGATTTTTTTCTGCCAAAGTGCATGACCTCACACTTTCCAACATTATATTCCATCTGACAATTATTTTCCCACTCACTTAGCCTGTCTATATCCTTTTGCAGATTTTTTGTGACCTCCTCACATATTGCTTTTCCTCCCATCTTTGTATCGTCAGCAAACTTGACTACGTTACACTCGGTCCCTTCTTCCAAGTCGTTAATGTAGATTGTAAATAGTTGGGGTCCCAGCACTGATCCCTGCGGCACCCCACTAGTTACTGATTGCCAGCCCGAGAATGAAACATTTATCTCAACTCTCTGTTTTCTGTCAGTTCGCCAATCCTCTATCGATGCTAATATATTATCCCCAACCCCATGAACATTTATCTTGTTCAGTAACCTTTTATGTGGCACATTGTCAAATGCCTTCTGGAAGTCGAAATATACCACACTCGCTGGTTCCCCTGTATCCACCCTGTTCGTTACATCCTCAAAGAATTCCAGCAAATTTGTCAAACATGACTTCCCCTTCATAAATCCATGCTGACTCTGCCTGACCGAATTTTGCTTTTCCAAATGTCCTGCTGCTGCTTCTTTAATAACGGACTCCAACATTTTCCCAACCACAGATGTTAGGCTAACTGGTCTACAGTTTCCTGCTTTTTCTCTGCCTCCTTTTGTAAATAGGGGCGTCACATTTGCAGTTTTCCAATTTGCTGAGACTTCCCAGAATCCAGGGAATTTGGGTAAATTACAACCAATGGATTCACAATCCCTGCTGCTACTTCTCTTAAGGCCCGAGGATGCAAGCCATCAGATCCAGGGGATATTTCTGCCTTAGTTCCATTATCTTACTGAGTACCACCTCCTCAGTGATTGTGATTGTGTTAAGTTCCTCCTCACCTATAGGCCCTTGACTATCCACTGTTGGGATATTGTTCGTGTCCTCTACCGTAAAGACTGATACATCATATTTGTTCAAAGTTTCTGCCATCTCCATGTTCCCCGGTCTCGACCTCGAAGGGACCAACATTTACTTTAGCCACTCTTTTCCTTTTTATATACCTACAGAAACTCTTGCTATCTGTTATTATTTTTGGTGCGAGAATACATTTCACTTAATTGGCCCTGATTTTGCTCTGTACACCGTCGGAAGCTATTTAACAGACCCTGCAACTTCTGTGTCTCCCCATGCACTGCTGGGCGCCAGCAGGTTGGGTCGGGTTTTTTTTTCAGTCAGAGGCGTATTCTGGAGGTACGCCTCCGACCACAAATTCCGGCCCATTGTTAATAGAATATTATTCATGCATCAAATGACATAGAAGTGACAGGTGGAAACAGCCGTTCAGCGTGACCAGTCTGTGTTGGTGCTTATACCACACACAGCAATTGTGCTCATCCCGTTGAACATAAAAAGATAAGAAATAGGAGCCTGCTCCGCCATTTAATAAGATCATGGCTGATTGGATTGTGTCTCAGCTCCACCTCCCCGCTCGCTCCCCAGAATCCTTCACTTCCTTATCGTTCAAAAATCTGTCTCTCTCCACCTCAAATATATTCAGTGACCCAGTCTCCGCAGCTCACTGAGGCAGAGAATTCCACAGATTCACGACCCTCTGAGAGAAGGAATTCCTCCTCATCTGAGTTCTAAATGGCGACCCTTTATTCTGAAACTGTGTCCCCTAGTTCTTGATTCCCCCACGACGGGAAACATCCTCTCTCATCCACCTTGTCGAGCCTGCTCAGTATCTTATATGTTTCAATAAGATCACATCTCATTCTTCGAAACTCCAATGAGTACAGGTCCAACCTGCTCAACCTTTCTTCATAAGACAACTCCTTCATCTCAGGAATCAATCTCGTGAACGTTCTCTGAACTGCCTCCAATGCAAGTATATCCCTCCTTATGTACGGAGACCAAAACTGTACGCAGTGCTCCAGGTGTGGTCTCACCAATACCCTGTGCAGTTGTAGCAGGACTTCCCTGCTTTTATACTCCATCCCCCTTGCAATAAAGGACAACATTCCATTGGCCTTCTTGATCACTTGCTGTACCTGTATGCTAACTTTTTGTGTTTCATGCACAAGGACACCCAGGTCCCTCTGTACTGCAGCACTTTGTAATCTCTCTCCATTTCACTATTAATTGTCTGTTTTATTTTCCTGCCAAAGTGGATAACCTCACACTTTCCCACATTATACTCCATCTGACAAATGTTTGCCCGCTCACTGAGCCTGTCTATATCCCTTTGCAGATTCTTTGTGTCCTCCTCACAACTTGCTTTCCCACCCATCTTTGCATCATCACCAAACTTGGCTACGTTACACTCGGTCCCTTCATCAAAGTCATTAATATAGATTTTAAATAGTTGAGTGCCCAGCACCGATCCCTGTGGCACCCCACTAGTTACCATTTGCCAACAGGAAAATGACCCATTTATCCCAACTTTCTGTTTTCTGTTAGTTAACCAATCCCCTATCCATGCGAATATGTTACCGCCAACCCTGGGAGCTCTTATTTTGTGCCGTACCTTTTATGTGATACCTTATCGAATGCCTTCTGGAAATCCAAATACAGCACATCCGCTGGTTCCCCCTTCTCCACCCTGCTCATTACATCCTCAAAGAACTCCACCAAATTTGTCACACATGATTTCCCTTTCATAAATCCATGCTTGACTGCATCATGCTTTTCCAAATGTCCTGCTCCTGCTTCCTTAATAATGGACTCCAGCAGTTTCCCAACGACAGACATTAGGCTAACGGGTCTATAGCTTCCTGCTTTCTGTCTTCCTTCTTTTTTCAATAGGGGCATTACATTTGCAGTTTTCCAATCCCCAGAATCCAGGGAATTTTGGTAGATTACAACCAATGCATCCACTATCTCTGCAGCCACTTCTTTTAAGACCCTAGAATGCAGACCATCAGATCCAGGGGACTTGTCCACCTTTAATCCCATTATTTTATTGAGTACTTTTTCTTCAGTGATAGTAATTGTTTTAAGTTCCTCCGTGCCAATAGCCACTTGATTATTTATTATTGGGATGTTTTTAGAGTCTTCTACCGTGAAGATCGACACAAAATATTAGTTCAAAGTCTCTGCCGTTTCCCTGTTCCCCATTATTAATTCCCCAGTCACATCCTCTGTGGGACCAACATTTACTTTAACTACCCTCTTCCTTTTTATATACCTGTAGAAGCTCTTATTATCTGTTATTATAGTTCTTGCTAGTTTACTCTCATAATGCATCTTCTGTCTCTTTATTATTTTTTTAGTCATCCTTTGCTGGTTTTAATAAATTGCCCAATCCTCTGGCCTCCCACTAATCTTGGCAACATTGTGTGCCATTGCTTTCAACTTGATCCCATCCTTTACTTCCTGAGTTAGCCACGGATGGCTCTCCCTTCTCTTACAGTCTTTCCTTCTCACTGGAAACATTTTTGTTGAGAGTTATGAAATATCTCTTTAAATGTCTGCCACTGCTCATCAGCCGTCTTACACTTTAATCTATTTTCCGAGCCCACTTTAGCTACCTCTGCCTTCATACCTTTGTAACCTTATTTCTGCTGCTTTTCAGGATTGTCTATTAGGCTGCACTGTATATTTCCTAGCTGCTCACTTGTCCAGCACCATCTTTCAGGAGGAGCTGGCACTGGGTAACCGCTTATCAACACATTCAATGAACAGCACTTGCACCTTTTCTCGACACCGAGATGGAACCTGACACACAGCGTTTGGGATGTGTCATACCGTCGACTGAATCCATGCCTTATCATCATCTTCATCATCATAGGCAGTCCCGCCAATCCAGGATGACTTGCTTCCATGTCAAAAAGTTCACAGGTCTTTCAATGAAGGACCTAATATCCCGGATCCCGAACTACAACCATAAGGGGGGAAGATGCGTGTGCATGGATTTTTTTAACTTGTGGTGACCGTTGCACACCAGCCACCACATGGGCTTGACAGAGCGAGGTCTTGGTCCAGTGGTAAGGGTTAACCAGGATGGCTGGAGACCAGCTCTGCTGCACGGGCCTAGTGCACACACATATCGCACAGTGTGGGCTGGGCCCGTGCTGCCCCTGGGCCCTCGCCTCTTCTGGGCCCTGAACTCTCGCCTCTCCTGGTCCCCAGATCACATCGCTCCACGATCACTCACCGTTCCTTCGCCCCGACCTCGCCGCTCCTGCAGGACCTGCCCACGCTCCAATCACCGACCTGGATCTTGGTGATGTCCCTCTTCGCTGCCGTTGCTCTCCTGCTCCAGCATGTGCAGCAGACGTCATCACTTCAAAATCATTGGAAAAAGATTGCTTGTTCATCGTGCCTTGTAGGATAAAGCACAGCATCACAAGAGGGAGAGGATGACTATGGGAGCAGCACTGACCGAACTGCAAGTGTTCTCCACTCTTGAGGGAAGGAGCTCCAGAGACAGATGTGACTTGGAAGAGGAAGATGGAGATGAGAAAGCAGGAAGAATGGCCCCAGGCCAGGCTTTGCACAATGTGTCCAGCCTTTATTATTGATCCTATCTAATCATACTCTTACTGACATTGAAATTTCCAAGGAGCAGCAGTCTATGCCAGTGTTTTACAGAAGGCGGTGTGACACCATGCTGTGATGCAGGTCTCTTGATACATTTTTACGGCAGATTTTGCACAAGAAGCCGTGCAACTCTTATACCATCCTATCACTCAATCTCACAACACAGGCGCAATCACTGGGAATGTAACAATTAAGTTTGAGGGCAGCACACTCTGAAACACAGCACAAGTGGGCAGTGTGTAGAGCTAGCAGGAAACGGGCTGGAGGGTCATCTTATCATCAACATTTGATCAGGGCCCAGCTTTCAGAAGAAGGATGAAAGGTCATCGATCTGAAACGACGGTTTCTCTCTCCACAAATGCTGCCTGACCTGCTGAGTGTTGCCAGCATTTTCTGCTTTTATTTTGAAAGAAGGATGATTTCTGAGCATGACAGATTGTTGATGACATTGTGTCCTGTGCCTTTATCCCACGGTAGTTACTGATTCCATAACTCGCATGTGTGCCGTTCTGATGCCCAAATAGAAACTCTGCAATTCACCTTTGGACACTTGCCTGCTCCAGGCACATCTGCAGCTGTGGGAAGGACCTGCAGTGAAGAGGAATGGACGAGCTGGCAGAAAGGTAGTGTGGCAGGCCACATAGTCCACATGGCCGACACGGGACTCCCAAAGCAAGCGCTCTACTCGCAACTTCTTCACGGCAAACCAGCCAAATGTGGGCAGAGGAAACGTTACAAGGACACCCTCAAAGCCTCCCTGATAAAGTGCAACATCCCCACTGACACCTTGGAGTCCCTGGCCAAAGACCAGTCCACCCTAAGTGGAGGAAGTGCATCCGGGAGGGCGCTGAGCACCTCGAGTCTCGTCGCCGAGAGCGTGCAGAAATCAAGCGCAGGCAGCGGAAGGAGCGTGCGGCAAACCAATCCCACCCACCCCTTCCCTCAACGACTATCTGTCCCACCTGTGACAGGGACTGTGGTTCTCGTATTGGACTGTTCAGCCACCTAAGGACTCATGTTTCGAGTGGAAGCAAGTCTTCCTCGATTGCGAGGGACTGCCTATGATGATGAATGTGGCAGTGCAAATGCTGATGAAGATGATTTATTGCATAGCATGGGGAAAATGCAGGAAAGGCTGGTGATGTGAACATTACATGGATGATTAAAATAAAGCCTTCTCTGTCAGTGCCTGCCGAATAGCCCTTGCAAACGCCAAAGCTGCTTCTGCTGCTGTTTGTCCAGCTCCCAGTGACATCCTCCAGCTGCTGTTCAGAGGGCTCGTGCTCCGACTGCCCCCTTGTGGATATCTCTTTGAATTGTGAATTCATGGAGAATGCAACAGACCATGATTATCCTGCAAATGTGGGCTGGGCTCGACTGGATGATGTGTGTTGGCCTGTCAAGGTGTGAGAATCATTGCTTCACCATGGCTCTGGTGTGCGTGCTAATAGACTTGCTGGAGGCATACACTTAATTGGTGTAGAAATCCCGCTTTCTCCTTCCTGCGGGCGTTCGATAGATTTTAGAGAAAATAAATGCGCACCTATCCTGAAGCTGCTGCGCCCGCTCCACTTCCCGATCCGCAGGCCTCCTCTCCCTGCGCGTCACAGCGCGTGCTCATCGGGACGTGTGCAGGCCTGGAGCTGGAGTCACATGTCTCTGGGCAGCCAATCAGGTGCAGTATGTTCTCATTCATGACTGCAAAAGCTTCTCTAGATATGTGAAGAGAAAAAGGTTAGTGAATGCAAACATAGGTCTCTTGCAGTCAGATTCAGGTGAATTTATAATGGGGAACAAAGAAATGGCAGACCAATTGAACAAACACATTGGTTCTGTCTTCACGAAGGAAGACACAAATAACCTTCCGAATGTACGAGGGGACCGAGGGTCTAGTGAGAAGGAGGAACTGAAGGATATCCTTATTAGGCGGGAAATTGTGTTAAGGAAATTGATGAGATTGAATGGTTAAAAAAACCCCGGGGCCTGATAGTCTGCATCCCAGAGTATTAAGGAATTAGCCCTAGAAATAGTGGATGCATTGGTGATCATTTTCCTACAGTCTATCGACTCGGGATCAGTTCCTATGGACTGGAGGGCAGCTAATGTAACACCACTTTTTAAAAAGGGAGGGAGAGAGAAAACGGGTAATTATAGACCGGTTAGCCTGACATCAGTGGTGGGGAAAATGTTGGAAAAATTATTAAGGATGAAATAGCAGCACATTTGGAAAGCAGTGACAGGATCGGACCAAATCAGCGTGGATTTATGAAAGGGAAATCATGCTTGACAAATTTTCTGGAATTTTTTGAGAAATAACTAGTTGAGTGGACAAGGGAGAACCAGTGGATGTGCTGTATTTGGACTTTCAAAAGGGTTTTGAAAAGGTCCCACACAAGAGATTGGTGTGTAAAATCAAAGCACATGTTATTGGGGGTAATATACTGACGTGGATAGAGAACTGGTTAGCAGACAGGAAGCAGAGAGTCGGGATAAACGGATCCTTTTCAGAATGGCAGGCAGTGACTAGTGGAGTGCCGCAGGGCTCAGTGCTGGGACCCCAGCTCTTTACAATATACATTAATAAATTAGATGAAGGAATTGAGTGTAATATCTCCAAGTTTGCAGATGACACTAAGCTGGGTGGCGGTGTGAGCTGTGAGGAGGATGCTAAGAGACTGCAGGTGACTCAGACAGGTTAGGTGAGTGGACAAATGCATGGCAGATGCAGTATAATGTGGATAAATGTGAGGTTATCCACTTTGGGGGCAAAAACGCAAAGACAGAATATTATCTGAATGGTGGCAGATTAGGAAAAGGGGAGGTGCAACGAGACCTGGGTGTCATGGTTCATCAGTCATTGAAAGTTGGCATGCAGGTACAGCAGGCGGTAAAGAAGGCAAATGGTATGTTGGCCTTCATTGCTAGGGGATTTGAGTATAGGAGCAGGGAGGTCTTACTGCAGTTGTACAGGGCCTTGGTGAGGCCTCACCTGGAATATTGTGTTCAGTTTTGGTCTCCGAATCTGAGGAAGGACATTCTTGCTATTGAGGGAGTGCAGCGAAGGTTCACCAGACTGATTCCCTGGATTGGCCGCACTGACATATGAGGAGAGACTGGATCAACTGGGCCTTTATACATTGGAGTTTAGAAGGAGGAGAGTGGATCTCATAGAAACATACAAGATTCTGACGGGACGGGATAGGTTAGATGCGGGAAGAATGTTCCCGATGTTGGAGACGTCCAGAACCAGGGGACACAGTCTTAGGATAAGGTATAGGCCATTTAGACTGAGATGAGGAGAAACTTCTTCACTCAGAGAGTTGTTAACCTGTGGAATTCCCTGCCGGAGAGAGTTGTTGATGCCAGTTCATTGAATATATTCAAGAGGGAGTTAGATATGACCCTTATGGCTAAAGGGATCAAGGGGTATGGAGAGAAAGCAGGAAAGGGGTACTGAGGGAATGATCAGCCATGATCTTATTGAATGGTGGTGCAGGCTCGAAGGGCCGAATAGCCTACTCCAGCACCTATTTTCTCTGTTTCTATGTTTCAATGTAATAGGAGTTTCGTATGTCCCAAACTCTTATCACTGTGAATGAGAAACCCCTCCCAAACACACAAAACACTCATAAAAAATAGAAAATATACACTATATGCTTAACATTCATTTAAATTAAAGTTATTCATGTCTTTTGTTGGCCGGAGCAGATATAATGGTAATTACTGTAGGGAATTGAATACGGCCAGGGTGATCTCCTGGACTAGTGTCGATCGCCTGGATGGGTCGGAGAGGAATTTTCCCAGATTTTTTTCTCCCTAAATGGGCCTTGGTTTTTATCTGGTTTTTGCCTCTCCCAGGAGATCACATGGCTCCGGTTGGGGTGGAGTGTAGAATGTTTCAGTGTAAGGGGTGTTGCAGTTGTGTGGGGCGGACTGGTTGGGCTGGGTGCTCTTTACCTTTCCGCCATTGTTCATTGTTCATTGGTTTATATGTAACCTTCAGGGCTGCTGACCGAGGGCCCTGCGGCTCTTTGTCGGCCGGCGCGGACACGATGGACCGAAATGGCCTCCTTCTGCGCTGTAAATTTCTATGTTTCGATGCATGCGCTGTGCGGTTTCAGTGCACATTGGAGGCTCCGTCTGCAGAGTTGGGTCGGGTTATGCCAGCGCCAGAGGGTGAAGCTATGAATTGGTATTTTCAACACAGAGGGTCCGAAAAAAAACGGGCATCCAGGTAAGTTAACGTCATTTTTCTTCTTTAGGGAAACTTGGAGCCTATGTCCCCTAATTGTAGACTCTTCAGCCAGGGGAAACAGCCTCTCAGCATGTACCCTGTCAAGCCCTCTAAGAATGGTATACATTTCAATAAGATCACCTCTCATTCTTCTAAACCCCAGCGAGTATAGGCCCATTCGACTCAGTCTCTCATAGGGCAACCCTCTTAATGCAGGACTCAATCTACTGAACCCTCGTTGCACCACTTCCAAGGCTGATGTGTCCTTCCGTGGGTAAGGTCCAAAACTGTGCACGGTACTCCAGGTGTGGTCTCACCAAAACCCGATATAATTGCAGCAAGACTTGCTTACTCTTACACTCCATCCCCTTGCAATAAAGCTAACATACTGTTTGCCTTCCGAATTGCTTAATAACATAAGAACATAAGAATTAGGAACAGGCATAGGCCATCTAGCCCCTCGAGCCTGCTCCGCCATTCAATAAGATCATGGCTGATCTGGTCGTGGACTCAGCTCCACTTACCCGCCCTCTCCCCGTAACCCTTAATTCCCTTATTGCTTAAAAATCTATCTATCTGTGACTTGAAAACATTCAATGAGCTAGCCTCAACTGCTTCCTTGGGCAGAGAATTCCACAGATTCACAACCCTCTGGGAGAAGAAATTCATTCTCAACTCGGTTTTAAATTGGCTCCCCCGTATTTTGAGGCTGTGCCCCCTAGTTCTAGTCTCCCTCACCAATGGAAACAACCTCTCTGCCTCTATCTTGTCTATCCCTTTCATGATTTTAAATGTTTCTATAAGATCATCCCTCATCCTTCTGCACTCCAAGGAGTAAAGACCCAGTCTACTCAATCTATCATCATTTCTCGAATCAGCCTTGTGAATCGTCTCTGTACCCCTTCCAAAGCTAGTATATCCTTCCTTAAGTAAGGTGACCAAAACGGCACGCAGTACTCCAGGTGCGGCCTCACCAATACCCTATACAGTTGCAGCAACACCTCCCTGCTTTTGTACTCCATCCCTTTCGCAATGAAGGCCAACATTCCATTCGCCTTCCTGATTACCTGCTGCACCTGCAAACTAACCTTTTGGGATTCATGCACAAGGACCCCCAGGTCCTTCTGCACCGCAGCATGTTGTAATTTCTCCCCATTCAAATAATATTCCCTTTTACTGTTTTTTTCCCAAGGTGGATGACCTCACACTTTCCGACATTGTATTCCATCTGCCAAACCTTAGCCCATTCGCTTAACCTATCCAAATCTCCTTGCAGCCTCTCTGAGTCCTCTACACAACCCGCTTTCCCACTAATCTTAGTGTCATCTGCAAATTTTGTTGCACTACACTCTGTCCCCTCTTCTAGGTCATCTATGTATATTGTAAACAGTTGTGGTCCCAGCACTGATCCCTGTGGCACACCACTAACCACTGATTTCCAACCGGAAAAGGACCCATTTATCCCGACTCTCTGCTTTCTGTTTGCCAGCCAATTCTCTATCCATGCTAATACATTTCCTCTGACTCCGCGTACCTTTATCTTCTGCAGTAACCTTTTGTGTGGTACCTTATTGAATGCCTTTTGGAAATCTAAATACACCACATCCATCGGTACACCTCTATCCACCATGTTCGTTATATCCTCAAAGAATTCCAGTAAGTTAATTAAACATGATTTCCCTTTCATGAATCCATGCTGCGTCTGCTTGATTGCACAATTCCTATCCAGATGTCCCGCTATTTCTTCCTTAATAATAGTTTCAAGCATTTTCCCCACTACAGATGTTAAACTAACTGGCCTATAGTTACCTGCCTTTTGCCTGCCCCCTTTTTTAAACAGAGGCATTACATTAGCTGCTCTCCAATCCGCTGGTACCTCCCCAGAGTCCAAAGAATTTTGGTAGATTATAACAAATGCATCTGCTATAACTTCCGCCATCTCTTTTAATACCCTGGGATGCATTTCATCAGGACCAGGGGACTTGTCTACCTTCAGTCCCATTAGTCTGTCCAGCACTACCTCCCTAGTGATAGTGATCATCTCAAGGTCCTCCCTTCCCACATTCCTTTGACCAGCAATTTTTGGCATGGTTTTTGTGTCTTCCACTGTGAAGACCGAAGCAAAATTATTGTTTAAGGTCTCAGCCATTTCCACATTTCCCATTATTAAATCCCCCTTTTCATCTTCTAAGAGACCAACATTTACTTTAGTCACTCTTTTCCATTTTATATATCTGTAAAAGCTTTTACTATCTGTTTTTATGTTTTGCGCAAGTTTACCTTTGTAATCTATCTTCCCTTTCTTTATTGGTTTTTTAGTCATTCTTTGCTGTTGCTTAAAATCTTCCCAATCCTCTAGTTTCCCACTGACCTTGGCCACCTTATACGCATTGGTCTTTGATTTGATACTTTCCTTTATTTCCTTGGTTATCCACGGCTGATTATCTCTTCTCTTGCCGCCCTTCTTTTTCACTGGAATATATTTTTGTTGCGCATTATGAAAGAGCTCCTTAAAAGTCCTCCACTGTTCCTTAATTGTGCCACCGTTTAGTCCTTGTTTCCAGTCTACTTTAGCCAACTCTGCCCTCATCCCACTGTAGTCCCCTTTGTTTAAGCATAGTATGCTCGTTTCTGATACAACTTCCTCATCCTCAAATTCAACTATATTGTGATCACTCATTCCGAGAGGATCTTTTACGAGGAGATCGTTTATTTTTCCTGTCTCATTACACAGGACCAGATCCAAAATGGCTTGCTCCCTTGTAGGTTCTGTAACATACTGTTCTAAGAAACAATCCCGTATGCATTCTCTGAATTCCTCCTCCAGGCTACCCCCTGCGATTTGATTTGACCAATCGATATGTAGGTTAAAATCCCCCATAACTAATGCCGTTCCTTTTTCACATGCCTCCATTATTCCCTTGATTATTGCCCGTCCCACCATGAAGTTATTATTTGGGGGCCTATAAACTACGCCGACCAGTGACTTTTTCCCCTTACTATCTCTAATCTCCACCCACAATGATTCAACATTTTGTTCATTGGAGCCAATATCATCCCTCACAACTGCCCTGATATCATCCCTTATTAACAGAGCTACCCCACCTCCCTTCCCTTCCTGCCTATCTTTCCGAATCGTCAGATACCCCTATACGTTTAATTCCCAGTCCTGGCCACCTTGCTTGCTGTATCTTTTTATGATTCGTGTACAAGGACCCACAAATACCTCTTCGTACCAACATTTATTCGTCTCTCAGCTTTTAAAAAGTAAGCTGCTTTTCTGTACATCCTACCAAAGAGGATAATTTCATGTTTAACCACATTAAACTCCATCTGCCACCTTGTTGCCCATTCACTTAACCTGACTCAATCCCTTTGCAACCTCTTTGTGTCCTCCTCACAGTTTACTTTCTCACCTAGCTTTGTATCATCAGCAAACTTGCGTATATTACACTTGGTCCCCCTCATCTAAGTCACTGATATAGATTGTAAATAGTTGGAGCCCAAGTACAGATCCTTGTGGCACCCCAGTAGTTACAATTTGACAACATTTAAGTGACCTGTTTATTCCTGCTCTCTGTTTTCTGTCCATTAACCAACCTTCAAGCTCATAGATAAACCCCAATCTCATGGGCTTTTAATGTTGTGTAACAACCTCTTGTGTAGCACCTTATTGAATTCCTTTTGAAAATCCAAATATACTACATCCAGTGCTTTCCCCTTATCTACCCTGCTAGGTACACCCTCAAAAAACTCAATTTGTCAAACACGATTTCCCTTTCATTGAAACATTGACTGTGCCTAATCATATTATGAATGTCTAAGTGCCGAAGATTCTAATTAATTGCAATATATTACTCATGTTTGCTTTTTTTTTTGATATAATTGGAATATATCATTCGGTGTTAGATGTGGCTCAGTGGGCAGCACTCTTGCCTCTGAGTCAGAAGCTTGTGGGTTCAAATCCCACTTCGGAGGCTTGAGCACAAAATATAGACTGACACTCCAGTACACTGCTGAGGGAGTGCTGCACTGTGGGATGTGTCACCTTTCACACCAGACGTTAAACCAAGGTGGTGGAAGTAAAAGCTCCCATGGCACTATTTGAAGAAGAGCAGGGGAGATCTCCCTGGTATCCTTGGCAATATTTAGCCTACAATCAACATCAGTCAGAAACAGATTAACGATTGCTGTTCGTGGGGCTTGCTGTGTGCAAATTGGTTGCTGCATCTCCTACATTACAACAGTGACTACACTTCAAAAGTACTTCATTTACTGTCAAGCAACTTGGGACGTCCTGGGGTTGTGAAAGGAACTATATAAATGCAAGTCTTTCTTTTATATATGGAAACTGATTCCATATTTTTCGATGGTGTTGCTTAGGGGCAGCGTTTAAATGATGAAAAGCATTGGACCAGGGATGACAGCAGGGTTGACCATACAAGCATAAAAGGAGAAACCATTGGAGGAACTGTCGGGACAGGGTGAACTGGGAGATAAAACAGCAGTGACATAACAGTTGACAGAGGAGGGAAGGCACTGGAGGATGATGGAGTGCTTAACAGTTTCATAGGCAGCAATGTGGTCAAAGAGGATTTAAAAGCCTCAGTGGGCCATGGTCATAGCTGCACAGAATGTGATGACCAGGGTAGACTTGGTGCCTTCGCTCAGACAGGGTGGTGTGGTCCATTAGAAGAGTCAGGGGGAGATTTGTTGGTGATGTTGCAGCAGACAGTGAAGTTAGTGAGGGAGATAAGGAGCAGGTTGTAGTGATTTATGAGAGCATGGTGTCCAGAGAAGGGAATATGCCAGTTTGGTGCCCGTGTGTGAGTGATGGGCGTGCTGGACCATGCTGAAGTTGAGGCAGAGGAAAGCTGTAGGCTGGCCATGAGGGACAAGAGCGTGTGACAGCAAAAGGAGGAACATTTAATGAGGGAGAACTCACTGAAGCAGGCATTGAGCAGTTCATCAGATAAAGTTGGAGGGATGAAAGGGGCCGGGCTGGGGACAAGGGAGAAGGGGGAAGTAGAGGAGAGAAAAAGAAAAAGAGAAAGAAATACTTTCATTTATATAGCGCCATTCACAACCTCTGGATGTCAAAAAAGCGCTTTACAGCCAATGAGGTACTTTTCAAGTGTGGTCACTGTTGTAATGTGGGAAATGTGGCAGGCAATTTGTGCACAGCAAGATCCCACAAACAGCAATGTGATAATGACCAGATAATCTGTTTTAGTGATGTTGGTTGAGGGATAAATATTGGCCAACACTGGGGAGAACTCCTGTGCTCAACTTCGAAATAGTGTCATGGGATCTTTTGCATCCACCTGAGAGAGCAGACAGGGCCTCAGTTTAACATTTCATCCAAAAGATGGCACCTCCCACAGTGCAGCACTCCCTCAACACTGCATTGGAGTGTCAGCAGAGATTTTTGTGTTCAATCGCTGGAGTGGGACTTGAACCCACAACTTCTGACTCTGAGGCAAGAGTGCTGCCCACTGAGCCACGTCTGGCATAACATGGAAGGAGGGGGATGGATAAGGGGACAGAAGAAGTCACTACATTGTGCCTGTGGAAATATCACCTTACACTGTGGCAGCACTTTCAGTATTAGTTGATTTTAATTCCCATTGCATTTTAAACCAAAGCTCCTGGAATATTTCTGTTTTAACTTGTGGGTTGCATTTGCAAAGAAGTATTGCTCTGTTGTCCATGAAGTTCTGGTGTGTGTGAGGTGTGTGGTGTGTGGAGGTGCCTTCGCAGCAAACGAGCCAAAGGTGGGCAGCGGAAACGTTACAAGGACACCCTCAAAACCTCCCTGATAAAGTGCGACATCCCCACTGACACCTGGGAGTCCCTGGCCAAAGACCGCCCTAAGTCGAGGAAGTGCATCCGGGAGGGCGCTGAGCACCTCGAGTCTCATTGCCGAGAGCATGCAGAAACCAAGCGCAGGCAGCGGAAGGAGCGTGCGGCAAACCAGTCCCACCCACCCCTTCCCTCAACCACTGTCTGTCCCACCTGTGACAGGGACTGTGGTTCCCGTATTGGACTGTTCAGTCAATAAATGTACTCACTTTAAGAGTGGAACCAAGTCTTCCTCGATTCCGAGGGACTACCGATGATGATGATGATGGTGTGTGTGAGTCTTTGAAAGGGACAATTAAACTAAAGTTTATGCACTAGCCATGTTGGACTAAATCAATTTGAAACAGGAAGGAAATCGGAAAATATTGAATGTGTACAGTTAAAGTCATTTCGCATTTAGCTCTAGATTAGGAGAGACCACACAAACTTTATAGAAAACAGACGTACACACACATGAACACTCTATGAATATTTATTTAGGGTCTGAAGTATTAAGACAGTGCACTGACTGTTAGAAGCATTCTACTCAAAAGCTAATGATGATGCTTAATGTGACTCCTTTTCTAATTACTTACGGTTACACGTAAAGAAGCATTTTTCTCGAGGGTAACAGTGACTTTCAAGCCATGAATTTCCAGGCTCAGCATATACTCAGATTGTGAGATTGCTTTCCTGGTAAGCGTGGCTGAGATTTCCATCACCTTTAGCATGGCTTTGTACAGGCTGGCATCCAGGATTTTTTTGTCATCTTGAATATTCAAAGCGCACATGGGAGGGTCTGAGACACTGTGGGTGGACGGTTTGTAGAAGAGTACAACCAGTTGCTTGTCACCACACTGGTAGCTGATAAGCCCTGACAGACCCTCATTTGGGCTTTCCATGAAGGAAATTTCATTCTCTTCTCCTTTTTCAACAGTTTCCAGTGGTGTCATTCCTTCCCCAGTCACCATAAAAGATCTGCAAGGAGTAAAGAACATTTATTCATCCTTTTTGGATTGCCGCAATATGAGAATTCAACAGTATAATGCATTTTCCTCAGCGTAATAACGCTGTTCTTGTGGCAGGTCAGAGAGGAATTTGAGGCAAGACCTAATTACTTGGTTCCCCACTGCTTTATTCATCAATCATAGGGCTCAAATTTGCCCAGAGCCGTTTTTTTGCATATTGCCAGAGTTACTCCCATTTTTCTAGGTCAGAACTACTCCAAAAATAAATGAGCCAAGTTTCCTCGCTTGTATTTTTCAAAATTGGCGCCACGCGGCCTGTCCAGTCGCCTCGGGGGGTGGAGCCTACCCATTGCGCCGAAAAAACAATACCGCCCCTTCTGCCCATGCGCGGGAAAATAACGGACATTTTTGACGTGCTTCCTACAGGCGCACATGTGCAGTATAGCTCCTGGTCTGATATCAGCCATTTTTAAAGAGCCAGTTGTGTGTGTGAGAACGTTGAGCGCTGTGTGAGAACTGTAATTATCAATGGAAAAATCGGAGCTCAAAACGGCAGGCAGGCAGGACAAGGTTCTTTGTTCTCTCTCTCCACAGGTCTGTATGGACCACACCCAGGTCTGAGCAGGTGCAGGAGACCTCCCCCTCCCCCCAACACCAACATTTGATGGATACTGCAGGCTTCTGGTGCATTCCGATCGCCTTTCACAGCGCCCCCCCCTCGCCCTCCGGCCTATTTTTGCAGCCGAGCCCCAAGCCCCTGTGACCGAGCGCGGGACCGATTCTGCCGGCCGACACTACGACCCTCCAGCCCTGTTTGCAGACGTTCGGTGGTGGTGTGTCAGCTGAAAGAATACAAACCGTTACAAAATTCCATCAAACTTCCATTTACTGCGTTATTAGGTAAAAAAAATTAATCTATATTATGTATATTTCAGTCTTCTTGACTCCCCCCAAAACCTCGCTGAAAAACAATGGCGTCTTTCTGCGCCGATTTTTCAACGTGCGCTGCTTTTTCATAACTCACCAGAAGGTTTTTCGGGAGTGGTCAGATACGCCGACCCAGGAGACATTTTTTGGGGCAAAGTTCCATAATTCACAAAAACTGGCGCAGACATCGGGTTATGATGAAAAAATAACGAGCCGAAAAAAATGGCAACTAACTCAGTTACGCTGGCGCAGATTCCTTGGGGAAACTTACATTTTTTAAACTTACACCAAAAAAAGTGGCACACGGCAAAAAACCGGGACAAATGACCGGGGAAAGTTGAGCCCGATAATGTCAGACTCATTTGGGGGTGGGTACTTGAGATGTGGTAATGAAGTCAATCCTGCTTTTGCTCCATTATCAACACGAGGCAGTAGCGGCTCCTGGGGTACAGGCCATCAAAGGCTTTCAAATTGTAAAAGGCCAGGGTCCTAGCGGGACCTGGGGGTACCTGTGCATTAAACACAAAAGGATAGTATGCAGGTACAGCAAGTGATCAGGAAGGCCAATGGTATCTTGGCCTTTATTGCAAAGGGGATGGAGTATAAAAGCAGGGAACTCGTGCTCTTGTTATACAGGGTTTTGGTGAGGCCACACCTGGAATACTGCGTGCAGTTTTGGATTCCATATTTACAAAAGGATATACTTGCTTTGGAGGCAGTTCAGAGAAGGTTCACTCGGTTAATTCTGGAGATGAGGGGGTTGACTTATGAGCAAAGGTTGAGCAGATTGGGCCTCTATTCATTGGAATTCAGAAGAATGAGAGGTGATCTTATTGAATCGTATAAGATTATGAGGGGGCTTGATAAGCTGAATAGAGAGAGGATGTTACCACTGATATGGGAGACTAGAATTTGAGGGCATAATCTTAGAATAAGGGGCCGCCCATTTAAAACTGAGATGAAGAGAAATTTCTTCTCTCAGTGTGTTGTAATTCTGTGGAATTCGCTGTCTCAGAGAGCTGTGGAAACTGGGCCATTGAATAAATTTTAGACAGAAATAGACAGTTTCTTAAACGATAAGGGGTTATGTGGAGCGGGCAGGGAAGTGGACCTGAGTCCATGATCAGATCAGCCATGATCGTATTGAATGGCGGAGTAGGCTCGAAGGGCTGTATGGCCTACTCCTGCTCCTATTTCTTATGTTCTTATGTTCCCCCACTGCAATTCATCTTAAAGTGATGGATTCTGGTACAGAAACTGACCTATTTAACAAAAGCAGCAAACGTTTAATTTCTTCAGGACATCCCACGCCTGCTGTGTGCAGCCCCCGCTCTGAATTTCATGGAGTCGGTGCCCAGTGGTGCCAGGAATGGCGTGGGCACCAACCCAATAGTCACATGTCACCATCCCAGCAATTAGGATGGAGTCAGGTGCACACTTATGGGGGTGATGGAAGTTCCACCTTGCCCAAAATCTGACCCCTGTCCCACCTCCCTCACCCCAAATAAGCTCCTTAGGAAATTTGGGGCCAAAGTCTCTCTGTGCTTTGTGAGCTTAAACAGTCTTATTTTGTAATGTCCAATGTTAAAAGTGTTGGAGGTGATTTTAACATGGGTGTCATTAATATGGCCTTCATTGCAAGATGATTTGAGGACAGGAGCAAGGATGTCTTACTACAGTTATACAGGGCCTTGGTGAGACCACACCTGGAGTATTGTGTGCAGTTTTGGTCTCCTTACCTAAGGAAGGATATATTGTAATTGAGGGAGTGCAGCGAAGGTTCACCAGACTGATACCTGGGATGGCAGGACTGTTGTATGAGGAGAGATTGGATCGACGAGGCCTGTATTCACTCGAGTTTAGAAGAATGAGAGGGGATCTGATTGAAACGTGTAAAATTCTGACTGGGTTGGATAGACTGGATGTGGGGAGGATGTTTCCCCGGGCTGAGAAGTCTAGAACAAGGGGTCACAGTCTCAGGATACGGGGTAGGAAATTTAGGACTGAGATAAGGAGAAATGTTTTCACTCAGAGGGTGGTGAACCTGTGGAATTCTCTACCAGAGAAGGCTGTGGAGACCAAGTCACTGAATATTTTTAAGAGGGAGATAGATAGATTTCTAGAAACAAAAGGCATCAAGGTGTATGGGGAAAAAGCGGGAATGTGGTGTTGAGATAGAGGATCAGCCATGATCATATTGAATGGCGGTGCAGACTCGAAGGGCTGAATGGCCTACTACTGCTCCTATTTTCTATGTTTCTATGTTTCCATGTGTCATCACAACTGATCCTGAGTGGGTTCGACTTCCACACTTGTGATACTCAGTACAGTTCACCCCCTCCTTAGACTAGGGACACTGAGGCCCATTGTGGTGACCTTACCACTGGCCAGCCTCAGATTAACTAACTCAGCACAGACTGGGAATCAAACTTGAGACCTGACTGTTCTGTGTGGCTCAGTACCAAACTGACCCGAGTATTTTACTCACTGAGCCAATGGGGAAAGCCGCCCGGTGTTATTTCAGGAGAGAGTATGTTTTCTTTTCACCAAAATAATGCAAGAGACTTATAGAATATACTTACGCTGGGTCAGTCAGCTTGATGGTGCCTGTATCATTTTTAACGTTAATATGCCAAATTTTGTCATCAGTCAGGTCTCCCGCTGCGCTCCTGGGTAGCCTGTAAAACAGAACAGAAAGTAACCCTCAGATACAAACGCTGTTTAAAAAGATAAATAACCCCCTTGTGGTAGGTTGCCGACCCTTCAGGATTGTCCTGGTGTCTCCAGGAATTAAAGATTAATCTTCAGGACACTGCTGCAAGCAAGGCGCCAGAAAAATCATAGGGGCAGTGAAAAACATTATGTATATGTTTCATTTCCTTCTGTTTATTAGTGATGAGAAAACTGGACCAGAGGTGAGAAAAATGGCTGTTTGACTGACAGTTAAAATCATCTGGTTATGTCACACGCAGTCCCTCGGAATCGAGGAAGACTTGCTTCCACTCTTAACATGAGTTCTTAGGTGGCTGAACAGTCCAATACGGGAACCACAGTCCCTGTCACAGGTGGGACAGATAGTCGTTGAGGGAAGGGGTGGGTGGGACTGGTTTGCCGCAAGCTCTTTCCGCTGCCTGCGCTTGGTTTCTGCATGCTCTCGGTGACGAGACTCGAGGTGCTCAGCACCCTCCCGGATGCACTTCCTCCACTTAGGACGGTCTTTGGCCAGGGACTCCCAGGTGTCAGTGGGGATGTTGCTTTGAGCGTGCTCTTGTAACGTTTCCTCTGCCCACCTTTGACTCGTTTGCCGTGAAGGAGTTCCGAGTAGAGCACTTGCTTTGGGAGTGGCGTGCCTGACATGCAGACAATGTGGCCCGCCCAGCGGAGCAGATCAAGTGTGGTCAGTGCTTCGATACTGGGTATGTTGGCCAGGTCGATGGTTATGTAATGAACTGCTGTTTCACTTTCCGATTGGCTGTGGGAAGGCGGTTTGCCGTGAGGTGGGTCGTGTTGAGCCACCAATGACAGGAGTGTGGGGGCGGGGCAGTTGGAGGCTGGAGGTCAGGTGATGAAACCAGGAATATATTCAACTGGAGTTGGCCACCCTACCTGGTGCATCAATGAATCAATGCACTGCCCAGTGTGTGAAACTGAGCCATACGTGGGAGGAAAGCCCATGGTGTGATCCGTGATCTGTGCTGAGTTAGCTGACCTCAGTTAGGACAGTGTGAGTGCTGCTACAACTGACCTTGCTGATGCTGCACTGGGGACAAGTTCAAAGCAGCCTGGGTTCTTGGTTCTGTTGGCTATCCAATGATCTCGACTGCAAAGTTCATATCTCTGGATATTGTATGAGAACCAGTGGTGATAGCCCCAGGTTACATTGTGTGCAGTGTCAACATCGAGACTAACAACTGAAGGGTGATGTACCAGAGCTCCATGGAACGGAGCGTGCCCTTGGAACCCAGGATGTGTTCTAATTACCACTGCCTGGTCTCATATCCCTTTATTCTATTTTCTACCTACAAGAACATAACAACATAAGAAATAGGAGCAGGAATAGGCCATACGACCCCTCGAGCCATTCAATATGATCATGGCTGATCCGATCATGGATTTAGGTCAACTTCCCAGACCACTCCACATAACCCCTAATCGGTTAAGAAACTGTCTATCTCTGTCTTAAATTTATTCAATGACCCAGCTTCCACAGCTCTCTGAGGCAGCGAATTCCACAGATTTACAACCCTCTGAGAGAAGAAAATTCTCCTCATCTCAGTTTTAAATGGGCAGCCCCTTATTCTGGGCAAATGCATGGCAGATGAAGTATAATGTGGATAAATATGAGGTTATCCACTTTGGTGGTAAAAACAGAGAGACAGACTATTATCTGAATGGTGACAGATTAGGAAAAGGGAAGGTGCAACGAGACCTGGGTGTCATGGTACATCAGTCATTGAAGGTTGGCATGCAGGTACAGCAGGCGGTTAAGAAAGCAAATGGCATGTTGGCCTTCATAGCGAGGGGATTTGAGTACAGGGGCAGGGAGGTGTTGCTACAGTTGTACAGGGCCTTGGTGAGGCCACACCTGGAGTATTGTGTACAGTTGTGGTCTCCTAACTTGAGGAAGGACATTCTTGCTATTGAGGGAGTGCAGTGAAGATTCACCAGACTGATTTTCGGGATGGTGGGACTGACCTATCAAGAAAGACTGGATCAACTGGGCTTGTATTCACTGGAGTTCAGAAGAATGAGAGGGGACCTCATAGAAACGTTTAAAATTCTGACGGGTTTAGACAGGTTAGATGCAGAAAGAATGTTCCCAATGTTGGGGAAGTCCAGAACCAGGGGTCACAGTCTGAGGATAAGGGGTAAGCTATTTAGGACCGAGATGAGGAGAAACTTCTTCACCCAGAGAGTGGTGAACCTGTGGAATTCTCTACCACAGAAAGTAGTTGAGGCCAATTCACTAAATATATTCAAAAGGGAGTTAGATGAAGTCCTTACTACTCGGGGGATCAAGGGGTATGGCGAGAAAGCAGGAAGGGGGTACTGAAGTTTTATGTTCAGCCATGAACTCATTGAATGGCGGTGCAGGCTAGAAGGGCTGAATGGCCTGCTCCTGCACCTATTTTCTCTGTTTCTATGTTTCTATGTTTCTATGTTTCTAAGATCATTCCCTCTAGTTCTAGTCTCCCCCATCAGTGGAAACATCCTCTCTGCAGCCACCTTGTCAAGCATCCTCATAATCTTATATGTTTCGATAAGAATAACTCTCATTCTTCTGAATTCCAATAAGTAGAGGCCCAACCTGCTCAACCTTTCCTCATAAGTCAACCCCCTTAATCTCCAGAATCAACCTAGTGAACTTCTCCGATCGGCCTTCAAAGCAAGTATATCCTTTCGTAAATATGGAAACTAAAACTGCACGCAGTACTCCAGGTGTGGCCTCACCAATACCCTGTATAACTGTAGCAAGACTTCCCTGCTTTTATACTCCATCCCCTTTGCAATAAAGGCCAGGATTCCATTGGCCATCCTGATCACTTGCTGTACCTGCATACTAACCTTTTGTGTTTCATGCACAAGTACCCACAGGTCCCGCTGCCGAACCTATTACTTAAATGTTGACATTGAATTCCATCTGCTACTACTTCCATCTTATCAAACAGTGGTTAGACTGAAGCTGGAGTATTCGATCAAGTTACAGGCACCACCCTTCAGGAAGGATGTCAAGGCCTTGAATGGAGTTCAGAGGAGTGTAAGGTTACTAATCTTCAGGAAAAAAAAACACAGACCATGAACTAATAATTGATTGATACAAGCTTTGGAATTAAACTGGACAATGAAGGACATCCTGTGAGCAGGAACCAAAAACTGACCATGCATAACTCCATGCATAACAATAATGCAATGTCAAGTGAGCCCTGAACTTAATTGACCAGGGTGGGGAAACAGACATTTGGAGACATCGAGTCTGTAACAGAGGACCCCACCCCGCCCCACACAAGGGGCAAGTTTTGGGCGAACAGCATTTCAGCATCTGGAAATATCTTTTGCATTGGCAACTCCGCCCACAAATCAGGAGCCGTTCAACCTCATCAATAAACAGTGAAACAGATCAATAAACGTTTTCGTCACAGTGGGGAACTTATTCAAACACCCTGCAGGAGATTTACTGGAATGTTACCAGGGATGTGGGACTTGGGTTATGTGCAGAGACGCGAGAAGCTGGGTTTTGGCTGTAGCCTGTAAAAGGGAAAGCTAACACTGAGTATGAGAGTTTCCCTGTGTCAGCGGTTAGCTGGAAGGGAGAGCAGCAGCATGTCCAATGTGGTGGCAAGGGAGGCACCAGGCTACTGTTCAACGGAGTCATTTTTACCTCACAGTTTTTGTGAATTTTGTGCTCATCAAAGTTTGTGATGTTGGCATTGGGGAAGGTTATACCTTGCATTTCAGGAACTCAAACAGGGCCGGATGACCCATAGCAACAAACTATTTGCTCACTTGTGTCTGTGATACATGGTGTTCAATTCCTTCTGCACACTTTGTTCAAAATCTGCTTTTTCTCAGAGCTCAGTACGTCAATATAAATCTTTGCTTTCTCAGTGAGCTTTCCAGAGGATGCAATTCCCATCACTGAAACTTTGCCATTGTTGTAAGTCACCCTATTACCCTGTAAAATTATGAAAAATAACTTCCGTATCTCACCTTAAAATAGCAAGGGTGGTTAGAACTTTCCTACGATGTCTGCGCAAGATCCTACAAATCCTCTGGGAGGACAGACGCACCAACGTTTGCGTCCTCGACAGGCCAACACCCCCAGCATTGAAGCACTGACCACACTTGATCAGCTCGGCTGGGCAGGCCACATTGTTCGCATGTCAGACACGAGACTCCCAAAGCAAGCGCTCTACTCAGAACTCTTTCACGGCAAATGAGCCAAAGGTGGGCAGAGATAATGTTTTAAGGACACCCTCCCTGATAAAATGCAACATCCCCATTGACACCTGGGAGTCCCTGACCAAAGACCACCCTCAGTGGAGGAAGTGCATCCGGGAGGGCGCTGAGCACCTCGAGTGTCATCGACAAGAGCGTGCAGAAATCAAGTGGAGGCAGCGGAAGGAGCGTGCGGCAAACCAGTCCCACCCACCCCTTCCCTCAACCACTATCTGTCCCACATGTGACAGGGACTGTGGCTCTCATAGTGGACTGTTCAGCCATCTAAGAACTCATGTGAAGAGTGGGAGCAAGTCTTCCTCGATTCCGAGGGACTGCCTATGATGATGATGATCCTGCTGAGTAACAACAATATCACATTAGAACACACCACGTGCTTTCTTTTACTATAACTACAGCCCGGCTCAGATCTGGAACTGGTGGAATAGCAAGATAGAAGGCTCCCCCAAATTATAAAATTGGAACTGAATATTAATGCGGACACAAAAGCACTATTGCAGTTTACATAATCACTTAAATCTTGCTAAATGTCTGATTTTTCCAGAAACCTGCTTGAATGAGGAGTGTGCATGGTTCAGGATATCATTTGACATAAAAATACCCAGTTGGCAAATCTTTCGTGTTGTCCACGTAAGTCACGCATTTAAAGAATTCAACCTGAACAAGAGTACAGTGAAAATACAACACATGAACCTGGAAGTTGCACCTTGTCACTTTCTATTCACTACAAACAGTGATATTGTACAAAAGCTAAATATATAGAACATACTTATAGAAGATACTTACACCACGTAAGTTACTTTACCGCCGGTCGTATCTTCACCGCCGATCTTGTGTGAACCGCCCATCGAATTTGCACCGCTGGAAGTAGTTATACCGGGAATCGAACTTGAAGTGTGTCCCATTCTGCTAACAGCGAGGTCCCTGTAGAAGAGAACAGAAAGGAACCCTCCATGGATAAATTTCTGGCAGTGACTTACCGTCCAGACTAACATCTGACGGATGATGTCCCAGAGTTCCATGGAGCAAATGGTGCCCATGGAACTCAGGGATTGTTATGGGGTACAGGACAGTTATCGAGAAGATTGGGTGGAAATTCAATAAAAATAAGCAAATTCCAGAAAAACATCAAAATGAAAAGCAGGTTCTTAAATTTCTCACAAAAAAACAGTCAATCAGATCCAGAAAACAGAGCGTACAGGTAAATACAGAAAGTGATGGAGTCTGACTGCTGGGAATTGCTTCATCAGCTGATCACAATCGAGGCCCTAACTGCCGTTAGCCTCAGTACCTCTTGGGCGAGGGAGGGAAGGCAGTTTAGGGAGAGTGGGGAGTGAAAAATCATTCAAAGTTAGCCTTTCTTCAGTGGCTATGTCTCCCATTCTCTCACCTCTGAGTTAGAAGGTCGTGGGTTCGAGCCCCATTCCAGAACCTTGAGTCCCACAGTCCAGGCCGACTCTCCCAGATACAGTACTGAGGGAGCACCGCACGGTCGGAGGGGCAGTACTGAGGGAGCGCCGCACTGTCGGAGGGGTAGTACTGAGGGAGTGCCGCACTGTCGGAGGGGCAGTATTGAGGGAGCGCCGCACTGTCGGAGGGACAGTACTGAGGGAGCGCAGCACTGTCGGAGGGGCAGTATTGAGGGAGCGCCGCACTGTCGGAGGGGCAGTACTGAGGGAGCACCGCACTTTCGGAGGGGCAGTACTGAGGGAGTGCCGCACTGTCGGAGGGGCAGTACTGAGGGAGCGCCGCACTGTCGGAGGGGCAGTACTGAGGGAGCGCCGCACTGTCGGAGGGGCAGTACTGAGGGAGCGCCGCACTGTCGGAGGGACAGCACTGAGGCAGTGCCACACAGTCGGAGGGGCAGTACTGAGGGGGGGCAGTACTGAGGGAGCGCTGCACTGTCGGAAGGATCGTACTGAGGGAGTGCCGTACAGTCGGAGGGGCAGTACTGAGGGAGCGCTGCACTGTCGGAGGGGCAGTACTGAGGGAACGCCGCACTGTTGGAGGGGCAGTACTGAGGCAGTGCCACACAGTCGGAGGGGCAGTACTGAGGGAGCGCCGCACTTTCGGAGGGGCAGTACTGAGGGAGTGCCGTACTGTCGGAGGGGCAGTACTGAGGGAGCGCTGCACTGTCGGAGGGGCAGTACTGAGGGAGCGCCGCACTGTCGGAGGGACAGTACTGAGGCAGTGCCACACTGTCGGAGGGGCAGTACTGAGGGAGCGCTGCACTGTCGGAGGGGCAGTACTGAGGGAACGCGGCACTGTTGGAGGTATAGTCTTTTGGATGAGATGTTGATGCCAGAGCCCTGACTGCCCTCCCAGATGGATCTTAATGATCCCCGGGCACTATTGGAACAAGAGCTGGGGAGTTCTCCCCGGTGTCCTGGAGCCAATATTTATCCCTCAACCAACCTCACCAAATCAGATGATCTGGTCATTATCACATTGCTGTTTGTGGGAGCTTGGTGTGCGCAAATTGGCTGCCGCATTTCCTACGTTACAGCATTGATTGCACTGCATAGGTACGACATTGCATGTGAAGCAGTTTTGCCGTCCTGAGGTTGTGAAAGGCGCTATAGAAATGCCATTCTTTATGGATGGGGTGATGTGGGATATTGTTTCTGGTTGGAATGGGATGGGGCAACAAACAGAGAGCCTCCCTCTGGTACCCCAATCACCCACCCCGCCATCCGACTGCCTTTACACACTCCCCCAATCCCATCCACCCTCACTTCCACAACTTGCAGCTTATTCCAAATAATCGTCGCCCTTTGAGGACAGGAATTTCTCCCTTCCCCGAGATCACTCTGTAAAATGACTATTCACCACATCATGCTCCCACTTTCCTGTCTTCAATTAACACTTCCTGCACTCACTTCATCAACCCCAATACTCGACACCTCGCTGAACCTACCCGCTAAACTCTCCCTCTCCCTCTCTCTCTCTGTCTCCCCCATCTCTCTCACCCTCTCCATCTCTCTCACCCTCTCCATCTACCTCTCCCTCTCCCTCTCCCCCGTCTCCCTCTCCCCCCTCTTCCCCCCACTTCTCCCCCCTCTCCCCTCCCTCTCTCCCCCCCTCTCTCCCCCCCTCTCTCCCCCCCTCCCCTCTCCCCAAGCAGTGCATCCACCACTCTTCCAGGCAGCGAGTTCCAGATCTCAACAACCATTTATGTAAAGAAACCCCCCACTCAAATCCCCTCTAAACCTTTCACCAACCACCTTAAAATTATGTCCCCTCATAATAGACCACTCCACCAATGGAAATAGGTCCTTATTATCCACTATTTCCAGGCCCCTCAATATTTTGTGCACCTCAATAGAAACATTGAAACAGAGAAAATAAGTGCAGGAGTAGGTCATTCGGCCCTTCGAGCCTGCACCACCATTCAATAAGATCATGGCTGATCATTCCCTCAGTACCCCTTTCCTGCTTTCTCTCCATACCCCTTGATTGCTTTAGCCGTCAGGGCCATATCTAACTCCCTCTTGAATATATCCAATGAACTGGCATCAACAACTCTCTGCGGTAGGGAATTCCACAGGTTAACAACTCTCTGAGTGAAGAGGTTTGTCCGTCCTAAATGGCCTACCCCTTATCCTTATCCTTTGACTGGGTCCCCTGGTTCTGGACTTCCCCATCATTGGGAACATTCTTCTTGCATCTAACCTGTCCTGTCCCGTCAGAATGTTATATGTTTCTATGAGATCCCCTCTCATCCTTCTAAATTCCAGTGAATACAGGCCCAGTCTCTCATATGTTAGTCCCGCCATCCCGGGAATCAGTCTGGTGAACCTTCGCTGCGCTCGCTCAATAGCAAGAACGGCCTTCCTCAGATTAGGAGACCAAACCTGAACACAATTCTCCAGGTGAGGCCTCACCAAGGCCCTGTACAACTGCAGTAAGACCACCATGCTGCTATACTCAAATTCCCTCGCTATGAAGGCCAACTTCACCGCCTTCTTCACCGCCTGCTGTACCTGCATGCCAACTTTCAATGACTGATGAACCATGACACCCAGGTCTCGTTGCACCTCCCCCTTTCCTAATCTGCCGCCATTCAGATAATATTCTGCCTTCGTCTTTTTGCCCCCAAAGTGGATAACCTCACATTTATCCACATTATACTGCATCTGCCATGCATTTGCCCACTCACCTAACCTGTCCAAGTTATCCTGCAGCCTTTTAGCGTCCTCCTCACAGCTCACACCGCCACCCAGTTTAGTGTCATGTGCAAACTTGGAGATATTACACTCAATTCCTGCATCTAAATCATTAATGTATATTGTAAATAGCTGAGGTCCCAGCACTGAGCCCTGAGGCACCCCACGAGTCACTGTCTGCCATTCTGAAAAGGACCCATTTATCCCGACTCTCTGCTTCCTGTCTGCCAACCAGATATCTATCCACGTCAGTACCTTATCCCCAATACCATGCACTTTGATTTTGCACACCAATCTCTTGTTTGTGACCTTGTCAAAAGCCTTTTGAAAGTCCAAATACACCAGATTCATTGGTTCTCCCTTGTCCACTCTACTAGTTACATCCTCAAAAAATTCCAGGAGATTTGTCAAGCATGATTTCCCTTTCATAAATCCATGCTGACTTGGACCGATCCTGTCACTCCTTTCTAAATGCGCTGCTATTTCATCTTTAATAATTGTTTCCAACATTTTCCCCACTATTGATGTCAGGCTAATCCATCTATAATTACCCGCTTTCTCTCTCTCTCCTTTTTTAAACAGTGGTGTTACATTAGCTACCCTCCAGTCCATAGGAACTGATCCAGAGTCCAGAGACTGTTTGAGAATGATCACCAATGCATCCACTATTTCTTGGGCCACTTCCTTAAGTACTCTAGAATGCAGGCTATCAGGCCCCTGGGGATTTATCGGACTTCAATCCCATCAATTTCCCCAACACAATTTCCAGCTTTATAAGGATATCCTTCAGTTGCTCCCTCTCACTAGACCCTCGGTCCCCTAGTAATTCCGGAAGGTTAGTTGTGTCTTCCTTCGTGAAAACAGAACCAAAGTATTTGTTTAACTGGTCCACCATTTCTTTGTTCCCCATTATAAATTCACCTGAGTCTGACTGCAAGGTACCTATGTTTGTTTTCATGAATCATTTTCTCTTCACATATCTATAGAAGCTTTTGCAGTCAGTTTTTATGTTCCCAGCAAGCTTCCTCTCATACTCTATTTTCCCCCTCCTAATTAAACCCTTTGTCCTCCTCTGCTGTATTATGAATTTCTCCCAGTCCTCAGGTTTGCTGCTGTTTCTGGACAATTTATATGCCTCTTCCTTGGATTTAACACTATCCTTAATTTCCCTTGTTAGCCACGGTTGAGCCACCTTCCCCGTTTTATTTTTACTCCAGACAGGGATGTACAATTGTTGAAGTTCATCCATGTGATCTTTAAATGTTTGCCATTGCCTAGCTACCATCAACACCTTAAGTATCACTTGCCAGTCTATTCTAGCCAATTCACGTCTCATACCATCGAAGTTACCTTTCCCCAAGTTCAGGACCCTCGTCTCTGAATTAACTGTGCCAATATCTATCTTAATAAAGAATTCTACCATATTATAGTCATTCTTCCCCAAGGGGCCTCGCACAGCAAGATTGTTAATTAGTACTTTCTCATTACAAATCACCCAGTCTAGGATGGCCAACCCTCTAGTTGGTTCCTCGACATATTGGTCGAGAAAACCATCCCTAATACACTCCAGGAAATCCTCCTCCACCGCATTGCTACTAGTTTGGTTACCCCAGTCAATATGTAGATTAAAGTCACCTATGATAACTGCTGTACCTTTATTGCATGCATCGCTAATTTCTTGTTTGATGCTGTCCCCATCCTCATTGCTATTGTTTCATGGTCTGTACACAACTCCCACTAGCGTTTTCTGCCCTTTGGTATTCCGTAGCTCCATCCATGCAGATTCCACACCATCCAAGCTAATGTCCTTCCTTACTATTGCATTTATTTCCTCTTTAATCAGGTCTCCTTAATGAGGTCTCCTCTCAACCTCCTCTGCTCCAATGAGAACAAACCCATCCTATCCAATCTGTCCTCATAGCTAAGATTCTCCATTCCAGGCAACATCCTCGGAAATCTCCTCTGCACCCTCTCTGGTGCAATCACGTCCTTCTTATAATACGGCGACCAGAACTGCACGCAGTACTCCAGCTGTGACCTAACTCATGTTTTATACAGTTCTCACATAACTTCCCTGCTGTTATGTTCTATGCCTCGGCTAATAAAGGAAAGCATTCCGTATGCCTTTTTAACCATCTTATCGACCTGCTACTTTTAAGGATCTGTGGACACACACACCAAGGTCCCTCTGTTCCTCCCCACCTCTCAGTACCCTCCCATTTATTGTGTATTCCCTTGCCTTGTTGCCCCTCCCCAAATGCATTACCTCACACTTTTCCGGAATCAATTCCATATTCCACTTTCCTGCCCGACTGACCAGTGCATCGATATCTTCCTGCAGTCTAAAGCTTTCTTCCTCACTGTCAGCCATACAGTCAATTATTGTATCATCTGCAAACTTCTTTATCAGACCCCCTACATTTAAGTCTAAATCATTTATACTACAAAAAGTAAGGGAGCGAGTACTGAGCCCTGCGGTACCCCACTGGAAACAGCCTTCCAGTCGCACAAACACCCCATCAACCATTACCCTTTGCTTCCTGTCACTGAGCCAATTTTGGATCCAATTTGCCCCTCTCTCTTGGGTCCCATGGACTTGACATTTTTGATCGGCCTGCCATGTGGGACCTTGTCAAAAGCCTTGCTAAAATCCATGTAGACCACATCAAACACACTGCCCTCATCGACCCTCCTTGTTACCTCCTCAGAGAAAAAGATACGAGGCTATGCAATGGTCAGGGGGCTTCAAGTCAGTCCTGACCCGACAGCCAGGTATACTGGGTGTGGACTGATGCACGTTCCATTCCCCCAGCCCACCCCTCACCCTCCTGCTTGTCCATCTGCCCCAGGCCACTCACTCACCAGTGCTCCTTCAGTCAGCTCCCGGCAGCTTCGATGGATTGGTGGAACTTACCGGATCTTTTATAGCATAATGAGCATGGGCCCTTCCTCCCACCCCCTCCAACTCCATTCAGTCGACTGACCAATGGAGAGTTGCAGACACAGAAGGTCATCACAGCATTGGACACCGGGGAAACAAACAGCCAGGCCGTTCAAAAGTTGCATCATCATTTAGAAAAATTGCACAGGCATCTTCCTCATTTTTTTAACTGCACTTTCTCCACGTTCCTTTGGCCTCCTGCTCCTTGTGTCAGTGACACAGGGTCCCCTCAGAGTTCACCACAGAAGCCAGCGTTAGTTGGACTTTGCCTCAGGAGCACCAAAAATAAAAGTAACAATTGGTTTTACGAAACAAAGAACTCGCATTTCTACAGCTCATTTCAGACCTCCGGACATCCCAAAGTGCTTCACAGCCAGTACTGCTCCTCCGACACTGCGGCACTCCCTCAGTACTGCCCCTCCGACAGTGCGGCACTCCCTCAGTACTGTCCCTCCGACAGTACGGCACTCCCTCAGTACTGCCCCTCCGACAGTGCAGCACTCCCTCAGTACTGCCCCTCCAACAGTGCGGCGCTCCCTCAGTACTGCCCGTCCGATGGTGCAGTGCTCCCTCAATACTGCCCCTCCAAAAGTGCAGCGCTCCCTCAGTACTGCCACTCCAGCAGTTCGGCGCTCCCTTAGTACTGCCCCCCGACAGTGCAGCACTTACTCAGTACTGCCCCTCCAACAGTGCGGCACTCCAACAGTACTGCCCCTCCGACAGTTTGGCACTCCCTCAGTACTGCCCCTCCGACAGTGCGGCACTCCCTCAGTACTGCCCCTCCGACAGTGCGGCACTCCCTCAGTACTGCCCCTCCGACAGTGCTGCCTCTGATGTTTAGACAATGTGCCTCTAGTCCTAGAATACCCAACCAGTGGAAACGTTTCTCTCTATCTACCCGATCTGTTCCCCTTAATATCCTGAAAACTTTCATCAGATCACCCCTCATTCTTCTAAATTGCAGGGAATACATCCCTAGTTTGTATAATCTCTCCACGCAACTTAACCATTGGAGTCCGGATAGCATTCATAGAAATCGTAGAAATTTACAGCACGGACGGAGGCCATTTTGGCCCAACATGTCTGCGCCGGCCGACAAACAGCTACCCAGCCTAATCCCACTTTCCAGCTCCTGGTCCGTAGCCCTGTTGGTTACGGCACTTCGAGTGCACATCCAAGCACTTTAAATGTGGTGAGGGTTTCTGCCTCTACCACCCTTTCAGGCAGTGAGTTCCAGACCCACACCATCCTCTGGGTGAAAACATTTCCCCTCAAATCACCTCTAAACCCCCGACCAATTACTGTAAATCTGTGCTCCCTGGTTGTTGACCCCTCTCTTAAGGGAAATGGGTCCTTCCTATCCACTCTATCCAGGCCCCTCATAATGTTATACACCTCAATAAAGTTTCACTTCAGCCTCCTTTGTTCCAATGAAAACATTCTGCTAAACCTACGCTGCACGCCCTCCGAGGCCAATATATCCTTTCTGTAATGTGGTGCCCAGAACTGCTCACAGTACTCCAGGAGTGGTCTAACCAGGGTTTTGTACAGCTGCAGCATAACTTCTACCCCCTTGTAGTCCAGTCCTCTCGATATAAAGGCCAGCATTCCATTGGCCTTTTTGTTTACCTTCGGTAGCTGGCCATGATATTTTAATGTTCCATGTATCTGGACCCCTCCAAGTCTCTTCGGATCTCACAGTGGTCTCTTCAGAGGGGCCACATTGGTGTGGGGTGTGGAGTCACATGTAGGCCCAGACCTGGTGAGGATGGTAGCTTTTCTTCCCCAAACGGCATTAGGGAACCGATTTTACCCCAACTTCATGGTCACATTTACTGATGCCAGATGTTTATTTCAGGGAGTTGAATCTGGGGGGATTTGATCTTACACTCTCTGGATTACAGTCCCAGTAACATACCCACCTTACCCACTGCGCCATCCAGTCCCCTCAACATGGAGCACAGCGACAGACATTGATATTCAAAATCTTCACTGGCCTGTAGCAGGTGCAGATAATCTCTTAATCTTCTAAACTCAAGGGAATACAAGCATAGTCTGTGCAACCTGTCCTCATAATTTAATCTCTTTAGATCCAGTTCAGTCGTAACTCAGTTGGTAAGCACTTTCCCCTCTTAAGGCAGAAGGTTGTGGGTTCAAGTCCCACTCCAGAGACTTGAGCACAGAAATCGAGGCTGATACTCCCAGCGACAGTGCTGAGGGAGCGCCGCACTGTTGGAGGCTCAATATTAAGGGAGCGCCGTACTGTTGGAGGGGCGGTACTGAGGGAGCGCCACACTGTCGGAGGGGCAGTACTGAGGGAGCGCCGCACTGTCGGAGGAGCAGTACTGAGGGAGTGCTGCACTGTCAGAGTGGCAGTACTGAGGGAGCGCCGCTCTATCGGACGTGCCGTCTTTTGGATGAGATGTTGAACCCAGGGCCCTGACTGCCCTCTCAGATGGATCTGAAAGATCCCAGGGCACTATGGGAAGAAGAGCAGCGGAGTTCTCCCCGGTGTCCTGGAGCCAATATTTATCCCTCAACCAACCTCACCAAAACAGATGCTCTGGTCATTATCACATTACTGTGTGTGGGAGCTTGCTGTGCGCAAATTGGCTGCTGCGTTTCCCACATTACAACAGTGACTACACTGCAAAGGTACTTCATTGGCTGTGAAGCACTTTTGCCGTCCTGAGGTTGTGAAAGGCGCTATAGAAATGCAAGTCTTTATGGATGGGGTGATGTGGGATATCATTTCTGGTTGGAATGGGATGGGGCAACAAACAGAGAGCCTCCCTCTGGTACCCCAATCACCCACCCCGCCATCCGACTGCCTTTACACACTCCCCCAATCCCATCCACCCTCACTTCCACAACTTGCAACTTATTCCAAATAATCGTCGCCCTTTGAGGTCAGGAATTTCCCCCTTCACCGAGATCATTCTGTAAAATGACTATTCACCACATCATGTTCCCACTTTCCTGTCTTCAATTAACACTTACTGCACTCACTTCATCAACCCCAATACTCGACACCTAGCTGAACCTACCCGCTAAACTCTCCCTCTCCCTCTCCATCTCTGTCTCCCTCTATCTAACTCTCCCTCTCTCTCCCTCTCCATCTCTGTCTCCATCAAGCTCCCTCCTCTCTCTCTCTCCCTTTCCCTCTCCCTCTCTCTATCTCTCCCCCATCTCTCCCCCTCCATCTCTCCCTCTCCATCTCTCCTCCTCTTCCTTCCTCTTTCTCCTCTTCTCCCTCCCTCTCACTCCTCCTCACTCTCTCACTCTCTCTCTCTCTCCCACCCCCTCTCTCTCATTGCCACTCTCCACCTCTCTCTACCTCTCTCTCCACCTCTTTCTCTCCCCCACTATCTCACCTCCCTCTCTCTCTCCCTCCCACTCTCTCCCTTCCACTTACTCTCCCTCCCTCTGTATCTATCTCTCTCTCTACCTCCCACCTCTCGCACTCTCTTGCTCTGCCTCCCTCCCTCTCTCTCTCCCTTCCTCCCTCTGTCTCGCCCCCCATTTTGCCCTCTCTCTCCCTGCCTCCCTCTATCTTGCCCCCTCTCTCTCCCTCTCTCTATCTCTCCCCTTCTGTCTCCCTTTCTCTACCTCTCCCTCTCTCCCTCTCTCACTCCTTCCCTCTCTCCCTCCCTCCCTCTCTCCCTCCCTCTCTCTCTTCCTCCCTCTCTCTTCCCGCCCTCCCTCTATCTCCTGCCTCTATCTCGTCCCCTCTCTCCCTCTCTCCCTGCCTCTCTCTCTCTCCCTCCCTCTATCTCCCCTCTCTCTCTCTCCCTCCCTCTCTCACTCCATCCCTCTCTCCCTCTATCTTGCCCCCTATTTCTGTCTCTCACTCTCTCACTCTCTCTCATACTCTCTCTCTCCCCCTCTCACTTTGACTCTCTCTCTCATACTCTTTCTCATTCGCTCTCTGATTGTCTCTCCTCCCTCTCTCACTCCCTCTCCTTCTATCTCACCCTCTACATTCCCCTCGCCCACTCTCTCTCTCTCCCTCCCACACTCTCTCCCTCTCTCTCTCCCTCTCTCTCTCCCTCACTCTCTCTTCCTCCCTTCCTCCCCCTCTCCCTCCCGTTCTCTCACCTCCCTCCTCTATCTCGCCCCCTCTCGCTCTCTCTCTCCCTCCCTCCCTCCCTCTCTCTCTCCCTCCTCCCCTCTCTCTCACTCGACCCCCACACTCCCTCTCTCTCTCCCTCTCTACCTCCCTCGCTCACTCTCCCACCCTCCCGTCCTTCCTCCCCCCTCTCTCACTCCCTCCCTCCCTCTATCTTGCCTTCTCCCTCTCTCTCTTCCCCCCTCTATCTCTCCCTCTCTCTCCCTCCCCCTTTCTCTTCCCCCTCTCTTTCTCTCCCTCCCTCCCTCTATCTCTCCCTTTCTCTCTACCTCTCCCCTCTCGATCTAGGTTGATGAGTTTTTCCCTTATCCTCATAACCCACCGTGGATGAGGGAGGCCATTCAGCCCCTCTTAATTCACCCAAACAGCGAGAGAGAGAGATGGCCTTCACTGACGGGTCGGGCTGTATTTAAAAACAAACACAAAGGGGTTTCCCCCCAACAGTCTCTGAGTCCTCCCTGGGTCTGAATCCCAACTTCCTGATCAACATGACAATCAGGGACGCATGCTCAAGCGCTCCATCGACCCCCCCATCTCTCGCCTCCCTCTCCGCTCTGTGTCCTTGAACGTGTCACGGTTGCCCCGCTCCATGGGCACTTCTCCACGCACAGCTCTCCGCTTCCACCGTATTTGGTCTGGCTTCCACCCTGCACACCCTTGGGGAGGGAAGGCAGGAAAGGAGGTAAGTAAGAAGGAAAGAAAGGCTTGCATTTCTATAGCGCCTTTCATGACCACCGGACGTCCCAAAGCGCTTCACAGCCACTGAGATACTTTTGCAGTGCAGTCACTGTTGTAATGTGGGAAATGCGGCAGCCAATTTGCGCACAGGAAGATCCCACAGACAGTAATGTGATAATCCAAAAGATGGCGCTCCCTCAGTACTGCCCCTCCGACAATGCGGTGCTCCCTCAGTACTGCCCCTCCGACAGTGCGGCGCTCCCTCAGTACTGCCCCTCCGACAGTGCAGCGCTCCCTCAGTACTGCCCCTCCGACAGTGCGGCGCTCCTTCAGTGCTGCCCCTCCGACAGTGCGGCGCTCCCTCAGTACTGCCCCTCCGACAGTACTGCACTCCCTCAGTACTGCCCCTCCAACAGTGCGCCGCTCCCTCCGTACTGCCCGTCCAACAGCATGGTGCTCCCTCAGTACTGCCCCTCCGAGAGTGCAGCACTCCCTCAGTACTGCCCCTCCAATAGTGTAGCGCTCCCTCAGTACTGCCCCTCTGACAGCATGGCGCTCCCTCAGTACTGCTCCTCCGACAGTGCGGCGCTCCCTCAGTACTGCACAAGGAGTGTTGGCCTGGATCAAGTTTCTGGAGTGGGACTCGAACCCACGACCTTCTGACTGAGAGGCACCAGATATACCCACTGAGCCAGGTCCGACACTGTACAGCTCCGGCGACATCATGTATGTGGGGCCTGAAGGCAGACTGACCCAGTCCATCCAATGAGACACTGTGTAAATGGGGCCTATAGAGACAGGCTTGGTTACTGACAGAGTACGATTCAGAAAGACACAAATGCAGAAATTGACAGCACGACAGTTTAAAATTATTCCTCTTCTACATGCTTGCTGGTTTGCAAGGATCTCTGAGAAAGATAATGGAGCCATTTTATTCCGACTCAGCATGACTTTGTTCAAATTACTTCCTCTCATAGCAACCAGCAAACTGACAATCTGATAGGGTGCAGCATGGCTCCAGTGAGATCGAGCTAACCTTCATCTTAGTTGAAAAACAATCAGGCCCATGTTTAAGCTGCATGTTATCTGAAGTTGGCAGGGTACTTTTTATTCTTTTGCTGCCCACGAGCTCATACTCTGAGTGTAGATGTTCAAGCCCTGGAACACTTGAGTCAATAAGCAGTGTGTCCATTGACACCGCTGTGTCAGCCAATGAGTTGCATTGTGGCAGCCGTTAGCGTTCCACCTCCTTCCTCCTCTGGTTCCCAACAACACGGTTCCGAGTAAGCACGAGACACTTGATGGTGGAATACGTGGACCAGACGATCAAGAAACGGCTGAGCGCACTGGATACAGCAAAGGCTACTGCCCCCGACAGCATCCCGGCTATCGTGCTGAAGACTTGCTCCAGGACTAGCCGAGGTGGCTCACTGCCACCTTCTCGAGGGCAATTAGGGAATGGCAATAAACGCTGGCCTCGCCAGGGACGGCCACATCCCATGAACCAATAAAAAATAGACTTTATTAATGACTGGCTTTCGGTTTCTGTATCTTTCAAGGCTGCTGAAGTTCTGTTGAAAACCGTGATCCTTTATACACCATATTTGTCTCCATCAAATCCTTTGCACAGAGTCTCTTCATGTAAACACTTTTAGTTGTTTACTCCAAAGCTAGTTTCCTCAAAGAAGACTTTTAAAAAATTCATTGCGGGATCTGGGCATCGCTGGCAAGGCCAGCATTTATTGCCCATCCCTAATCACCCTTGAGAAGATGGTGAGCCGCCTTCTTGAACCGCTGCAGTCCTTGTTGTGAAGGAACTCCCTCAACCTCCATCTTAGTTGAAAAACCTGCATGTTATCTGAAGTTGGCAGGGAGGGAGGGAGTTCCAGGATTCCAGCAACGATGAAGGAACGGCGATATATTTCCAAGTCAGGATGGTGTGTAACTTGGAGGGGAACGTGGAGGTGGTGGTGTTCCCATCCGCCTGCTGCCTTTGTCCTGTTACGGGGTAGAGGTCGCGGGTTTGGGAGGTGCTGTCGAAGGAGCCTTGGCGAGTTGCTGCAGTGCATCTTGTAGATGGTACACACTGCAGCCACGATGCGCCGGTGGTGGAGGGTGATACGTCCTTACTATACAATATATATGCACACGATGCCCATGCTTGAGAGAAGGTCAGTCTGTGACCTGTCCGTTATTCCATAGCACTCAAGTGATGGAAGTGGGTGGAGCTTTCCCTTTTATATCTGAAGGTCCAGTTTAGGAGTGTCTCCCACACGTTCACCACCTAGTGGTAATTGTTCTCACAGTGTACAACTTAGGTCAGATTATACATGGGTTACAATGCTGGTTGAATACATGGCATCACCTCCCCCCCCTAAAGTCTTATTGGGATCACAGGTTGAGTCTCTCTGATGGTTTATGCTCTCTTGTAGAGCGCCTGAGTTGGGGCTCCGGTTGTTGGGCGCTGGCCTGAGTGTCTGCTGTTTGCGGTGCCTCAGGCCTGTCCGGACTGGCCACAGTGACTGTGCTCTCCTCCCTTTGGTTCCTGTGTTCGGTCACCTGTGGAGGAGTGAACTCTATATCGTGTTCTTCCTCTGCTTCTTCTATGGGGTTGCTGAACCTCCTTTTTATTTGATCCACATGTTTGCGGCAGATTTGTCCATTGGTAAGGTTAACTGCCAGAATCCTATTTCCCTCTTTGGCAACCACAGTGCTTGCGAGCCATTTGGGACCTGCAGCGTAGTTGAGGACAAAAACAGGGTCATTTACATCAATACAGCACGCCCTCGCATTCCTGTCATGGTAGTCATATTGTGACTGGCGCCTGCTCTCGACAATTTCTTTCATGGTGGGGTGTATAAGGGAGAACAAGGCTTTGAGCTTCCTTTTCATTTGCAGCTCTGCAGGTGGAACCCCTGTGAGCGAGTGTGGTCGGGATCTGTGGGCCAACAGGACGCTTGATAAGTGACATTGAAGGGAACTCCCTTAGATTCTGAGCATCCCCTGTTTGATTATCTGCACTGCTCGTTCTGCCTGGCCATTTGAGGCCGGCTTGAACGATGCCATTCTGACGTGGTTAATTCCATTGCCTGCCATGAAGTCCTGGAATTCAGTGCTTGTGAAGCACGGGCCATTGTCGCTGACCAAGATGTCTGGTAGACCGTGGGCGGCGAGCATTGCCCGTAGACTTTCTACCGTGGCAGAGGATGTGCTTGAATTTAAAATGTCACACTCGATCCATTTGGAGTAGGCGTCTACTACAACCAAAAACATTTTTCCCACGAAAGAACCTGCGTAGTCCACATGGATGCGTGACCAAGGCTTGGCGGGCCAGGACCAGGGGCTAAGGGGGGCTTCCCTGGGTGCGTTGCCCAGCTGGGCACACGTGTTGCACCTACGAACACAACGTTCCAGATCTGCGTCTATCCCTGGCCACCAAACGTGTGACCTGGCAATTGCCTTCATCGTGACAATGCCCGGGTGCTCATTGTGGAGTTCTCTGATGAACACCTCTCTGCCCATCTGGGCAATGACTACGCGGTTTCCCCACAGTAGGCAATCGGCCTGAATCGAGAGTTCATCCCTGTGCCTGTGAAATGGTTTAAATTCCTCAGGGCATGCCCTGTACGTGGCTGCCCAGTCCCCATTCACGACACATTTCTTGACTCGAGACAATAGTGGGTCTCGATTTGGCCAGACTTTAATCTGACGGGCTGTCATGGGTGAGCCTTCGCTTCCGAAAGCTTCAACAGCCACGACCATCTCAGCAGCATGCTCGGTAGCCCCCTCAGTGGTGGCTAGTGGGAGCCTGCTGAGTGCATCAGCGCAGTTTTTGATGCCCGGTCTGTGCCGAATTGTGTGGTCATAGGCGGCTAACGTGAGTGCCCACCTCTGTGTGCGGGCCGATGCGTTTGCATTTATGGCCTTGTTGTCAGCCAAAAGGGATGTTAGGGGTTTGTGATCTGTCTCCAGCTCAAATTTCCTGCCAAACTGGTGCATTTTCTTTACCGCATATACACATGCGAGCGCCTCCTTTTCTGCCATCCCATAGCCCCTTTCTGCCTGGGACAGACTTCTGGAGGCATAAGCTACCGGCTGTAACTGACCATTGGCATTGACATGCTGCAACACACACCCGACACCATAGGACGACGCATCGCACGTTAACACAAGTTTCTTACATGGGTCATATAGCGTTAACAGATTGTTGGAACATAACAAATTGCTTGCTCTATTAAAAGACCCATTCGCGACCTTTGCGTAGGAGCACATGTAGCGGCTCTAGCAGCGTGCTCAATTTGGGAAGAAAGTTACCAAAATAGTTCAGGAGCCCCGGGAATGAACGCAGCTCCGTCGTGTTACGGGGTCTGGGTGCTCTCTGGATCGCTTCTGTCTTGGATGCAGTAGGGCTGATCCCGTCTGCTGCGACCCTCATCCCCAGGAATTCTACCTCTGGAGCTAGGAAGACGCACTTCGCCTTTTTCAGTCGCAGCCCTACCCGGTCCAGTCTGCGTTGCACCTCCTCCAGGTTGTGGAGGTGTTCTTCAGTATCGTAACCCGTAATGAGGATGTCGTCCTGAAAAACCACCGTCCCTGGAATCGACTTGAGGAGGCTTTCCATATTTCGTTGGAAGATTGCGGCGGCCGAGCGAATCCTGAACGGACATCTGTTGTACTCAAACAACTCCTTGTGTGTCGTGATGGTGGTCAGCTTCTTTGACTCACTCGCCAGCTCCTGGGTCATGTAAGCTGAGGTCAGTTCCAATTTTGAAAAAATTTTGCCTCCGGATAGCGTCGCAACGAGGTCCACCGCTCTCGGTAGCGGGTACTGGTCTTGGAGTGACACCCGATTGATGGTGGCCTTGTTATCGCCACATATCCTGACCGACCCATCCGCCTTGAGTACCGGCACAATCGGGCTCGCCCAGTCACTGAATTCGACTGGCGAGATGATGCCTTCCCTCAGCAGGCGGTCCAATTCGCCTTCTATCTTTGCCCGCATCACGTACGGCACCGCTCTGGCCTTGTGGTGTATTGGCCTGGCGTCCAGGTTTATGTGAATCACTACCTTGGCCCCCATGAAAGTGTCAAAGCCGGGTTGAAATACGGAGTCAAATTTGTCCAGGATCTGTGAGCATGATACTCGCTCCACAGAGGAAATTGAATTGACATCGCTCCATTTCCAGTTCATGACAGCAAGCCAACTCCTCCCCAGTAGTGCGGGACCTTCCCCCGGGACAACCCAGAGTGGTAACCTGTTCTCCGAATCTTTGTGTGTCACGACTACCATGGCGCTGCCTAGCACTGGAATGATCTCCTTTGTGTAAGTCCGTAGCTGTGCGTCAATCGGCGATCATTTTGGCCTCCTGGCCTTGGACGCCCACAACTTTTCGAACTGTTTGATGCCCATCAGGGACTGGCTGGCCCCCGTGTCTATCTCCATTGATACTGGGATGCCATTGAGGAGCACTTTCATCATTATCGGTGGCGTCATGGTGTATGAACTGTATACGTACTCCACATGAACTCGCTGAACTTCAGCTTCCTGCGATTTCCCCCAGCGTTCATTTCTGCAATTTCTGCAGGTATTTTGCTCATCTCTGCAAACTCTGGCTGAGTGTGTGCCTCCACGCCTCCAACATGAGCTGCTGTTTGAAACAAAAGGTCCCTTGCCAGTCGATCGTCCCTGACTGCCCCTGTTATTGTCCTTGAGTGCGCCATTAACAGGTGTTGATGGCCCCATTACTGGCTGCATTGTCTCTTGCGATGGCATGAATCGCTGTTCAGCTTGCCATTGTCTCAGTCGAACTCCCACTCTGGGTTCGACTGCATGTTGGGGCATGCCCGATTGCCCTTGTCTGCCTGGAGAACTGTGTGCTGCTTTAACAATGTTGAATCTCTGTCCCAACCATTCCTTAACACAGTACCTCTCGTCTGTTCTGCTCGTGGCCATGCTCGCGTGGTTTAAATCCCAGTTTCTCGTCGCCATTGATACGTCCTTACGAAACAGTATAAATGCACACAAGGCCCATGCTTGAGAGAAGGTCAGTCTGTGACCTGTCCTTTATTCCATAGCACTCAAGTGATGGAAGTGGGTGGAGCTTTCCCTTTTATATCTGAAGGCCCAGGTTAGGAGTGTCTCCCACAAGTTCAACACCTAGTGGTCATTGTTGTCACAGTATACAACTTAGGTCAGATTATACATGGGTTACAATGCTGGTTGAATACATGACAGAGGGAACAAATGTTGAAGGTGGTGGATGGGGTGCCGATCAAGCGGGCTGCTTTGTCCTGGATGGTGTCGAGCTTCTTGAGTGTTATTGGAGTTCCACTCATCCAGACAAGTGGAGAGTATTCCATCACACTCCTGACTTGTGCCTTGTAGATGGTGGAAAGGCTTTGGAGAGTCAGGAGGTGAGACACTCATCGTAGAATACCCAGCCTCTGACCTGCTCTTGTGGCCACAGTGTTTATGTGCCTGGTACAGTTAAGCTTCTGGTCAATGGTGACCCCCACGATGTTGATGGTGGGGGATTTGTTGAATATCAAGGGGAGATGGTTAGACTCTCCATTGTTGGAGATGGTCATTGCCTGACACTTGTGTGGTGCGAATGTTACTTGCCACTTATCAGCCCAAGCCTAAATGTCGTCCAGGTCTTGCTGCATGCGGGCATGGACTGCTTCATTTTCTGCGAATGGAACTGAACACTGAGCAGTCATAGTGAACATTCCCACTTCTGACCTTATGATGCAGGGAAGGTCATTGATGAAGCAGCTGAAGATGGTTGGGTCCAGGACCCTGCCCTGAGGAACTCTTGCAGCGATGTCCTGGGGCCGTGACGTTTGACCTCCAACCACCACAACCAACTTCCTGAACAGACATCTTAAATCCTTTGAAGAACAGGCTTTATTAACCGTTACCTTTCCATACTATAGTTAATGGATCCCTCGACCTGTTTATTACCCTCGCCCTACGTTACACTTTAATCACTCATGTCAGACGTCATGTTACTGTCATGTATTTCTTTGCACAGGCATTTTTCATATCAGGAGACAAGCTGTGCTTTCTCTCATGACACTTCAAAGTCATCCTGTTTGGTGCACTCATAATAAAGGATGAAACTGAGCACTATACAATGAGCAAGTGTGACCTTAGCTCCTTTAATAAGACTCTAGAGGGCAGGTACCTCGTGGGTGGCCTGCTTATATACTGTGCTCCCAGGGGATGCTGGGATCCCTTGGGACTCCAACAGGTGAGCCCTCTGGTCGTCAGGTGTCATGCAGGTTACAAGGGGTTAAATACATAACATCTCTCCCCCGTGAAGTCAACAGTATACTTATTTACAAGGTGAGACGAACTGGGGCTTTTCGTTCCCTTGTCGATCGTCTTGGTACAAATGCAGGTGTGGGTGGGTTGGTCACATGTTCACTGGGCTGTTGGGCAGCCGGCCTTGCCGGGTTGCTGGGGATGCTGAGTTCGGCTTCGTGGTCAACCATGATGTCAGTTGCCACTTGTGTGTGTGTTGGAGGGTCAACGTTGGTGGTGTCCTCTTCGGGTTGTTTGTGGCTGTTGGTGAACTGCAATTTGATTTGGTCCAAATGTTTTCTGTGCATTTGTCCATTGGCCAATTTGACCTGAAACACCCTACTCCCCTTGTTGGCTGTGACTGTGCAAGCGAGCCACTTGGGACCATGTCCATAATTGAGCACAAACATGGGATCATTGATCTCAATATTGCGTGACAAATTTGCGTGGTCATGGTACACACTTTGTTGATGCCACTTGCCCTCCACATGATCATGGAGATCAGGATGGACACGAGAGAGCCTTGTTTTGAGTGCCCTTTTCATGAGCAGCTCGGCTGGGGAACACCGGTGAGTGAGTGGGGTCTGGTGCGGTAGCTGAACAGCACTCGGGACAGCCGGGTCTGCAGGGAGCCTTTCAACACACGTTTCAAGCTTTGCTTGATGGTCTGAACTGCCCGTTCTGCCTGGCCTTGGATGCGGGCTTGAAAGGGGCAGATGTGATGTGTTTGATCTCGTTGCAAGTCATGAATTATGAATTCCTTGAATTCAGCACTGGTGAAACACGGGCCATTGTCGCTGACTAGGACGCCAGACAATCCATGTGTTGCAAAAATGGCTCGTAGGCTTTCAATAGTGGCCGTGGACGTGCTTACAGATATTATTGCACATTTAATCCATTATGAGTAAGCGTCCACGACAACCAAAAATATTTTGCCTCGGAATGGGCCCGCATAGTCTACATGGATCCTCAACCACGGTTTGGAAGGCAACGGCCACAAACTTAGCGATGCCTCTCTGGGTGCATTGCTCAGCTGAGAGCAAGTGTTGCACTGGCGCACGCATGACTCTAAATCTGAGTCAATGCCAGGCCACCACACATGGGATCTGGCTATGGCTTTCATCATTACCATGCCTGGGTGGGTGCTGTGCTATTTACATATGAACGTGTCTCTGCCTTTCTTGGGCAAGACCACGTGATTGCTCCACAATAGACAGTCCGCCTGCAGGGACAACTCGTCTGCATCTATGGAACGGCTTAATCGCCTCCTGCATCTCTGCTTGGACATGGCCCAGCTCCCATGGAGGACACAGTTTTTTTACCAAGGACAGTAATGTATCCTGGCTGGTCCAGGACCTGATCTGGCGGGCCGTAACCGGGGGCTTCTTGTTCTCGAATGCTTCCATGACCATGAGCAAGTCCGCTGGCTGTGCCATTTCTACCCCGGTGGTGGGCAATGGCAGCTGACTGACAGCATCTGTGCAGTTCTCTGTGCCCGGTATGTGGCGGATTACATAGTTGTACGCCGGCAGAGTGGGCGCCCATCTTTGGATGCGGGCAGAGACATTGGTATTAATCTGTTTGCTCTCCGAAAATAGCGATATGACCAGCTTGTGGTCAAATAAGTACTGGTGCATTTATTTCACCTCGTAAACGCACGCCAGAGCTTCTTTTTCAATCATGCTGTCGGCCCTTTCGGCCTCGGACAAACTCCTGGACACATAAGCGAATGGTTGTAAAATCCCCGATTCATTAGTCTGTTGTAACACACACCCGACCCCGTATGACGACACATTGCAAGCTAGCACTAATCATTTACAAGGGTTATACAGGACAAGCGGTTTGTATTGAACACAACAGATTTGAAAGGCAGCCGCTTGTGAATTCCCCCATATCAATGTAGGGATTCTAGCAGGGTGCTTCACCCAGGTCGGAAATTTCCAAAATAGTTGAGGAGTCCATGGAACGACCGCAGCTCCATCACGTTCCCAAGAACTCAATGTCCTGTGCCAGGAAAACACACTTCATGCATTTCAACCAGAGCCCCACGCGATCCAACCGACTAAGAACCTCTTCCAGATTCTTCAAGTGCTCCATGGTGTCCCGACCTGCAACCAATATGTCATCCTGGAAAACCACGGTGCAGGGAACCGACTTTAGCAGGCTCTCCGTGTTCCGCTGGAAGATTACCACGGCCAACCTTATCCCCAACGGGCACTGGTTGCAGATGAACAGACCTTTGTCCGTGTTGATGCAGGTGAGGCCTTTTGAAGACTCCTCCAGCTCCTGCGTCATGTAGGCTGAGGTCAGGTCCACTTTGGTGAAGGTCTTCCCTCCAGCCAGGGTTGCAAATAGGTCATCTGCCTTGGGTAGCGGGTACTGGTCCTGCAGCGAAAATGGTTAATTGTTACTTTATGGTCCTCACAAATTCTAACCGTGCCGTCCTCCTTAAGTTCCGGGACAATCGGACTGGCCCAGACGTTGAATTCCACCGGCGCGATGATGCCTTCACGTTGCAGTCTGTCCGGCTCAATTTCCACTTTTTCACGCATCATGTATGGTACCGCCCGTGCCTTGTGGTGGATGGGTCGCGTACCGGGAACCAAATGGATCTGCACTTTCGCCCCCGAGAAGCTTCCAAGCTGGCTCGAACAACAATGGGAACTTGCTCAGAACCTGGGTGCATGAGGCATCGTCGATGGACGAAAGTGCTCGGATGTTATCCCAGGTCCAGCGGATTTTTCCCAGCCAGATTCTGCCAAACAACGTGGGACCATCCCCTGGCACAATCCACAGCGGGAGTTCATGTACTGCTCCGTCATAGGAGACTTTGACTTCTGTACTGCGAATTACCGGGATTAGTTCCTTGGTGTAAGTCCTTAGTTTGGTGTGAATGGGGCTGAGCTTGGGCCTGTGTGCCTTTTTGCCCCACAGCCTGTCGAAGGACTTTTTACTCATTATGGACTGACATACCCCCGTGTCCAGTTCCATAGATACTGGAATACCGTTCAGTTCAACTTTCAACATTATTAGTGGACATTTTGTCGTGAATGTGTGTACCCTGCCTCCTCGGTTCGAGTCTCCAATTCAGCCTGATCCACAGTGACTCGATCTACCTCTGCAACGTGGTGGTTTGCAGGGTTTGCAGGGTTTGCAGCTCACCTGCACATACGTTGGAGGTTTCCCATTGTTCTGCAACCATTGCACGCATAGTGCTTAAAGCGGCATTGATGGGGCTGATGATCACCTCCACAGCACCAACAAGGTGTTAACTGCCTCGCGTTAACGATTGATGGCGATCTCTGGGTCAACTGAGGTCGGGCTGCAGCAGCCGGCGTGTACGTTCTGTCCTGTACATTTCTGCTCGAGTCCGACGTTACTTTATGCACAGTGCTGGCCGAAACTTCTTTACTCTGCGAAATCTGTTTGGTGTTGTCGCTGATGGACATAAATGCCTGGGCTATCGGTATGGCTTTGCTCAGATTCAGAGTTTCTACAGTCAACAGTTTGAGAAGGATTGTCTCATGTCGAATGCCCAGTAATAAAAAGTCTCTGAGCATTTGTTCTCAGAATCCCTCAAACTCACAACGTCCTGCGAGGTTCCTTAGTTCGGCAACATAGCTCGCCACTTCCTGGCCCTCTGATCGTTGACACGTGTAGAACCGCTATCCCGCCATCAAAACGCTTTCCTTGGGATTTAGGTGCTCCCGGCCCAGCGTACACAATTCTTCGTAGGATTTCTCTGCTGGTTTTGCCAGGGCCAGGAGATTCTTCATGAGGCCATATCTTGTTGCCCCACAGAAAGTTAGGTGGATCGCCCTTTGTTTGGTGATGTTCTCGTCTCCTTCCAGTTCGTTGGCCACGAAGTATTGGTCAAGTCTCTCCACAAAGGCCTCCCAATCGTCCCCTTCTGATAACTTCTCCAGGATAAAAACATAGAAACATAGAAAATAGGTGCAGGAGTAGGCCATTCGGCCCTTCGAACCTGCACCACCATTAAATAGAATCATGGCTGATCAGTCACCTCAGTACCCCTTTCCTGCTTTCTCTCCATACCCCTTGATCCCTTTAGCCAGAAGGGCCATATCTAACTCCCTCTTGAATATATCTAACGAACTGGAATCAACAACTCGCTGCGGAAGAGAATTCCACAGGTTGACAACTCTCTGAGTGAAGAAGTTTCTCCTCATCTTAGTCATAAATGGCTTACCCTTTATCCTTACACAGTGACCACTGGTTCTGGACTTCCCCAACATCGGGAACATTCTACCTGCATCTAACCTGTCCAGTCCCATCAGAATTTTATATCTTTCTGTGAGATCCCCTCTCATTCTTCTAAACTCCAGTGAATACAGGCCCAGTCGATCCGATCTCTCCTCATATGTCAGTCCTGCCATCCCGGGAATCAGTCTGGTGAACCTTCGCTGCACTCCCTCAATAGCAAGAACGTCCTTCCTCAGATTAGGAGACCAAAACTGAACACAATATTCCAGGTGAGGTCTCACCAAGGCCCTGTACAACTGCAGCAAGACCTCCCTGCTCCTATACTCAAATCCCCTAGCTATGAAGGCCAACATGCCATTTGCCTTCTTCACCATCTGCTGCACCTGCATGCCAACCTTCAATGACTGATGTACCATGACATCCAGGTCTCGTTGCACCTCCCCTTTTCCTCATCTGCCGCCATTCAGATAATATTCTGCCTTCATATTTTTGCCACCAAAGTGGCTAACCTTACATTTATCCACATTATACTGCATCTGCCATGCATTTGTCCATTCACCGAACCTGTCCAAGTCACCCTGCAGCCTCTTAGTATCCTCCTCACAGCTCATACTGACACCCAGCTTAGTGTCATCTGCAAACTTGGAAATATTACTCTCAATTCCTTCATCTAAATCTATGATGTATATTTTAAATAGCTGGGGACCCAGCACTGAGCCCTGCGGCACCCCACTAGTCACTGCCTGCCATTCTGAAAAGGACCTGTTTATCCCGACTCTCTGTTTCCTGTCTGCCAACCAGTTCTCTATCCACGTCCATAGATTACCCCCAATACCATGTGCTTTAATATTGCACACTGATCTCTTGTGTGAGACCTTGTCAAAACCCTTTTGAAAGTCCAAATACACCACATCCACTGGTTTTCCCTTGTCCACGCTACTCGTTACATCCTCAAAAAATTCTAGAAGACTTGTCAAGCATGATTTCCCTTTCATAAATCCATGCTGACTTGGACCGATCCTGTCACTGCTTTCCAAATGCGCTGCTATTTCATTTTAAATAATTGATTCCAACATTTTCCCCACTACTGATGTCAGGCGAACCGGTCTATAATTAACTGTTTTCTCTCTCCCTCCTTTCTTAAAAAGTGGTGTTACATTAGCTACCCTCCAGTCCATAGGAACTGATCTAGAGTCGATAGACTGTTGGAAAATGCATCACCAATGCATCCACTATTTCGAGGGCCACTTCCTTGAGTACTCTGGGATGACAGACATTGATATTTAAAATGTTCACTGGCCTATAGCAGATGCAGATAATCTCTTAATCTTCTCAACTCAAGGGAATACAAGCATAGTCTGTGCAACCTGTCCTCATAATTTAATCTCTTTAGCCCCGGTTCAGCCGTGGCTCAGTTGGTAAGCGCTTTCCCCTCTTAAGGCAGAAGGTTGTGGGTTTAAGTCCCAATCCAGAGACTTGAGCACAGAAATCTAGGCTGATACTCCCAGTGCCAGAGCTGAGGGAGCGCCGCACTGTCGGAGGGGCAGTACTGAGGGAGCGGCGCACTGTCGGAGGGACAGTGGTGTGGAAGCGTTGCACTGTCGGAGGGACAGTACTGAGGGAGTACCGCACTGTTGGAGGCGCAGTACTGAGGGAGCGGCGCACTGTCGGAGGGACAGTGGTGTGGAAGCGTTGCACTGTCGGAGGGGCAGTACTGAGGGAGCGCCGCACTGTTGGAGGGGCAGTACTGAGGGAACGCCGCACTGTCGGAGGGCAGTACTGAGGGAACGCCGCACTGTTGGAAGAGCAGTACTGACAGAGTGCCGCACTCTCGGAGGGGCAGTACTGAGGGAGCGGCGCACTGTCGGAGGGACAGTGGTGTGGAAGCGTTGCAGTGTCGGAGGGGCAGTACTGAGGGAGTACCGCACTGTCGGAGGGGCAGTAGTGAGGGAACACCGAACTGTCGGAGGGGCAGTACTGAGGGAGTGCCACAACTTGGAGGGGCAGTAGTGAGGGAACGCCGCACTGTCGAAGGGGCAGTACTGAGGGAGCGCTGCACTGTCGGAGGGGCAGTACTGAGGGAGCGCCGCACTGTCGGAGGGGCAGTACTGAGGGAGTGCCGCACTGTCGGAGGGGTAGTACTGAGGGAATACCGCACTGTCGGAGGGGCAGTAGTGAGGGAATGCCGCACTGTCGGAGGGGCAGTACTGAGGGAGTCCTGCACTGTCGGAGGTGCCGGCTTTCAGATGAGACGTTAAACCGAGGGCCCAGTCTGCTCTCTCGGGTGGATGTAAAAGATCCCAGGGCACTATTAGAAGAAGAGCAGGGGGAGTTCTCCCTGGTGTCCTGGGGCCAATATTTATCCCTCAATCAACAGCACTGAACAAACTGATGATGTGACCATTATCACACTGCAGTGATGTCATGAAAGGCTCTATAGAAATGCAGAACTGTCTTTTCTGTATCATTCTAATATGTGGGGCCTATAATTCAGTGCGACAACAGACAATGCGCCTGGCAAACTTTTGCCGCCATTTTAGATATTTATTGGGTCCGTTCGAGTTTGTGAGGCCTTTTTTACTTTGTCTTCAAACCCTCCTCTTCCCTCCGTTTAGCGCATGCGTTGCTCTCTTATCTGATGCACTGGTGGTTGCGTTGTGTCATTGGCAGGCAGGATGTCCAGATCGAAGAGCTGTTTAGCATGTGGTAGATCGGGATTTTGCAATCATCGCACGGTTAAATTGTCTTATCGTAGACTTAAAGGGACACTGTGTTCACAAACATTGGCAAACCCATGTTTGTTTGGGGGGATTGAGAAGTAGGTCACAGCTTAAGAATTAGAGGCAAGGTGACCTGCTGACCTTTCCCACATTACAACAGTGACTACATTCCAAAAGTACTTCATTGGCTGTAAAGCACTTTGAGCCATCTGGTGGCCATGAGAGGTTCTATATAAATGCAAGTCTGTGTGTTTTTCTTTCACCCCGTTGAGGCGATTTGCAAACGAACGAGAGGTGAGACGAGGAAAGAGTTTTTTACGCAGCGAGTGGTTGGGATTTGGAATGTGCTGCCTGGGACTAACTGGATTGCTGTTGGAAAGAGCAGGTGCCGAATCGATGGGCCGAATGGCCTCCTTCTGTGCTGTGCAATTCTATGATTCTATGGGTTAGAAGTTGCCGCTGGCTGCAAGGGTTGTGTGTGAGTTTAAGTCCCGCTCCGTAATATCGTCCTTCTCCGCCCCTTGCCTCAGACCACTAAGTGACAGGAAACACAAGCTGGAGGCATTAACCCGAGTCGGTAAGCAAGTGACAGAGTAGGTCAGCAAGCTCTCCCCCTGTTTCATGAGCTGGCTATTATGGAACATGAGGCAGCTGGGGGAAAGAGGGTTTCCCTGTTTGGCGCTCCAAGGCTATGGTCCCCACAGGGCAGGAATGTATCGTGCCTGCAATGAACATGAGGTGCAAAAGGGCAGAGAGGTCACTGGGAGTTCGACTACATCTCAGGTCTCCGTGACCAAGGAAGGAGATACTTGCCTCAGAGGGAGTGCAACAAAGGTTCACCAGACTGATTCCTATGTTGCGGGATTGTCCTATGAGGAGGGATTGAGTAGATCGGGCCTATATTTCCCAGAGTTTAGAAGAATGAGAGATGATCACATTGAAATGTATCAGATTCTGAGGGGGATTGACAGGGTAGATGCTGGGAGGATGTTTCTCCTGGTTGGAGAGTCGAGAACCAGGGGTCACACAGTCTCAGGATAAGGGGTCGGCCATTTAGGACAGAGATGAGGAGAAATTTCTTCACTCAGAGGGTGGTGAATCTTTGGAATTTTCTACCCCAGAAGGCTGTAGATGTCCAGTCGTTGCGTATATTCAAGGCTGAGATTGATAGAGCACAGGGGGTGATGGGTGAATGGGACCCGGTGCGAGTTAGGAGAGCTCTGGCAAAAGCTACCATTGGCTTGAAATGCCCTCAAAGGCGATCCAAAGATTGGAAGGATGCTTGCCTCGATAGGATGTCACTTACCTTTAAGTGGGCCCCCCTCTCCATCCCCTTATAAGGCCGTCCCCCCAGGAGCACTGGAAGTCAGCTGACCACTGGAAAATTGGGTGCATTCAGCACACTAACCATTCCGTTGGGATTTGTCCCATCTCCTTGTTATTCTCGAGGGCCTGAATGGCCTACTCCTGTTCCTCTGTTCCTATTCTAGACAGCTAGATATCGTGATATTACAAGTCCCGGCCAGAATGGAGATGATTGGGTAATTCCTCCGTCAATCACGGCTGGAGACCACATTGCCTAATTATCAGCCGTGGCTCAGTGGGCCTCACTCTCGTCTCTGAACCAGAAGGTTCTGGGTTCAAGACCCACTCCAAAAGTCTTGAGTTCAAAAATATAGGCTGATACTCCAGTGCAGTACTGAGGGAGCGCCGCACTGTCGGAGGGGCAGTACTGAGTGAGTGCCACACTTTCGGAGGGGCGGTGCTGAGGGAGTGCCGCACTGTCGGAGGGGCAGTATTGAGGGAGTGCTGCACTGTCGGCGGGGCAGTACTGAGGGAGCGCCGCACTGTCGGAGGGGCAGTACAGAGGGATCGCTGCACTGTTGGAGGGGCAGTACAGATGGAGTGCTGCACTGTCGGAGATGCCGTCTTTCAGATGAGACGTTAAACCGAGGCCCTGTCTGCCCTCTCAGGTGGACGTTAGACCCATGGCATGAGTGGGATTGATTTTACACACACCATTTAGCTGGAGAAATCTCCCTGCTTTTGCAAGTGACACTACAAGTCCCGGCCAGAATGGAGATGATTGGGTAATTCCCCCATCAATCACGGCTGGAGACCACATTACCTAATTATCAGCCGTGGCTCAGTGGGTATCACTCTCGTCTCTGAGCCAGTCTTGAGTAAAAAGTCCAGGCTGATCCTCCAGTGCAGTACTGAGGGAGCGCCACACTGTCGGAGGGGCAGTACGACGGAACACCGCATTGTCAGAGGGGCAGTACTGAGGGAGCGCCGCACTCTCGGAAGGACAGTCCGAGGGAGGGCACACTGTCAGAGGGGCAGTACAGAGCGAGTGCCGCACTGTCGGAGGGGCAGTACTGAGGAAGTAGGCACTGTCGGAGGGGGAGTACTGAGGGAGTGCCGCACTGTCGGAGGGGCAGTACTGAGGAAGTGCGCACTGTCGGAGGGGGAGTACTGAGGGAGTGCCGCACTGTCGGAGGGGCAGTACTGAGGGAGTGCCGCACTGTCGGAGGGGGAGTACTGAGGGAGTGCCGCACTGTCGGAGGGGCAGTACTGAGGGAGTGCCGCACTTTCGGAGGGGCAGTACTAAGGGAGCGTCGCACTCTCGGAGGGGCAGTACTGAGGGAGCGCTGCACTGTTGGAGGGGCAGTACTGAGGGAACGCTGCACTATCGGAGGGATAGTAATAAGGGAGCGCTGCAATGTCGAAGTGTCAGTACTGAGTGAGTGCCGTACTGTTGGAGGAACAGTTATGAGGGAGTGCTGCACTGTCAGAGGGGCAGTACTGAATGAGCGCTGCAATGTCGGAGGGGCAGTGCTGAGGGAGCACCGCACTGTCGGAGATGCCGTCTTTCAGATGAGACGTTAAACCGAGGCCCTGTCTACCCTTTCAGGTGGACATTCGATCACATGGAATAAGTGGGGTAGATTTTACACGCACCATTTTGCTGGAGAAATCTCCCTGCTTTTATCGGGAGACTTTGCTCCAGTTTCTGTCGTGAGTTCCGTTTGCTGTAGTTCGGAGAGGCTGTTTAAATAGACTCTGCAGACTATTTACTGTAGTGTGCTGCTTAAATTGATTCTGTTTGCTGTAAAATAGACTGTTTGCTGCGAGTCCTCACTCATTGGCTGAAACAACGCAATTCATTGGCTGACAAAATGCATCTCATTGGCTGACACAATGCAATTCATTGGTTGACACAGTGCATCCCATTGGCTAACACGATGCATCCCATTGGCTAACACGGCGCACCCCATTGGCTGACACGGTGCATCTCATTGACTGACACGGTTCATCCCATTGGCTGATGCAGTGCGTCCCATTGTCGAATGTTGAACACTGGATAGCTAAAGAATTAATTGTCGAACTTCTTTGTATCTTGGAGAAAAAGGCTTTCTGATACAAACAGGATGACTTTGAAATGTCATGAGAGAAAGCACAGCTTGCCTTCTGATATGAAAAGTGCCTGTGCAAAGAAATACATGACAGTAACATGACGTCTGGCATCAGTGATTAAACCCTTTTGGCTAAGATCTGCATAACTAACCTGACCAGCCACCATGACTTCCGGGTGGTTTCTCCCTGGTCAGGAAGGTATATGCTTACATTTTTTGTAAACAGGAGGTGGGTGGGATGGCTTGACCCATCCACCTCCACGGAGGTGTGTGGGGGACCTGACCCATCCACCTCCATGGCACGAACCTGGTATTGCAGTACTTCCAGGAACGGTGCAGTGGCTCTAGGCCTTTTGGCTAAGAGCATTGGCGCAGAGTGATCCTTGACTGGTGCAGGGTGACCTCTGGCGTTTGTGACTTGACAAAGAATTGGAAACGATTGGCTATGAATTTATAAAAAAAAAAAAAAAAAAAATCAGTGATTAAAGTGTAACGTAGGGCGAGGGTAATAAACAGGTCGAGGGGTCCATTAACTATAGTATGGAAAGGTAACGGTTAATAAAGTCTGTTCTTCAAAGGGTTTAAGATGTCTGTTCAGGAAGTTGGTTGTGGTGGTTGGAGGTCAATCGTCACGGCCCCAGGACATTGCGGCAAGAGTTCATAGAAACATAGAAACACAGAAAATAGGTGCAGGAGTAGGCCATTTGTACCCTCGAGCCTGCAATACCATCCAATAAGATCATGGCTGATCATTCCCTCAGTAACCCTTTCCTGCTTTCTCTCCATACCCCTTGATCCCTTTAGCCGTAAGGGCCATATCGAACTCCCTCTTGAATATATCCAAGAAACTGGCATCAACAACTCTCTGCGGTAGGGAATTCCACAGGTTAACAACTCTCTGAGTGAAGAAGTTTCTCCTCATCTCAGTCCTAAATGGCCTACCCCTTATCCTAACACTGTGTCCCCTGGTTCTGGACATCCCCATTATCGAGGACATTCTCCCCGCCTCTAACCTGTCCAGTCCCGTCAGGATCTTATATGTTTCTATGAGATGCCCTCTTATCCTTCTAAACTCCAGTGTATAAAGGCCCAGTTGATCCAGTTTCTCCTCATATGTCAGTCCTGCCATCCCGGGAATCAGTCTGGTGAAGCTTCACTGCACTCCCTCAATAGCAAGAACGTCCTTCCTCAGATTAGGAGACCAAAACTGAACACAATATTCCAGGTGAGGCCTCACCAATGCAATGTACAATTGCAGTAAGACCTCCCTGCTCCTATACTCAAATCACCCAGCTATGAAGGCCAACATACCATTTGCCTTCTTCACCGCCTGCTGTACCTGCTTGCCAACTTTCAATGAATAATGAACCATGACACACAGCTTTCGTTGCACCTCCCCTTTTCCTAATCTGCCGCCATTCAGATAATATTCTGCCTTTGTGTCTTTGCCCCCAAAGTAGATAACCTCACATTTATCCACACTATACTGCATCTTTCATGCATTTGCCCACTCACCTAATCTGTCTGAGTCACCCTGCAGCCTTTTAGCGTCCTCCTCACAGCTGATACTGCCACTCAGTTTACTTTCATCTGCAAACTTGGAGATATTACACTCAAGTCCTTCATCTAAATCATTAATGTATATTCTAAAGAGCTGGGATCCCAGCACTGAGTCCTGCGCCACTCCACTAGTCACTGCCTGCCATTCTGAAAAGGAACCGCTTATCCCGACTTTCTGCTTCCTGTCTGCCAACCAGTTCTCTATCCACGTCAGTACATTACCCCCAATACCATATGCTTTGATTTTGCACACCAATCTCTTGTGTGGGACCTTGTCAAAACCCTTTTGAAAGTCCAAATAGACCACATGCACTGGTTGTCCCTTGTCCACTCTACTAGTTACATCCTCAAAAAATTCCAGAAGATTTGTCAAGTATGATGTCCCTTTCATAAATCCATGTTGACTTGGACAGATCCTGTCACTGCTTTCCAAATGCGCTGCTATTTCATCTTTAATAATTGATTCCAACATTTTCCCCACTACTGATGTCAGGCTAACCGGTCGATAATTACCCGCTTTCTCTCTCCCTCCCTTTTTAAAAAGTGCTGTTACATTAGCTACCCTCCAGTCCATAGGAACTGATCCAGAGTCGGTAGACTGTTGGAAAATGATCACCAATGCATCCACTATTGCGAGGGCCACTTCCTTAAGTACTCTGGGATGCAGACTATCAGGCCCCAGAGATTTATCGGCCTTCAATCCCATCAATTTCCCGAACACAATTTCCCGCTTTATAAGGATATCCTTCAGTTCCTCCTTCTCACAAGACACTCGGTCCCCTAGTATTTCTGGAAGGTTATTTGTGTCTTCCTTCGTGAAAACAGAATCAATGTATTTGTTTAACTGGTCCGCCAATTCTTTGCTCCCCATTATAAGTTCACCTGAATCTGACTGCAAGGGACCTACGTTTGTTTTCACGAATCTTTTCATTCATCTTCCTCAGGGCAGGGTCCTGGACCCAACCATCTTCAGCTGCTTCATCAAAGACCTTCCCTCCATCATTAGGTCAGAAGTGGGAATGTTCACTATGACTGCTCAGTGTTCAGTTCCATTCACAGAAACTAAAGCAGTCCATGCCAGCATGCAGCAAGACCTGGACGACATTTAGGCTTGGGCTGATAAGTGGCAAGTAACATTCGCACCACACAAGTGCCAGGCAATGACCATCTCCAACAAGCGAGAGTCTAACCATCTCCCCTTGATATTCAACGAATCTCACACCATCAACATCCTGGGGGTCACCATTGACCACAAACGTATCTGTACCAGGCACATAAATACTGTGGCCACAAGAGCAGGGCAAAGGCTGTGTATTTTGCAATGAGTGTCTCACCTCCTGACACTCCAAATCCTTTCCACCATCTACAAGGCACAAGTCAGGAGTGTGACAGAACACTCTCCACTTGTCTGGATGAGTGGAAGTCCAATAACACTCAAGAAGCTCGACACCTTCCAGGACAAAGCAGCCCGTTTGATCGGCACCCCATCCACCACCTTCAACATTCACTCCCTCCACCACCGGCGCACCGTGGCTGCAGTGTGTACCATCTACAAGATGCACTGCAGCAACTCGCCAAGGCACCTTCAACAGCATCTCCCAAACCCGCGACCTCTACCACCTAGCAGGACAAAGGCAGCAGACACATGGGAACACCACCACCTCCACGTTCCCCTCCGAGTCACACACCATCCTGACTTGGAAATATATCGCTGTTCCTTCATCGTTGCTGGAATCCTGGAACTCCCTCCCTCCCTGCCAACTTCAGATAACATGCAGCTTTTTCAACTAAGATCGAAGTTGAGCGAGTTCCTTCACCACAAGGACAGCAGCGGTTCAAGAAGGCGGCTCACCACCTTTTCAAGAGAGATTAGGGATGGGCAATAAATGCTGGCCTTGCCAGCGATGCCCAGATCCCGCAATGAATTTTTTAAAAGTCTTCTTTGAGGAAACTAGCTTTGGAGTAAACAACTAAAAGTGTTTACATGAAGAGACTGTCTGCAAAATATTTGATGTAGAAAATATGGTGTATAAAGGATCACGGTTTTCAACAGAACTTCAGCGGGCTTGAAAGATACAGAAACCGAAATAGCAGTGAACCCGGGGACTGGAAGAAATTTAGAACTCAGCAGAGGAGGACAAAGGTTTTGATTAGGGCAGGGAAAATGGTGTACGAGAAGAAGCTTGCAGGGAAAATTAAGGCGGATTGCAAAAGTTCCTATAGGTATGCAAAGAGAAAAAGGTTAGTAAAGACAAACGTAGGTCCCCTGCAGTCAGAATCAGGGGAAGTCATAACGGGGAACAAAGAAATGGTAGACCAATTGAACAAGTTCTTTGGTTCAGTATTCACTAAGGAGGACACCAACAACCTTCCGGATATAAAAGGGGTCAGAGGGTCGAGTAAGGAGGAGGAACTGAGGGAAATCTTTTTTAGTCGGGAAATTGTGTTGGGGAAATTGATGGGATTGAAGGCCGGTAAATCCCAAGGGCCTGATGGACTGCATCCCAGAGTACTTAAGGAGGAGGCCTTGGAAATAGTGGATGCATTGACAGTCATTTTCCAACATTCTATAGACTCTGGATCAGTTCCTATGGAGTGGAGGGTAGCCAATGTCACCCCACTTTTTAAAAAAGGAGGGAGAGAGAAAACAGGGAATTATAGACCGGTCAGCCTGACCTCAGTAGTGGGTAAAATGATGGAATCAATTATTAAAGATTTCATAGCAGTGCATTTAGAAAATGGTGACATGATAGGTCCAAGTCAGCATGGATTTGTGAAAGGGAAATCATGCTTGACAAACCTTCTGGAATTTTTTGAGGATGTTTCCAGTAAAGTGGACAAGGGAGAACCAGTTGATGTGGTATATTTGGACTTGCAGAAAGCTTTCGATAAGGTCCCACACAAGAGATTAATGTGCAAAGTTAAAGCACATGGGATTGGGGGTAGTGTGCTGACGTGGATTGGGAACTGGTTGTCAGACAGGAAGCAAAGAGTGGGAGTAAATGGGTACTTTTCAGATAGGCAGGCAGTGACTAGTGGGGTACCGCAAGGTTCTGTGCTGGGGCCCCAGCTGTTTACATTGTACATTAATGATTTAGACGAGGGGATTAAATGTAGTATCTCCAAATTTGAGGATTACACTAAGTTGGGTGGCAGTGTGAGCTGCGAGGAGGATACTATGAGGCTGCAGAGTGACTTGGATAGGTTAGTTGAGTGGGCAAATACATGGCAGATGAAGTACAATGTGGATAAATGTGAGGTTATCCACTTTGGTGGTAAAAACAGAGAGACAGACTATTATCTGAATGGTGACAGATTAGGAAAAGGGGAGGTGCAACGAGACCTGGGTGTCATGGTACATCAGTCATTGAAGGTTGGCATGCAGGTACAGCAGGCGGTTAAGAAAGCAAATGGCATGTTGGCCTTCATAGCGAGGGGATTTGAGTACAGGGGCAGGGAGGTGTTGCTACAGTTGTACAGGGCCTTGGTGAGGCCACACCTGGAGTATTGTGTACAGTTTTGGTCTCCTAACTTGAGGAAGGACATTCTTGCTATTGAGGGAGTGCAGCGAAGATTCACCAGACTGATTCCCAGGATGGTGGGACTGACCTATCAAGAAAGACTGGATCAACTGGGCTTGGATTCACTGGAGTTCAGAAGAATGAGAGGGGACCTCATTGAAACGTTTAAAATTCTGACGGATTTGGACAGGTTAGATGCAGGAAGAATGTTCCCAATGTTGGGGAAGTCCAGAACCAGGGGTCACAGTCTAAGGATAAGGGGTAAGCCATTTAGGACCGAGATGAGGAGAAACTTCCTCACCCAGAGAGTGGTGAACCTATGGAATTCGCTACCACAGAAAGTAGCTGAGGCCAATTCACTAAATACATTCAAAAGGGAGTTAGATGAAGTCCTTACTACTCGGGGGATCAAGGGGTATGGCGAGAAAGCAGGAAGGGGGTACTGAAATGCATGTTCAGCCATGAAGTCATTGAATGGCGATGCAGGCTAGAAGGGCTGAATGGCCTACTCCTGCACCTATTTTCTATGTTTCTATGTTTCTATGAAAGCCAGTCATTAATAAAGTCTATTTTTTATTGGTTCATGGGATGTGGCCGTCCCTGGCGAGGCCAGCGTTCATTGCCATTCCCTAATTGCCCTCGAGAATGTGGCAGTGAGCCACCTCGGCTAGTCCTGGAGCAAGTCTTCAGCACGATCGCCGGGATGCTGTCGGGGACAGTAGCCTTTGCTGTATCCAGTGCGCTTAGCCGTTTCTTGATCATCTGGTCCACGTATTCCACCATCAAGTGTCTCGTGCTTACTCGGAACCGTGTTGATGGGAACCAGAGGAGGAAGGAGGTGGAACGCTAACGGCTGCCACAATGCAACTCATTGGCTGACACAGCGGTGTCAATGGACACACTGCTACTTGACTCAAGTGTTCCAGGGCTTGAACATCTACACTCAGAGTATGAGCTCGTGGGCAGCAAAAGAATAAAAAGTACCCTGCCAACTTCAGAAAATATGCAGATTAAACATGGGCCTGATTGTTTTTCAACTAAGATGAAGGTTAGCTCGATCTCACTGGAGCCATGCTGCACCCTATCAGATTGTCAGTTTGCTGGTTGCTATGAGAGGAAGTCATTTTAACAAAGTCATGCTGAGTCGGAATAAAATGGCTCCATTATCTTTCTCAGAGATCCTTGCAAACCAGCAAGCATGTAGAAGAGGAATAATTTTAAACTGTAGACATAGAAACAAAGAAACGTCGAAAATAAGTGCAGGAGAACGCCATTTGGCCCCTCGAGCCTGCACCGCCATTCAATGAGTTCATGGCTGAACATGCAACTTCAGTACCGCATTCCTGTTTTCTCACCATACCCCTTGTTCCCCCTAGTAGTAAGGTGTTAGTGTTAGTGTTTTATCAGAAGAATCACTCAACACTCAGAGTCGGTTCCAACGCCAATGCAGCCTTTATTAACGCCAGCGGGGAGGAAGCCTCAGGACTGGATCCAGGCACTTCTCTCCGCAGAACAAAGGGTTTCATGGATCTTTATATGTTGTACAACAGTTTTTACTACAGTTACATCAACTCATTTCGGCTGGATACTATCCAATCATATAGATTATGAATTCAACTAGACCAATAGATAGAGTTAGTTTCTAAACATAAAGTAGCTCATGTGTTGCTAAGAGATATGTTGCAAAGAGATGTGTTGCTAAGGAGTGTGTTGCTAGGAACGACTCATGTATCCTGAGACATAGTCCAGGCTCCCCTTATCTTACTGTCCTTGGGTAGCCTCCTTATCTTAATCCTGTTGCAGAGTCGTATTGTTCTTACATCCACCAGAACATTCTCCTTCGTAGGCCTGAATGATTAGAGACATCTGCAGAATATGCTTGTTATTCCTGTGTGTGGGAAACAACAATTATCAGTTTCCAGGAATGCGGTCCATTTCAGCTAACAAAATTCCCTTGAGGCCTCACGGGTAGCCATTTTATGGTATTAGAGTTACATATTTAGTTCTAACCTTATACTACAGGTGTAGTTCTAACCTTATGCTACAGGTGCCGTTGCCCTAGGTTTTGATATATTCAGCAGGTGCCTAATGCCTACAACAATTCCCTGCTTTCGATAAAGGGGCTAGTCCTAGTCCCCCTTTAACCGACCGCCCTACACTTGTTAGTTTTTGTGCATGGCCCGGTACTCCCTGCCTCAACGTGCTGGCCAGTCACGCGGTTTCATGAGTCCCGGTTGCTTAGATCAAATTGACAAAGGTCAAATCCTCCTTCCCCTTTACAAGATAGGCTTGTTTAATATTTGGGGACCAGTCATGGGTCCCTCTTCGTTGTTCATGGTTTCTGCATGCCTGGCAGGCCATTATGCCCATGTTATCGCTAAGATCACTTGTATCCCGACCAGTATGTGTGAAATTATTCAAATACAAGGATGGATGTTCACATTTATTCCCCAGTCCCAGACCTTTCTCCACCAACTCTGACTTTATAATGCTATATCGATATCTTCTTCCAGTACTTTGATTTTAGTTTGCAGTTGGTGATAGAGCTTTACGGATTGACCCACTCTCAGCCTCAACTCTCGTAATACTTCGGTTAGATGTGGGATAGGGACCTGATCTGGCTCGTCATAATCCTGCAAATGATCATGGAGCTGATCGGTTACCTCAATAACTTCGGACTTCCGGCGCCTAACCTGGGTGATATGCGCTTGCCCAATCGTGACAGGTCGTAGTGGCGTAAAGCAAAAGTTTGGTTGTGGTATAGGGCACTGCAGGTCATTATACTGGTATGAACGCTCTGTGGTCGAAACGCTGTATCTTCCCTTTCCTCCGTAGCCTGCCCTCGCGAAGTGTCTGTGTGCGGGCACTATTTCTAGTACGCACCCGTCGGTTTGGTTAAACCCGCACTCGTCTAGCTCACCTCGGCCTACCGGGTGAGGGCATACTGTGATCCCCCCCCCTTTGCTTGCAATCTGTTAGGGAAATCCCGATAAGTATGTTGTTTCGACGAACGGCGGAGGTGGTGGTCAGATAGTAACGTATGGAGACATTTTCCCGATATACTCCGATATTCTCTAGTTGGTATAGGGGGAACGGTCCTGAGTCCGGCGTGGCTATAGGGATCATCAGGACTATCCCTATCCCAGTATTCCTACCCATCTGGCAATCTGGAATTGCTGGGTATACTCGGGTCAGTCCCTTCAGAGTACAAATATCCAGTGTCCCCCTTTGGTTAGCCAACTGAGCCAAATGTGAACTGTCTATCCAATCGGGTACTTCCCCGCATTGGATCTGGTCGAGATTGTGGCGGATCTGCCCCACCATCCACAGACCATAAGCGTGACAGAGTTGCCTCTGTCTTTGCTTTCCCGTATCTTCTTTTTCTCTATCAATGAGATGATTGATGGTTTTGGCGTGAGCTTCCAGGACTGAGATGCCATCCAACTAGATTTTGGCACCCTCCTTTCCTAGGTTGGCTTGGTCTTCCTGGTTTTGCTCCACCCTCTCTAATAACCCCTTCATCACCCCTCTAAGCTTTCCACCCTCTCATTTAACCCTTGTATATCTATCGAGTTTACCATGGAGGTCCCTGTATTGAAAACGGTGGCAATATCATTAACTATTTCCCTCTTGACCCTGGGGGCTGACCCCTGTCCTCGGAATCTGCTGGCACCCATTGCATCGGCAGCCTGCTGCATTACAACTTTACTTAATACATTGTACATCTTCCTTGACTGTTCTGTACAGTATTCCGGCATCTGGATGCCTGAAATATTGATCAGGACAGGCACAATTTCATGTTTAACATTATCATACAATAATTCCCCTTTGTTGTACATTACAATCCCATTCTCTGGTCCCTTAGTAGTTATGGGACAAGGCAGTTCCTCGGGCAATGTAGTGGTTCTTATGGGGCGCGGTGTCGGAGGGGGTGAGAAGCATACATACAAAGATATTGCAGCCGCCCCCGCCTCCTCGTAATACCCACACAGCCCCACTCCCTTTTTGCGGATGACTGATTGCTGGGACTGTCCCGGAGGCGCGCGCGCAAATTATGTCGAAAGTACATTCATCGGGCCCTTTGACATCCCTCCGTTTAATGCAGCTGCTCCTTATACCCGTGGAGCACTGTACACATACCCGGTTCTTATTAGGATTTACTTGTAACCATGCATTAAAATAAGTTCTGTCCTTGCTCCAGTCCTTGGCTGCTGGGATGCATATTCCATCCGTTAAATTAAACAAGACTCCACAGTTCATGTAGTTGTTTATTTCCTGAGTGCGCTGCAATCCGTTGGTATCATCCAGTGTTTGCGTGGGTCTTGAGGTTCCCAGTATCATGAGTCCCCAGTGTCGAAGTCACCACTGCGGTTCCATCTTGGTGAGTGTTTTATCTGAAAATTTTAAACAGATAGCCTGGTCGTCACCAGGTGTTAGGTTCTGGTCTACTTGTGTCGCTGTCACTCTGTGGAATCGAAGGTAAGGATTAGGTTAACCATATTCTTTATAGTCGTACCATCTCTATCACTTCATGTCCCTGTCTGGGCTGCCGTCGGTTTTGCGTTTGAGCCTGCTGTGCTCGAGCCTGCACGATGACCCATCTAAATATTATCCAAACTACAATCAACACCAATGCCACCATTATTCCTCCAAACATCGCTGTCTGCTTTACCGTTAGGTTGGGTTTGTGGACTACACCAACCCACCGTGGGGTACATTGGCTCTATTGCCATAGGTGATGGTGCTATGGCTGCGCACTGCACTATCCGTCTAGTCCCGTTTTTTTTTAAACATCTCTTCCAGCCTGTTTATCTTAGCTTTTAACTCTTGACCAGCTAGTTCCGTTTTATTTTTATTCTGAATATCCCACCATTTCCTCTGTCTGTCAGGTGAGTCTTCTTTATTTTATTAAGAAATCCAAATTAATAATGTCCAGTATAAAACAGCTGTTAATGGAAAGGGTTAACTCCTTTACAGGTTTGTAAGAAAGCCTGATGTCATTACGTGATTTCACGTAATCATCCGAAAAATTCTTTTTTTTTTAAGTTCTTTGTGCCTTCAAAACGTGCTTAGAAATTAGGAATCCGTTAAACAGCATAAATTAGTAAAGTGGTCATAATAAAAATCTTCTCATCAGGGAAGACGGCATTTTAGAGTAAACTCCAATGTTTTCTTAACTTCTAATTCAAGTACATGCCAAAGAATTTAAAAAAAAATAGATTTAAAACGAGACCACAATTTTTTAATAGCAATTTTGTTTACTGAAATTCAATTTTTTTTTTTTTTTAAATTTCTCTCTCAGCACAAAATCTAAACTTCTGTGCCAGTTCCATTTTGGAAATCTTTTCAAACTGCATTGAAACTTTCTCATAATTTAAAATTCGAATCCATGTAGAGTGTTTTGTTACCTCTTCCAATTTTTTTTTTCTAATTAAACCAATATCTTTTTCACAGCAAACATCAACTAGTATTTAGTAAGTTATGTCTTTTTCCATCACAAACACATTTGTGAATTTAAAATCATTTGTTTACTTTCAAAGTGGCGTCTTTATCTTTTTCTTTTCTCCATAACTGGAATGGAATCCAGCTTTGAGGGTTTGAGGGCTGCTTTTAGTTATCTCAAAATGCTCCAGTTTCAAAGTCGTTAAAATGTCTCTTCTAAACTGCTAAAGCTTGCTGTTTTTAACATTTTTCAAAAGTTTCTTTTAGATCTTCGCAGATAGCTCGCCACTCGCCCAGGAGTTTGACCTGATCAGATTTAATTTATTAATTTTTTTTTTGAATCCACCTCAGTATTTTCTGTGCCTTCTCTGAATATCTCAAAATCCCAATTCAAACTTTGTAATTTAAAACCCTTTTTTTTAAAGCTAGAAGCTTTCTTAAATGGCATTCTTTATCTCATTCCGAGACTAAATTTATGTCTTTCAACCCAATGTAATCAATTTTTTATCTTTTGCTCAACAAACCTATCCTTTGTACATTTCCTAGCTCCGTAACTTATCACCCGAATAAATCCACACCTGCGTTTCTAACTTAAAATGTCTTAAAACTTCCCACATACAGGACAACACTACAAAGGGTTAGCTAAAATAAACAGACACTTGCATTCCTCTTCCAACCAGGCTTTCAGAAACATGACAACATAAAAATTCATTCCGCAGTCACAAAATCACACAGGGACTCTCACTCGACGACCAGACATTTACAACAGTCTCTCTTCTTTCCTATTAATTGTTTTGGCCAGCTCTATTGTTTTGGCTGGCTCTATTTTTGGATCCATGACCTTTCAGGGAATTCATAGTTTTATCTAAATAATTCCTCACATAACTTTTGTAGTGGACTACCGGTATTGGTTTCTCCATTCCTTCACCCACCATTCCTGTTGGGCTGCTGGCAGGTCCTGAAGATCCCACCCTGCTCTAATCATTTTCTCGGTTAGTTTCTTTTGCGTTTCCGCCAGATGGCGGGTAAGGGACCCTTCTGATTCCCACTCGAGTTTATCTGCTTTATCTGGCCATTCCTGGGTAGGACTAGAACCATTAGGAATCTACTCTCAAAGGTTTGCCTTTTACCTCACACAACTTGTAATAGACCGTCTCTGGGCTGCTGTCAGGTCACAAGTCTGCTGTTACACAAACTTATACAATTCTTAAAACGCGTTTAAGCAATTCCCGTAGTGCTCTACGTATCCTTAACGACTACCTACCACTGCTCTGCCCATTGGTCCGACCCTGTTCACAGGTTTAGATTCCGTTAGCCGCTGTACACTGCTTGGTTCTCCCCCGGGGTATATTTCAAATCACACTACTGGGTCCGGAAGATGTCTCTTGGTATCACGATCCCACGGTCTAAGTGTGTTCCCTACGCCTACTTGGTTCCTGGCCGTCACGTGGGACAAAAGTCCTCTTAATTCAAGCTCAGGCTAGGGGTTTGAGATATTAGACCGTCTCCTTGTGTGGATCAACCGGCTTCCACCTTTCGTACCCTTTATAATTAAAAATCATTTTTTTAATACTCAGCTGGGTTTTTCCAAGGGCGTCCAGTGACTCCGGGAAATCCTGCCGACTACGCCACTGTTAGTGTTAGTGTTTTATCAGAAGAATCACTCAACACTCAGAGTCGGTTCCAACGCCAATGCGGCCTTTATTAACGCCAGCGGGGAGGAAGCCTCAGGACTGGATCCAGGCACTTCTCTCTGCAGAACAAAGGGTTTCATGGATCTTTATATGTTGTACAACAGTTTTTACTACAGTTCCATCAACCCATTTCGGCTGGATACTATCCAATCATACAGATTATGAATTCAACTCGACCAATAGATATTTAATTTCTAAACATAAAGTGGCTCATGTGTTGCTAAGAGATGTGTTGCAAAGAGATATGTTGCTAGGAACGACTCATGTATCCTGAGACATAGTCCAGGCCCCCCTTATCTTATAGTCCTTGGGTAGCCTCCTTATCTTAATCCTGTTACAGAGTCGTATTGTTCTTACATCCACCAGAACATTCTCCTTCGGTGGCCTGAATGATTTGAGACATCTGCAGAATTTGCTTGTTATTCCTGTGTGTGGGAAACAACAATTATCAGTTTCCAGGAATGCGGTCCATTTCAGCTAACAGAAATCCCTTGAGGCCACACGGGTAGCCATTTTATGGTATTAGAGTTACATATTTAGTTCTAACCTTATACTACAGGTGTAGTTCTAACCTTATGCTACAGGTGCCGTTGCCCTAGGTTTTGATATATTCAGCAGGTGCCTAATGCCTACAACAAAGGACTATATATAATTCCTTTTTGAATATATTGAGTGAATTGGCCTCAACAACTTTCTGTGGTAGAGAATTCCACAGGTTCACCACTCTCTGGGTGAAGAAATTTCTCCTCATCTCGGTCCTAAATGGCTTACCCCTTATCCTTAGACTGTGATCCCTGGTTCTGGACTTCCCCAACATTGGGAACATTCTTCCTGCATCTAACCTGTCTAAACCCGTCAGAATTTTAAACGTTTCTATGAGATCCCCTCTCATTCTTCTGAACTTCAGTGAATACAAGCCCAGTTGATCCAATCTTTCTTGATATGTCAGTCCCGCCATCCTGGGAATCAGTCTGGTGAACCTTCACTGTACTCCCTCAATAGCAAAAATGTCCTTCCTCAAGTTAGGAGAACAAAACTGTACATAATACTCCAGGTGTGGCCTCACCAAGGCCCTGTAGAACTGTAGTAACACCTCCCTGCCCCTGTACTCAAATCCCCTCGCAATGAAGGCCAACATGCCATTTGCTTTCTTAACCGCCTGCTGTACCTGCATGCCAACCTTCAATGATTGATGTACCATGACACCCAGGTCTCGTTGCACCTCCCCTTTGCCTAATCTGTCACCATTCAGATAATAGTCTGTCTCTCTGTTTTTACAACCAAAGTGGATAACCTCACATTTATCCACATTATAGTTCATCTGCCATGTATTTGCCCACTCATCTAACCTATCCAAGTCACTCTGCAGCCTCATAGCATCCTCCTCGCAGCTCACACTGCCACCCAACTTACTGTCATCTGCAAATTTAGAGATACTACATTGAATCCCCTCGTCTAAATCATTAATGTACAATGTAAACAGCTGGGGCCCCAGCACAGAACCTTGCGGTACCCCACTAGTCACTGCCTGCCATTCTGAAAAGTGCCCATTTACTCCTACTCTTTGCTTCCTGTCTGCCAACCAGTTCTCAATCCATGTCAGCACACTACCCCCAATCCCATGTGCTTTAACTTTGCACATTAATCTCTTGTGTGGGACCTTGTCGAAACCCTTCTGAAAGTCCAAATACACCACATCAACTGGTTCTCCCTTGTCCACTCTTCTGGAAACATCCACAAAAAATTCCAGAAGATTTGTCAAGCATGATTTCCCTTTCACAAATCCATGCTGACTTGGACCTATCATGTCACCTCTTTCCAAATGCACTGCTATGACATCCTTAATAATTGTTCCATCAGTTTATCCACTACCGATGTCAGGCTGACCGGTCTATAATTCCCTGTTTTCTCTCTCCGTCCTTTTTTAAAAAGTGGGGTTACATTGGCTACCCTCCACTCCATCGGAACTGAACCAGAGTCTATAGAATGTTGGAAAATGACTGTCAATGCATCCGCTATCTCCAAGGCCACCTCCTTAAGTACTCTGGGATGCAGTCCATCAGACCCTGGGGATTTATCGGCCTTCAATCCCATCAATTTCCCCAACACAATTTCCCGACTAATAAGGATTTCCCTCAGTTCCTCCTTCTTACTAGACCCTCTTACCCCTTTTATATCCGGAAGGTTGTTTGTGTCCTCTTTAGTGAATGCCGAACCAAAGAACTTGTTCAATTGGTTCTTTGTTCCCCGTATTTATGACTTCCCCTGATTCTGACTGCAGGGGACCTACGTTTGTCTTTACTAACCTTTTTCTATTTGCATATCTATAGAAGCTTTTGCAGTCCATCTTAATGTTCCCTGCAAGCTTCCTCTCGTACTTTATTTTCCCTTCCCTAAGCAAACCCTTTGTCCTCCTCTGCTGAGTTCTAAATTTCTCCCAATCCCCGGGTTCGCTGCTATTTCTGGCCAATTTGTATGCCACTTCCTTGGCTTTAATACTATCCCTGATTTCCCTTGATAGCCACGGTTGAGCCACCTTCACTTTTTTATTTTTACACCAGACAGGGATGTACAATTGTAGTTCATCCATGCGGTCCCTAAATGTTTGCCATTGCCCATCCACTGTCAACCCCTGAAGTATCATTCGCCAATCTATTCGAGCCAATTGCAAACTGTAGTGCTGTCTATTTCTACATTTATGTCTTTCTGAATCGGACTCTGTCAGTAATCAAGCCTGTCTCTATAGGCCCCATTTACACAGTGTCTCATTGGATGGACTGGTTCAGTCTGCCTTCAGGCCCCACATACACGATGTCGCCGGAGCTGTTCAGTGACGGCCGTGGCTCAGTGGGTATCTCTAGTGCCTCTCAGTCAGAAGATCGTGGGTTCAAGACCCACTCCAGACACTTGATCCAGGCCAACACTCCCTGGGCAGTACTGAGGGAGCGCCACACTGTCCGAGGGGCAGAACTGAGGGAGCACAGCAGTGTCAGAGGGGTAGGACTGAGGGAGCACAGCACTGTCGGAGGGGCAGTACTGAGGGAGTGCCACACTGTCGGAGGGGCAGTACTGAGGGAGCGCCGCACTGTCGGAGGGACAGTACTGAGGGAGCGCCGCACTGTCGGAGGAGCAGTATAGAGGGAGCGCTGCTTTGTCAGAGGGGCCGTCTTTTGGATGAGACGTTGAACCCAGGGCCCTGACTGCCCTCTCAGATGGATCTTAAAGATCCCAAGGCACTATTGGAAGAAGAGCAGGGGAGTTCTTCCCGGTGTCCTGGGGCCAATATTTAACCCCCAACCAACCTCACCAAAACAGATGATATGGTCATTATCATATTGCTGTTTGAGGGAGCTTGCTGTGCGCAAATTGGCTGATGCGTTTCCCACATTACAACAGTAACTACACTGCAAAGGTACTTCATTGGCTGTGAAGCACTTTGGCCGTCCTGTGGTTGTGAAAGGCGCTATAGAAATGCAAGTCTTTATGGATGGGGTGCTGTGGGATATCGTTTCTGGTTGAAATGGGATGGGGCAACAAACAGAGAGCCTCCCTCTGGTACCCCAATCACCCACCCCGCCATCCGACTGCCTTTACACACTCCCCCAATCCCATCCACCCTCACTTCCACAACTTGCAGCTTATTCCAAATAATCGTCGCCCTTTGAGGTCAGGAATTTCCCCCTTCCCCGAGATCACTCTGTAAAATGACTATTCACCACATCATGCTCCCACTTTCCTGTCTTCAATAAACACTTCCTGCACTCACTTCATCAACCCCAATACTCTACACCTCGCTGAACCTACCCGCTAAACTTTCCCTCTCCCTCTCTCTCTCACTCTCTCTCACTCTTTCTCCCTCTGTCTTTCACTCTCTCTTTCATTCTCCCTCTCATTCTCTCTCTCATTCTCTCTCTTCTCCTCTCTCTCCCTCCCTCTTCCTCCTCTCTATCTCTATCTCTGCCCCCTCGATCTCTCCCTCCTCTTTCTCTCCCCCCCTCTATCTCTCTCCCTTCATGGTCTCTCCCTCCCTCCATTTCTCCCTCCCCCCCTCTCTCTCTCCCACCCACTCTCTATCTTGCCCCACTTCTCTCTCCCTTTCCCCATCTCTCTCTCTCGCTCCCTCACTCTCTCCCTCCCCCTCTCACTCTCGCTCCCTTCCTCACTCTATCTCGCCCCCTCTCTCACCCTTTCTCCCATCCCCCTTCTGTCTCTCCCTCCCTCCCTCACTCCCTCTCTCCCTCCCTCCCACTCTCTCTCCCTCCCTCCCTCCCTCTCTCCCTCGCCCCTCTCTCTGTCTCTCTCTCTCTCCCTCCCCCCCTCTCTCACACTCCCTCTCTCTCTACCTCCCCCCCACTGTCTATCCAAGTTGATGAGATTTTCCCTTATCCTCATAACCCACCATGGACGAGGGAGGCCATTCAGCCCCTCTTAATTCACCCAAACAGCGAGAGAGAGAGATCGCCTTCCCTGCCGGGTCGGGCTGTATTTAAAAACCAACACAAAGGGGTTTCCCCCCCAACAGTCTCTGAGTCCGCCCTGGGTCTGAATCCCAACTTCCTGATCAACATGACAATCAGGAACGCACGCTCAAGTGCTCCATCGACCCCCCATCTCTCGCCTCCCTCTCCGCTCTGTGTCCTTGAACGTGTCACGGTTGCCCCGCTCCATGGGCACTTCTCCACGCACAGCTCTCCACTTCCACCGTATTTGGTCTGGCTTCCACCCTGCACACCCTTGGGGAGGGAAGGCAGGAAAGGAGGCAAGTAAGAAGGAAAGAAAGGCTTGCATTTCTATAGCGCCTTTCATGACCACCGACGTCCCAAAGCGCTTCACAGCCACTGAAGTACTTTTGCACTGCCCCTTCAACAGTGCAGCGCTCCCCCAGTACTGCCCCTCTGACAGTGCATTGCTCCCTCAGTACTGCCCCTCCGACAGTGCGGTGCTCCCTCAGTACTGCCCCTGTGACAGTGCAGCGCTCCCCCAGGACTGGCCCGTGACAGTGCAGCTCTCCCTCAGTACTGCCCCTCTGACAGTGCGATGCTCCCTCAGTACTGCCCCTGTGACAGTGCAGCGATCTCTCACTGTGCCCCTCTGACATTGCAGCAATCCCTCAGTACTGCCCCGTGACAGTGCAGCACTCCCTCAGGACTGCCCCTCTGACAGTGCAGCGCTCTCTCACTGTGCCCCTCCGACATTGCAGCAATCCCTCAGTACTGCCCCTGTGACAGTGCAGCGCTCCCTCAGTACTGCCCCGTGACAGTGCAGCACTCCCTCAGGACTGCCCCTCTGACAGTGCAGCGCTCTCTCACTGTGCCCCTCCGACATTGCAGCAATCCCTCAGTACTGCCCCTGTGACAGTGCAGCACTCCCTCAGTACTACATGGGGAGTGTTGGCCTGGATAAAGTGTCTGGAATGGGGCTCAAACCCACAACATTCTGACTGAGAGGCACTAGAGATACTCACTGTATTGTATCCTAACACAGATGAGGCTGCACACGGAAATTAAAGGAACAGTGACCTCAGTCTTTAATAAGACACTCCAGAGTGAGGAACAGGCCTTAGGGGCCGGCTTCTATACAGTGCTCCCAAGGGACGCTGGGATCCGTTGGGACTTCAGGGGATGAGCTCCCTGGTGGCGGAACATGGGAGTGCATGCTTTACAGCTGCACATCATACCCGGCCAAAGTCAAAGTGAAAACTATTTACAAGGTGAGGCGGTCGGGGGCCTTTCTTTCCCTGGTGGACTGCCTCGGTACAAATGTCTGTTCTGGTGTGTTGGCTGTGCCCTCGCTGGGCTGGCGTGTTGTTGGCCTGCAGGGCTGGGTGAGCCTGGCCTTGCTGGGCTGTTGGGCGTGATGGGTTTGATTTCCTGGTCCGGGGTGGTGTCGTTGATCCTTTGGGTGTATGTTGTGGGCTCGAAAAAGGTGGTGTCTGCTGTGGGTTGTTCAGGGCAGTCTGTGAACCACAGACTCGTTTGGCCCAGGTGCTTTCTGCAAATTTGTCCATTGTCTCGTTTGACTACAAACACCCTATTCCCTTCTTTAGCTATCACCGTGCCCGCGATCCACTTGGGACCATGTCCATAGTTTTGCACATACACAGGGTCATTCAGATCAATTTCCCGTGACACAGTGGCGCGACCATCATTTACATTTTATTGCTGCCGCCTGCTCTCTACCTGATCATGCAGGTTGGGGTGAACCAGCGAGAGTCTGGTTTTAAGTGTCCTTTTCATGAGTAGCTGAGCCGGGGGCACCCCTGTGAGCGAGTGGGGTCTCGTGCGGTAGCTGAGCAGTACTCGGGACAGGCGGGTTTGGAGTGAGCATTCTGTGACTCGTTTAAGGCTCTGTTTGATTGTTTGTACTGCCCACTCTGCCTGCCCATTGGAGGCTGGTTTAAACGGGGCCGAGGTGACATGCTTGATACCATTGTAGGTCATGAATTCTTTAAATTCGGCACTGGTGAAACATGGCCCCTTGTCACTGACCAGTATGTCAGGCAGGCCGTGGGTGGCAAACATGGCCCTCAGGCTTTCAATGGTGGCGGTGGCGGTGCTTCCCGACATTATTTCACATTCAATCCATTTTGAAAAAGCATCCACCACCACCAGGAACATCTTACCGAGAAATGGGTCCGCATAGTCGACATGGATCCTCGACCATGGTCTGGAGGGCCAGGACCACAAACATAGTGGTGCCTCTCTGGGCACGTTGCTCAAGTGAGCACACATGCTGCATTGCCGTACACAGGACTCTAAGTCAGAGTCGATACCGGGCCACCGCATGTGGAATCTTGCTATTGCTTTCATCATGACTATACCTGGGTGTGTGCTGTGGAGATACGAGATGAACGTCTCCCTGCCCTTTTTTGGTAGCACTACGCGGTTACCCCACAACAGGCAATCTGCCTGAATGGACAGCTCGTCCTTTCACCGCTGGAACGGCTTGATTAGCTCATGCATTTCAACGGGGATACTGGCCCAGCTCCCATGCAGTACATAGTTTTTTACTAGGGACAGCAGAGGATCTTGGCTGGTCCAAGTCCTAATCTGGTGAGCCGTGACAGGTGATTTATCATTTTCAAATGCTTCCATGACCATCAACAAGTCTGCGGGCTGCGCCACCATCAACAAGTTTGCAGGCTGCACCATTTCCACCCCCGTGGTGGGCAATGGTAGCCAACTGAGAGCATCCGCACAGTTCTCGTTGCCTGGCCTGTAGTGGATGGTATTGTTGTGCGCTGATAGCGCGAGTGCTCAACTTTGTATGCGGGCTGAGGCATTCGTATGTATCCCCTTGTTTTCAGCGAACAGGGATGTGAGGGGCTTGTGATCGGTTTCCAGCTCAAATTTGAGGCCCAACAGGTACTGATGCATTTTCTTTACCCCGAACACACACACAATTATACCTCTTTCTCAATCATGCTGTCGGCCCTCTCAGCCTTCGACAAGCTCCTGGAAGCATAGCCGACAGGTTGTAACTTCCCCGCAACGTTAGCTTGTTGTAATACACACCCGACTCCGTACGACGACGCATCACATGCTAGCACAAGTCTTTTACACGGGTTATACAATACAAGCAGCTTGTTGGAGCATAAAATGTTTCTGGCTTTCTCAAAAGCAATTACTTGTTTTTTTCTCCATACCCAGTTCTCACCTTTGCGCAATAGCACATGTAGGGGCTCTAAAAGGGTGCTTAACCCCGGTAGGAAGTTACCAAAATAGTTGAGGAGTCCCAGGAACGACCGCAGTTCCGTGACGTTCTATGGCCTGGGCGCGTTCCTGATAGCCTCTGTCTTGGCGTCTGTGGGCCGAATGCTGTCCGCCGCGTTCTTCCTCCCCAAAAGCTCCACTTCTGTTGCCATGAAGATGCATTTTGACCTCTTTCGCCACAGCCCTACGCGATTCAGTCCCTGGAGGACCTCCTCCAGGTTTTGTAGGTGCTCGGCGGTGTCCCGACCCGTGACCAATATGTCGCCCTGAAAGACCACCGTGTGTGGTACCGACTTGTGTAGGCTCTCCATGTTTCTCTGGAAGATCGCTGCAGCCGACCGAATTTCAAATGGGCATCTGTTGTAGATGAACAGTCCCTTGTGCGTGTTGATGCAGGTGAGGCTTTCGAAGACTCCTCCAGCTCCTGCATCATGTAGGCCGAAGTCAGGTCGAGCTTGGTGAACGTCTTGCCTCCTGCAAGCGTCGCAAATAGGTTGTCTGCCTTAGGTAGCGGGTATTGGTCCTGTAGCGAGAAACAATTAATAGTTACTTTATAATCGTCGCAAATCCTGACCGTGCCATCACTTTTCAGTACTGGAACAATCGGGCTGGCCTACTCGCTGAATTCCACTGAGGGGATGATGCCCTTGCATTGCAGCCTGTCCAGCTCGATTTCCACTCTCTCCCTCATCATGTGAGGTACCACTCACGCCTTGTGGTGAATGGGCCGTGCCTCTGGGACGAAGTGGATCCGGACCTTCGCCCCGGAAAAGTTTCCAAAGCCTGGCTCAAAAAGGGAAGGAAATTTGTTGAGAACCTGGATATATGAGGCCTTATCGACATGTGATAGCGCTTGGATCTCCTCCCAGTTCCAGCGGATTTTGCCCAGCAAGCTCCTTCCAAGCAGTGTGGGGACAATCCAGAGTGGCAGTTTGTGCAAGGTGCCCTCGTAGGTGACCTTGACCATGGTGCTGCCCAGGAAAGTGATAAGCTCTTTGGTGTAGTTCTCAGTTTCATGTGGATGGGGCTCAATGCTCGTCTGAATGCTTTGTTGCACCACAGTCTCTCAAACATTTTTTTACTCTTGATGGATTAGCTAGCGCCAGTATGCAGTTCCATGGCGATGGGTAAGCCATTCAATTTTATGTTTAGCATTATATGTGGACATTTCGTCAAAAATGTGTGCACCCCGTGTACTTCAGCATCTGCCTCCTTTCTCGGAGGCTCGAAATTGCTTTGATCCACCATGGACCGATCTTCCTCTGCCACGTGGTGGTTAGCAGGTTTTGCAGAGCTTGCAAGCTCGTTGGAGGTGCTCCATTGTTCCACAGCTCTTGCAAACATGTCCTTTGAAGCAGCATGAATAGGCTGAATGGAAACATCCACAACGCCACCAAGGTGTGAATTGCCTTGTATTCATCCTTTGTTGGGGACTCTGAGTCATCTGGGTCACCTGAGGCCTGCTGGCAGTTGCAGACTCGTGGGTTATGCCCTGTACATTTCTGCTCGCAAACACAGTTCCAGTTAATTTATGGACATTGCTAGCACTTGTGTGCTGAGAGATTTGTTTGGTGTTATCACTTGTGGACAGAAACGCCTGTGCTATCCAAGGGCCTTACCGAGAGGCGGTGTCTCTACAGTCAAAAAATTTTGTCGGATGGTTTCATGGCCAATGACCAGTACAAAACAGTTTTTGAGCATTTGCTCCAGGTAGCCATCAAACTCACATTGTCCTGCGAGTCACCTTTGCTCAGCGACGTAGATCGCCACTTCCTGACCTTCAGATCGCTGTCACGTGTAGAACCGATACCTCGCCATCAGCACGCTCTCCCTCGGGTTAAGATGCTCGCGAACCAGTGTACACAGCTCCTCATACGACTTATCTGTGGGTTTCACCGGAGCCAGAAGATTCTTCATGAGGCTGTAGGTCGGTGCCCCGCAGACTGTGAGGAGGACCGCTCTCCTTTGTGCAGCGCTTCCTTCTCCGTCCAGCTCGTTGGCTACAAAGTACTGGCCTAGCCATTCGACATAGGCTTCCCAGTCCTCACCCTCCGAAAACTTCTCCAGGATGCCCACAGTTTGCTGCACCTTTGCATTGGATTCAAATTCTCATCGCCAGTTATTGTGCTCCTAATACAGATGAGGCTGCACACAGGGAAGTTAAAGTAACAGTCTTTAATAAGACACTCCAGAGTGAGGAACAGGCCTGAGGGGCCGGCTTATCTACAGTGCTCCCAAGAGATGCTGGGATCCCTTGGGACTTCAGGGGATTGAGCTCCCTGGTGGCGGAACATGGGAGTGCATGCTTTACAGATACACAACACACTGAGCCATGGCCGACACTGTACAGCTCTGGCGACATCGTGTATGTGGGGCCTGAAGGCAGACTGACCCAGTCCATCCAATGAGACACTGTGTAAATGGAGCCTATAGAGACAGACTTGGTTACTGACAGAGTCCGATTCAGAAAGACATCAATGCAGAAATAGACAGCACTACAGGTTAAAATTATTCCTCTTCTACATGCTTGCTGGTTTACAAGGATCTCTGAGAAAGACAATGGAGCCATTTTATTCCGACTCAGCATGACTTTGTTAAAATGACTTCCTCTCATAGCAACCAGCAAACTGACAATCTGATAGGGTGCAGCATGGCTCCAGTGAGATCTAGCTAACCTTCATCTTAGTTGAAAAACAATCAGGCCCATGTTTAAGCTGCATGTTATCTGAAGTTGGCAGGGTACTTTTTATTCTTTTGCTGCCCACGAGCTCATACTCTGAGTGTAGATGTTCAAGCCCTGGAACACTTGAGTCAAGAAGCAGTGTGTCCATTGACACCGCTGTGTCAGCCAATGAGTTGCATTGTGGCAGCCGTTAGCGTTCCACCTCCTTCCTCCTCTGGTTCCCAACAACACGGTTCCAAGTAAGCACGAGACACTTGATGGTGGAATACGTGGACCAGACGATCAAGAAACGGCTGAGCGCACTGGATACAGCAAAGGCTACTGCCCCCGACAGCATCCCGGCTATCGTGCTGAAGACTTGCTCCAGGACTAGCCGAGGTGGCTCACTGCCACCTTCTCGAGGGCAATTAGGGAATGGCAATAAACGCTGGCCTCGCCAGGGACGGCCACATCCCATGAACCAATAAAAAATAGACTTTATTAATGAATGGCTTTCGGTTTCTGTATCTTTCAAGGCTGCTGAAATTCTGTTGAAAACGGTGATCCTTTATACACCATATTTGTCTACATCGTATCCTTTGCAGACTATCTCTTCACGTGAGCACTTTCAGTTGTTTACTCCTGTTAAGTATGCACTGTTTAACTAAGCAAGGTACAACCTTGGCTCTGCTTTATTTAGGCCCAAAGTGCCTGACTCTCAAAATGGCTGGCCTTTTATACCTGAACAGCACCATGTGCGTGCTGCTCCGTGGTCTCCAACAATGACGCCATCTGGTGGCTACAAGCAGAATGTACATACATGACACTAAACCGCTCTGAGATCTTATCACAGTCTTTCACAGGTTGAGACGGTCCGCTGCTTTGCACTCCCGGGTTGATCGTCTCAGTTCGATTCCAGCCTTGGATGAGTGTGCGGGGTCTGTTGTGGCTGATGGCTGGATGACTGACTTGTTGCGGGTGTCAGTGACCATGTCAGGAATTGCAAGTCTATTTTCATTAAACAGGTCCGTGATGGAAATTCCGGGTCACTGATGACCCTTGAGTCCGCTGAAGACTGCTGGTAGGTTGGTTGGTCGTCGATGGTTTCTTTGTCCGACTGTTCTGGCTCGTCTGTGTGCCTCAGCTTTGTCTGATCCATGTGTTTCCTGCAAGTTTGCCCATTCTTGAGCTTAATAGCAAATACTCTGTTGCCCTCCTTGACCATGACTGTACCAGCGATCCATTTGGGACCCTGACCATAGTTCAACACATATACAGGATCATTAAGAGAAATCTTGCGTGACACAGTTGTGCGATCATGGGACCGTTGTTGACTTTGTCTTCTGTATTCAATATGATTATTTAAATCCAGGTGTACCAGAGATAGCTTGGATTTAAGATCTCTTTTCATCATGAGTTCAGCAGGCGAGACCCCTGTGAGTGTGTGGGGTCTTCTCCTGTAACTCAGCAGTATGCAGGACAAGCGGGTCTGCAGTGACCCTTGGGTTACTCTCCTCATGCTTTGCTTGATAATTTGTACTGCACGTTCAGCTTGCCCGTTGGATGCAAGCTTGAACGGTGCTGACCTTACATGTTTCACAAACTCCTGAAACTCCTGACTGGTGAAGCACGACCCATTGTCACTCACCACTATGTCAGGCAGACCATGTGTCGCGAACATGACATTGAGATTCTCTATGGTTGCCGACGACATGCTGGATGACATGATTATGCATTCTATCCACTTCGAATAAGCATCCACCACCAGTAAAAACATCTAGCCCTGGAAGGGACCTGCAAAATCTAGATGGATCCTGGACCAAGGTTTGGATGGCCACGATCACAGACTTAGCGGCGATTCCGCTGGTGCTTTGCTGAGCTGTATGCAAGTGTTGCACTGATGCACGCATGCTTCCATCTCAGAATCAATACCTGGCCACCATACATGAGACCTGGCGATGGCCTTCATCATCACTATCCCAGGATGTGTGCTGTGTAACTCACGCATGAACTTCTCTCTCCCTTTCTTGGGCATTACAACGCGATTGCCCCACATTATGCAATCTGCTTGAATAGATAGTTCGTCTTCGCAACAAATGTACGGTTTGGCCTTCTCGCACATTTGCTTAGGTATGGCAGACCAATCCGCTTTGAGGATGCAACCCTTTACCACTGATAAAATAGGGTCCTGGCTGGTCCAGGTCTTAACTTGTTGAGCCGTGACAAGGGTTCCTTCACTCTCAAAGCATCCATGATTAACATTAGATCCACCGGTTGTGGTGTTTCCACCTCCGGTGTGGGCAACGGCAACCGCCTCAAAGCATCGGCACAATTCTCTGTGCCAGATCTGTGATGAATGACATAATCATAGTCAGATAATGTCAGCGCCCATCTTTGGATGCGGGATGAAGCGTTGGTATTGATACCTTTGCTCTTGGAAAACAATGAAATGAGCGGCTTGTGATCAGTCTCTAATTTGAACGTCAGACCGGACAGGTATTGATGCATCTTTTTACACTGTACACACACGCTAAAGCTTCTTTTTCTACCGTGCTGTAGGTTCTTTCTGCTTTCGAAAAACTTTTGGATGCATGCACGACAGGTTGAAGTTTCCGCGGCTCATTGGCTTGTTGGAGTACGCAACCAATTCCATATGATGATGTGTCACAGGCCAAAACTAAATGTTTACATGGGTCATAATGTACCAGCAGCTTGTTTGAACAAAGCAGATTGGTGGCTTTCTCGAAAGCTCTGTCTTGCGATGCACCCCACACCCAGTTGTCGCCTTTTCTCAATAGCATGTGCAGTGCTTCTAGTAAGGTGCTCAACTTAGGTCGGAAGTTACCAAAGTAGTTGAGTAGACCCAGGAACGAACACAGCTCCATCACATTCTGTGGCTTGGGTGCATTCTTGATGGCCTTGGTTTTCACATCAGTAGGTCTGATGCCATCAGCGGCGATTTTCCTACCGAGGGATTCGACCTCCGGTGCCATGAAGACACACTTCGAGTGTTTAAGTCTGAGTCCCACTCTGTCCAAACGCAGTGAAATCTCTTCCAGGTTGTTCAAATGTTCCTTGGAGTCACGACCGATGATCAGGATGTCATCTTGGACCACGACGGTTCTGGAAATGGACCAGTAGACTTTCCATGTTCCTTTGGAATATTGCTGCAGCTGAGCGAATTCCGAAAGGACACCTGTGGTAAATAAACAGTCCTTTGTGCATGTTAATGCACATAAGTCTCTTCGACACCTCGACCAACTCCTGTGTCATATAGGCCGACGTGAAGTCCAGTTTTGTGACCGACTTCCCTCCGGCTAGCGTCGCAAACAAGTCATCAGCCTTTGGTAACGGGTACTGATACGGGTAACGGGTACCGGAACAATGGGTCTGGCCCATTCATTAAATTCGACCAGTGATATGATCCTTTCACACTGGAGTCTGTCCAGTTCAATTTCGACCTTCTCCCTCATCATATGTGGCACTGCCCGAGCTTTATGATGGACAGGTCTTGCATTTGAGTTCACATGGATCTGCACCTTGTCTCCCGTGAAGTTGCCGATACCTGGTTCGAACAGTGAGGGGAACTTGTTCAATACTTGGGCACATATATATTCCTCCAATGACAATGCCTTTATGTCATTCCAGTTGTATCTGATTTTCTCCAACCAGCTCCTGCCGAGCAGCGTTGGGCCATTGCCTGGAACAATCCACAGCGGTAACACATGACCGCACCGTTATATAACACATTGAACATTAAAATGTCATGGCCAGCTACCGAAGGTAAACAAAAAGGCTAATGGAATGCTGGCCTTTTATATAGAGGACTAGATTACAAGGGTGTAGAAGTTATGCTGCAGCTGTACAAAACCCTGGTTAGACCACTCCTGGAGTACTGTGAGCAGTTCTGGGCACCACATTACAGAAAGGATATATTGGCCTCGGAGGGCGTGCAGCGTAGGTTTAGCAGAATGTTTTCCTTGGAACAGAGGAGGTTGAGGTGTATAACATTATGAGGGGCCTGGATAGAGTGGATAGGAGGGACCCATTTCCCTTAAGAGAGGGGTCAACAACCAGGGAGCACAGATTTACAGTAATTGGTCGGGGGTTTAGAGGTGATTTGAGGGGAAATGTTTTCACCCAGAGGATGGTGTGGGTCTGGAACTCACAGCCTGAAAGGGTGGTAGAGGCAGAAACCCTCACCACATTTAAAGTGCTTGGATGTGCACTCGAAGTGCCGTAACCAACAGGGCTACGGACCAGGAGCTGGAAAGTGGGATTAGGCTGGGTAGCTGTTTGTCGGTCGGCACGGACATGTTGGGCTAAAATGGCCTCCTTCCGTGCTGTACATTTCTACGATTTCTATGAATGCTATCCGGAGTCCAAGCGTTAAGTTGCGCGGAGAGATTACACAAACTAGGATTGTATTCCCTGCAATTTAGAAGGATGAGGGGTGATCTGATGAACGTTTTCAGGATATTAAGGGGAACAGATCGGGAATACAGAGAGAAACGTTTCCACTTGTTGGGTATTCTAGGACTAGGGGCACATTGTCGAAACATCAGAGGCAGCACTGTCGGAGGGGCAGTACTGAGGGAACGCTGCACTGTCGGCGGGGCAGTACTGAGGGAGCGTCGCACTGTCGGAGGGGTAGTACTGAGGGAGAGCCGCACTGTCGGAGGGGCAGTACTGAGGGAGAGCCGCACTGTGGGTGGGGCAGTACTGAGGGAACGCTGCACTGTCGGCGGGGCAGTACTGAGGGAGCGTCGCACTGTCGGAGGGGCAGTACTGAGGGAGCGTCGCACTGTCGGAGGGGCAGTACTGAGGGAAAGCCGCACTGTCGGAGGGGCAGTACTGAGGAAGCGCCGCACTGTCGGAGTGACAATACTGACGGAGAGCCGCACTGTCGGAGGGGCAGTACTGAGGGAGCGCCGCACTGTCGGAGGGGCAGTACTGAGGGAGCGTCGCACTGTCGGAGGGGCAGTACTGAGGGAGAGCCGCACTGTCGGAGGGGCATAACTGAGGGAGTGTCTCACTGTCGGAGGGGCAGTATTGAGGGAGCGTCGCACTGTTGGAGGGGCAGTACTGAGGGAAAGCCGCACTGTCGGAGGGGCAGTACTGAGGAAGCGCCGCACTGTCGGAATGACAATACTGACGGAGAGCCGCACTGTCGGAGGGGCAGTACTGAGGGAGCGCCGCACTGTCAGAGGGGCAGTACTGAGGGAGCGTCGCACTGTCGGAGGGGCAGTACTGAGGGAGAGCCGCACTGTCGGAGGGGCATAACTGAGGGAGTGTCTCACTGTCGGAGGGGCAGTATTGAGGGAGCGTCGCACTGTGGGAGGGGCAGTACTGAGCGAGTGCCGCACTGTCAAAGGGGCAGTACTGAGGGAGCGTCGCACTGTGGGAGGGGCAGTACTGAGGGAATGCCGCACTGTCGGCGGGGCAATACTGAGGGAGCGTCGCACTGTCGGAGTGGCAGTACTGAGGGAGAGCCGCCCTGTCGGAGGGGCAGTACTGAGGGAGTGCCGCACTGTCGGAGGGGCAGTACTGAGGGAACGCCGCACTGTCGGAGGGGCAGTACTGGCTGTGAAGCACTTTGGGACGTCCGGAGGTCTGAAATGAACTGTAGAAATGCGAGTTGTTTGTTTCATAATACCAAATGTTACTTTCATTTTTGGTGCTCCTGAGGCAAAAATTGATCGCGCAGAGTCCATCTATCGCTGGCTTCTGTGGTGATCTCTGAGGGGACCCTGTGTCACTGACACAAGGAGCAGGAGGCCAAAGGAACGTGGAGAAAGTGCAGTTAAAAAAATGAGGAAGATGGCTGTGCAATTTTTGTAAATGATGATGCAACTTTTGAACGGCCTGGCTGTTTGTTTCCCCGGTGTCCAATGCTGTGACGACCTTCTGTGTCTGCAACTCTCCATTGGTCAGTCGACTGAATGGGGTTGGAGGGGGTGGGAGGGAGGGCCCATGCTCATTGTGCTATAAAAGATACGGTAAGTTCCACCAGTCCATCGAAGCTGCCGGGAGCTGACTGAAGGAGCACTGGTGAGTGAGTGGCCTGGGGCAGATGGACAAGCAGGAGGGTGAGGGGTGGGCTGGGGGAATGGAACGTGCATCAGTCCACACCCAGTTTACCTGGCTGTCGGGTCAGGACTGACTTGAAGCCCCCTGACCATTGCATAGCCTCGTATCTTTTTCTCTGAGGAGGTAACAAGGAGGGTCGATGAGGGCAGTGTGTTTGATGTGGTCTACATGGATGTTAGCAAGGCTTTTGACAAGGTCCCCCATGGCAGGCCGATCAAAAATGTCAAGTCCATGGGACCCAAGGGAGAGGGGCAAATTGGATCCAAAATTGGCTCAGTGGCAGGATGCAAAGGGGAATGGTTGATGGGGTGTTTGTGCGACTGGAAGGCTGTTTCCAGTGGGGTACCGCAGGGCTCAGTACTCGCTCCCTTACTTTTTGCAGTGTAAATGATTTAGACTTAAATGTAGGGGGTCTGATAAAGAAGTTTGCAGATGATACAATAATTGGCTGTGTGGTTGACAGTGAGGAGGAAAGCTTTAGACTGCAGGAAGATATCGATGCACTGGTCAGTCGGGCAGGAACGTGGAATATGGAATTGATTCCGGTAAAGTGTGAGGTAATGCATTTGGGGAGGGGCACCAAGGCAAGGGAATACACAATAAATGGGAGGATACTGAGAGGTGGGGAGGAACAGAGAGACCTTGTTGTGTGTTTCCACAGATCCTTAAAAGTAGCAGGTAGATAAAGTGGTTAAAAAGGCATATGGAATGCTTTACTTTCTTAGCCGAGGCAGAGAAAATAACAGCAGGGAAGTTATGCTAGAACTGTATAAAACACGAGTTAGGTCACAGCTGGAGTACTGCGTGCAGTTGTGGTCGGCGTATTATCGGAAGGACGTGATTGTACCAGAGAGGGTGCAGAGGAGATTTACGAGGATGCTGCCTGGAATGGAGAATCTTAGTTATGAGGACAGATTGGATAGGCTGTGTTTGTTCTCATTAGAACAGAGGAGGTTGAGAGGAGACCTCATTGAGGTGTACAAAATATTGAGGGGACTGGACATAATGGATAGTAAGGGGCTATTTCCATTGGTGGAGGGGTCTATTATGAGGGGACATAGTTTTAAAGTGGTTGGTGGAAGATTTCGAGGAGATTTGAGGGGGGGCTTTGTTACACAGAGGGTTGTGGGGATCTGGAACTCGCTGCCTGGAAGAGTGGTGGATACAGAAACCCTCACCACTTTTAAGAGGTGGTTGGATGGGCACTTAAAGTGCAGTAACCTGCAGGTAATTGGGATTAGACTGGATAACCTCTTGTTGGCCGGAGCAGATATAATGGTAAGTACTGCAGGGTCTCGAATACCGCCAGGGTGATCTCCTGGACTAGTTTCGATCGCCTGGATGGGTCGGAGAGGAATTTTCCCAGGTATCTTTCCCCAATTGGCCTGGGTTTTTATCTGGTTTTTGCCTCTCCCAGGAGATCACATGGCTCCGGTTGGGGTGGAGTGTAGAATGTTTCAGTGTAAGGGGTGTTGCAGTTGTGTGGGGCGGACTGGTTGGGCCGGGTGCTCTTTACCTTTCCGCCATTGTTCATTGTTCACAGGTTTATATGTAACCTTCAGGGCTGCTGACCGAGGGCCGTGCGGCTCTTTGTCGGCCGGCGCGGACACGATGGACCGAAATGGCCTCCTTCTGCCCTGTAAATTTCTATGATTCTATGGTCCCAGCCTAGTTTCAGCTTGGCTCAGTCGGTATCACTCTCTCTCTCGACTCTGAGTCAGAAGGTCGTGGGTTCCAGACACACTGCAGAGACTTGGACCAATAATCTCGGCTACTGCCTCAAAGTTGAATTGTTGGTGTCCAAAATAAAAATTGTGCAGAACTGAAGTACTCCTACAACAGTCTTCTTTAAAGTGGTGAACAAAATGGTGAAATGCCTAATTTTGAATCGTAACCCACGTTACTTGTAAACTGCAATGTTCAAAAATGAAGAAAGGGGGCACCCAAGGAATGTATATTACTTCAACTTGAACTCCTCATCCTTTGTTCTGGTTGTTAGTATCATACCTCCTTAACTCAACCCGCTCTGGTTTCTGAATTGTGCTGTTTCTCATTACCGAAAGATGTAAGGATTGTAATTCTTCAATAAAGTTAGATTTATTCTCTGCAACGGATCCAAAAAAAAACATTCCAGTGCACTACTGAGGGAGTGCTGCACTGTCGGAGTGTGCCGACTATTAAATACAGCCCAACTCGGCAGTGAAGGGGAGAGTCTGATCTCTCTGTCGCTGTTTGGGTGAGATAGAGAGATAGAGAGGGAGAGATGGAGAGCGAGAGATAGCGAGCGGTAGAGATAGAGAGATAGAGAGAAGGGGGTGTGGGAAGAAGGGAGGGGTAAGAGAGAGGGTGAGAGATCGAGGGAGAGAGAGAAATAGAGAGTGTGAGAGCGAGGGAGAGGCTGAGGGAGGGGGAGAAAGAGAGAGCAAGGGGAGAGAGAGAGGGAGAGGGGGAGAGAGAGAGATAGGGGAAAAGTGAGAGAGAGGGGGAGAGATAGACAAAGGGCAGAGAGAGGAAGAGGTCGGGAAAGAATGAATGAGAGTTAGAGGGAGAGAGAGAATGAGAGGGTGAGAGGGGCGGAGGAGATAGAGGGAGACAGAGATGGATAGGGAGAGTTTAGCGGGTAGTTTTAGCGAGGTGTAGAGTATAGGGGTTGATGAAGTGAGTGCAGGCAGTGTTAATTGAAGACAGGAAAGTGGGAGCATGATGTGGTGAATAGTCATTTTACAGAGTGATCTCGGGGAAGGGGGAAATTCCTGATCTCAAAGGGCGACGATTATCTGGAATAAGCTGCAAGTTGTGGAAGTGAGGGTGGATGGGATTGGGGGAGTGTGTAAAGGCAGTCGGATGGCAGGGTGGGTGATTGGGGTACCAGAGGGAGGCTCTCTGTTTGTTGCCCCATCCCATTCCAACCAGAAACGATATCCCACAGCAGCCCATCCATAAAGATTTGCATTTCTATAGCGCCTTTCACAACCTCAGGACGGCCAAAGCGCTTCACAGCCAATGAAGTACCTTTGCAGTGTAGTCACTGTTGTAATGTGGGAAACGCAGCAACCAATTTGTGCACAGCAAGCTCCCACAAACAGCAATGTGAGAATGAAAAGATAATCTGTTTTGGTGAGGTTGGTTGAGGGATAAATATTGGCCCCAGGACACTGGGGAGAACTCACCTGCTCTTCTTCCCAGAGTGCGTTAGAATCATGAAGATCCATCGGAGAGGGCAGTCAGGGCCCTGGGTTCAACGTCTCATCCAAAAGACGGCCCCTCCGACAGTGCGGCGCTCCCTCAGTACTGCCTTCCGACAGTGCGGTGCTCCCTCAGTACTGCCTCTCCGACAGTGCGGTGCTCCCTCAGTACTGCCCCTCCGACAGTGCGGTGCTCCCTCAGTACTACCTCTCTGACAGTGCGACGCTCCCTCAGTACTTCCCCTCGGACAGTGCGGCGCTCCCTCAGTACTGTCCCTCCGACAGTGCGGCGCTCCCTCAGTACTGCCCCTCCGACAGTGCGGCGCTCCCTCAGTACTGCCCCTCCGACAGTGCGGTGCTCCCTCAGTACTGCCCCTCCAACAGTGCCGTGCTCCCTCAGTATCGCCCCTCCGAAGTGCGGCGCTCCCTCAGTACTGACCCTCCGACAGTGCGGCGCTCCCTCAGTGCTGCCCCTCTGACAGTGCGACGCTCCCTCAGTACTGACCCTCTGACGGTGTGGCACTCCCTCAGTCGTGTCACTGGGAATGTCGGCCTGGACTGTGGGGCTCAAGGTTCTGGAGTGTGGCTCGAACCCACGACCCTCTAACTCAGAGGTGAGAGAAAGGGAGAGATAGCCATTGAACAAAGGTAACATTGTATGATTTTTCACTCCCCCGCCCCTCTCCCTAAACTGGCTTCGCTTCCTCGCCCAATAGGTACTGAGGCTAACGGCAGTTAGGGCCTCGATTGTGATCAGCTAATGAAGCAATTCCCAGCAGTCAGACTCCGTCACTTTCTGTATTTACCTGTACGCTCTGTTTTCTGGATCTCGTTTACTGTTTTTTTGTGAGAAATTTATGAACCTGCTTTTCATTTTGATGTTTTTCTGGAATTTGCTTATTTTTACTGAATTTCCACCCAATCTTCTCGACAGCTGTCCTGTAGCCCCTAACAATCCCTGGGTTCCATGGGCACCATTTGCTCCATGGAAATCTGGGACATCATCCGACAGATGTTAGTCTGGACGGTAAGTCACTGCCAGAAATTTATCCATGGAGGGTTCCTTTCTGTTCTCTTCTACAGGGACCTCGCTGTTAGCAGAATGGGAGCCAGTGAAGGTAAGATCGGCGGGATCACTACAACCGGCGGTGGACATTCGTTTGGCGGTTCAAACACGATCGGCGGTAATAATACAACCGGCGGTAATGTAAGTTACGTGTAAGTATCTTCTATAAGTATCTTCCATATATTTAGCTTTTGTACAATATCACTGTTTGTAGTGAATAGAAAGTGACGGGGTGTAACTTCCAGGTTCATGTGTTGTATTTTCACTGTACTCTTGTTCAGGTTGAATTATTTAAATGTGTGACTTATGTGGACAACACGAAAGATTTGCCTGCTGGCTATTTTTATGTCAAATGATATCCTGAATAATGCACACTCCTCATTCAAGCAGGTTTCTGGAAAAATCAGACATTTAGCAAGATTTAGGTGAATATGTAACCCGCAATAGTGCTTTTGTGTCCGCATTAATATTCAGTTCCAATTTTAGGATCTGGGGGATTCCCGCTGAGATTAGACACGGGGACCCTTCTATCTTGTCATTCCACCAGTTCCAGATCTGAGCAGGGCTGTAGTTTTAGTAAAAAGGAAGCACGTGGTGTGTTCTAATGTGATATTGTTGTTACTCAGTAGGATCATCATCATCATCATCATAGGCAGTCCCTCGGAATCGAGGAAGACTTGCTCCCACTCTTAACATGAGTCCTTAGGTGGCTGAACAGTCCAATATGAGAGCCACAGTCCCTGTCACACGTGGGACAGATAGTCATTGAGGGAAGGAGTGGGTGGGACTGGTTTGCTGCACGCTCTTTCCGCTGCCTGCGCATGATTTCTGTATGCTCTCGGCAACGACACTCGAGGTGCTAAGTGACTTCCGGATGCACTTCCTCCACTTCGGGCGATCTTTGGCTAGGGACTCCCAGGTGTCAGTGGGGATGTTACACTTTATCAGAGATGCTTTGAGGGTGCCCTTGTAACGTTTCCTCTGCTCACCTTTGGCTCGTTTGCCGTGAAGCAGTTCTGAGTAGAGCGCTTGCTTTGGGAGTCTCGTATCTGCCCAGCGGAGCTAATCAAGTGTGGACAGTGCTTCAATGCTGGCGATGTTGGCCTGTCGAGGACGCTAACGTTGGTGCGTCTGTCCTCCCAGAGGATTTGTAGGATCTTGCGGAAACATCGTAGGAAAGTTCGAACCACACTTTCTATTTTAAGGGTGCATACGGAAGTTATTTTTAATAAGTTGTCAGGGTAATAGGGTGACTTACAACAATGGCAAAGTTTCAGTGATGGGAATTGCATCCTATGTAAAGTTCACTGAGAAAGCAAAGATTTATATTGACGTACTGAGCTCTGTTAAAAAGCAGATTTTGAATAAAGTGTGCAGAAGGAATTGAACACCATGTATCACAGACATCACAGTAAAGGAATGACACAAGTGAGCAGATAGTTTGTTGCTATGGGCCATCCGGCCCTGTTTGAGTTCCTGAAATGGAAGGTATAATCTTCCCCAATGCCAACATTTCAAACTTTGATGAGCACAAAATTCACAAAAACCGTGCGGTAAAAATGACTCCGTTGAACAGTAGCCTGGTGCCTCCCTTGCCACTACATTGGACATGCTGCTGCTCTCCCTTCCAGCTAACCGCTGAAACAGGGAAACTCTCATATTCAGTGTTAGCTTTCCCTTTTACAGGCTACAGCCAAAACCCAGCTTCTCTAGTCTCTGCACATAACCCAAGTCCCACATCCCTGGTAACATTCCAGTAAATCTCCTCTGCACTCCATTCAAGGACCTGGGTGTCCTTGTACACCAGTCAGTGAAAGCAAACATGTAGGTGTAGCAAGCAGTTAGGAAGGCAAATGATATGTTGGTCTTCATTGCAAGAGGATTTGAGTACAGGAGCAAGGATGTCTTACAACAGTTATACAGGGTCTTGGTGAGACCGCACCTGGAGCAGTGTTTGCAGTTTTGGTCTCCTTACCTAAGGAAGGATCTACTTGCCATCGAGGGAGTGCAGCGAAGGTTCACGAGACTGATTCCTCCGATGGCGGGACTGTCATATGACGCGAGATTGGGTCGACGAGTATTCACTGGAGTTTTGAATAATGAGAGGGGATCTCATGAAACGTGTAAAATTCTGCCTGGGTTGGAGAGACTGGATGCGGGGAGGATGTTTCCCCTGGGTGGGAAGTCTAAAACAAAGGGTCACAGTCTCAGGATACGGGGTAGGAAATTTAGGATCGAGATGAAGAGAAATTTCTTCATTCAGAGGGTGGGGAACCTGTGGAATTCTCTACCACAGAAGGCTGTGGAGGCCAAGTCACTGAATATATTTAAGGGGAAGATAGATACATTTTTAGAAACAAAAGGCATCAAGGAGTATGGGGAAAAGCGGGAATATGGTGTTCAGATAGAGGATCAGCCATGATCATATTGAATGGCGGTGCAGGCTCGAAGGGCCGAATGGCCTACTCCTGCTCCTATTTTCTATGTTTCTATATAAGGCCTTGACATCCTTCCTGGAGGGTGGTCCCTATAACTTGATCGAATACTCCAGCTTCGGTCTAACCACTGTTTGATAAGGTGGAAGTAGTGGCAGATGGAATTCAATGTCAACATTTAAGTAATAGGGGAGCGGGAGGAGCAGTGCGGTGGTGTACCACTCCAGGGAGCAGCAGGTGCTGGAGCAGGAGGGCGACGGCAGTGAAGTGGGACATCACCACGGTCCAGGTTGGTGATTGGAGCGTGGGCAGGCACAGCAGGAGCGGCGAGGTCAGGGCGAAGGGGCGGCGAGAGATTGTAGTGGGACGTGATCAGGGCCAAGGAGAGGCATGAGTTCGGGGCCCAGAACAGGTGAGGGCCTAGGGGCAGCACGAGCCCAGCCCACACTGTGCGATATGTGTGTGCACTAGGTCCATGCAGCAGAGCAGGTCTCCATCGTCTTGGGTAATCCTTGTCACTGGACCAAGACCTCGCTCTGTCAAGCCCGTGTGGTGGCTGGTGTGCAACAGTCACCACATGTTAAAAAAATCTACACATAGGCATCTTCCACCCTTCAGGATGTAGATTGGGACCTGGAATATTAGGTCCTTCATTGAAACATCTGTGAACTCATCCCTTTTCGGCGTGGAAGCAAGTCATCCTCGTTTCCGAGGGACTGCCTATGATGATGATGATGAGGTTAGATAGGTAGAAAAGAGAATAAAGGGATATGAGACCAGGCAGTGGTATGAGAACACATCCTGGGTTCCAAGGGCACGCTCCGTTCCATGGAGCTCTGGTACATCACCCTTCAGTTGTTAGTCTCGTGTTGACACTGCACACAATGTAACCTGGGGCTATCACCACTGGTTCTCATACAATATCCAGAGATATGAACTTTGCAGTAGAGATCATTGGATAGCCAACAGAACCAAGAGCCCAGGCTGCTTTGAACTTGTCCCCAGCGCAGCAGCAGCAAGGTCAGTTGTAGCAGCCCTCATACTGTCCTAACTGAGGTCAGCTAACTCAGCACAGATCACGGATCACACCATGGGCTTTCCCTCCACGTATGGCTCAGTTTCACACACAGGGCAGTGCATTGATTCATTGATGCACCAGTTCAGGTTGCCAACTCCAGTTGAATATATTCCTGGTTTCATCACATGACCTCCAGCCCCCAAATGTCCCGCCCCCACACTCCTGTCATTGGTGGCTCAACACGACCCACCTCACGGCACACTGCCTTCCCACAGCCAATCGGAAAGTGAAACAGCAGTTCATTATATAATCATCGACCAGGCCAACATCCCCAGCATCGAAGCACCGACCACACTTGATCCGCTCCGCTGGGTGGGCCACATTGTCTGTATGTCAGACACAACACTCCCAAAGCAAGCGCTCTACTCGGAACTCCTTCACAGCAAACGCGTCAAAGGTGGGCAGAGGAAACGTTACAAGGGCATCCTCAAAGCCTCCCTGATTAAGTGCAACATCCCCACTGAGACCTGGGAGTCCCTGGCCAAAGACTGCCCTAAGTTCAAGGAAGTGCATCCGGGAGGGCGCTGAGCATCTCGAGTCTCGTCACCGACAGCATGCAGAGACCAAGCGCAGGCAGCGGAAATAGCGTGCGGCAAACCAGTCCCACCTACCCCTTCCCTCAACGACTATCTGTCCCACCTGTGACAGGGACTGTGGTTCTCGTAGTGGACTGTAGAGCCATCTAAGAACTCATGTTAAGGGTGGAAGCAAGTCTTCCTCGATTCCGAGGGATTGCCGATGACATAATCAGATGATTTTAACTGTCAGTCAAACAGCCATTTTTCTCATCTCTGGTCCAGTTTTCCCATCACTAAGAAACAGAAGGAAATGAAACAAGGACACAATGTTTTTCACTGCCCCTATGATTTTTCTGTCGCCTTGCTTGCAGCAGTGTCTTGAAGATTAATCTTTAATTCTTAGAGACACCAAGACAATCCTGAAGGGTCGGCAACCTACCACAAGGGGGTTATTTATCTTTTTAAACAGCGTTTGTATCTGAGGGTTACTTTCTGTTCTGTTTTACAGGCTACCCAGGAGCGCAGCGGGAAACCAGGCTGATGACAAAATTTGGCACATTAACGTTAAAAATGATACAGGCACCATCAAGCTGACTGACCCAGCGTAAGTATATTCTGTAAGTCTCTTGCATCATTTTGTGAAAAAATCCATACTCCCTCCTGTAATAACACCGGGCGGCTTTCCCCACTGATTCAGTGAGTAAAATGCTCGGGTCAGTTTGGTACTGAGCCACACAGAACAGTCAGGTCTCAAGTTTGATTCCCAGTCTGTGCTGAGTTGGTTAATCTGAGGCTGGCCAGTGGTAAGGTCACCACAATGGGCCTCAGTGTCCCTAGTCTAAGGAGGGGATGAACTGTGCTGAAAATCACAAGTGTGGAAGTCGAACCCACTCAGGATCAGTTGTGATGTCACATGGAAACATAGAAACATAGAAAATAGGAGCAGTAGTAGGCCATTCGGCCCTTCGAGTCTGCACCGCCATTCAATATGTTCATGGCTGATCCTCTATCTCAACACCACATTCCCGCTTTTTCCCCATACACCTTGATGCCTTTTGTTTCTAGAAATCTATCTATCTCCCTCTTAAAAATATTCAGTGACTTGGTCTCCACAGCCTTCTCTGGTAGAGAATTCCACAGGTTCACCACCCTCTGAGTGAAAACATTTCTCCTCATCTCAGTCCGAAATTTCCTACCCCGTATCCTGAGACTGTGACCCCTTGTTCTAGACTTCCCAGCCCCGGGGAAACATCCTCCCCGCATCCAGTCTATCCAACCCAGTCAGAATTTTACACGTTTCAATGAGATCCCCTCTCATTCTTCTAAACTCGAGTGAATACAGGCCTCGTTGACCCAATCTCTCCTCATACAACAGTCCTGCCGTCTCAGGAATCAGTCTGGTGAACCTTCACTGCACTCCTTTTATGGCAAGTATATCCTTCCTTCGGTAAGGAGACCAAAACTGCACACAATACTCCAGGTGCGGTCTCACCAAGGCCCTGTACAACTGCAGTAAGACATCCTTGCTCCTGTACTTGAATCCTCTTGCAATGAAGGCCATATTAATGACACCCATATTAAAATCACCTCCAACACTTTTAACACTAGATATTACAAAATAAAACTGTTTGAGCTCACACATCACCCAGAGACTTTAGCCCCAATTTTCCTGAGGCATCTATTTGGGGTGGGGGAGGTGGGACGGGGGTCAGATTTCGGGCAAGGTGGAACTTCCGTCACCCAACAAGTGTGGACCTGACTCCATCCAAATTGCTGGGATTGGGGGCATGTGACTATTGGGTTGGTGCCCACACCATTCCTGGCACCACTGGGCACCGACTCCATGAAATTCAGAGCGGGGGCTGCACACAGCAGTCGTGGGATGTCCTGAAGAAATTAAACGTTTGCTGCTTTTGTTAAATAGGTCAGTTTCTGTACCAGAATCCATCACGTTGAGATGAATTGCAGTGGGGGAACATAAGAACATAAGAAATAGGAGCAGGAGTAGGCCATATGGCCCCTGGAGCCTGCTCCGCCATTCAATACGATCATGGCTGATCCGATCATGGACTCAGGTTCACTTCCCTGACCACTCTCCATAACCCCTTATCGCTTAAGAAACTGTCTTAAGGCAGCGAATTCTACAGAATTACAATACACTGAGAGAAGAAATTTCTCCTCATCTCAGTTTTAAATGGGCGGCGGGAGGCGGGGCGGGAGGGTCTGTGGAAGGCGATCTGAAACATTACAAGACTGCACCACACATCTAATGTAGCCCAGGGGGTTGGCGTTGGGGGGAGGGGGAGGTCTCCTGCACCTGCTCAGACCTGGGTGTGGTCCATACAGACCTGTGGAGAGAGAGAACAAAGAACCTTGTCCTGCCTGCCTGCCGTTTTGAGCCCTGATTTTTCCAATGATAATTACAGTTCTCACACAGCGCTCAACGTTCTCACACACACAACTGGCTCTTTAAAAATGGCCGATATGAGACCAGGAGCTATACTGCACATGTGCGCCCGTAGGAATCATGTCAAAAATGTCCTTTATTTTCCCGCGCATGGGCAGAAGGGGCGGTATTGTTTTTTCGGCGCAGTGGGTAGGCTCCACCCCCCGAGGCGACTGGACAGGCCGCGTGGAGCCAATTCTGAAAAATACAAGCGAGGAAACTTGGCACATTTATTTTAGGAGTAGTTCTGACCTAGAAAAATGGGAGTAACTCTGACAATGCGCCATAAAATTACTCTGGGCAAACTTGAGCCCTATGATTGATGAATAAAGCAGTGGGGAACCAAGTAATTAGGTCTTGCCTCAAATTCCTCTGTGACCTGCCACAAGAACACGTTATTACGCTGAGGAAGATGCATTGTACTGTTGAATTCTCATATTGCAGCAATCCAAAAAGGGTGAATAAATGTTCTTTACTCCTTATAGATCTTTTATGGTGACTGGGGAAGGAATGACACCACTGGAGACTGTTGAAAAAGGAGAACAGAATGAAATTGCCTTCATAGAAAGCCCAAATGAGGGTCTGTCAGGGCTTATCAGCTACCAGTGTGGTGACAAGCAACTGGTTGTACTCTTCTCCAAACCGTCCACCCACAGTGTCTCAGACCCTCCCATGTGCGCTTTGAATATTCAAGATGACAAAAAAATCCTGGATGCCAGCCTGTACAAAGCCATGCTAAAGGTGATGGAAATCTCAGCCACGTTTACCAGGAAAGCAATCTCACAATCTGAGTATATGCTGAGCCTGGAAATTCATGGCTTGAAAGTCACTGTTACCCTCGAGAAAAATGCTTCTTTACGTGTAACCGTAAGCAATTAGAAAAAGAGTCACATTAAGCATCATCATTCATTTTTGAGTTGAATGCTTCTAACAGTCAGTGCACTGTCTCATTACTTCAAACCCTAAATAAATATTCATGGAGTGTTCATGTGTGAGTACGTCTGTTTTCTATAAAGTTTGTGTGGTCTCTCCTAATCTAGAGCTAAATGCGAAATGTCTATAACTACAACAAGTTCTCTATCCACAACAGTACATTACGCCGAATACCATGTGCTTTAATTTTGCCCAACAATCTCTTGTGTGGGACCTTGTTAAAAGCCTTTTGAAAGTCGAAATTCACCACATCCACTGGTTCTCCCTTGTCCACTCTACCAGTTACATCCTCAAAAAATTCTAGAAGATTTGTCAAGCATGATTTCCCTTTCATAAATCCATGCTGACTTGGTTCGATCCTGTCACTGCTTTCCAAAAGCGCTGCTATTTGATCTTTAATAATTGATTCCAACATTTTCCCCACCACTGATGTCAGGCTAACTGGTCTATATTTACTCGTTTTCTCTCTCCCTCTTTTAAAAGTGGTGTTACATTAGCTACCCTCCAGTCCATAGGAACTGATCCAGAGTCGATAGACTGTTAGAAAAAGATCACCAATGCAGCCACTATTTCTGGGGCCACTTCCTTAAGTACTCTGGGATGCAGACTATCAGGCCCCATGGATTTATTGGCCTTCAATCTCATCAATTTCCCTAACACAATTTCCTGACTAATGAGGATTTCCTTCAGTTCCTCCTTCTCACTAGAACCTCGGTCCCTTAGTATTTCCGGAAGGTTATTTGTGCCTTTCTTCGTGAAGACAGAACCAAAGTATTTGTTCAACTGGTCTGCCATTGAGATGTTGCGGTGCGTTGGTCTGTATAGTCCCTTGGAGAGCGATCCCGCATTTAGTCACAGGATGGGTGTCACGCTGGAAACGCTCCCTTGATTGGTCCCATGTTGGGCCCGCCTCTTTTGCCACCTTCACACGACTAAATCGGGAGGAGAAAGACGGCCCGGTCTGTGTTTAGTGGTTGGTGAACGAGCCCTCGGGGCAAGGACCCACACTCCCGGCCCGCTGCTGGTGGTGGGTGGGGTGGGGGTTGGGGGAAGGGGAGAGAGAGATGGGGTCAGGAGGGAGGGGAGAGTGGGAGGGGGGATGGTAGGGAGAGAGGGAGGGAGCAGGAGGGAGGGGGGTGTGAGAGATGGGGGGATGGGACAAGGGAGGGGGAGAAAGACAGACAGGGAGAGGGAGGGAGGGAGAGAGAGAGGGCGGGAGGGAGATGGAGGGATAGAGGGAGGGGAAGAAGGGGCGAGTGGGAGGGAGGGAGAGAGGTGGAGACAGGGAGGAGGAGGGAGAGAGGGGGAGGGAGAAAGGGGGAAGAGAGAGGGGGACATGGGGGGATGGGTGAGAGGGAAGGAGAGAGGAGTGAGGGGAAGAAGGGATGTTCGGGGCAGGGGAGGGAGGCAGAGGGGGAGACAGGGAGTGAGGGTGAGAGAGGATCGGGGGAGAGAGGGAGGGGGGATGGGGGGACAGAGAGAAGGAGAGGGAGAGGGGGGAGGGAGAGGGAGAGGGAGAGTGAGAGGGAGAGAGAGAAGAATGAGAGAGAGAGTGAAGGGGTGTTGGGGGCGGAGTGAGGGACGGGGCCAATCCCGACGGTTGCCTCATTTTGGGCACTTGGAGAACCCAGCATCAAACCCTGACCTCCCAGCCCGTGACCCTGTGACCCCGGGACCCCTGAGCTTGGGGCCAAACATGGAACTGGGGATGAAGTCGGGGAGGTTGGTGTGTGAGAGTCGCTGTGTCTGGGCCCGGGCTCCCCTCCCTGTGCCTCACCATCTCCCGCTATGTTCCCTCTGCAGCCTGTGGGTACTGCTGCCACTTAAAGTGCAAGAGAAAGCTGCGAAAGAAACAACAGGAGGGAAATCGCAGTTACCGATGTAGGCTCACGACCCCCGCAAGGGAAGGTGAGGCTCGCGATCAGCACTGGGCACCCGGGCAGTGGGCAGCTATCTCACACTCACTCTCACTCACACACACTCACACACACTCACTCACACACTCACATAACCACTCACACACATACACACTCACACTCACACACTCACACCAACACACGCACAATCAGACACACTCACACACTCATACACACTCACACACACCCTCACACTCACAATCACACACACTCACACACACCCACACACACCCACATACACACACCCACACACACACTCATACACGCACACACACGCACACTCACACAAACACACACACAAACACGCTCACACATACACTCACACACTCATACACTCAGACACACACACACGCTCACACACTCATACACTCATACATGCACACACACTCACACGCACACTCACACAAACACACACACAAACACACACTCAAACACACACACACACACACTCATATACTCATACACATGCACACACACTCACACAAACACACAGAAACACACACACAAGCACACACACACATTCACAATCACACATTCACAATCACACACTCACATATTCACATACACACTCACACACAGAGGGAGCTTTACTCTGTATTCTAACCCCGTGCTGTCCCTGCCCTGGGAGTGTTTGATGGGACAGTGTAGAGGGAGCTTTACTCTGTATCTAACCCCGTGCTGTACCTGCCCTGGGAGTGTTTGATGGGACAGTGTGGAGGGAGCTTTACTCTGTATCTAACCCCGTGCTGTACCTGCCCTGGGAGTGTTTGATGGGACAGTGTAGAGGGAGCTTTACTCTGTATCTAACCCCGTGCTGTACCTGCCCTGGGAGTGTTTGATGGGACAGTGTAGAGGGAGCTTTACTCTGTATCTAACCCTGTGCTGTACCTGCCCTGGGAGTGTTTGATGGGACAGTGTAGAGGGAGCTTTACTCTGTATCTAACCCCGTGCGGTGCTCCCTCAGTACTGCCCCTCCAACAGTGCGGTCCTCCGTCAGTACTACCCCTCCGGCAGTGCGGCGCTCCCTCAGTACTGCCCCTCTGACAGTGTGGCACTCCCTCAGTACTGCCCCTCCGACAGTGTGGTGCTCCCTCAGTACTGCCCCTCCGACAGTGCGGCGCTCCCTCAGTACTGCCCCTCTGACAGTGCAGCGTTCCCTCAGTACTGCCCCTCTGACAGTGCAGCGTTCCCTCAGTACTGCCCCTCTGACAGTGCGGCGTTCCCTCAGTACTGCCCCTCTGACAGTGTGGCGCTCCCTCAGTACTGCCCCTCTGACAGTGCAGCGCTCCCTCAGCACTGCGCCTCCGACAGTGCAGTGCTCTCTCAGTACTGCCCCTCTGACAGTGCAGCGCTCCCTCAGCACTGCGCCTCCGACAGTGCAGTGCTCCCTCAGTACTGCACCTCCAACAGTGCGTAGCTCCCTCAGTACTGCCCCTCCAAAAGTGCGGCGCTTCTTCAGTACTGTCACTCCGACAGTGCAGTGCTCCCTCAGTACTGCCCCTCCGACAATGCGGTGCTCCCTCAGTACTGCCCCTCTGACAGTGTGGCACTCACTCAGTACTTCCCCTCCGACAGTGCGGAGCTCCCTCAGTACTGCTGCTCCGACCACGTGGCACTCCCTCAATACTGCCACTCCGACAGTGCGGCACTCACTCAGTACTGCGCCTCCGACAATGTGGCGCTCCCTCAGTACTGCCCCACCAACAGTGCAGTGCTCCCTCAGTACCGCACTGGGAGTTTCGGCCTAGATTAATCGTTCTCTGCACCAGCCACGAGCCCTTCTCCCTCTGGGGCAGATCTAACACTCCGGTCCGCCCCTCAGCAATGTTCTTGATGACATCAAAACATTTTCTGACCACAATGTGTTCCACACGCCTCTGTCGGGTGTTCGTTTCCCACTCTACTTTGATTGCTAGACCTCGTGAATTACAGGAAGGACTCCATGTGACACAAAGTTTCGGCATAAACCCAACTGTTAGTTTATTGCATAAAAAAACACTAATCATTTTGGTTCAAGATTTCTGAGAGAATTGACCGAAGACATAAATCACCCGTCCAGCCAGTTGCTGCTGTTTGTCGATCGTAGGCTCGTGGTCGTTGTTTCTTGACCGCTTGTTCCTCTCCGATGTTCCCTCCTTCTCGTCCTGCTTGGCGATCTAATGTTCTCCTTCTCATTCTGTTCTTGCTCTTGTTTGGATGGCCACAATTTGTGCACGGGGCAAAGTCAAAGTGCCAAAGATAACTCCTTAACTTTAGTGTCCCCTTATCCAAAAAATGCAGACCGTTTGGGATCCTTTGTTGTCATGGGTTTTCACAGATTTGTGGTCTCCAGAGGGAACTGGTTTTCCCCTCCGGCCAATTAATCCAGGGACTCCTCTGCTTGATTGTATCAAAACATTTGTCTCGGTGTTTGATCAGGTCTCGCTCCTGATCGCAGAAGTTGCATTAATCAGTGATGAATCACTACCTGCCCCTGGCTGGCGCCCTTTGCTCCCGCCCAAGCAGTCACAAATGTTTCTTTTAAACCATTTTACTCCGTGGCCTCTTGCTGTGCCTCAATTGTGAAAATGTGTAAACCTTACACTCCCCCCTTTCATGTCTCTTGTTATAAACTCATAACCCACCGAGTGTTACCAACCGAGTGACTGCTACCCACCGAGAGAGTGTTGCCCACGGCGAGTGTGTTATCCACCGAGAGAGTGTTACCCACCGAGTGAGTGTTGCCCACTGAGAGAGTGTTACCCACAGAGTGAGTGCTACCCACTGAGAGTGTTACCCACCGAGAGAGTGTTACCCACCGAAAGAGTGTTACACACCGAGAGAGTTTTACCCACTGAGAGAGTGTTTCCCACCGAGTGTGTGTTGCCCACTAGGTGGTTTTTTCTTTTCCATGAGCCTTTTTGCGTGTATTGCAGTCATCGTCAAATCTCCATATTACATACTTTTTACAACAAAACAATGTTTGGCTTTAATCCATCTGACTTCAGTTTATAACTTTTACAAACACTTTGGCCTTGGTTCATTTTAATAACCCTTCAACATTCCCTTCTGTCGTTTTTGCTTTAATTTACAGGACAAGGTGAATAGATACTGTTGTGGGATTTTCTAGAGAACCCGACTTAGTTCATCCTGGGGACGTTAAAATGGCCAAGCAGAAGTTTGCCCGAGACAGTTTAAAATTAACCCAAGAAATCTGCTGAGCATGAGTCATGGAGATAGGGGAAGTGGGACAGTGGGCGGTTGAAAAGGCCACCGGCTGCATCCTTGTTTTGGAATAAGGCGGAACTAACTCCTTGTTTTTCTGCTGATGAGACGGAACCGAATGTTTAAGCAATAAGCTCAGGGTCCCATGTACCTTATTGTGGAATGTGTCTATTCTTCTATTGTAACCTCAATGACGCACGCACTTGTGGTTTGGAAGCTTAAATACGGGACACTTTAGGCCAGTCGGAGAGTTCTGATGGTGACAGTCTGTGAATCTTCACTCGGAGCTCCGACTTGGTCAGGTCTTAGTATTAGAATAAACTTGTGTGTTTTCCACTTATGTAGATGGGTGTTTGAGTCTCATTCCATAATACAGATTCCACCCCAACATTTTTGGTGTAGTCGGCCAGGATTTGATGACGACCGGTGAGATCGCGATGGAGGAGTCATGACAGGAGTGAGTAACTTTAAATACCACTCATAAATTCGAGTGACTCGGAAGTCGACGAGCGAACCCGGGCATCAATCCGAATCAAGCGAAATCTGCTGAGTGCGTAAGGCACAACTTTAAACTGGTTCCATAAACTAATGTAAGTTCGGGACACTACCGTTGCAATAAAAGATCGGAAGTGTTTCAAATTAAGAAATTGGATTAACAGGGAAATCTTGGGACGGGATTAAAGCGGCGTGAAGGAGCCAGAGCGGGAACGCCGCCAAGAAGTCGGATCACAGAATGGGGTTGGGGAAAGAACGAGACTGGGGTGAGGAGGCACCCTTACTGGATGCTATGCAGATGAACGGAAAGGTTTAATCGACAAGATGCTGAAAGACGGATGGGATCCGAATGAGGATCCCGCCGGTCAGAAGACCTGGTGGCAAAAACAAAAGAATAAATGTGTACAAAAAACAATGGTAATTAAAGCACGACAATTTCTGAAATAAGTAGAATTGAACAAGACAAAAAGAAAATACAGAAACTAAATGAATTGAAGTGGGACATTGCGTCCTTCAGGAATTAAGGGGTTAACAATACAACCTGCAAACTAGCTGCAATGGCTGAGATGACACGTGAACATAAACCATAGACAGGCTTAAGCTAAAAATAATTTTCCCTTCGTAGTCGACAAAATCTCAAGCGGGGGCCGGACACCGGCAAATGAAAGCCATGTCAAAGGCGTGAGTACATTTGAATTACCATGCACAGTTCGGACAAAGGGCAGAAATCTCTCTGGTGTCAGCTGTCTGAGAGATCCGAATCTGCAGGTCTGGCCGAGACTTCAAGTCGTCAGCGAAAGATCCCAGGTGAAACAATTGCAATCGGTTATTTAGAAGTGTGTCTGGGTAATGTGGCGATTTATAATTGATATATGTTGCAAGTATCGGTCCCACTCAGGGCGAGTAATTAAGGGACATAGCGCTGACAACATATAGCCATGGGAAGTGAGAAACTCGAGTTGGGACCAGAGGTGTCTCAACACGGTACCTAGCAGATAAAAAAAATCCGGGGATTGCCAGTATATCTGGACATGGGTGCCACAGGGATTCCACAATAGCCCGGCAATATTTCACCGGACTGTGATTCGAGCCCGAGAAAAGGTGATCCTAACCCCATCCAGAAGCACAGTCCTCCAGTCTGTGGATGATCTGCTGATTGCCTCGGAGGATGAACGGGGACACACGGGCGCTCTCACAGAAATCTTAGAAACCCGACAAAGGGTGGGATTTAAAGCCAATCCCAAGAAAGCCCAGATCGGACAGACAGTGGTACAATATTTGGGAGCATATACAAATTGATTTTACGGGACCACTGCCAAGCTCTAGAGTAAAGAATTACTGTCTAGTAATAATTGATTTGTTTACACAGTGGGTGGAAGCTTTTGCTACCCGAAACTGCACCGCAACCACGGTAGCTCGTATCTTAGCCGAGGAGGCGATTCCCCGCTGGGGCAGTCCCACTCAAATACACTCCGATCAGGGAACCCACTTCACAGGACAGGTGATGAAATTACTATGCATTAAATTGGGCATCAAACAAAAATTTCACATCCCCTCCCACCCGCAGAGTTCGGGAATGGTAGAACGGATGAATCGGACAATAAAGATAGCCCTGTCAAAAGCCATCCAAGAAACTGGACAGGCTTGGGCTGAGCTGCTGCCTGCTATCCTGATGAGAAAACGAGCAACCCCGAACCGGATGACAGGACTAACTCCGTTTGAACTTATGACTGGTCGGCCAATGCGACTGCGCAAAGGTATAATTCCAGGAGGGTCCGATGTGGGCCCACTACGGGATCAAATAGGAAGATATGTAATGGAGTTAAGTAAGCAACTTACGGATATGAGGCAGGAAGGAAGAGAATGACAGGCAGGCCAGGACGAATAAGAAGAGTTAGAGTCCCCAGTAAATCTTCCCCAGGAGGGGGAGAAAGTAATGGTTAAGGGGCTACCAGGACGAACCGGATTCAAGCCGCAGTGGTCGGGACCATACGCGATATTGATCAGTGGTGATTCGTGTGCATATGTGAATATGAATGAAGTAGGACTGGAAACATTGGTCCCAGTTGAAAAGCTACACTGACATGTAGTGTATAGCCCAAGGGCGTTCACCCTTTTACAGGATAGCTGGCAGATGATAATTCTGATACTGTTATGGATGATACAGACAACAGATCAACACCACGAGGAAGACCCAAGGGATCCCAAATTCAGACTATTAATTGTGGTGAATGGAATCCACATATTGGGCTCTTTCGGTCAAAAGGAGGTCTGCTGGACTTTGGTCTGTCACCGAATGGCACCATCCGAAGATGCAAGGGGGTCCAACTGAAAATGTTAGGAATATCTGTGATATCCCACAGAATGGCATGTATATCCTGTAACCGTTAGAATATCCCATACATACCGCGGGACCCCCGAGTGGGGTGGTCCTGAGAACGGAGGGAATCCAATTGTATGAAAATGTACACCATGAGATATTAACTGTAATAATAAACCTGATGGACATAGGGCTACCAGAAAAATATGACCTTAAGGTACAGGCATTGTACACCCGAATGCTTAACGTAGTGTGGGAAGAATCCCGGGACGCCTCAGGGGCATCCAATAACGGAGCACTCTGAGAGCAGGTCAGACCCACAGACAGAAACAGGGTCTGATCAATGACATCTTCACTGAGCTCAACAAGGGAACCTCATTTATAAATGCCCTGACATACAAGCTATACAAGAACAATCAAAAAACCTTAAAGACACAGTAAGAAGTTGCTGTAGAGGCAGACAGATGCAGCCAAAGAGACTGCTCGAGAAGGCGATGGGACAGCAGAGAGTTAAGTCACAGGGATTACAGTCCTGGAGGGCCATGCTTCCACCATTAATCACCTGATTTACTGAGAACTCAATGCAGAAAAGGCAGAGGTTCAGTGAGACCTCTGCCACACTTACGGGGGATGGATCATTGGGCAGGTCATGGAGAACCTGGGCCAAATACACAGGGGCAAAGTCCCATACTGGATTAATAACACCCACCTGTTTCGCCTAGCATAGCACCCAGGGTCACTGGACGTGTGCACCATGAAAGGAATGACAAGATTCTTTGCGCTGACAGGCGAATGCACAGATTCACATTCTGCTCTGGTGGGTATAGTCCTAATGATTCCAGTAATGGTGAAAGGGGAATCTGGACCACATCCCCAGTTTGAGGTAGAAAACTTGGGGCTAATCCAGGGCGAGAACTACATGTGGTACTACCCAATGGATCAATATGCAATCAAATGGAGTGGAACGATGAGAGGGATCTCATTATCAGGGTGCCGCAGGGTAGGAACCCTAACTATATGTCCACATCCAGTAGGCTGGGGAAGTGACGAGGGTGCGGATTTAATCAAACCATTGGGTGTGTCTTAGAAATAAGCCCATCAGAAACCGAACACACCCACTTAGCCTACCGTGGAAAGGGGAAATACTGTGTGGTAACCAACCAACCAACTTATGGCTATGGTATCTATCAATGTAATATCACTAACCCCAACTTCTGCTTCACCCTGAGGGTACCGGTAATAAATGGACGAGCACGAACGACTTCTATCCATGCTCGAGAAACCGTTGCCCTAAATCTGACTGATGAAATTAAACAAGATTTGTTATGAAAGTGAACTGGCTGCACCAATACCCCACATGCCCGAGGACCTGAGAGACATAAAGGATCCTATGTTGGCAAGCATAAAACAATACCATGTGCTCAAACAGGAGCTGCTCGAACTGGGCAAGGACATTGCAAAAGATCTTCAACATATCCCTTGGTACGAGAAGGCATGGAACTGGGGTCTGAATGTTAATATCACTCCATGGATACGTATCATATCACATGTATTGGCGGCAGTACTACTAATCTTGGCTTTTGGATATGCTTTTATGTTCTGGTCATCATGCAGAAGACACAGGGCTAGGCACCGCACCCAGTGGATATTGAAGGTACTTGACGGAAGGAAGAAGCTGATGGACAGTGGGATTTAACCACTGGCATCACTCACCTATTCCTCCCTAACACATTGGCTGATCACTGAACCGGGGGCGGGACGAATGGATGTAACTTAGTAGTGGTCTCATAGGCTGGGATAGCCAAGAACCAAAGGGGGAATTGAAGAAGGATTTTACAATCCCTCTATAATTTGGCCTTCTGGATTCACAAATATAGTCAAGCTCTGTCTGCCTCGTAACAATAAGCAGGAACCATTCAAAAAGCAGTTTATCTGCAAGAGGATGTGGTGGCAACTTTCTTCATAGTGAAACTAACAGAATATGATTTGCGGTTAGGCTCGGTGTTGAATAACAGGAAACATGGTCTGTGCTTCAGAGCGAAAATAATCATATTTTTAAAATGTAAAAAGCCCCCAATATAATGGGACAAGTGATGCACACGGATTCTGGTTATTAGCTTTAAATTCTGTATGTTGGCAAGCAAGATGTTGAGTTGGTAACAGCTAGCTGTGGGTGCTGTACCTTCTCCCTTGGCCCAAGTTTTAGGTAATAAACGGTGTACTTTTTACTCTCAACAGACTGTGTGTGTCAGTCAGATTATTCGATCTCAAATTCGCCCACAACACATATGCCATGTTAATATCTCACCAACAACATCTGTTGATGAACCGATCTGATGGCTCAAAATGGGTTTTGAAATCTATTTGTGTAAGGACTTTGCTTTTAACAACAATTTCTATGTTCCAATAATCAATGTAAAAACCTGATTTATTTGGATAATTGGTCACTGTAATTTGATGCTTTAGCTCGGCAACTTCCAGGAATAAAATATATTGTAGTCGCCTGTTGCATAGGTATCTGTGGACCTCTTATGTATTATGTTGCACTGCTCAGCTGACTTATCACTGTGCGATCACAGCGCCCCATGTCAGCTGCGGTAGGGCTGCCCTGAGCATAACAATGCTTACAGCTTAAGGAGAAAGGACCCTCAGCCTGAACACGGAGACCGACTCACCCCTGTTTATAGTGAATGCACCTGCTCTTTACCTTGTTTTTATGTAGCATTCTCTGTTTGGATATGTCAGGTGCAGGCAAGTGAGTGAATGGTCATAGTTCAGTTGGTCAGGTGACGGTGTTTAGAACGTCTCGGTGCTGGATTCCAGCCAATTGGGGACCAGAGGGAATTGTACAAGCCATTTCACCTTTTCAATAACATTTGAAGTGAAATATTAAGATAGAAACCCATTAAAATTATGTTAAAGAAGTGACATAGATACTGACTAAAATGGCTTTACATTTTTGGGAGGAGGTGCAGTTTAACTAAAGAGCAGACAGTCTGTATGTATATTGACAGGAAAAAAGCAAAATATTGCTAATGTTGGAATCTGAAGTAAAAATAGAGACTGCTGGAAATCTCAGCGGGTCAGGCAGCATCTGTGGAGAGAGAGAAAGTTAACGTTTTAGGCCAGAACGGTCTGAGGAACGATCACCGACCCAAAACGTAAACTCTGTCTCTCTCTCTCTCCACAGAGGCTGCCTGACCCGCTGAGATTTCAAGCAGTCTCTGTTTTTATTATGTATGTGTATTGACATTGAGTAGGGTCACTTTTTATTTATAAGGCTTAGATTTGTGAAAAAGCTAATTCTTTGTTTGCTAATTGATGTTTGTGGGATCTTGCTGTGTGATAATTGGCAGCGGCGTATCATACATTGCAACAGAGCCTAAGCCTTAGAAATTGGCGTTAAAGAGCATTGGGACTTCCTGAGGTCATGAAAGGCGCTATCAAAATGCAAGTTTGAGCACAGCGAGTGAACCTGAGGGGACGCATTGCAAGATGACAACAAATAAAAGCCCAAGAGCTGGCTGCAGAAAGTCTGTGGGAGCGGAGGAGAGCGAGCTCCAGGGGAGAAGGAAGGACAGGTCGGAAGAAAGAATGTTCATCATTTCTATCTGGAAATATTTGTGAATATTGCTGAATGTGTGAAAAATATCAAGGAAATTAAAATAATAGACGGTAAACTCTCTTTTGATATTGCAGCAAACAGGTGAGATGGACCAAAGTGTCCACAGGGTAAATCCGGCAAATAAATGTATGTTGGGACAATCCAGTGATATCTTTCATTCAATGTGTCATTATATTAACATCACTTAAAATGTCACTGAAGCAGTCAAAGAAAGATATTTTGACAGATCGCGTGCTGTCTGTAGGCACATATGTTTCGTGCGCCCAAACCCGGAACTTGCGAAGCCGATTCGGACGCGTGCAAACATCATACACACCCAGAGAGGCCGCGACTTACGGCCCAATGTTTCCTTCCACCAACATCAGTAAAACCGATGACCTGCTCATTACCTCATTCGTGTTGGTGGGAGCTTGCTGTGTGCTGATTGGCCGCCGCATTTCCCACATGACAAGAGTTGCTGCACTCCCAAAAGTAGTTAGTCGGTTATAAAGCGCGTTGGGGTCATGAATCAATGAAAGGCGCGACTAACTTTTTGTTTTTGGAAATGCTACGTTCCCTCCGCAAAACTGGTAACAAATTCAACGGATGTTCAAGCAACAGAAGTCCCTCGCCCTGTAAGTTGCCGGAATTCGAAGTGGAGACAAGTATGGCTCACTGCGGATATTAGTTTGCAGGCTCTCAGATTTTCTCTGCATTTCAACCTGCTGCGGAACTAATTCATCTCAGTGCTCATTCTAAGCTGAAAACCCATTGCCACAGCAATGTCTAATTAGATAGCGGATCGGGTCCATGCAACAATTCATGGTAAAATTCTTGGTACTAGTCGGAATTATTCTCTACCCTACCTTCATTTTTAGGATCCCGAGCCAACAAGAACATTTCTCAGCAGTGACACAGCTCCAAACATGACCTGCCAGAGAATGTCGGCTCCACCAAGACCAACTCAGTTCCATTTTCTATGACAGAGACTTGAACTGCGCCAGGATTTGGTTGGATGGAGCCATTTATTTTCTAACCCCATGTAACCCCAATTCTGGGACCTGCTGAAGCTTGGCGGTTGTTCGGTCCATTCTGATCCTATTATGAGCCGATTAGGCTCGGATCGAACTGCACCCACCCTTCAGGCCGAAAGGCCGGGATCCAACATCACGAACAGGATTCCAAAGAAGGGACCGAGTGTAACGGACGGAGCCAATGTTGCTGACGACACAAAGATGGTCGGAAAAGCAATGTGTGAGGAGGACACACACAATCTGCAAAACGACATAGACAGGCTAAGTGCGTGGGCAAACATTGGGCAGATGGAGAATAATGTTGGAAAGTGTGACGTCAAGTGCTTTGGCAGAAAAAATCAAAGTGCAAGTTATTATTTAAATGGAGCAAGATTGCAAGGTGCTGCAGTACAGAGGGACCTGGGAGTACTTGTGCATGTTAGTATGCAGGTAGAGCAAGTGATCAGGAAGGCCAATGGAATTGCAAAGGGGTTGGAGTATAAAAGCAGGGAAGTCTTCCTACAGTTATACAGGGTATTAATGAGGCCACACCTGAAATACTGCGTGCAGTTTTGGTTTCCATCTTTACGAAAGAATATACTTGCTTTGAAGACAGTTCAGAGAAGGTTCACTCGGTTGATTCTGGAGATGAGCGGGTTGACTCATGAGGAAAGGTTGAGTAGGTTGGGCCTCTACTCATTGGATTTCAGACGAGTGAGAGGTGATCTTATCGAAATGTATAAGATTATGAGGGGGCTTGACAAGGCAGATGCAGAGAGGATGTTTACACTGATGGGGGAGACTAGAACTAGGGGGCATAATCTTAGAATAAAGGGCCGCCCAATTAAAACTGAGATGAGGAGAAATGTATTTTCTCAGAGGGTTGTAAATCTGTGGAATTTGCTGCCTCAGAGAGCTGTGGAAGCTTGGACATTGAATAAATTTAAGGCTGCGATAGACCGTTTTTTAACCGATAAGGGAATAAGGGGTTATGGGGAGCGGGCAGGAAAGTAGACCTGAGTCCATGGTCAGATCAGCCATTATCGTATTAAATGGCGGAGTAGGCTCGAGGGGCCGTATGGCTTTCTCCTGCTCCTATTTCTTCTTATGTTCTTATGTTAAATACCCGCAACCTTCCCGCACCCTCGCATTATCCCACATTAGAATCGTCCTGCAATGGGACAAAGAGGCTTTACCAGCAATCACAGGTAAATCGCGTGGGAAGCAAAAATGCCTTATGCCAAGACCCGACAGGAAATAAGTGCTACAAGCTTCCTTCTTATTCTTTCTAATGACCTGGATCAATATTAAAGAAAATATAATGACTTCTACAAAAGAGAAGATTAATGTGTGGACCTTAGTTAAACTTTTCAAACTCACTCCTGTCTGTGTTAGTTCTTCAATGTCTTTAACCAACCCATTGCCTGAGTACTCAATTTGTGGATACACCGACTCCTTGCCCAGCCCTACTATCGGTGCACACACTGTGTAGGCACCTACGCTGCACCACCCATATTACCAGTATACACATTGTATGGAGACCCCGCCTTGTCCCCATCCCCATTGAAATAGTTCGCACTGTGTGTGTTACCCCCTCATTCAAATCTTGGACAATTTTTTATAACCGTTACCTACACATGTGTTAAAATATTGCAAAAAGTGGCCACACAGAAAGAATTCTCTGGCCAACGCCTAAATTTGTGATCTTGGTGCAGCTCTGTAAATACTGAGGCTCTGAAACGACACATTAGCAAGGTGGCCAGATTTACAGAGCACATCTCTACTCAAGCAGAAACCACTCTTAATTATTTCCAGGCACTTCAAGTTACCTATAAAAACTTTCAAATGAAGCCCGTTACCTGCCTGGGTACATCATTTAATTACTTTGTGAGATATTACTGGGGAGACCTCCCTGTCTGTATTGAAAGAAGTCTTAATGCATATAAAACACATCTCTTAGATCTGGTCATGTGTAATGAGACAAGATTAATAAACAATCTCCTAGTAAAGGATCCACTTGGAATGAGTGATCATAGCATGGTTGAATTTCAAATTCAGATGGAGGGTGAGAAAATTGTATCTATAACCAGCATACCAAGCTTAAATAAAGGAAACTATGAATGTATGAAGGCAGAGTTGGGGAAGGGGACTGGGAAAAAGAGTAAAGTTTAGGACGATTGATGAACAGTCGTATACCATTAAGGAGATATTTCACAACTCTCAAGAAAATTTATTCCAGTGAGGAGGAAAGAGTGTAAGAAAAGATAGACATCCGTGGCTAACTAAAGAAATAAAGGAGGGTATCCAATTAAAAACAAAGGTAGACAAAGTGGCCAAAACTAGTGGGAGGACAGAAGATTGGTAATTGTTTAAAAGCCAGGAAAGAATGACTAACATAATGATTAAGAAAAGGAAGATAGTCTACGAAAGTAAACTAGCACGAAATATAAAAAAAGATAGCGAAAGTTTTTATAGGTATATAACAAGGAAAGTGTGGCTAAAGTAAATGTTGGTCCCTTAGAGGATGAGACCGGGGAATTAGTAATGGGGATCATGGAGGTGGCAGAAACACTGAACAAATATTTTATGTCACTCTTTATGGTAGAGGCCACTAACAATATTCTAACAGTTGATTGTCAAGGGGCTATGGGGAGGGGGGTAGGAACTTAACACAATCATAATCACTAAGAAGGTGGTACTTAGTAAGATAATGGGATTAAAGGCAGATAAATCCTATGGACCTGATGGCTTGCATCCGAGTGTCTTAGGCGAAGTGTCAGCAGGGATTGTGGATGCATTGGTAGTAATTTACCAAAATTCCCTCGAATCTGGGGATATCCCAGCAGATTGGAAAACTGCAAATGTAAGGCAGGGTGGATAAAGTGGAACCAGTGGATATGGTGTATTTGTATCTTCAGAAGGAATTTGACAAGGTGCCACACAAAAGGTTACTGCACAAGATAAAGGTTCACGGGGTTGGGGGTAATATATTAGCATGGATAGAGGATTGGCTAACGAACAGAAAACAGGGAGTCGGGATAAGTGGTTCATTCTCCGGTTGACAATCAGTAACTAGTGGGGTGCCACAGCTGGGAGCTCAGTGCTGGGAGCCCAGCTATTTACAATTTATATAAACGAGTTGGAAGAAGGAACTGAGTGTAACATAGCAAAATTTGCAGATGATACAAAGATGCAAGGAAAACAAATCTGCAAAAGGACATAGACAGGTTAAGTGAGTGGGCAAAAATTAAGCAGATGGAGTATTATGTTAGAAAATGTGTGGCCATGAACTTTGGCAGAAAAACTTATTTAAGTGGAGAAAGATTACAAAGTGCCGCATTGCAGCGGTACCTGGGGGTACTTGTGCATGAAACACAAAAGTTTAGTTTGCAGGTACAGCAAGTGATCAGGAAGGCCAATGGAATCTTGGCCTTTATTGCAAAGGGGATGTAGTATAAAAGCAGGGAAGTCTTGCTACAGTTATACAGGGCATTGGTGAGGCCACAACTGGAACACTGCATGCAGTTTTGATTGCCATATTTATGAAAGAATATACTTGCTTTGGAGACAGTTCAGAGAAGATTAACTAGGTTGAATCCATAGATAAGAGGCTTGACTTATGAGGAAAGGTTGAGTAGATTGGGCCTCTACTCATTGGAATTCAGAAACGTGTAAGATTATGAGGGGGCTTGACAGGGCGGATGCAGAGAGGATGTTTCCACTGAAGGGGGAGATTAGAACTAGGGACATGAACTTAGAATAAGGGGCCGCCCATTTAAAACTGAGATGAGGAAAATTTCGTATCAGAGGATTGTGGATCTGTGGAATTCGCTGCCTCAGAGAGCATTGGAAGCTGGGACATTGAATAAATTTAAGATAGAAATAAACAGTTTCTTCAATAATAGGGGAATAATGGATTGTGGAGAGTGTGCAGGGAAGTGGAACTGAGTCCATGATCGGATCAGCCATGTTCGTATTGAATGGTGGAGCAGGCTCGAGGGGCCGTATGGCCTTCTCCTGCTCCTATTTCTTATGATCTTATTTAATGCCAGCCTTGGAATATGTCCTGATCCCGTGTGAAGCGTTGAGTTTTAACATCAAAAGTCATTTCTAGAATGTGATTATTTAAGTGATTGCAATTTAACAACAAGTAGGAGTGTCTGGCTGTAATATGTTCAATCTTTTCTGTTGCACAATATATCTCACGGGAGCAGTTGTTGCCTTCAATCGCTGCGCTTCGTGGCTGATACTAATGAGCAGTGTCTCAGCGGAGGTATCTCTCTGTATAAATTGGGGCTGCTCTCAATGTAACTTCACAGTGAATGCGGCAGTGAGAGTTCCTGCTTCAAACCAGAACACATTGTCGATTGGAACAGAAAATGGGTCAAGATTTTATTCCAGTTCGCCTTATAGAAAGCATTTACTATCCAATTCTTGCTGCTTTTGGAGTTGTCGGTAGGTTGTAGCCAATTACTAATTAATGGCCTTGATCGGTATGCTGCTCATGGTAATTGCTTGTTGATGGAGCAAACTTTCTTTCTGTGGTTTCTCATACAGGCGCTTCTTAATTGACTGCTGGTTTTTCTTCAGAAACAGCACTCGCCACTAGTTACGTCGAAATTGGACTGCAACTTCTGTCTATAGCACATGCGCAGTTATACGCAGAATTCCGGAAGCTACTTTGCGAGATGCGATGTTCCTCCCGAAAGCGTCACGACTTCTTCAGCAACTGATTTCTTAATGGCATCAAGTTGCTGTACTTACATGCGTATTAAACTCGCCAGAAAAGTTTTGGGCGTGTCCATTCTAGTGCAAATACTCTTTTAATGCGTTTTTAGCCTTAATTAAGTGAAACACAATTCCACCCAGAAAATTAGCTTTTAGAAGTGTGGACTCACGTTCCTTCAGATTTGAATTAATATTGCAGATATAAATAGATTAATAAAGTATTAATTTGCTTTACTTTTTATTTTTACCTCTTTAGTCTCACTCTTAATCCAATCTTTATTTCCCTCACTTTATTTCACTTTCTGTATTGACATTGAATTCAATAATCTAACTGACACATCCAGGTTCAGATTCTGCTCTGCTCCGGAACGATTCTTCAGTCTGATTTGTGACCTGGATGCAAAGTTGCTTGACCTACTCATGCAGTTCCAAGATACTTTGTTGAGGGAGCTGCGCTTTCGGCTTTCTAATGTACAGCCAATTCCAATGGAAAACCATAAAGACAATTCCTGGGCAAATACAAGAGTAACATTCGCCACTGAGAGCGAAATCCAGCCCAATCATTTAATGAACGAAGTGTAGCATTTCATTATTTATTTCAGCCAATTTCATAATTGAAACTTTATTGATAACTGTCTCTGTAACTCCAGGATAGGAGCAGTGACAGTGGATTATTGTTTCTGTATCTCCAGGATAGGACCAGTGTCAGTGGATTATTGTCTCTGTAACTCCAGGATAGGACCAGTGTCAGTGGATTATTGTCTCTGTATCTCCAGGATAGGACCAGTGACAGTGGATTATTGTCTCTGTATCTCCAGGATAGGACCAGTGACAGTGGATTATTGTCTCTGTATTTCCAGGATAGGACCAGTGACAGTGGATTATTGTGTCTGTATCTCCAGGATAGGATCAGTGTCAGTGGATTATTGTTTCTGTATCTCCAGGATAGGACCAGTGACAGTCGATTATTGTCTCTGTATCTCCAGGATAGGACCAGTGACAGTGGATTATTGTCTCTGTAACTCCAGGATAGGACCAATGTCAGTGGATTATTGTCTCTGTATCTCCAGGATAGGACCAGTGTCAGTGGATTATTGTCTCTGTAACTCCAGGATAGGACCAGTGACAGTGGATTATTGTCTCTGTATCTCCAGAATAGGACCAGTGTCAGTGGATTATTGTCTCTGTATCTCCAGGATAGGACCAGTGTCAGTGGATTATTGTTTCTGTATCTCCAGGATAGGACCAGTGACAGTGGATTATTGTCTCTGTAACTCCAGGATAGGACCAGTGACAGTGGATTATTGTCTCTGTATCTCCAGGATAGGACCAGTGACAGTGGATTATTGTTTCTGGATTTCCAGTCTGGGAACAATGTTAGTTGATTATTGAATCTTAATCTCCAGGATAGGAACAGTATTAGCTGATTAGTGTCCCTGCTTTTCCAGAATAGGAGAGCAGTGTGAGCAGAGTTATTTTTCGATCATGGGTTGTGGGTGTCGTTGACGAGGCCGGATTTATTTCCCATTCCTAATTTCTTTTGAGAAGGTGGTGGTGAGCCGTCGTTTCGAAGTCCCAGATACTGTGTGGGGAACAAAGTTCCACAGTGCTTTTACCATGGGAGATCCACGATTTTGACCCAGCGAAAATGAACAATGGCAATATATACAAGTCAGGATGTTGTGTGTTTGGAGCGGTTTTCCCATGCACCTGCTTTCCTTGTCTTTCCATTTGGCAGAGGTCGCAGGTTTGGGAGGTGCTCTCGAAGAAGCCTTTGTGCAGTGTTTAGTGCAGCTTGTCGGTGGTACAGACAGCAGCCACGGTGAGCCGGAGGTGGAGGGACTAAATGTTTAAGGAAGTGGCCCATGAGGCATTCAAGCTTTGTCCTGGATAGTGCTGAGCTCCTTGAATGTTGACTGTTCCTGTGCCCACAGTCGGTATGTAGCTGGTCCAGTTAAGTTTCTGGTCAACAGAGACCTCGCTGGATGTTGATGGTGATTAATTCAGTGATGGTAATGACGCTGACAGTCAAGGAGTGTTGGCTATCCTTTCTCTTGTTGGAGATAGGTATTGCCTGGCACTTCTGTGACACAAATGTCATTTGCCACTTTACAGTCCTAGGCTGAATGTCGCCCAGGTCTTGGTGCATACGGACATGGGCTGAGGTGTTGGAAATGGAACTGAACACTGTACAGTCATCAGCAAACTTCCCCGCTTCTGACCTTATGATGGAGGGAGGCTCATTGATGAAGCAGCTGAAGATGGTAGGGCCTTGGACACTGCCCCGAGGAACTCCTGCTGCGTTGTCCTGGGAGTGTGATGATGGACCTCCAACAATCGCGACCATCTTTCTTTGTGCTCGGTTGACTCCAGCCAGCGGACAGTTTCCACACTAATTTCCAGCGCCTTAAGTTTTACTTGGGTTCCTTGGTCAAATGCTGCTTTGATGTCAAGGACACTCACTCGCACCATACCTCTGGAAAATAGCTCTTTTGTTCATGTTTGGGCCAAGGCTGTAATTACTGTCTCTGGATCAAGAAGATAGGATAAATGTCAAACTGATAATTGACTCCAGATTTGCAGGACAGGAGCTTTCTGAGCAGATTATTGTCTATGGAACTATAGGATAAGTGAGCATTCGCGGATTTCTGTCTCTGCTCTCTGCCACTTCATCAAATAACTGAATCAGGTTAGTCAGAGAGAATTTGCATTTAACGAATTGTCAATGACAGTCTCTTCCTCGCGTATGCTTCTCCAAGCGAGTATTAAATGAGTGGTGTTCACAGATTACTGCCTCGTTAATCTCCATGATAGGAGCAGTGTTAGCCGATTATAGTCCCTGGAACTTCAGGAAAGGAACGGTATTCGACATGTATTGATTCTCTGTGGACCAGGTTATATTCTCCTGCCCAGACTGAGCACTGATCCAGAGTAAGTTTCCACATCTGTGCTGCAGGCTTTTTTTTGGGCTGTTTTGTATTGTACTACGCATCAATAACTGTTCTGCACGCAACAAATTAATTTCAGTAGCTACATGACAGTGCACTTTACAACCTTTGATAGAGTTCCTCATTATTCATTGACCAGCAGTTTAACTATTGCAGCCAGCGATCAATTTCTACCATTGCTCGGTAGTCCTCGGAGTAACTGCTCTCTAGGTGTTTATACTTGGAATAGAAGCACATTATGTCTGCAGACCGGTTTGAAATTAAATGATATGCCATTATATCAATGTTATTTTTGTTGATGCAAAATTGATTTTCAATAATAAAACCAAGCACAAGACCGAGCCTGGGAGGGCGCTGAGTCTTGGCTGAACTTTCCTCAGCTCCGTGTGTGAGCTGAGTTTTGCATTACTGATTGCTTCAATGATTGAGCTGATTCTGTTGGACCCTCACCATCCACTGTCGGCATTGGACCCTCAACATCTACTGTATCCATTGGACTCTCAACATACACTGTCTCCATTGGACGCTCAACATTCAGTGTATGCATTGGACCCTCAACATTCAGTGTATGCATTGGACCCTCAACATTCAGTGTATGCATTTGACCCTCACCCTTCACTCACTCCATTGGACCCTCACCCTTCACTGTTTGCATTGGACCCTCAAACTTCGCTGCTTGAATTGGAACCTCTCTCTTCACTGTTTGCATTGGACCGGCCACTTTATTTTAGGCATTGGACCCCTAGCCCTTACTGTCTGCAATAGCCCCAAAGCTCCACTGACTGCATTGGTCCACTTTCTTCCAGGAGCTGCATGGTACCCCCACCCTCCTCTATCTCTATTTGTCTGGCACACTTCCCTGGTTTGATTTGGACCCCCAGCCTTACACTATTTGTATTAGTCACCGCCAAACTAGACAGGTCTGCATTGAATCTACCCTCCTCTGTCTCCATTCGTCCCTCACCCTCCCCGTACCTGGATTGGATGTCCCCCTCATCTGACTGCAGCAATCTTTGGCCCTTCCTTTGTCTGGATTGGACCTCACACGCCTCTGCCTATTGATTCTCTCAGCCCCTCCTGTCTGCAGTCGTCACAGCTCTAGCCCAGTCTGCATTGGCCCTTTCCCCCTCCTCATTCCCTATTGGGATCGCACCTTTCACTGTCGGGATAAGCATCTCAGTCTCCCTTTAATGGCCGGGTCGGGGATTCTGGTCAGATCGGCAGAAATGTGCTGGAGATCTCATTGTCAGGAGTTGTGAAAGGACCTGTGCCATAAAGGAGTCAGTTTTCTCTATTCGATGGAAGAACTGTGCTCTTAATTCCGCACACCATCCCACTAATCTGATGATGTCGTTTTCTTGCAGTTAATGTGATGGCGATTTTCGTCCTTTCTCGAGGAAAGTGCGGCCTCTCCAAATGTATCAGCCGATATATGGTGGCCATGGCAGCGGCAGATCTCCTGGTCCTCGTCACCGAGGTGCTGATGTGGCGATTAGCAGACCTTTTCTTCCCACGTTCTGTCCTCTCCATTCATTACGTCTGTTCTCTGAATATTGTGTTGGTTTTTGCAACAACCGTGATTTCTGTCTGGCTCACAGTTGCTTTCACCGTCGATCGATTTGTGGCCATTTGCTGTCAGAAGCTGAGAACGAGTTATTGCAGCGAGAGAACGGCAGCTGTGGTTATAGGAACAGTGTGTGTGCTGGGCTGTTTCAAATCTGTACCCTGGTACTTTACATATCAACCGCAGCTTATCATTGGAACTGTGCCTTGGGGCTGCACGAGAAAACCCATCTTTTATATCTCCCCCGCGTGGGCAGCATTTGAATTAACGTTTTATATTGTAACCCCGTGCCTCCCTTTCGGTTTTGTTTTGCTGTTCAATGTCCTCACAGCCAGGCACATTTTAGTGGCCAGCAGAGTCCGCAGGGGACTCCGCGATCACAGCAATGGAGAACATCAGCAGGATCCAGAGATGGAGAACCGGAGGAAATCCATCGTTTTACTCTTCAGTATATCCGGCACTTTCATACTGTTGTGGCTGACTGAAATTATGTTTTACACATATCAGCGAATTACAAACACTTATGATTATTCCACGCACGACCCTCTATACATCGCTGAAAGGACTGGAGTCATGCTACAGCTTCTCAGTTCCTGCACAAACACATGTATCTATGTCATTACTCAGGCGAAATTCAGAGAGGAGCTGAAGAAAACGACGCAATACCCACTCAATGTAATTGTTAAATTAATTAAAAAATAGAAACATCTGAACACTTGTGTCATCGGAACTCATTCTAGCCCGAAAGCTCATGGATCTCAAACTGTTGCTACTCAGCCTTACTCCTGTGCGAGAAAAACATTGCGGACCTCTATAAAACAACACAAATATTTTGTCTAAACATTGTGGCGAGACAGGGGACAGGTTTTCCTACAGTCTGTGTGGGGGTGGGGGAGACAGATTGTCCCACAGTCTGAATGGGGGTTGAAGGGGAGACAGTTTTTCCCACAGCCTATGTGGGGTTGGGGGAGACAGTCTGTATTACAGTCTGCTGCAGTTGTACAGGGCCTTGGTGAGACCACATCTTGAGTATTGTGTATTGTGTGCAGTTTTGGTCTCCTAATCTGAGGAAGGACGTGCTTGCTATTGAGGGAGTGCAGCGAAGGTTCACTAGACTGATTCCCAGGATGGCAGGACTGACATATGAGGAAAGAATGGATCGGCTCGGCTTATACTCACTGGAATTTAGAAAAATGAGAGGGGATCTCATCGAAACATTAAAAAATTCTGATGGGACTGGACAGGTTAGATGCAGGAAGAATGTTCCCGATGTTGGGGAAGTCCAGAACCAAGGGACACAGTGTAAGGATAAGGGGTAGGCCATTTAGGACGGAACAACTTCTTCATTCAGAGAGCTGTTAACCTGTGGTATTCTCTATCGCAGAGAGTTGTTGATGCCAGTTCATTGGATATATTCAAGAGGGAGTTAGATATGTTAGAATTCTCCCACGATTATTGTATTACCTTTGCTACACGCTCCTCCTATTTATTGATTAAAATTCTGTCCAGCAGTACAGCTACTGTTCGGTGGCCTTTGTCCTACTCCTATTACGAATGCAACATGCATTCATACAGAGAGCCTTTACTTTAGTTTTGTTGCCATTATTTCCTACTTGTACCTTATTCTCTCCTGCACTGCTACCATTAAGCTTGCTGTTCCTTCCTGTCATTCTGCGTATTTTTATCCAAATCGCTACACTGTTCTATTGCATTGTCCTAATTCTTTAGATTTAATCCTGGTATTAAATCTGATTCTCTGGACATGTGCACTCCACAGACTCACAATCCTTTCTACAAATAATGTTTCACTTCTCGATAATTAGTTATGTATTAAGAAGCAAATTGAGGGATGATTTGATAAAGGTGTTTAAAACGTAGAAATGATTCGATAGCGTAGATACAGAGAAACTAGTTGCTCGGCTGGGGGGATCATGAACAAGGGGACATGGTCTTAACATTAGAGGTAGGCCATTTAAGAGCGAAATCGGGGAGCACATTTTGATAGGAGAGTAATGGAGATCTGGAATATAAGAACATAAGAAATAGGAGCAGGTATACGCCTGTTGTTCCATGGAGCTTCCTCCACCATTCCACAAGACATTGGCTGATCCTCTACTTCAATTCCACCTGCCCGCACTATCCCTATGTTCTTTGATTCACTTAATATCAAAAAATCTATCGATCTCCACCTTGAATCTGCTCAACGACTGAGCCTCCACTGCCCTCTGGTGTAGAGAATTCCTGGGATCCTCAACCATCTCAATGAAGACATTTCTCCTCATCTCAGTGCTAAATGTCCGGCCCTTTAATCCGAGACTGTGATCGCTGTTCCAAATTTCCCAGCCAGAGGAAACATCCTACCTGCACCAACCATTTCAGGACCTGTAAGAATCTTGCAAAAAAAATCAATGAGGTCGCCTCTCATATTCTAAAATCGAGCGAATACCTAGTTTTGTATCTTAAACAAACGTGGATAGATTACATTTGGTCGCATGAACCAAATCATTGATTGTATATCCTGAATAACTGAGGCCCAAGCTCCGATCCTTGCGATAGCCCACTGGGCACAAACTGCCAAACTGAAACCGACGCATTTACTCCTTCTCTCTGTTTTCTGACCGGTGACCAATCCTCAATCCATGCTGGTCTATTTTGCAAGTTACATCTTCAAAAAACTCGAACAAATTTGTCAAAGAAAATTTCTCTTTCACAGAGCTCTCTCCCACAAAAGGCTGTGGGTGTGGAGGTCAAATCGAGCTTTCGACTCTGAGCCATAGATTTCTGATTGTTAATTCCATGTAACTCCCTCCTTTTGTTTGGCTTCGTTCTTTCACGGAATGAGCATTCGAAAAGGTGGAAATTGTACGATCATCTTTTGTCAGTAAGCCTCACCGGAAGAGGAGCTCCCACCTTTGGATGAAGAGATACCAGATGGATTGAGAACTCTCCGTTAATAAGTATCGGTTGTAAAACAGATCCGGTGCATGTAGCTAAATGTGTTACACAATGTATAGAACTTCAGCCGCGGGATTTGAAGCTGCAATCTCTGATAACTTCACTTTCATCTCTGAGGGTATTGCAGGTCTCCCTGGCCGTGTTCATCTCGGATTCTCCGTCTGTGCCTTGCTTCTCAATCAGTGAATGAATGCTGCAATTTGCGCTTTTTTGAGGCTCAGTGGCAAACCTGAAGGTAATTTCTGTATGTTTCCCTGTAATTCATTCACACCTGCCTATTCTCTAAATGTGTACGACTGCACAAATGAAGGGAAAGGAACACAGGAACATAAGAACAGGAGTCGACCATTCAGCCCATCGAGGCCTGGTCTGCCATTCAATGAGATCATGGCTGATCTGTGAACTAACTCCATCTAGCCGCCTTTGTTCCATATCCCACCATTGATTAACACAAATCTATCAATCTCAGGCTGAACATTAACAATTGATCCAGCATTAAGTGCTGGGTGCACAAGAGAATTTCACACTTCCATCACCCTTTGTGAGTAGAACGGGGTCCGAATTTCACTCTTGGCGCTAATTTTTAGACCGTGCCAACTAGACCGAGACACCGCAACCCGCAGAAAAAAAGTTTCACTGCTTGCACTTTCATTTTCCCTTAATATCTTGGAATCTTCGATCAAATCACACCATACGCTTATAATTTCAATGGAATAAAACCCTAATTTGTGCAACCTCACGTTGGAGTCCGGGTGTCATTCTACTGAAACTACACTGCACTCAATCCAAGGCGAATATATTTTTCCTGTATTATAATTACAGGAAATATAACTAATAATAATTACAAACATCAACAGGCCTACAGTGCACACTCAGTGGCGAGTGAGTAATTTGTAACATCTTGCAAGGAGCCGACACTGGCACGATGGGAGAAATGGTCTCCTGTACTGAATTGGATTATTCTACATCTGCTTGTTTATAAAACAGGAGGAAAAAGCAGCTTTATGATGGGAGCATTGATGTGTCACAACACACATCGAGCGGCTCCAGTGGTGGGATCAGTTAGCGCACGGTCCTTATATGACAGGGTCCGGAGCTGCTGATGTTATGTGTTTGAGACTCAACTGGAGCAGCTTTAGACTATGAGTGTGACATTTCTAGCGCAGTGGAAGGTAGAATTGGTGTGTCCCTGAAATGTATCTACATTTAGCGGTTCCATGTAAGCCCTGAGGTGCCTCTGGCCGAAATGTTGCAATAGCAGCTGAGTTTTACAGCAGCTCTTTCGTATGACTTGTTTAGAGGAGAAATGGGTCATTTCCATTCATAAACCAGTAACTGTGATGTGAAGAAAAAGTTGCCAGGAAAAGACTGGAATTCAATGCAGGGACAAGACATTGGGCACAATCGGGAAGATATGTAAACTCACGGGTTATATGTATATGTTTCCTACATTAAAACCGCTGAACTGTGAGGGCCCGTGCCGGCTCTATGGCACAATGGGTAGTGCCTTACACATCTATATCATTTGATTCTATAGGAACATTCAAAGGTTGTCGGCTCGAATTTAGTCCGCGTTTGGTGCTTACCTCCCTTATCATTCAAAAATCTATCTATCTACACCTTAAATAGATTGAATGGCCCAGCCTTCACAGCTCTCTGGGGCAGAGAATTCCATAGATTTACAAACCTTTGAGAAGAAATTCCTCCTCAGCTCAGTTTTATATCAGCAGCGGGTGGGGTCAATAAGGTGCATCCACGAGGCTGAGAACTACGTGGGCAGTATGTTTCAGGAGGTGGTTACCCCGCAGCTTAAAGGCGAGCAGGGGGAGGGCAAGTGGGTGATCACCAGAGATAGTAAGTGTGCTAGGCAGCTAGTGCAGGAGTCTCCCCAGGAGTCCATCTCGCTTTCAAACCAATATTCATTTCTGAGTATCGGCAAGGACGATGGGGCCTCTGGGGAGCGCAGCCAGAGGCAATTCCAAGGCACCATGGGTGGCTCAGCTGCACAGGGAGGAGGGACAAAGAACAACAAAGCCCTAGTAATAGGGGATAGGGGATTGGATAGTTAGGGGAACAGACAGGCATTTCTGCGGCCATAGACGTGACTCCCGAATGGTTTTGTGCCTCCCTGGTGCCAGGGTCAAGGATGTCACAGAGCGGAGTGTTTGAAGACCAGTCCCTCAACATAGAAACATAGAAACATAGAAAATAGGTGCAGGAGTAGGCCATTCAGCCCTTCTAGCCTGCACCGCCATTCAATGAGTTCATGGCTGAACATGAAACTTCAGTACCCACTTCCTGCTTTCACGCCATACCCTTTGATCCCCCGAGTAGTAAGGACTTCATCTAACTCCCTTTTGAATATATTTAGTGAATTGGCCTCAACTACTTCCTGTGGTAGAGAATTCCACAGGTTCACCACTCTCTGGGTGAAGAAGTTTCTCCTTATCTCGGTCCTAAATGGCTTACCCCTTATCCTTAGACTGTGACCCCTGGTTCTGGACTTGCCCAACATTGGGAACATTCTTCCTGCATCCAACCTGTCCAAACCCGTCAGAATTTTAAACGTTTCTATGAGGTCCCCTCTCACTCTTCTGAACTCCAGTGAATCCAAGCCCAGTTGATCCAGTCTTTCTTGATAGGTCAGTCCCACCATCCCGGGAATCAGTCTGGTGAATCTTCGCTGCACTCCCTCAATAGCAAGTATGTCCTTCCTCAAGTTAGGAGACCAAAACTGTACACAATACTCCAGGTGTGGCCTCACCAAGGCCCTGTACAACTGTAGCAACACCTCCCTGCCCCTGTACTCAAATCCCCTCGCTATGAAGGCCAACATGCCATTTGCTTTCTTAACCGCCTGCTGTACCTGCATGCTAACCTTCAATGACTGATGTACCATGACACCCAGGTCTCGTTGCACCTTCCCTTTTCCTAATCTGTCACCATTCAGATAATAGTCTGTCTCTCTGTTTTTACCACCAAAATGGATAACCTCACATTTATCCACATTATACTTCATCTGCCACGCACTTGCCCACTCACCTAACCTATCCAAGTCACTCTGTAGCCTCATAGCATCCTCCTCGCAGCTCACACTGCCACCCAACTTAGTGTCATCCGCAAATTTGGAGATACTACATTTAATCCCCTCGTCTAAATCATTAATGTACAATGTAAACAGCTGGGGCCCCAGCACAGAACCCTGCGGTACCCCACTAGTCACTGCCTGCCATTCCGAAAAGTACCCATTTACTCCTACTCTTTGCTTCCTGTCTGACAACCAGTTCTCAATCCACGTCAGCACACTACCCCCAATCCCATGTGCTTTAACTTTGCACATTAATCTCCTGTGTGGGACCTTGTCGAAAGCCTTCTGAAAGTCCAAATATACCACATCAACTGGTACTCCTTTGTCCACTTTATTGGAAACATCCTCAAAAAATTCCAGAAGATTTGTCAAGCATGATCTCCCTTTCACAAATCCATGCTGACTTGGACCTATCATGTCACCATTTTCCAAATGCGCTGCTATGACATCCTTAATAATTGATTCCATCATTTTACCCACTACTGAGGTCAGGCTGACCGGTCTATAATTCCCTGCTTTCTCTCTCCCTCCTTTTTTAAAAAGTGGGGTTACATTGGCTACCCTCCACTCGATAGGAACTGATCCAGAGTTAATGGAATGTTGGAAAATGACTGTCAATGCATCCGCTATTTCCAAGGCCACCTCCTTAAGTACTCTGGGATGCAGTCCATCAGGCCCTGGGGATTTATCGGTCTTCAATCCCATCAATTTCCCCAACACAATTTCCCGACTAATAAAGATTTCCCTCAGTTCCTCCTCCTTACTAGACCCTCTGACCACTTTTATATCCGGAAGGTTGTTTGTGTCCTCCTTAGTGAATACTGAACCAAAGTACTTGTTCAATTGGTCTGCCATTTCTTTGTTCCCCGTTATGACTTCCCCTGATTCAGACTGCAGGGGACCTACGTTTGTCTTTACTAACCTTTTTCTCTTTACATACCTACAGAAACTTTTGCAATCCGCCTTAATGTTCCCTGCAAGCTTCTTCTCGTACTCCATTTTCCCTGCCCTAATCAAACCCTTTGTCCTCCTCTGCTGAGTTCTAAATTTCTCCCAGTCCCCAGGTTCGCTGCTATTTCTGGCCAATTTGTATGCCATTTCCTTGGCTTTAATACTATCCCTGATTTCCCTAGATAGCCACGGTTGAGCCACCTTCCCTTTTTTATTTTTACGCCAGACAGGAATGTACAATTGTTGTAATTCATCCATGCGGTCTCTAAATGTCTGCCATTGCCCATCCACAGTCAACCCCTTAAGTATCATTAGCCAATCTATCTTAGCCAATTCATGCCTCATACCTTCAAAGTTACCCTTCTTTAAGTTCTGGACCATGGTCTCTGAATTAACTGTTTCATTCTCCATCCTAATGCAGAATTCCACCATATTATGGTCACTCTTCCCCAAGGGGCCTCGCACAATGAGATTGCTAATTAATCCTCTCTCATTACACAACACCCAGTCTAAGATGGCCTCCCCCCTAGTTGGTTCCTCGACATATTGGTCTAGAAAACCATCCCTTATGCATTCCAGGAAATCCTCCTCCACCGTATTGCTTCCAGTTTGGCTAGCCCAATCTATGTGCATATTAAAGTCACCCATTATAACTGCTGCACCTTTATTGCATGCACTCCTAATTTCCTGTTTGATGCCCTCCCCAACATCACTACTACTGTTTGGAGGTCTGTACACAACTCCCACTAACGATTTTTGCCCTTTAGTGTTCTGCAGCTCTACCCATATAGATTCCACATCATCCAAGCTAATGTCTTTCCTAACTATTGCATTAATCTCCTCTTTAACCAGCAATGCTACCCCACCTCCTTTTCCTTTTATTCTATCCTTCCTGAATGTTGAATACCCCTGGATGTTGAGTTCCCAGCCCTGATCATCCTGGAGCCACGTCTCCGTAATCCCAATCACATCATATTTGTTAACATCTATTTGCACAGTTAATTCATCCACCTTATTGAGGATACTCCTTGCATTAAGACACAAAGCCTTCAGGCTTGCTTTTTTAACACCCTTTGTCCTTTTAGAATTTTGCTGTACAGTGGCCCTTTTTGTTCTTTGCCTTGGGTTTCTCTGCCCTTCACTTTTCCTCATCTCCTTTCTGTCTTTTGCTTTTGCCTCATTTTTGTCTCCCTCTGTCTCCCTGTATAGGTTCCCATCCCCCTGCAATATTAGTTTAACTCCTCCCCAACAGCACTAGCAAACACTCCCCCTAGGACATTGGTTCCGGACCTGCCCAGGTGCAGACCGTCCGGTTTGTACTGGTCCCACCTCCCCCAGAACCGATTCCAATGCCCCAAGAATTTGAATCCCTCCCTGCTGCACCACTGCTCAAGCCATGTATTCATCTGCGCTATCCTGCGATTCCTACTCTGACTAGCACGTGGCACTGGTAGCAATCCCGAGATTACTACTTTTGAGGTCCGACTTTTTAATTTAGCTCCTAGCTCCTTAAATTCTTTTCGTAGGACCTCATCCCTTTTTTTACCTATGTCGTTGGTACCAATGTGCACCACGACAACTGGCTGTTCTCCCTCCCATTTCAGAATGTCCTGCACCTGCTCCGAGACATCCTTGACCCTTGCACCAGGGAGGCAACATACCATCCTGGAGTCTCGGTTGCGTCCCTGGTATGGATAACAGTCAGAAGGCACAGCCAATATTCCAGGTGTGTGTACAGTGGCTATACGGCAGTGTCACAGTGTCTTACAAACAAATGTCAGATGGAATACTAACAATCAGAGGACACGGTCAGAGTATCCCAGCCACATGTTGCATTATCTCGGAGGCATTGATGACCAGATCCAACACTGCCTCCAGTGCACCAGTGCAGCCTTCAGCAGCCTGAGGAAAAGAGTATTCGAAGACCGGACCCTCAAAACTGCTCATGGTCGACAGGCTGCAGTAATACCTGCCCTCCTGTATGGCTCAGAGAAATGGACCATGTACAGAAGACACCTCAAGTTACTGCAGAGATACCACCAATGATGTCTCCGCAAGATCCTACAAATCTCCCGGGAGGACAGAAGCAGCAACATCAGCGTCCTCAGCCAGGCCAACATCCCCAGCATTGAAGCACTGAGCACACTTGATCAGCTCCGCTGGGCAGACCACATTGTTCGCATGCCTGACACGAGACTGCCAAAGCAAGGGCTCTATTCGGAACTCCTTCACGGCAAACAAGCCAAAGGTGGGCAGAGGAAACGTTACAGGGACACCCTCAAAACCTCCCTGATAAAGTGCAACATCCCCACTGACACATGGGGGTCCCTGGCCAAAGACCACCCTAAGTGGTGGAAGAGCATCCGGGAGGGTACTGAGCACCTCGAGTTTCATCGCCGAGAGCATGCAGAAACCAAGCGTAGGCAGCGGAAGGAGCGTGCGGCAAACCAGTTCCACCCACCCCTTCCCTCAATTACTGTTTGTCCCGCCTGTGGCAGGGACTGTGGTTCCCGTATTGGACTGTTCAGCCACCTAAGGACTCATGTTAAGAGTGGAAGCAAGTCTTCCTCGATTCCGAGGGGCTGCCTATGATGATGATGCATGATCGAGGTCAATGGGCATAGTTCATGGCATGTGTCCCCGCTGTGAGCTTCACATGATATCGGGTAATAGTCAGAGTGCATCAGTTTTAAATTAATCCCATTCAAAGTCACTCTGAGGCTATATTCCCAATCCTAGACTTTATCAAATGAATCAATACTCCACAGTGTCTGCTGGGTGACACAGATTCTTTATTAGTATTATTTTTAAATTCCAATCAGACTCTCATTAAAACTCCCTGAGATTTTCATCCTATAGTATGTTTCTATGCAAAGTTAGGATCATTAGAATATTAGATTTCACAAACATATTTTTGAAATGTTGTACTGTAAATGAGGTAGCGGGCCTGATTTTCCTGTCTGTAATGGGCCATGGGTGCCAGTTCACAGGGCGGAGTGGAATGGACAGGGACAAAGGATAGACACCTTGTTGCCAGGTCTCCGCCCCATTTGCACAAGGAGCACATTCTGCAAACGAACAATTGCACGGGGCTGCCGCCCAAAACAAGCAAGAGCCGGCAATTAATATAAATGAGACAGAACGGGCCGAGTGATGTCTTTCATGGTATTTCCCTGCAGCAATGCAGGGCACACAACTCTTTAACGTGGCTGTTCTGAGTTGTCACGCTGCACCTTGAGACCCAAAATCCTTTCATCAGGCAGACAGCAGCTTTTAGTTTGAGGCTGAAATCATTTTTGGACATTGTTGTCAGCCATTTAAAATATTCTTTTGTACAGTTGAGCTGTGAGGTGAAAAGCCAAGGTCATTATAGACCGTCTTTGGGGTTACAGTTTGCTGCCCCTACTATGACCCTTTACACAATCAGTATACCCCTTTACCAGGGAGCAGCACGTGCTGGAGCAGTACAGCAACGGCAGCGAAGAGGGTGACTGGATTGGACATCACTATGATCCAGGTCGCTGATTGGTGCATGGACAGGCACAGCAGGAGAGGCGAGGTCGGGGCGAAGGAGCAGTGAGAGATTGTAGTGGGACGTGACCGGGGCCAAGGAGAGGCGAGAGTTTGGGGACCAGAAGAGCTGAGGGCCCAGGGGCAGCATGGGCCCAGCCCACACTGTGTGATATGTGTGAGCACTAGGTCCGTGCAGCAGAGCAGGTCTCCAGTCGTCCTGGTTAACCCTTGCCACTGGACCAAGACCTCGCTCTGTCAAGCCCGTGTGGTGGCTGGTGTGCAACGGCCACCCCACGTTAAAAAAATCCACCCACAGGCATCTTCTACCCTTCAGGATGTAGTTCGGGATCCGGAATATCAGGTCCTTCATTGAAGCACCTGTGAACTTTGTGGCGTGGAAGCAAGTCATCCTCGACTCGAGGGACTGCCTGTGACGATGATGATGATACCCCTTTAGAATCCGATTGTACATGTGCTACTAAGAGGAGGAGAGGAGAAGAAAAGGATAAACTAATGGGCCCTGAATTCAGATCCGCCCGAAACGGGTCGCGCCTCCCGATTCTGAAGTGTTTTCACCGCCGCGGCTGATGAGGTGGCCTCATTCGCCAAATACAGCTCTTTGTCATTTGTTACTCGGCGGACCAGAAGTGGGTCATAATGGGGGCGGCAGTGGGGCGATGAGCAGAAGAGCGACCACTAGAGGGGCGGAAGTGGAGACAGGGCGGAGTCTCCACCGCTGTCATTCCTCATCATCACCATCGGCAGTCCCTCGCAATCGAGGGAGACTTGCTTCCACTCTTAAACATGAGTCCTTCGGTAGCTGAACAGTCCGATACGAGAACCACAGTCCCTGTCACAGGTGGGACAGACAGTGGTTGAGGGAAGGGGAGGGTGGGACTGGTTTGCCGCACGCTCCTTCCGCTGCCTGCGCTTGGTCTCTGCACGCTCTCGGCGACGAGACTCGAGGTGCTCAGCACCCTCCCGGATGCACTTCCTCCACTTAGGGCAGACTGGTCTTTGGCCAGGGACTCCCAGGTGTCAGTGGGGCTGTTGCACTTTATCAGGGAGGCTTTGAGGGTGATCCCCTGTAACGTTTCCGCTGCCCACCTTTGCCTCGTTTGCCGTGAAGGAGTTCCGAGTAGAGCGCTTGCTTTGGGAGTCTCGTGTCAGGCATGTCAGGCCCGAAGATTTTTTGTGCTGAATATCGATTGAGGGGAGATCGGCAGTGAGGCCTTTGATGACACACTTAGGATGGTCGACAGCAGCGGGTGGAAGTGGGAACTGGCGGAAAAACCACCCTGGTGAATTTGGCTAGCGGCGGCCATTGCACTCCAAATCGGTGACCATTGCCCTCCGACACGTGCCTGCTGCTTTCTTGCCGTAAGGCGCCTTTTCAGGAGGCTGAATTTCATCCCCATGGATTCCAGAGAAGTGAAATACTATTGCAAGACAAACTCCCTACTCAGTGTTACCCTGCCGACCAAATATATCAACCTCGTCAAAATGGTCTGGACCTGATAGTCAGAGACGCTGAATCACCACGGAGGCAGTGACAGTTGTGCAACATGGAGGAAATTTAGGACCGAGATGAGGAGAAATGTTTTCACTCAGAGGGTGGTGAACCTGTGGAATTCTCAACCACAGAAGGCTGTGGAGGCCAAGTCACTGAATATATTTAAGAGGGAGATAGATAGATTTCTCGAAACAAAAGGCATCAAGGGGTGTGGGGAAAAAGTGGGAATATGATGTTGAGATAGAGGATCAGCCATGATCATACTGAATGGCGGTGCAGGCTCGATGGGCCGAATGGCCTACTACTGCTCCTATTTTCTATGTTTCGATGTTTCCAGGAGGGCCTTCTGCTGAGGGCACAGCAGCTGTGAACCTTTTTGGAAGGTGTCCTTTCCAGTGGGAACATCAGTCAGTCTGTGGTGCACTGAGATGTAAAGCAGGTGCTTTGTTTACAAGAGCAAGCCATCACATTATTTTCCACATGGACACAACGAGAACAGGAGGAATCCCTGGGAGCTTTTTCCAATGCCTGGTTTCCCAGGGCCGGCTTGTGTAGTTCAACATGCTCCTGCACACGGGAGTGTCCCACACATGGACGACAAGAGCTTCGATGCAAATCCATGTTCAGCTTATGTGCTATTATCTGCACAGGATCAGGCACTGGAACATTCACTTCCCTAACAGCAGTAATACAGCATTCATTTCACAGCAATCCACCATGGCCCCATTAAGGTCACTGGCTGGATCCTGGGGATACCGGCCTCTTCTTTGGTCGCTGTATCCATGGACATGCAGTGGGGCAAAGATATTCTTGGCAAGAAATTCCCACGTCCCCGGGCCCGGGCCAAGTTTCTACGGACCCGGGAAGGCATCGGAAAAGCTGGTTTTCAGCACACAATGCGCATGCGCTGAAAACCGGCTTTTCCGATCTGTCAAGCTGGAGCTCGGCAGATCGTAGCCAGATTGGGAGCGAGGACATTTCTTGGGTAAGGTTGCGGGATTTACGCATATCTTGCCCGGCAAATGTCCTCAAAACTCTTGCGCTTGAAAAAGCATAGCTACTTTTACAGGTCCAAGTGCTTTAAAACACACAAAAACAGACTAAAATAAAGTTATGAAAACATACTTTATTGTTAAAAACCCTCCCACTGCGATAAGTTTATTTTAAGGCGTAATTAAAAAACAATTTTTAAATCGGGAAAATATATATTTTTTATGACATTAATAACTTTAATTTAAATGAATGTTACATATGTAGTGTATATTTTCTATGTTTTATCAGTGTTTTGTGTGTTTGGGAGGGTTTCTCATTCACAGTAATAATCGTTTGGGACTTCCGAAACTCCTATTACGATGAATGAGAACATACTGCACCTGATTGGCTGCCCAGAGACATGTGACTCCAGCTCCAGGCCTGCACACGTCCCGATGAGCACGCGCTGTGACGCGCAGGGAGAGGAGGCCTGCGGATCGGGAAGTGGAGCGGGCGCAGCAGCTTCAGGATAGGTGCGCATTTATTTTCTCTAAAATCTATCGAACGCCCGCAGGAAGGAGAAAGCGGGATTTCTACACCAATTAAGTGTATGCCTCCAGCAGGTCTATTAGCACGCACACCAGAGCCATGGTGAAGCAATGATTCTCACACCTTGACAGGCCAACACACATCATCCAGTCGAGCCCAGCCCACATTTGCAGGATAATCATGGTCTGTTGCATTCTCCATGAATTCACAATTCAAAGAGATATCCACAAGGGGGCAGTCGGAGCACGAGCCCTCTGAACAGCAGCTGGAGGATGTCACTGGGAGCTGGACAAACAGCAGCATAAGCAGCTTTGGCGTTTGCAAGGGCCATTCGGCAGGCACTGACAGAGAAGGCTTTATTTTAATCATCCATGTAATGTTCACATCACCAGCCTTTCCTGCATTTTCCCCATGCTATGCAATAAATCATCATCATCAGCATTTGCACTGCCACACTCATCATCATAGGCAGTCCCTCGCAATCGAGGAAGACTTGCTTCCACTCGAAACATGAGTCCTTAGGTGGCTGAACAGTCCAATACGGGAACCACAGTCCCTGTCACAGGTGGGACAGATAGTCGTTGAGGGAAGGGGAGGGTGGGATTGGTTTGCCGCAGGCTCCTTCCGCTGCCTGCGCTTGATTTCTGCATGCTCTCGGCGACGAGACTCGAGGTGCTCAGTGCCCTCCCGGATGCACTTCCTCCACTTAGGGTGGACTGGTCTTTGGCCAGGGACTCCAAGGTGTCAGCGGGGATGTTGCACTTTATCAGGGAGGCTTTGAGGGTGTCCTTGTAACGTTTCCTCTGCCCACTTTTGGCTGGTTTGCCGCGAAGAAGTTGCGAGTAGAGCGCTTGCTTTGGGAGTCCCGTGTCGGCCATGTGGACTATGTGGCCTGCCACACTACCTTTCTGCCAGCTCGTCCATTCCTCTTCACTGCAGGTCCTTCCCACAGCTGCAGATGTGCCTGGAGCAGGCAAGTGTCCCAAGGTGAATTGCAGAGTTTCTATTTGGGCATCAGAACGGCACACATGCGAGTTATGGAATCAGTAACTACCGTGGGATAAAGGCACAGGACACAATGTCATCAACAATCTGTCATGCTCAGAAATCATCCTTCTTTCAAAACAAAAGCAGAAAATGCTGGCAACACTCAGCAGGTCAGGCAGCATTTGTGGAGAGAGAAACCGTCGTTTCAGATCGATGACCTTTCATCCTTCTTCTGAAAGCTGGGCCCTGATCAAATGTTGATGATAAGATGACCCTCCAGCCCGTTTCCTGCTAGCTCTACACACTGCCCACTTGTGCTGTGTTTCAGAGCGTGCTGCCCTCAAACTTACTTGTTACATTCCCAGTGATTGCGGCTGTGTTGTGAGATTGAGTGATAGGATGGTATAAGTGTTGCACGGCTTCTTGTGCAAAATCTGCAGTAAAAATGTATCAAGAGACCTGCATCACAGCATGGTGTCACACCGCCTTCTGTAAAACACTGGCATAGACTGCTGCTCCTTGGAAATTTCCATGTCAGTAAGAGTATGATTAGATAGGATCAATAATAAAGGCTGGACACATTGTGCAAAGCCTGGCCTGGGGCCATTCTTCCTGCTTTCTCATCTCCATCTTCCTCTTCCAAGTCACATCTGTCTCTGGAGGTCCTTCCCTCAAGAGTGGAGAACACTTACATTTCGGTCAGTGCTACTCCCATAGTCATCCTCTCCCTCTTGTGATGCTGTGCTTTATCCTACAAGGCACGATGAACAAGCAATCTTTTTCCAATGATTTTGAAGTGATGACATCTGCTGCACATGCTGGAGCAGGAGAGCAACGGCAGCGAAGAGGGACATCACCAAGATCCAGGTCGGTGATTGGAGCGTGGGCAGGTCCTGCAGGAGCGGCGAGGTCGGGGCGAAGGAGCGGTGAGCGATCGTGGAGCGATGTGATCTGGGGACCAGGAGAGGCGAGATTTCAGGGCCTTGAAGAGGCGAGGGCCCAGGGGCAGCACGGGCCCAGCCCACACTGCGATATGTGTATGCACTAGGTCCGTGCAGCAGAGCTGGTCTCCAGTCGTCCTGGTTAACCCTTACCACTGGACCAAGACCTAGCTCTGTCAAGCCCGTGTGGTGGCTGGTGTGCAACGGCCACCACAAGTTAAAAAAACCCACGCACAGGCATCTTCCAACCTTCAGGATTTAGTTCGGGATCCGGAATATTAGGTCCTTCATTGAAAGACCTGTGAACTTTTTGACGTGGAAGCAAGTCATCCTGGATTGGCGGGACTGCCTATGATGATGATGATGACAAGGCATGGATTCAGTCGGCAGTATGACACATCCCAAACGCTGTGTGTCAGGTTCCATCTAGGTGTCGAGAAAGATGGAAGTGCTGTTCATTGAATGTGTTGATAAGCGGTTACCCAGTGCCAGCTCCTCCTGAAAGATGGTGCTGGACAAGCGAGGAGCTAGGAAATATACAGTGCAGCCTAATAGACAATCCTGAAAAGCTGCAGAAATAAGGTTGCAAAGATATGAAGGCAGAGGTCGCTAAAGTGGGCTCGGAAAATAGATTAAAGTGTAAGACGGCTGATGAGCAGTAGCAGACATTTAAAGAGATATTTCATAACTCTCAACAACAATGTTACCAGTGAGAAGGAAAGACTGTAAGAGAAGGGAGAGCCATCCGTGGCTAACTCAGGAAGTAAAGGATGGGATCAAGTTGAAAACAATGGCATACAATGTTGCCAAGATTAGTGGGAGGCCAGAGGATTGGGCAATGTATTAAAACCAGCAAAGGATGACTAAAAAAATAATAAAGAGATAGAAGATGGATTATGAGAGTAAACTAGCAAGAACTATAATAACAGATAATAAGAGCTTCTACAGGTATATAAAAAGGAAGAGGGTGGCTAAAGTAAATGTTGGTCCCACAGAGGATGTGACTGGGGAATTAATAATGGGGAACAGGGAAATGGCAGAGACTTTGAACTAATATTTTGTATTGGTCTTCATGGTAGAAGACACTAAAAACATCCCAATAATAGATAATCAAGGGACTATAGGGACGGAGGAACTTAAAACAATCACTATCACTAAAGAAAAAGTACTCAGTAAAATAATGGGACTAAAGGTGAACAATCCCCTGGACCTGATGGTCTGCATTCTAGGGTCTTAAAAGAAGTGGCTGCAGAGATAGTGGATGCATTGGTTGTAATCTACCAAAATTCCCTGGATTAAGGGGATTGGAAAACTGCAAATGTAACGCCCCTATTGAAAAAAGGAGGAAGACAGAAAGCAGAAAGCTACAGACCCGTTAGACTAATGTCTGTCGTTGGGAAACTGCTGGAGTCCATTATTAAGGAAGCAGTAGCAGGACATTTGGAAAAGCATAATGCAGTCAAGCATTGATTTATGAAAGGGAAATCACGTGTGACAAATTTGGTGGAGTTCTTTGAGGATGTAATGAGCAGGGTGGAGAAGGGGGAACCAGCGGATGTGGTGTATTTGGATTTTCATAAGGCATTCGATAAGGTGACACATAAAAGGTTACTGCACAAAATAAGAACTCACGGTGTTGGGGGTAACATATTAGCATGGTTAGGGGATTGGCTATCTGACAGAAAACAGAAAGTCGGGATAAATGGGTCATTTTCCGGTTGGCAAATGATAACTAGTTGGGTGGCATAGGGATCGGTGCTGGGGCCTCAAGTATTTACAATCTATATTCATGACCTGGATGAAGGGACCAAGTGTAATATAGCCAAGTTTGCTGATGAAACAAAAGCAGGTTCTGAGGAAGACACAAAGAATCTGCAAAGGGATATAGACAGGCTCAGTGAGTCGGCAAACATTTGTCAGATCGAGTATAATGTGGGAAAGTGTGAGGTTATCCACTTTGGCAGAAAAATAAAACAGCCAATTATTAGTTAAATGGAGAGAGATTACAAAATGCTGCAGTACAGAGGGACTTGGGGGTCCTTGTGTATGAAACACAAAAAGTTAGTATGCAGGTACAGCAAATGATCAAGAAGGCCAATGGAATGTTGGCCTTTTTTACAAGGGGGATGGAGTATAAAAGCAGGGAAGTCCTGTTACAACTGTACAGGGTATTGGTGAGGCCGCACCTAGAGTACTGCGTACAGTTTTGGTCTCTGTGTATAAGGAGGGATATACTTGCATTGGAGGCAGTTCAGAGAAGGTTCACGAGGTTGATTCCTGAGATGAAGGAGTTGTCTTATGAAGAAAGGTTGAGCAGGTTGGACCTATTCTCATTGGAGTTTCGAAGAATGAGAGGTGATCTTATTGAAAGATATAAGATGCTGAGGGGGCTCGACAAGGTGGATGAGAGAGGATGTTTCCCGTCGTGGGGGTATCTAGAACTAGGGGACATAGTTTCAGAATAAGGGGTCGCCCATTTAGAACTAAGATGAGGAGGAATTTCTTCTCTCAGAGGGTCGTGAATCTGTGGAATTCTCTGCCTCAGTGAGCTGTGGAGGCTGGGTCACTGAATATATTTGAGGTGGAGAGAGACAAATTTTTGAACGATAAGGAAGTGAAGGATTATGGAGAGTGAGCGGGGAGGTGGAGCTGAGACACAATCCAATCAGCCATGATCTTATTAAATGGCGGAGCAGGCTCCTATTTCTTATCTTCTTATGTTCAACGGGATGAACACAATTGCACGTGTGTGGGATAAGCACCAACACAGACTGGTCACGCTGAACGTCTGTTGTCTGTTTCCATCTGTCACCTCTATGTCATTTGATGCATGAATAATATTCTATTAACAATGGGCCGGAATTTGTGGTTGGAGGTGTACCTCCAGAATACGCCTCTGACTGGGAAAAAAATTCCTACCCAACCTGCTGGCGCCCAGCAGTGCATGGGGAGACACAGAAGTTGCAGGGTCTGTTAAATAGCTTCCGACGGTGTACAGAGCAAAATCAGGGCCAATTAAGTGAAATGTATTCTCGCACCAAAAATAATAACAGATAGCAAGAGTTTCTGTAGGTATATAAAAAGGAAAAGAGTGGCTAAAGTAAATGTTGGTCCCTTCGAGGTCGAGACCGGGGAACATGGAGATGGCAGAAACTTTGAACAAATATGTTGTATCAGTCTTTACGGTAGAGGACACTAACAATATCCCAACAGTGGATAGTCAAGGGCCTATAGGTGAGGAGGAACTTAACACAATCACAATCACTGAGGAGGTGGTACTCAGTAAGATAATGGGACTAAGGCAGAAATATCCCCTGGATCTGATGGCTTGCATCCTGGGGTCTTAAGAGAGCTAACAGCGAGGATTGTGGATCCATTGGTTGTAATTTACCAGAATTCCCTGGATTCTGGGAAGTCTCAGCAGATTGGAAAACTGCAAATGTGACGCCCCTATTTACAAAAGGAGGCAGACAAAAAGCAGGAAACTGTAGACCAGTTAGCCTAACATCTGTGGTTGGGAAAATGTTGGACTCCATTATTAAAGAAGCAGCAGCAGGACATTTGGAAAAGCAAAATTCGGTCAGGCAGAGTCAGCATGGATTTATGAAGGGGAAGTCATGTTTGACAAATTTGCTGGAATTCTTTGAGGATGTAACGAACAGGATGGATAAAGGGGAACCAGCGAGTGTGGTATATTTCGACTTCCAGAAGGCATTTGACAATGTGCCACATAAAAGGTTACTGCACAAGATAAATGTTCATGGGGTTGGGGATAATATTTTAGCATGGACAGAGGATTGGCTAACTGACAGAAAACAGAGAGTTGGGATAAATGTTTCATTCTCGGGCTGGCAATCAGTAACTAGTGGGGTGCCGCAGGGATCAGTGCTGGGACCGCAACTATTTACAATCTACATTAACGACTTGGAAGAAGGGACCGAGTGTAACGTAGTCAAGTTTGCTGACGATACAAAGATGGGAGGAAAAGCAATATGTGAGGAGGTCACAAAAAATCTGCAAAAGGATATAGACAGGCTAAGTGAGTGGGAAAATAATTGTCAGATGGAGTATAATGTTGGAAAGTGTGAGGTCATGCACTTTGGCAGAAAAAAATCAAAGAGCAAGTTATTATTTAAATGGAGAAAGATTGCAAGTGCTGCAGTACAGCGGGGCCTGGGGATACTTGTGCATGAAACACAAAAGGATAGTATGCAGTTACAGCAAGTGATCAGGAAGGCCAGTATAATCCTGGCCTTTATTGCAAAGGGGATGGAGTATAAAAGCAGGGAAGTCTTGCTACAGTTATACAGGGTATTGGTGAGGCCACACCTGCAATACTGCGTGCAGTTTTGGTTTCCATATTTAAGAAAGGATATACTTGCTTTGGAGGCAGTTCAGAGAAGGTTCACTCGGTTGATTCTGGAGATGAGGGGTTGATATATGAGGAAAGGTTGAGTCGCTTGGGCCTCTACTCATTGGAATTCAGAAGAATGAGAGGTGATCTTATTGAAACGATGCAGAGACAATATTTCCACTGATGGGGGAGACTAGAACTAGGGGGCATAATCTTAGAAAAAGGAGCGGCACATTTAAAACTGTAATGAGGAGGAATTTGTTCTCTCAGATGGATATAAACCAGTGGAATTCGCTGCCTCGGAACGCTGTGGAAGCTGGGTCATTGAATAAATTTAAGATTGAGATAGACAGTTTCTTAACCGATAAGGGAATAAGGGGCTATGAGGAACGGGCAGGGAAGTGGAGCTGAGTTCATGATCGGATCAGCCATGATCGTATTAAATGGCGGAGCAGGCTCGAGGGGCTGCATGGCCTACTCCTGCTCCTATTTCTTATGTTCTTAACAGTTTCATAGGCAGCAATGTGGTCAAAGAGGATTTAAAAGCCTCAGTGGGCCATGGTCATAGTTGCACAGAATGTGATGACCAGGGTAGACTTGGTGCCTTCGCTCAGACAGGGTGGTGTGGTTCATTAGAAGAGTCAGGGGGAGATTTGTTGGTGATGTTGCAGCAGACAGTGAAGTTAGTGAGGAAGATAAGGAGCAGGTTGTAGAGATTTATGGAGCATGGTGCCCAGAGAAGGGAATATGACAGTTTGGTGCCCGTGTGTGAGTGATGGGCGTGCTGGACCATGCTGAAGTTGAGGCAGAGGAAAGCTGTAGGCTGGCCATGAGGGACAAGAGTGTGTGACAGCAAAAGAAGGAACATTTAATGAGGGAGAACTCACTGAAGCAGGCATTGAGCAGTTCATCAGATAAAGTTGGAGGAATGAAAGGGGCCGGGCTGGGGACAAGGGAGAAGGGGGAAATAGAGGAGAGAAAAAGAAAAAGAGAAAGAAATACTTTCATTTATATAGCGCCATTCACAACCTCAGGATGTCAAAAAAGCGCTTTACAGCCAATGAGGTACTTTTCAAGTGTGGTCACTGTTGTAATGTGGGAAATGTGGCAGGCAATTTGTGCACAGCAAGCTCCCACAAACAGCAATGTGATAATGACCAGATAATCTGTTTTAGTGATGTTGATTGAGGGATAAATATTGGCCAACACTGGGGAGAACTCCTGTGCTCAACTTCGAAATAGTGTCATGGGATCTTTTGCATCCACCTGAGAGAGCAGACAGGGCCTCGGTTTAACATCTCATCCAAAAGATGGCACCTCCCACAGTGCAGCACTCCCTCAATACTGCACTAGAGTGTCAGCAGAGATTTTTGTGCTCAATCCCTGGAGTGGGACTTGAACCCACAACTTCTGACTCTGAGGCAAGAGTGCTGCCCACTGAGCCACGTCTGGCATAACATGGAAGGAGGGGGATGGATAAGGGGACAGAAGAAGTCACTACATTGTGCCTGTGGAAATATCACCTTACACTGTGGCAGCACTTTCAGTATTAGTTGATTTTAATTCCCATTGCATTTTAAACCAAAGCTCCTGGAATATTTCTGTTTTAACTTGTGGGTTGCATTTGCAAAGAAGTATTGCTCTGTTGTCCATGAAGTTCTGGTGTGTGTGAGGTGTGTGGTGTGTGGAGGTGCCTTCGCAGCAAACGAGCCAAAGGTGGGCAGCGGAAACGTTACAAGGACACCCTCAAAGCCTCCCTGATAAAGTGCGACATCCCCACTGACACCTGGGAGTCCCTGGCCAAAGACCGCCCTAAGTGGAGGAAGTGCATCCGGGAGGGCGCTGAGCACCTTGAGTCTCATTGCCGAGAGCATGCAGAAACCAAGCGCAGGCAGCAGAAGGAGCGTGCGGCAAACCAGTCCCACCCTCCCCTTCCCTCAACGACTATCTGTCCCACCTGTGACAGGGACTGTGGTTCCCATATTGGACTGTTCAGTCAATAAATGTACTCACTTTAAGAGTGGAAGCAAGTCTTCCTCGATTCCGAGGGACTGCCTATGATGATGATGATGGTGGTGTGTGTGAGTCTTTGAAAGGGACAATTAAACTAAAGTTTATGCACTAGCCATGTTGGACTAAATCAAATTGAAACAGGAAGGAAATCGGAAAATATTGAGTGTGTATAGTTCAAGTCATTTCGCATTTAGCTCTAGATTAGGAGAGACCACACAAACTTTATAGAAAACAGACGTACACACACATGAACACTCTATGAATATTTATTTAGGGTCTGAAGTATTAAGACAGTGCACTGACTGTTAGAAGCATTCTACTCAAAAACTAATGATAATGCTTAATGTGACTCCTTTTCTAATTGCTTACGGTTACACATAAAGAAACATTTTTCTCGAGGGTAACAGTGACTTTCAAGCCATGAATTTCCAGGCTCAGCATATACTCAGATTGTGAGATTGCTTTCCTGGTAAACGTGGCTGAGATTTCCATCACCTTTAGCATGGCTTTGTACAGGCTGGCATCCAGGATTTTTTTGTCATCTTGAATATTCAAAGCGCACATGGGAGGGTCTGAGACACTGTGGGTGGACGGTTTGTAGAAGAGTACAACCAGTTGCTTGTCACCACACTGGTAGCTGATAAGCCCTGACACACCCTCATTTGGGCTTTCTATGAAGGAAATTTCATTCTCTTCTCCTTTTTCAACAGTCTCCAGTGGTGTCATTCCTTCCCCAGTCACCATAAAAGATCTACAAGGAGTAAAGAACATTTATTCATCCTTTTTGTATTGCTGCAAAATGAGAATTCAACAGTACAATGCATTTTCCTCAGCGTAATAACGCTGTTCTTGTGGCAGGTCAGAGAGGAATTTGAGGCAAGACCTAATTCCTTGGTTCCCCACTGCTTTATTCATCAACCAGAGGGCTCAATTTTGCCCAGAGCCGTTTTTAGCACTTCGCCAGCGTTACTCCCAATCTTTGAGGCCAGAACTACTCCAAAAATAAATGTGCCAAGTTTCCTTGTATTTTTCAGAATTGGCTCCACGCGGCCTGTCCAGTCGCCTCGGGGGGTGGAGCCTACCCACTGCGCCGAAAAAACGATGCCGCCCCTTCTGCCCATGCGCGGGAAAATAACGGACATTTTTGACGTGATTCCTACGGGCGCACATGTGCAGTATAGCTCCTGGTCTGATATCGGCCATTTTTAAAGAGCCAGTTGTGTGTGTGAGAACGTTGAGCGCTGTGTGAGAACTGTAATTATCATTGGAAAAATCGGGGCTCAAAACGGCAGGCAGGCAGGACAAGGTTCTTTGTTCTCTCTCTCCACAGGTGTGTATGGACCACACCCAGGTCTGAGCAGGTGCAGGAGACCTCCCCCTCCCCCCAACGCCAACCCCCTGGGCTACACTTGATGGATAGTGCAGGCTTCTGGTGCATTCCGATCGCCTTCCACAGCGCCCCCCCCTCCCCCTCCGGCCTTCTTTTGCAGCCGAGCCCCGAGCCCCTGTGAGCGGGCGCGGGACCGACCCTCCAGCCCTGTTTGCAGACGTTCGGTGGTGGTGTGTCAGCTGAAAGAATACGAAAAGTTACAGAATTCCATCAAACTTCCATTTACTGCGTTAGAAGGTAAAATAAATCTTTATTATGTGTATTTCAGTCTTCTTGACTCCCCCCAAAACCGCGCTGAAAAACAATGGCGTCTTTCTGCGCCAATTGTTCAACGTGCGCTGCTTTTTGATAACTCACCAGAAGGTTTTTCGGGAGTGGTCAGATACACCGACCGAGGAGACATTTTTTGGGGCAAACTTCCATCATTCACAAAAACTGGCGCAGACATCGGGTTATGATGAAAAAATAACGAGCATAAAAAAAATGGCAACTAACTCAGTTACACTGGCGCAGATTCCTTGGGGAAACTTACATTTTTTAATCTTACACCAAAAAAAGTGGCACACGGCAAAAAACCGGGACAAATGACCGGGGAAAGTTGAGCCCTATAATGTCAGACACATTTGGGGGTGGGTACTTGAGATGTGGTAATGAAGTCAATCCTGCTTTTGCTTCATTATCAACACGAGGCAGTAGCGGCTCCTGGGGTACAGGCCATCAAAGGCTTTCAAATTGTAAAAGGCCAGGGTTCTAGCGGGACCTGGAGGTACCTGTGCATTAAACACAAAAGGATAATATGCAGGTACAGCAAGTGATCAGGAAGGCCAATGGTATCTTGGCCTTTATTGCAAAGGGGATGGAGCATAAAAGCAGGGAACTCGTGCTGCAGTTATACAGGGTATTGGTGAGGCCACACCTGGAATATTGCATGCAATTTTGCATTGCATATTTACGAAAGGATATACTTGCTTTGGAGGCAGTTCAGAGAAGGTTCACTAGGTTGATTCTGGAGATGACGGGCTTGACTTATGAGGAAAGGTTGAGCAGGTTGGGCCTCTATTCATTGGAATTCAGAAGAATGAGAGGTGATCTTATCAAACCGTATAAGATTATGAGAGGACTTGATAAGGTGGATACAGAGAGGATGTTACCACTGATAGGGGAGACTAGAATTTGAGGGCATAATCTTAGAATAAGGGGCAGCCCATTTAAAGCTGAGATGAGGAGAAATTTCTTCTCTCAGAGGGTTGTAAATCTCTGAAAATCGCTGCCTCAGAGAGCTGTGGAAACTGGGACATTGAATAAATTTAAGACAGAAATATACAGTTTCTTAACCGATAAGGGGTTATGTGGAGCGGGCTGGGAAGAGGACCTGAGTCCATGATCGGATCAGCCATGATCATATTGAATGCCGGAGCAGGCGCGAGGGGCCGTATGGCCTACTCCTGCTCCTATTTCTTATGTTCTTATGTTCCCCCACTGCAATTCATCTCAAAGTGATGGATTCTGGTGCAGAAACTGAGCTATTTAACAAAAGCAGCAAACGTTTAATTTCTTCAGGACATCCCACGACTGCTGTGTGCAGCCCCCGCTCTGAATTTCATGGAGTCGGTGCCCAGTGGTGCCAGGAATGGCGTGGGCACCAACCCAATAGTCACATGTCCCCCATCCCAGCAATTAGGATGGAGTCAGGTCCACAATTATGGGGTGACGGAAGTTCCACCTTGCCCCCGTCACACCTCCCCCACCCCAAATATGCTCCTAAGGAATTTTGGGGCTCAAGTCTCTTGGTGGTGAGTGAGCTTTAACAGTCTTATTTTGTCATATCTAGTGTTAAATGTGTTGGAGGTGATTTTAATATGGGTGTCATTAATATGGCCTTCATTGCGAGAGGATTTGAGTACAGGAGCAAGGATGTCTTACTACAGTTATACAGGGAATTGGTGAGACCACACCTGGAGTATCGAAGGAAGGATATACTTGCCATAGAGGGAGTGCAGCGAAGGTTCACTAGACTGATTCCTGGGATGGTAGGACTGTTGTATGAGGAGAGATTGGGGTCGACAAGGCCTGTATTCACTCGAGTTTAGAAGAATGAGAGGGGATCTGATTGAAACGTGTAAAATTCTGACTGGGTTGGATAGACTGGATGTGGGAAGGATGTTTCCCCGGGCTTGGAAGTCTAGAACAAGGGGTCACAGTCTCAGGATATGGGGTAGGAAATTTAGGACCGAGATGAGGAGAAATTTCTTCACTCAATGGGTGGTGAACCTGTGGAATTCTCTACCACAGAAAGCTATGGAGGCCAAGTCACTGAATATATTTAAGGGGGAGACAGATAGATTTCTAGGAACAATAGACATCAAGGGATATGGGGAAAAAGCGGGAATATGGTGTTGAGATAGAGGATCAGCCATGATCATATTGAATGGCGGTGCAGACTCGAAGGGCCGTATGGCCTACTGCTGCTCCTATTTTCTATGTTTCCATGTTTCCATGTGTCATCACAACTGATCCTGAGTGGGTTCGACTTCCACACTTGTGATTTTCAGTACAGTTCACCCCCTCCTTAGACTAGGGACACTGAGGCCCATTGTGGTGACCTTACCACTGGCCAGCCTCAGATTAACCAACTCAGCACAGACTGGGAATCAAACTTGAGACCTGACTGTTCTGTGTGGCTCAGTACCAAACTGACCTGAGTATTTTACTCACTGAGCCACTGGGGAAAGCCGCCCGGTGTTATTTCAGGAGGGAGTATGTTTTCTTTTCAACAAAATGATGCAAGAGACTTATAGAATATACTTACGCTGCGTCAGTCAGCTTGATGGTGCCTGTATCATTTTTAACGTTAATGTGCCAAATTTTGTCATCAGCCTCGTTTCCCGCAGCGCTCCTGGATTTCCTGTAAAACAGAATAGAAAGTAACCCTCAGATACAAACGCTGTTTAAAAAGATAAATAACCCCCTTGTGGTAGGTTGCCGACCCTTCAGGATTGTCCTGGTGTCTCCAGGAATTAAAGATTAATCTTCAGGACACTGCTGCCAGCAAAGCGCCAGAAAAATCATAGGGGCAGTGAAAAACATTGTGTACTTGTTTCATTTCCTTCTGTTTATTAGTGATGAGTTGGTCGTACCGCAGGAGAAGGGTCCACAGCCAGATAGGGAATGGAAGACCAGCAGGAAGAGCAGTGCAAAGAAGGTAGTGCAAGGGTCCCCTCTGCTCATCCCACTGCAAAACAGATACACTGCTTTGAGTACTGTTGAGGGGGATGACTCATCAGGGGAGGGCAGCAGCAGCTAAGTTCATGGCACCATGGCTGGCTCTGTTGAACAGAAGGGCAGAAAAAAGAGTGGGCGAGCGATAGTGATAGGGGATTCAATTGTTAGGGGAATAGATAGGCGTTTCTGCGGCCGCAACCGAGACTCCAGTATAGTATGTTGCCTCCCTGGTGCAAAGGTCAAGGATGTCTCGGAGCGGGTGCAGGACATTCTAAAAAGGGAGGGAGAACAGTCAGTTGTAGTGGTGCACATTGGTACCAACGACTTAGGTAAAAAAAGGCATGAGGTCTTACGAAACGAATTTAAGGAGCTAGGAGCTAAATTAAAAAGTAGGACCTCAAAAGTAGTAATCTCGGGATTGCTACCAGTATCACGTGCTAGTCAGAGTAGGAATCGCAGGATAGCGCAGATGAATACGTGGCTTGAGCAGTGGTGCAGCAGAGAGGGATTCAAATTCCTGGGGCATTGGAACCGGTTCTGGGAGAGGTGGGACCAATACAAACCGAACAGTCTGCACCTGGGCAAGACCGGAACCAATGTCCTGGGGGGAGTGTTTGCTAGTGCTGTTGGGGAGGAGTTAAACTAATATGGCAGGGGAATGGGAACCAAAGGAGGGAGACAGAGGGAAACAAAAAGGAGACAAAAGCAAAAAACAGAAAGGAGATGAGAAAAAGTGGAGGGCAGAGAAACGCAAGACAAAGAACAAAAAGGGCCACTGTACAACAAAATTCTAAAAGGACAATGGGTGTTAAAAAAACAAGCCTGAAGGCTTTGTGTCTTAATGCAATGAGTATCCGTAATAAGGTGGATGAATTAACTGTGCAAATAGATGTTAACAAATATGATGTGATTGGGATTACGGAGACGTGGCTCCAGGATGATCAGGGCTGGGAACTCAACATCCAGGGGTATTCAACATTCAGGAAGGATAGAATAAAAGGAAAAGGAGGTGGGGTAGCATTGCTGGTTAAAGAGGAGATTAATACAATAGTTAGGAATGACATTAGCTTGAATGATGTGGAATCTATATGGGTAGAGCTGCAGAACACCAAAGGGCAAAAAACATTAGTGGGAGTTGAATACAGACCTCCAAACAGTAGTAGTGATGTTGGGGAGGGCATCAAACAAGAAATTATGGGTGCATGCAATAAGGGTACAGCAGTTATAATGGGTGACTTTAATATGCACATAGATTGGGCTAACCAAACTGGAAGCAATACGGTGGAGGGGGATTTTCTGGAGTGTATAAGGGATGGTTTTCTAGACCAATATGTTGAGGAACTAACTAGGGGGGAGGCCATCTTAGACTGGGTGTTGTGTAATGAGAAAAGATTAATTAGCAATCTTGTTGTGCGAGGCCCCTTGGGGAAGAGTGACCATAATATGGTGGAATTCTGCATTAGGATGGAGAATGAAACAGTTAATTCAGAGACCATGGTCCAGAACTTAAAGAAGGGTAACTTTGAAGGTGTGAGGCATGAATTGGCTAGGATTGATTGGCGAATGATACTTGAGGGGTTGACTGTGGATGGGCAATGGCAGACATTTAGAGACCGCATGGATGAACTACAACAATTGTACATCCCTGTCTGGCGTAAAAATAAAAAAGGGAAGGTGAGTCAACCGTGGCTATCAAGGGAAATCAGGGATAGTATTAAAGCCAAGGAAGTGGCATACAAATTGGCCAGAAATAGCAGCGAACCCGGAGACTGGGAGAAATTTAGAACTCAGCAGAGGAGGACAAAGGGTTTGATTAGGGCAGGGAAAATGGAGCACGAGAAGAAGCTTGCAAGGAACATTAAGACGGATTGCAAAAGTTTCTGTCGATATGTAAAGAGAAAAAGGTTAGTAAAGGCAAATGTAGGTCCCCTGCAGTCAGAATCAGGGGAAGTCATAACGGGGAACAAAGAAATGGCGGACCAATTGAACAAGTACTTTGGTTCGGTATTCACTAAGGAGGACACTAACAACATTCCGGATATAAGAAGGGTCAGAGGGTCTAGTAAGGAGGAGGAACTGAGGGAAATCCTTATTAGTCGAGAAATTGTGTTGGGGAAATTGATCGGATTGAAGGCCAATAAATCTCCAGGGCCTGATGGACTGCATCCCAGAGTACTTAAGGAGGTGGCCTTGGAAATAGCGGATGCATTGACAGTCATTTTCCAACATTCCATTGACTCTGGATCAGTTCCTATCGAGTGGAGGGTAGCCAATGTAACCCCACTTTTTAAAAAAGGAGTGAGAGAGAAAACAGGGAATTACAGCCCGGTCAGCCTGACATCGGTAGTGGGCAAGATGATGGAATCAATTATTAAGGATGTCATAGCTGCGCATTTGGAAAGAGGTGACATGATAGGTCCAAGTCAGCATGGATTTGTGAAAGGGAAATCATGCTTGACAAATCTTCTGGAATTTTTTGAGGATGTTTCCAGTAAAGTGGACAAGGGAGAACCATTTGATGTGGTATATTTGGACTTTCAGAAGGCTTTCGACAAGGTTCCACACAAGAGATTAATGTGCAAAGTTAAAGCACATGGGATTGGGGGTAGTGTGCTGACATGGATTGAGAAATGGTTGGCAGACAGGAAGCAAAGAGTAGGAGTAAATGGGTACTTTTCAGAATGGCAGGCGGTGAGTCGTGGGGTACCGCAAGGTTCTGTGCTGGGGCCCCAACTGTTTACACTATATATTAATGATTTAGACGAGGGGATTAAATGTAGTATCTCCAAATTTGCGGATGACACTAAGTTAGGTGGCAGTGTGAGCTGCGAGGAGGATGCTATGAGGCTGCAGAGCGACTTGGATAGGTAAGGTGAGTGGGCAAATACATGGCAGATGAAGTATAATGTGGATAAATGTGAGGTTGTAAAAACAGAAGACAGCATATTATCTGAATGGTGACAGATTAGGAAAAGGGGAGGTGCAACGAGATCTGGGTGTCATGGTACATCAGTCATTGAAGGTTGGCATGCAGGTACAGCAGGCGGTTAAGAAAGCAAATGGCATGTTGGCCTTCATAGCGAGGGGATTTGAGTACAGGGGTAGGGAGGTGTTGCTACAGTTGTACAGGGCCTTGGTGAGGCCACACCTGGAGTATTGTGTGCAGTTTTGGTCTCCTAACCTGAGGAAGGACATTCTTGTTATTGAGGGAGTGCAACGAAGGTTCACCAGACTGATTCCCGGGATGGCGGGACTGACCTATCAAGAAAGACTGGATCAACTGGGCTTGTATTCACTGGAGTTCAGAAGAATGAGAGGGGACCTTATAGAAACGTTTAAAATTCTGATGGTTTTAGACAGGTTAGATGCAGGAAGAATGTTCACAATGTTGGGGAAGTCCAGAACCAGGGGTCACAGTCTAAGGATAAGGGGTAAGCCATTTAGGACTGAGATGAGGAGAAACTTCTTCACCCAGAGAGTGGTGAACCTGTGGAATTCTCCGCCACAGAAAGTTGTTGAGGCCAATTCACTAAATATATTCAAAAAGGAGTGAGATGTCGTCCTTACTACTAAGGGGATCAAGGGTTATGGCGAGAAAGCAGGAATGGGGTACTGAAGTTGCATGTTCAGCCATGAACTCATTAAATGGCGGTGCAGGCTAGAAGGGCCGAATGGCCTACTCCTGCACGTATTTTCTATGTTTCTATGTTTCTATGATGAGAATACTGGACCAGAGATGAGAAAAATGGCTGTTTGACTGACAGTTAAAATCATCTGATGATGTCATAGGCAATCCCTCGGAATCGAGGAAGACTTGCTTCCACTCTTAACATGAGTCCTTAGGTGGCTGAACAGTCCAATACGTGAACCACAGTCCCTGTCACAGGTGGGACAGATAGTCGTTGAGGGAAGGGGTGGGTGGGACTGGTTTGCCGCACGCTCTTTCCGCTGCCTGCGCTTGATTTCTGCATGCTCTCGGCGACAAGACTCGAGGTGCTCAGCGCCCTCCCGGATGCACTTCCTCCACTTAGGGCGGACTGGTCTTTAGCCAGGGACTCCCAGCTGTCAGTGGGGGATGTTGCACTTTATCAGGGAGGCTTTGAGGATGTCCTTGCAACATTTCCTCTGTGCACTTTTGACTCGTTTGCCATGAAGGAGCTCCGAGTAGAGCGCTTGCTTTGGGAGTGTCGTGTCTGGCACGTGAACAATGTGGCCTGCCTAGCAGAGCTGATCAAGTGTGGTCAGTGCTTCGATGCTGGGGATGTTGGGCAGATCGATGATTATATAATGAACCGCTGTTTCACTTTCTGATTGGCTGTGGGAAGGCGGTGTCCCGTGAGGTGGGTCGTGTTGAGCCACCAATGACAGGAGTGTGGGGGCGGAGCAGTTGGAGGTTGGAGGTCATGTGATGAAACCAGGAATATATTCAACTGGAGTTGGCAACCCGACCTGGTGCATCAATGAATCAATGCACTGCCCAGTGTGTGAAACTGAGCCATACGTGGGAGGAAAGCCCATGGTGTGATCCGTGATCTGTGCTGAGTTAGCTGACCTCAGTTAGGACAGTGTGAGGGCTGCTACAACTGACCTGGCTGATGCTGCACTGGGGACAAGTTCAAAGCAGCCTGGGCTCTTGGTTCTGTTGGCTATCCAATGATCTCTACTGCAAAGTTCATATCTCTGGATATTGTATGAGAACCATTGGTGATAGCCCCAGGTTACATTGTGTGCAGTGTCAACACGAGACTAACAACTGAAGGGTGATGTACCAGAGCTCCATGGAACGGAGCGTGCCCTTGGAACCCAGGATGTGTTCTAATACCACTGCCTGTTCTCATATCCCTTTATTCTCTTTTCTACCTATCTAACCTCATCACCATCATCATAGGCAGTCCCTCGGAAACGAGGATGACTTGCTTCCACGCCGAAAAGGGATGAGTTCACAGGTGTTTCAATGAAGGACCTAATATTCCAGGTCCCAATCTGCATCCTGAAGGGTGGAAGATGCCTGTGTGTGGATTTTTTTAACGTGTGGTGACCGTTGCACACCAGCCACCACACGGGCTTGACAGAGCGAGGTCTTGATCCAGTGACAAGGATTACCCAAGACGATGGAGACCTGCTCTGCTGCACGGACCTAGTGCACACACATATCGCACAGTGTGGGCTGGGCCCGTGCTGCCCTGGGCCCTCACCTGTTCTGGGCCCCGAACTCATGCCTCTCCTGGGCCCCGATCACGTCCCACTACAATCTCTCGCCGCCCCTTCGCCCTGACCTCGCCGCTCCTGCTGTGCCTGCCCACGTTCCAATCACCGACCTGGACCGTGGTGATGTCCCACTTCACTGCCGTCGCCCTCCTGCTCCAGCACTGCTCCTCCCGCTCCCCTATTACTTAAATGTTGACATTGAATTCCATCTGCCAATACTTCCATCTTATCAAACAGTGGTTCGACCGAAGCTGGAGTATTCAATCAAGTTATAGGCATCAGGAAGGATGTCAAGGCCTTACATAGAAACATAGAAAATCGGAGCAGGAGTAGGCCATTCGGCCCTTCGAGTCTGCACCGCCATTCAATATGATCATGGCTGATCCTCAATCTCAACACCATAACCCTGCTTTTTCCCCATACCCCTTGATGCCTTTTGTGTCTAAAAACCTATCTATATCCCACTTAAATATACTCAATGACTTGGCCTCCACAGCTTTCTGAGGTAGAGAATTCCACAGGTTCAGCAGCCTCTGAGTGAAGACATTTCTCCTCATCTCGGTCCTAAATTTCCTACCCCGTATCCTGAGACTGTGACCCCTTGTTCTAGACTTCCCAGCCAGGGGAAACACCCTCCCCACATCCAGTCTATCCAACCCAGTCAGAATTATATACATTTCAATGAGATCCCCTCTCATTCTTCTAAACGCTAGTGAATACAGGCCTAGTCGACTCAATCTCTCCTCATACAACAGTCCTGCCATCCCAGGAATCGGTCTTGTGAACCTTCGCTGCACTCCCTCTCTGGTAAGTATATCCGTCCTTCGGTAAGGAGACCAAAACTGCACACAATACTCCAGGTGCGGTCTCACCAAGGCCCTGTATAACTGTAGTAAGACATCCTTGCTCCTATACTAAAATCCTCTTGCAATGAAGACCAACATACCATTTGCCTTCCTAACTGCTTGCTGCACCTACATGTTTGCTTTCACTCACTGGTGTACAAGGACACCCAGGTCCTTGAATGGAGTGCAGAGGAGATTTACTGGAATGTTACCAGGGATGTGGGACTTGGGTTATGTGCAGAGACTAGAGAAGCTGGGTTTTGGTTGTAGCCTGTAAAAGGGACAGCTAACACTGAGTATGAGAGTTTCCCTGTTTCAGCGGTTAGCTGGAAGGGAGAGCAGCAGCATGTCCAATGTGGTGGCAAGGGAGGCACCAGGCTACTGTTCAACGGAGTCATTTTTACCTCACAGTTTTTGTGAATTTTGTGCTCATCAAAGTTTGTGATGTTGGCATTGGGGAAGGGTATACCTTCCATTTCAGGAACTCAAACAGGGCCAGATGACCCATAGCAACAAACTATTTGCTCACTTATGTCATTCCTTTACTGTGATGTCTGTGATACATGGTGTTCAATTCCTTCTGCACACTTTGTTCAAAATCTTCTTTTTCTCAGAGCTCAGTACGTCAATATAAATCTTTGCTTTCTCGGTGAGCTTTACATAGGCTGCAATTCCCATACTGAAACTTTGCCATTGTTGTAAGTCACCCTATTACCCTGTCAACTTATTAAAAATAACTTCCGTATCTCACCTTAAAATAGAAAGCGTGGTTAGAACTTTCCTACCATATCTCCGCAAGATCCTCCAAATCCCCTGGGAGGACAGACGCACCAACGTTAGCGTCCTCGACAGGCCAACACCCCCAGCATTGAAGCACTGACCACACTTGATCAGCTCCGCTGGGCAGACACGAGACTCCCAAAGCAAGCGCTCTACTCGGAACTCCTTCACGGCAAACGAGCCAAAGGTGGGCAGAGGAAACGTTGCAAGGGACCACCCTCAAAGCCTCTCTGATAATGTGTAACATCCCCACTGACACCTGGGAGTCCCTGGCGAAAGTCCGCCCTAAATGGAAGAAGTGCATCCGGGAGGGCGCTGAGCACCTCGAGTCTCGTCGCCGAGAGCGTGCAGAAATCAAGCGCAGTCAGCGGAAAGAACGTGCGGCAAACCAGTCCCACCCACCCCTTCCCTCAACGACTATCTTTCCCACCTGTGACAGGGACTATGGTTCTTGTATTGGACTGTTTAGTCACCTAAGAACTCATGTTAAGAGTGGGAGCAAGTCTTCCTCGATTCCGAGGGACTGCCTATGATGATGATGATGATGATGAGCAGTCAGAATCAGTTGAATTTTTAATGGGGAACAAAGAAATGGCAGAGCAATTGAACAAATACTTTTGATCTGTCTTCACAAAGGAAGACACAAATAATCTTCCGGAAATACTAGGGGTTCGAGGGCGTCGGGAAAATGAGGAACTGTAAGAAATCGTTATTAGTCAGGAAATTGTGTCAGGGAAATAGATGGGATTGAAGGCCGAAAAATTCCCAGAACCTGATAGACTGCATCGCAGAGCACTTAAGGAAGTGGCCCAAGAAATTCTATTGACTCTGGATCAGTCCCTATGGACTGGAGGGTCGCTAATATAACACCACTTTTTACAAAAGGAGCGAGAGAGAAAACGGGGAATTATAGACCAGTTAGGCTGACATCGGTGGTGGGGAAAATGTTGGAATCAATTCTTAAAAATGAAATAGCAGCACATTTGGAAAGTAGTGACAGGATCGGTCCAAGTCAGCATGGATTTATGAAAGGGAAATTATGCATGACAAATCTTCTAGAATTTTGTGAGGATGTAACTGTTAAGAGTGGACAAGGGAGAACCAGTGGATGGGGTGTATATGGACTTTCAAAAGTCTTTGGACAAGGTCCCACACAAGAGATTGGTGTGCAAAATTAAAGCACATGGTATTGGGGGTAATGTATTCACATGGACAGAGAACTGGTTGGCAGACAGGAAGCAGAGAGTCAGAATAAATGGGTCCTTTTCAGAATGGCAGGCAATGACCAGTGGGGTGCCGCAGGGTTCAGTGCTGGGACCCCAGCTATTTACAATATACATCAATGATTTAGATGAAGGAATTGAAGGTAATATCTCCAAGTTTGCAGATGACACTCAGCTGGGTGGCGGTGTGACCTGTGAAGAGGATGCTAAGAGACTGCATGGTGACTTGGACAGGTTAGGTGAGTGGGCAAATGCATGGCGGATGCAGTATAATGTGGATAAATGTGAGGTTATCCACTTTGGTGGCAAAAACAGGAAGACAGAATATTATCTGAATGGTGACAGATCAGGAAAAGGGGAGGTGCAACGAGACCTGGACGTCATGGTACATCAGTCATTAAAGTCTGGCATACAGGTGCAGCAGGCGGTGAAGAAGGCAAATGGCATGTTGGCCTTCATAGCTGGAGGATTTGAGTATAGGAACAGGGAGGTCTTACTGCAGTTGTACAGAGCCTTGGTGAGGCCACACCTGGAATATTGTCTTCAGTTTTGGTTCCCTAATCTGAGGAAAGATGTTCTTGCTATTGAGGGAGTACAGCGAAGGTTCACCAGATTGATTCCTGGGATGGCAAGGCTGACGTATGAGTAGAGACTGAATCAACTGGACTTGTATCCACTGGAGTTTTAAGAATGAGAGGGGATCTCATCAAAACTTATAAAATTCTGATGGGATTGGACAGGTTAGAGGCAGAAAGAATGTTCCCGATGTTGGTGAAGTCCAGAATCAGGGGTCACAGTCTAAGGATAAGGGGTAAGCCATTTAGGACCGAGATGAGGAGAAACTTCTTCACTAAGAGAGTGGTTAACCTGTGGAATTCTCTACTGCAGAAATTTGTTGAGGCCAGTTCTTTAGTTATATTCAAAAGGGAGTTAGATATGGCTGTTATGGCCAAAGGGATCAAGGGGTATGGAGAGAAAGCAGGAAAGGGGTATTGAGGTTGAATGATCAGCCACGATCTAATTGAATCGCGGAGCAGGCTCGAAGGGCCGAATGGCCTGCTCCTGCACCTAATTTCTATGTTTCTATGTTTCTATATTTCTACTGAGTAACAACAATATCACATTAGAACATACCACGTACTTTTTACAATAACTACAGCCCTGCTCAGATCTGGAACTGGTGGAATGGCAAGATAGAAGGGTCCCTGTGTCTAATCTCAGCGGGAGTCAAGCAGATCCTAAAATTGGAACTGAATATTAACGCGGACACAAAAGCACTATTTCAGTTTACATATTCACTTAAATCTTGCTAAATGTCTGATTTTTCCAGAAACGTGCTTGAATGAGGAGTGTGCATGGTTCAGGATATCATTTGACATAAAAATAGCCAGCAGGCAAATCTTTCGTGTTGTCCACGTGAGTCACGCATTTAAAGAATTCAACCTGAACAAGAGTACAGTGAAAATACAACACATGAACCTGGAAGTTATACCTTGTCACTTTCTATTCACTACAAACAGTGATATTGTACAAAAGCTAAATATATAGAACATACTTATAGAAGATACTTACCCGTGAGTTACATTACCGCCGACATTGCTTGAACCGCCGACATTGCTTGAAGCGCCTCCCATTCTGCTAACAGCGAGGTCCCTGCAGAAGAGAACAGAAAGGAACCCTCCATGGATAAATTTCCGGCAGTGACTTGCCGTCCAGACTCACATCTGACGGATGATGTCCCAGAGTTCCATGGAGCCCATGGAACCCAGGGATTGTTAGGGGCTACAAGACAGGTGTAGAGAAGATTGGGTGGAAATTCAATAAAAATAAGCAGTTTCCAGGAAAACATCAAAATGAAAAGCAGGTTCATAAATTTCTCACAAAAAAACAGTCAATCAGATCCAGAAAACAGAGCGTACAGGTAAATACAGAAAGTGACGGAGACTCACTGCTGGGAATTGCTTCATCAGCTGATCACGATCGAGGCCCTAACTGCCGTTAGCCTCAGTACCTCTTGGGCGAGGGAGGGAAGGCAGTTTAGGGAGAGGGGCGGGGGAATGAAAAATCATACAATGTTACCTTTGTTCAATGGCTATCTCTCCCTTTCTCTCACCTCTGAGTTAGAAGGTCGTGGGTTCGAGCCCCACTCCAGAACCTTGAGTCCCACAGTCCAGGCTGACTCTCCCAGATACAGTACTGAGGGAGCACCGCACTGTCGGAGGGGCAGTACTGAGGGAGTGCCGCAATGTCGGAGGGGCAGTACTGAGGGAGCGCCGCACTGTCGGAGGGGCAGTACTGAGGGAGCGCCGCACTGTCGGCTGGGCAGTACTGAGGGAGTGCTGCACTGTCGGAGGGGCAGTACTGAGGGAGCACCGCACTGTCGGAGGGGCAGTACTGAGGGACTGCCACAATGTCGGAGGGGAGTACTGAGGGAGCGCCGCACTGTCGGAGCGGCAGTACTGAGGGAGCACCGCACTGTCGGAGGGGCAGTACTGAGGGAGCGCCGCACTGTCGGAGCGGCAGTACTGAGGGAGCACCGCACTGTCGGAGGGGCAGTACTGAGGGAGCACCGCACTGTAGGAAGGACAGTACTGAGGGAGAGCTGCACTGTCGGAGAGGCAGTACTGAGGGAGTATTGCACTATCAGAGGTGCCAGCTTTTAGATGAGATGTTGAGCCCAGGGCCCTGTCTGCCCTCCCAGATGGATCTTAATGATCCTAAGGCACTATGGGAAGAAGAGCAGGGGAGTTCTCCCCGGTGTCCTGGGGCCAATATTTATCCCTCAACCATACTCACCAAAACAGATGATCTGGTCATTATCACATTGGTGTTTGTGGGAGCTTGCTGTGCGCAAATTGGTTGCCACATTTCTCAGATTACAACAGTGACTACACTGCAAAGGTACTTCATTGGCTGTGAAGCACTTTGGCCGACCTGAGGTTGTGAAAGGCGCTATAGAAATGCAAGTCTTTTTGTATGGGGTGCTGTGGGATATCGTTTCTGGTTGGAATGGGATGGGGCAACAAACAGAGAGCCTCCCTCTGGTACCCCAATCACCCACCCTGCCATCCGACTGCCTTTACACACTCCCCCAATCCCATCCACCCTCACTTCCACAACTTGCAGCTTATTCCAAATAATCGTCGCCCTTTGAGGTCAGGAATTTCCCCCTTCCCCGAGATCACTCTGTAAAATGACTATTCACCACATCATGTTCCCACTTTCCTGTCTTCAATTAACACTTCCTGCACTCACTTCATCAACCCCAATACTCTACACCTCGCTGAACCCACCCGCTAAACTCTCCCTCTCCCTCTCCCTCTCTATCACTCTCGATCTCCCCTGCCCCTCTCACCCTCTCATTCTCTCTCTCCCTCTCCATGTCTCGCTCTCCCTCTCCATCTCTCTCCATCTCTCTCTCTCCTCTTTCCACATCTCTCCTCCTCATTCTCTCTCCCTTTCTCTCCCTCTCACTCTCCTCCTCTACCTCCCTCTATCTCTCCCTCTCTCCCTTTCTCTCTCTCTCCCTCATTTCCCTCTCTACCTCTCATTCTTTCTCTCCCTACCTCTCCCTCTCTCTCCACTCTGTCTATCTCTCCCCCTCTCTCTCACTCTCCCCTTCTCTCCTCCTTTCCCCCTCTCTCCAGCACTCCGTCTCAATCTCCATCTATCCCCTTCTCTCTATCTCTCCCTCTCTCCCTCCCCCTCTCCCTCTCTCTCTCTCTCTCTCACCCTCTCTCCCCCCCATCCCCTCGCCCCCTCCCTCCCTCTCTCTCTCTATCTCTCTTTCTCTCTCTCCCCCACTCTCTTTCTCCCCCACTGTCTCTCTCCGCCCGCTCTCACCCCTCTCTCTCCACCTCCCTTCTCCCCCTCACCCTCTCTCTTGCTCTCCCTCTCCATCTCATTCTATCTCTCGATCCCTCTCTATCTCTTGCTCTTCATCTCTCCCTCTCTATCTCTCTATCTCACCCAAACAGCGAGAGAGAAATCAGACTCTCCCCTTCACTGCCGAGTTGGGCTGTATTTAATAGTCGGCACACTCCGACAGTGCAGCACTCCCTCAGTAGCACGGTGACCAGAACTGCACGCAGTACTCCAGCTGTGGCCTAACTCGTGTTTTATACAGTTCTAGCATAACTTCCCTGCTCTTTTATTCTGTGCCTCGGCTAATAAAGGAAAGCATTCCGTATGCCTTTTTAACCACTTTATCGACCTGCTACCTTTAAGGATCTGTGGAAACACACACCAAGGTCCCTATGTTTCTCCACACCTCTCAGTATCCTCACATTTATTGTGTATTCCCTTGCCTTGTTGCCCCTCCCCAAATGCATTACCTCACACTTTTCCAGAATCAATTCCATATTCCACTTTCCTGCCTGACTGACCAGTGCATCGATATCTTCCTACAGTCTAAAGCTTTCCTCCTCACTGTCAACCATACAGTCAATTATTGTATCATCTGCAAACTTCTTTATCAGATCCCCTACATTTAAATCTAAATCATTTATACTACAAAAAGTAAGGGAGCGAGTACTGAGCCCTGCGGAACCCCACTGGAAACAGCCTTCCAGTCGCACAAACACCCCATCAACCATTACCCTTTGCTTCCTGCCACTGAGCCAATTTTGGATCCAATTTGCCCCTCTCCCTTGGGTCCCATGGACTTTACGTTTTTGATCGGCCTGCCATGGGGGACCTTGTCAAAAGCCTTGCTAACATCCATGTAGACCACATCAAACACACTGCCCTCATCGACCCTCCTTGTTACCTCCTCAGAGAAAAAGATACGAGGCTGTGCAATGGTCAGGGGGCTTCAAGTCAGTCCTGAGCCGACAGCCAGGTAAACTGGGTGTGGACTGATGCACGTTCCATTCCCCCAGCCCACCCCTCACCCTCCTGCTTGTCCATCTGCCCCAGGCCACTCACTCACCAGTGCTCCTTCAGTCAGCTCCCGGCAGCTTCGATGGACTGGTGGAACTTACCAGATCTTTTATAGCACAATGAGCATGGGCCCTCCCTCCCACCCCCTCCAACCCCATTCAGTCGACTGACCAATGGAGAGTTGCAGGCACAGAAGGTGGTCACAGCATTGGACACCGGGGAAACAAACAGCCAGGCCGTTCAAAAGTTGCATCATCATTTACAAAAATTGCACAGCCATCTTCCTCATTTTTTTAACTGCACTTTCTCCACAATCCTTTGGCCTCCTGCTCCTTGTGTCAGTGACACAGGGTCCCCTCAGAGTTCACCACAGAAGCCAGCGTTAGTTGGACTTTGCGCGATCAATTTTGCCTCAGGAGCACCAAAAATAAAAGTAACAACTGGTTTTATGAAACAAACAACTCGCATTTTTACATCTCATTTCAGACCTCCGGACGTCCCAAAGTGCTTCACAGCCAGTACTGCCCCTCCGACAGTGCGGCGTTCCCTCAGAACTGCCCCACCGACAGTGCGGCTCTCCCTCAGTATTGCCCCTCCGAGAGTGCTGCGCTCTCTCAGTACTGCCCCTCCGACAGTGCAGCGCTCCCTCAGTACTGCTCCTCTGACAGTGCAGCGCTCCCTCAATACTGCTCCTCCGACAGTGCAGCGCTCCCTCAGTACTGCCCCTCCGACAGTGCAGCGCTCCCTCAGTACTGCACCTCTGACAGTGCAGCGCTCCCTCAGTACTGCACTGCGAGTGTCGGCCTGGATACATGTGTTCAAGTCTCAGGATTGGGGCTTGAACCCACGACCTTCTCACTCAGAGGCGAGAGTGCTTTCCACTGAGCCACAGTGATCAAGGCCACAAATGTGTGTCAGCCATGGCTCAGTCTGTATCTCTATCTCCACTCGCGCCTCTGAGTCAGGAGGTCGTGAGTTCAATTCCCATGCCAGATACTTGAGCCCATAATCCAGGCTGACACTCCCAGTGTAGTGCTGAGGGAGCGCCGCACTGTCGGAGGGGCAGTACTGAGGGAGTGTCGCACTGTCGGAGGGGCGGTACTGAGAGAGTGCCGCACTGTCGGAGGGGCAGTACTGAGGGAGTGTCGCACTGTCGGAGGGGCAGTACTGAGGGAGTGTCGCACTGTCGGAGGGGCGGTACTGAGGGAGTGCCACACTGTCGGAGGGGCAGTACTGAGGGAGTGCCGCACTGTCGGAGGGGCAGTTCTGAGGGAGTGCCGCACTGTCGGAGGGGCAGTACTGAGGGAGTGCCGCACTGTCGGAGGGGCAGTTCTGAGGGAGTGCCGCACTGTTGGAGGGGCAGTACTGAGGGAGTGCCGCACTGTCGGAGGGGCAGTACTGAGGGAGTGCCGCACAGTCGGAGGGGCAGTACTGAGGGAGTGCCGCACTGTCGGAGGGGCAGTACTGAGGGAGCACCGTACTGTGGGATGTCCCGCCTTTCCCATGAGATGTTGAATCAAGGCCCTGTCTGCTTTCAGGTGGATGTAAAAGATCCCACGGCCACTATTTCGAAGAAGAACAGGGGAGATCTCCCCGATGTCCTGGGGCCAATATTTATCCCTCAACCAACATGACTGAATGTAGGTCAGCGAGCACAGGGGGTGATGGGTGAGCGGGACTCGGTGCAAGTTAGGACACGCGGCAGCGAGCACAGCGGGTGAAGGGTGAGCGGGACTCGGTGCGAGTTAGGACACAGGGCAGCGAGCACAGTGGATGATGGGTGAGCGGGAATCGTTGCGAGTTAGGACACTGGGTCAGCGAGTAAAGGGGGTGATGGGTGAATGGGTCTTGGTGTGAGTTAGGACACTGGGTCAGCGAGCACAGGGGGTGATGGTGAGCGGGACTCGGTGTGAGTTAGGACACTGGGTCAGCGAGCACAGTGGGTGATGGGTGAATGGGTCTTGGTGTGAGTTAGGACACGGGGCAGCGAGCACAGGGGGTGATGGTGAGCGGGACTCGTTGCGAGTTAGGACACTGGGTCAGCGAGCACAGTGGATGATGGGTGAGCGGGAATCGTTGCGAGTTAGGACACTGGGTCAGCGAGTACAGGGGGTGATGGGTGAATGGGTCTTGGTGTGAGTTAGGACATGGGGCAGCGAGCACGGCGGGTGATGGTGAGCGGGACTCGGTGCGAGTTAGGACACGGGGTCAGCGAGCACAGTGGGTGATGGGTGAGTGAGACTCGGTGCGAGTTAGGACACAGGCCAGCCGAGTTTTGGATCACCTCTAATTTACGTGGAGTGAAGGGACCGAGTGTAATGTAGCCAAGTTGCTGCTGATACAAAGATGGGTGAGAAAGCAAGTTGTGAGGAGGACACAAAGAATCTGCAAAGGGACATAGACAGGCTCAGTGAGTGGGCAAACATTTGTCAGATGGAGTATAACGTGGGAAAGTGTGAGATTATCCACTTTGGCAGTAAAAATAAAAAAGCTAATTATTATTTAAATGGAGCGAGATTACAAAATGCTGCAATACAGAGGGACCTGGGTGTTCCTGTACATGAAACACAAAAGGTTAGCATACAGGTACAGCAATTAATCAGGAAGGCAAATGGAATGTTGGCCTTTATTGCAAGGGGTATGGAGTATAAAAGCAGGGAAGTCCTGCTACAACTGTACAGTGTATTTGCAAGGCCACAGCTGGAGTACTGCGTACAGTTTTGGTCTCGGTATTTAAGGAGGGATATATTTGCATTGGAGGTTGTTCAGAGAAGGTTCACAAGGTTGATTTCTGAGATGAAGGGGTTGTCCTATGAAGAAAGGTTGAGCAGGTTGGACCTGTACTCATTGGAGTTTCGAAGAATGAGAGGTGATCTTATTGAAACATGTAAGATACTGCGGGGGCTCGACAAGGTGAATGAGAGAGGATGTTTCCCCTCATGGGGGAATCTAGAACTAGGGGACACAGTTTAAGAATAAGGTTTAAAACTGAGATGAGGAGGAATTTCTTCTCTCAGAGGGTCGTGAATCGGTGGAATTCTCTGCCCCAGTGAGCTATGGAGGCTGGGTCATTATATATATATAAGGCGGAGATAGACAGATTTTTGAACGATAAGGGAGTCAAGAGTTCTGGGGAGCGGGCGGGGAAGTAGAGCTGAGCCCAAGATCAGATCAGCCATGATTTTATTGAATGGAGGAGCAGGTTCGAGGGGCCGAATGGCCGACTCCTGCTTCTATTTCTTATGTTCTTATGATTGGTCGGATAGGCTGGGTTTGTTTTCTTTGGAACAGAGGAGGCTGAGGGGAGACCTGATTGAGGTGTATAAAATGATGAGGGGCCTGGATAGAGTGGATAGGAAGGACCTGTTTCCCTTGGCAGAGGGGTCAACAACCAGGGGGCACAGATTTAAAGTAATTGGGGGGGGAGGTTTAGAGGGGATTTGAGGGGAAATTTCTTCACCCAGAGGGTGGTGGGGGTCTGGGGCGGAACTCACTGCCTGAAAGGGTGGTAGAGGCAGAAACCCTCACCATGTTTAAAAAGTACTTGGATGTGCACTTGTAACCGACAGGGCTACGGACCGAGAGCGGGAAAGTGGGATTAGGCCGGGTGGCTCTTGGTCGGCCGGTGCAGACACGATGAGCCGAAATGACCTCCATCCGTGCTGTAAATTTCTATGATTCTGTGACACTGGGGCACTGGAGCATTGGGCCACTGGGGCACTGAGGCATTGGGGCAATGGGGCGCTGAGGGACAGGGGCACTGGGGCACTGGACAGAGGGGCACTGGGGTACTGGGGCACTGGGGCATTGGGACAATGGGGCGCTGAGGGACAGGGGCACTGGGGCACTGGGCAGAGGGGCATTGAGGCATTGGGGCACTGGTGTACTGGGGCACTGGGACAATGGGGCACTGAGGGACGGGGCATTGGGGCACTGGGGCAGAGGGGCACTGGGGTACTGTGGGACAGGGGCACTGGGGCACAGGGGCACTGGGGTACTGAGGGACAGGGGCACTGGGGCACTGGGGCACACGGGTACTGAGGTACTGAGGGGCAGGGGCACTGGGGCACTGGGGCACTGAGGGACGGGGCACTGAGGCACTGGGGCACTGGGGCACTGAGGCACTGGGGTAATGGGGGACTGAGGGACAGGTGCACTGCGGCCCTGGGGCACTGGGCACTGGGGCACTGGGGACAGGGGTCATCATCATCATAGGCAGATACTCGGAATCGAGGAAGACTTGCTTCCACTCTTAAAATGAATCCGTAGGTGGCTGTGCAGCCCAATACGAGAGCCACAGACTCTGTCACAGGTGGGGCAGATCGTTGTTGAGGGAAGGGGTGGGTGGGACTGGCTTGCCGCACGCTCTTTCTGCTTCATTTCTGCATGCTCTCAGCGATGAGACTCGAGGTGCTCAGCGCCCTCCCGGATGCACTTCCTTCACTTTGGGCAGTCTTTGGCCAGGGACTCCCAGGTGTCAGTGGGGATGTTGCACTTTATCAGGGAGGCAAGAGGGTGTCTTTGTAACGTTTCCTCTGCCCACCTTTGGCTCATTGGCCGTGAAGGAGTTCCGAGTAGAGCGCTTGCTTTGGGAGTCTCGTGTCTGGCATGCGGACAATGTGGCCGGCCCAGCGGAGCTGATCAAGTGTGGTCAGTGCTTCGATGCTGGGGATGTTGGCCTGGCCGAGGACGCTGATGTTGGTGCGTCTGTCCTCCCAGGGGATTTGTAGGATCTTGCGGAGACATCGTTGGTGGCATCTCTCCAGCGAGTTGAGCTATCTGCTATACATGAGCCATACAGGTGTGCGGGTATTACTACAGCCGTGTAGACCATGAGCTTGGTGGCAGTTTTGAGGGACTGGTCTTCAAACACTCTTTTCCTCAGGTGGCCGAAGGCTGCACTGGCGCACTGGAGGCGGTGTTGAATCTCGTCATCAATGCTGGCTCTTGTTGATAAGAGGCTCTCGATGTACGGGAAGAGGTCCACGTTGTCCATGGCCGCGTCGTGGATCTTGATGACTGGGGAGCAGTGCTGTGCGGTGAGGACAGGCTGGTGGAGGACCTTTGTCTTACGGATGTTCAGCGTAAGGCCCATGCTTTCATATGCCTCAGTAAATACGTCGACCATGTCCTGGAGTTCAGCCTCTGGATGCACGCAGACGCAGGCGTCGTCAACGTACTGTAGCTCGACGACAGAGGTTGGGGTGGTCTTGGACCTGGCCTGGAGATGGCGAAGGTTGAATAGGGTCCCACTGGTTCTGTCGTTTCGTTCCATTCCAGTGGGGAGCTTGATGACTGTGAGGTGGAGCATGGCATCGAGGAAGATTGAGAAGAGGGTTGGGGCGATGATGCAGCCCTGTTTGACCCGGTCCGGACGTGGATTGGGTCCATGATGGATCCGTTGGTAAGGATCACGGGTCTCTTTTTCTGAAGCACAGCAAAAGGCAGGCCCTCTGTCTACAGACAAAGAAGCAGGCCGTGTGCTTTGCCCGACAGAAGTAAAGTATACCTTCATGATTGTAACATCATTGTATCTGTTGTAACTAAGTAGATCTGCAGATAGCTGGGGACTGCTGTTTCTTTGATAAACATAGAAACATAGAAAATAGTGCAGGAGTAGGCCATTCGGCCCTTCTAGCCTGCACCACCATTCAATGAGTTCATGGCTGAACATGCAACTTCAGTACCCCCTTCCTGCTTTCGCGCCATACCCCTTGATCCCTCGAGTAGTAAGGACTTCATCTAACTCCCTTTTGAATATATTTAGTGAATTGGCCTCAACAACTTTCTGTGGTAGAGAATTCCACAGGTTCACCACTCTCTGGGTGAAGAAGTTTCTCCTCATCTCGGTCCAAAATGTCTTACCCCTTATCCTTAGACTGTGACTCCTGGTTCTGGACTTCCCCAACATTGGGAACATTCTTCCTGCATCTAACCTGTCGAAACCCGTCAGAATTTTAAACGTTTCTATGAGATCCCCTCTCATTCTTCTGAACTCAAGTGAATACAAGCCCAGTTGATCCAGTCTTTCTTGATAGGTCAGTCCCGCCATCCCGGGATTCAATCTGGTGAACCTTCGCTGCACTCCCTCAATAGCAAGAATGTCCTTCCTCAAGTTAGGAGACCAAAACTCAACACAATACTCCAGGTGTGGCCTCACCAAGGCCCTGGAGAACTGTAGCAACACCTCCCTGCCCCTGTACTCAAATACCCTCGCTATGAAGGCCAACATGCCATTTGCTTTCTTAACCGCCTGCTGTACCTGCATGCCAACCTTCAATGACTGATGTACCATGACACCCAGGTCTCGTTGCACCTCCCCTTTTCCTAACCTGTCACCATTCAGATAATAGTCTGTCTCTCTGTTTTTACCACCAAAGCGGATAACCTCACATTTATCCACATTATACTTCATCTGCCATGCATTTGCCCACTAACCTAACCTATCCAAGTCACTCTGCAGCCTCATAGCATCCTCCTCGCAGCTCACACTGCCACCCAACTTAGTGTCATCCGCAAATTTGGAGATACTATATTTAATCCCCTCGTCTAAATCATTAATGTACAGTGTAAACAGCTGGGGCCCCAGCACAGAACCTTGCGGTACCCCACTAGTCACTGCCTGCCATTCTGAAAAGTACCCATTTACTCCTACTCTTTGCTTCCTGTCTGCCAACCAGTTCTCAATCCACGTCAGCACACTACCCCCAATCCCATGTGCTTTAACTTTGCACATTAATCTCTTGTGTGGGACCTTGTCGAAAGCCTTCTGAAAGTCCAAATATACCATCAACAGGTTCTCCCTTGTCCACTTTACTGGAAACATCCACAAAAAAATTCCAGAAGATTTGTCAAGCATGATTTCCCTTTCACAAATCCATGCTGACTTGGACTTATCATGTCACCTCTTTCCAAATGCGCTGCTATGACATCCTTAATCATTGATTCCATCATTTTACCAACTACTGAGGCTCGGCTGACTGGTCTATAATTCCCTGTTTTCTCTCTCCCTCCTTTTTTAAAAAGTGGGGTTACATTGGCTACCCTCCACTCGATAGGAACTGATCCAGAGTCAATGAATGTTGGAAAATGACTGTCAATGCATTCGCTATTTCCAAGGCCACCTCCTCAAGTACTCTGGGATGCAGTCCATCAGGACCTGGGGATTTATCGGCCTTCAATCCGATCAATTTCCCCAACACAATTTCCCGACTAATAAGGATTTCCCTCAGTTCCTCCTCCTTACTAGACCCTCTGACCCCTTTTATATCCGGAAGGTTGTTTGTGTCCTCCTGAGTGAATACCGAACCAAAGTACTTGTTCAATTGGTCTGCCATTTCTTTGTTCCCCGTTATGACTTCCCCTGATTCTGACTGCAGGGGTCCTACATTTGTCTTTACCAACCTTTTTCTCTTTACAAATCTAAAGAAACTTTTGCAATCCGTCTTAATGTTCCCTGCAAGCTTCTTCTCGTACTCCATTTTCCCTGCCCTAATCAAACCCTTTGTCCTCCTCTGCTGAGTTCTAAATTTCTCCCAGTCTCCGGTTTCGCTGCTATTTCTGGCCAATTTGTATGCCACTTCCTTGGCTTTAATACTATCCCTGATTTCCCTTGATAGCCATGGTTGAGCCACCTTCCCTTTTTTATTTTTACGCCAGACAGGAATGTACAATTGTTGTAGTTCATCCATGTGGTATCTAAATGTCTGCCATTGCCCATCCACAGTCAACCCCTTAAGTATTATTCGCCAATCTATCCTAGCCAATTCACGCCTCATACCTTCAAAGTTACCCTTCTTTATGTTCTGGACCATGGTCTCTGAATTAACTGTTTCATTCTCCATCCTAATGCAGAATTCCACCATATTATGGTCACTCTTCCCCAAGGGACCTCGCACAACGAGATTGCTAATTAATCCTCTCTCATTACACAACACCCAGTCTAAGATGGCCTCCCCCCTAGTTAGTTCCTCGACATATTGGTCTAGAAAACCATCCCTTATGCACTCCAGGAAATCCTCCTCCACCGTATTGCTTCCAGTTTGGTTAGCCCAATCTATGTGCATATTAAAGTCACCCATTATAACTGCTGCACCTTTATTGCATGCACCCCTAATTTCCTGTTTGATGCTCTCCCCAACATCACTATTACTGTTTGGAGGTCTGTACACAACTCCCACTAACGTTTTTTGCCCTTTGGTGTTCTGCAGCTCTACCCATATAGATTCCACATCATCCAAGCTAATGTCCTTCCTAACTATTGCATTAATCTCCTCTTTAAACAGCAATGCTACCCCACCTCCTTTTCCTTTTATTCTATCCTTCCTGAATGTTGAATACCCCTGGATGTTGAGTTCCCAGCCCTGATCATCCTGGAGCCACGTCTCCGTAATCCCAATCACATCATATCTGTTAACATCTATTTGCACAGTTAATTCATCCACCTTATTACGGATACTCCTTGCATTAAGACACAAAGCCTTCAGGCTTGTTTTTTTAACACCCTTTGTCCTTTTAGAATTTTGTTGTACAGTGGCCTTTTTTATTCTTTTTCTTGGGTTTTTCTGCCCTCCACTTTTTCTCATCTCCTTTCTGTCTTTTGCTTTTGTCTCCTTTTTGTTTCCCTCTGTCTCCCTGCATTGGTTCCCATCCCCCTGCCATATTAGTTTAACTCCTTCCCAACAGCACTAGCAAACACTCCCCCTGGGACATTGGTTCCGGTCCTGCCCAGGTGCAGACCGTCCGGTTTGTACTGGTCCCACCTCCCCCAGAACCGGTTCCAATGCCCCAGGAATTTGAATCCCTCCCTGCTGCACCACTGCTCAAGCCACGTATTCATCTGCGCTATCCTGCGATTCCTACTCTGACTAGCACGTGGCACTGGTAACAATCCCGAGATTACTACTTTTGAGGTCCTACTTTTTAATTTAGCTCCTAGCTCCTTAAATTCGTTTCGTAGGACGTCATCCCTTTTTTTTACCTATGTCGTTGGTACCAATGTGCACCACGACAACTGGCTGTTCTCCCTCCCTTTTTAGAATGTCCTGCACCCGCTCCGAGACATCCTTGACCCTTGCACCAGGGAGGCAACATACCATCCTGGAGTCTCGGTTGCGGCCGCAGAAACGCCTATCTATTCCCCTCACAATTTAATCCCCTATCACTATCGCCCTTCCACTCTTTTTCCTGCCCTCCTGTGCAACAGATCCAGCCACGGTGCCATGAACTCAGTTGTTGCTGCCCTCCCCTGATGAGTCATCCCCCTCAACAGCACTCAAAGCAGTGTATCTGTTTTGCAGGGGGATGACCGAAAGGGACCCCTGCACTACCTTCCTTGCACTGCTCTTCCTGCTGGTCTTCCATTCCCTATCCGGCTGTGGACCCTTCTCCTGCGGTAAGACCAACTCGCTACATGTGCTACTCACGTCGTTCTTAGCATCGTGGATGCTCCAGAGTGAATCCATCGTCAGCTCCAATTCCGCAACGCGGTCTGTCAGGAGCTGGAGGCGGATACACTTCTTGCACACGTAGTCGTCAGGAACACCAGAAGTGTCTCTGAGTTCCCACATGGTACAGGAGGAGCATATCACGTGACCGAGCTCTCCTGCCATGCCTTAACCCTTAGATACACTTAAATTGGCAACAACAATGTTAAAAGTTACTGACTGTTATCGAAGAGAAAAAAGAAGAACTACTCACCAGCCACCAGCCAATCACTTACCCTCTTGGCTGTGACGTCACCTTTTGATTTCTTTCTACTTCTTTTTTGCCTTCTCCCTGTAGCTGCACAAGTACGCCTCTCGCCGACCCCGGAACTCACGCTGCTCAGAGCTCCCGCCTCCTCGACTGACTGCTCGAACTGCTCGATGTGCATGTGTGTATGTTTACTGAACTATTCCAAATTGTTGTTAAAGTATTGGTCGTGCTGTCAATTTAATGCCAGAGATTTAGAAATCTTACAAATTTGGGGCTCGTCCAGGATCTGGCGAGATAGCTTTAGATCATTCTTTTGAACAATTGGAAATCTCGGGAGTTGCGATTCTAACCTGTGTCGTGAAGTGTAAAGTATAAACTTTTCATCGGGGAGGAGAGGCGGATCTGAGGCCACTGGAAGTGTTCCGATCGGAGCTGGGGTGGGGGGGGGCATTGGGGTACTGGGTTATTGGGGTACTGGGGCACGGGGGCACTGAGGCACTGGTGCACTGGGGCACTGAAGCACTGGGGCACTGGGGCACTGGGGTACTGGGTCACTGTGGCACTGGGACACTGGGGTACTGGGCACTGGGGCATTGGGGTACTGGGGTACTGGGGCACTGGGGTACTGGGGCACTGGAGCACTGGGGCACTGGTGTACTGGGGTACTGGGTCACTGTGGCACTGGGACACTGGGGTACTGGGCACTGGGGCATTGGGGTACTGGGGTACTGGGGCACTGGGGTACTGGGGCACTGGAGCACTGGGGCACTGGTGTACTGGGGCACTGGGCTACTGGGGCACTGGTGTACTGGGGCACTGGGACACTGGGGCACTGGGGTGCAGGGGTACTGGTGCACTGGAGTACTGGGGCACTGGGGCACTGGGACACTGGGGTACTGGGGTACTGGAGTACTAGGAATCCTCTCTCTGCGATATAAAACCCTGCGGTGTGCGAGAATGTGGGTATTTTTGAAAATACTTCCCTCTACATTCTTCTTTCCCTTCTGCCCTCTTCCCTCCCCCTAGCCCCCCACCATCCCCCAACGCACCCCCCCCCGCACCCCAAACCAGTCCTCTCCCCTCCTCCTCGCTAGGCCCTGCCTGTTGCTAGGATATGGTTGCCCAGGTGCCTAATGACCCATTGGCACATCGCCCCCTCCCCCAACACCCCACTCCCACCGAGCAGACATTGCTTGAACCCCCAGTCTGTACAAAGTCTGTTCGGTTTCAGGGCGCCCACAAGAAGATAAGAAATAGGAGCAGGAGTTGGCCACATGGCACTTCGAGCCAGCTCCACCATTCAATCAGGTCACAGCTGAACTTCAACCTCAACTCCACTTTCCCGCCCAATCCCTTGATTCCCCGAGAGTCTAAAAATCTACCGATCCCAACCTTGAATATGCTCAACGACTGAGCCTCCACAGCTCTCTGGGGCAGAGAATTCCAAAGATTCACCACCCTCTGAGTGAAGAAATTCCTCCTCATCTCAGTCCTAAATGGCTGACCCCTTATCCTGAGACTGTGTGACCCCTGGTTCTAGACTCCCCAGCCCAGGGGAAACATCCTCCCTGCATCTACCCTGTCAAGCCCCCTCAGAATCTTACACGTTTCAATGAGATCACCTCTCATTCTTCTAAACTCCAGAAAGTATAGGCCCACTGAAGGAAATTCTTATTAGTCAGGAAATTGTATTGGGGAAATTGATGGGATTGAAGGTCGATAAATCCCCAAGGCCTGATAGTCTGCATCCCAGAGTACTTAAGGAAGTGGCTCTAGAAATAGTGGTTGCATTGATGGTCATTTTCCAACATTCTATGGATACTGGATCAGTTCCTATGGATTGGAGGGTAGCTAATGAAACCCCACTTTGAAAAAGGAGGGAGAGAGAAAACGGGTAATTCTAGACTGGTTAGCCTGACATCGGTGATGATGAAAATGTTGGAATCAATTATTAAATATGTAATAGCAGCACATTTGGAAAGCAGTGACAGGATCGGTTCGAGTCAGCATTGATTTATCAAAGGGAAATCATGCCTAACAAGTCTTCTAGAATATTTTGAGGATGTAACTAGTAAAGTGGATAAGGGAGAACCAGTGGATGTGGTGTATTTGGACTTTCAAAAGGCTTTTGACAAGGTCCCACACAAGAGAATAGTGTGCAAAATTAAAGTACATGGTATTGGGGGTAATGTATTGACGTGGATAGAGAACTGGTTGGCAGACAGGAAGCAGAGAGTAGGAATAAACGGGTCCTTTTCAGAATGGCAGGCAGTGACTAGTAGGGTACCGCAAGGTTCAGTGTTGGGACCCCAGCTATTTACAATATACATTAATGATTTAGATGAAGGCATTGAACGTAATATCTCCAAGTATGCAGATGACACTAAGCTGGGTGGCAGCGTGAGCTGTGAGGAGGATGCTAAGAGGCTGCAGGGTGACTTGGTGTTGGTTAGGTGATGGGCAAATTCATGGCAGGTGCCGTATAATGTAGATAAATGTGAGGTTATCCACTTTGGTGGTAAAAACAGGAAGGCGGAATATTATCTGAATGGTGACAGATTAGGAAAAGGGGAGGTGCAACGAGACCAGGGTATCGTGATACATCAGACATTGAAAGTTGGCATGCAGATACAGCAGGCGGTGAAGAAGGCAAATGGCATGTTGGCCTTCATAGCGAGAGGATTTGAGTATAGGAGCAGGGAGGTCTGACTGCAGTTGGTGAGGCCACACCTTGAATATTGTGTTCAGTTTTGATCTTCTAATCTGAGGAAGGACATTCTTGCTATTGAGGGAGTGCAGCGAAGGTTCACCAGACTGACTCCCGGGATGGCAGGACTGACACATGTAGAAAGACTGGATCAACTCGGCTTATATTCATTGGAATTTATAAGAATGAGAGGGATCTCATAGAAACATGTAAGATTCTGACGGGACTGGACAGCTCAGATGCAGGAAGAATGTTCCTGATGTTGGGGAAGTCCAGAATCAGGGGTCACAGTCTTAGGATAAGGGGTAAGTCATTTAGGACCGAGATGAGGAGAAACTTCTTCACTCAGAGGATTATGAACCTGTGGAATTCTCTACCACAGAAAGTTGTCGAGGTCAGTTTGTTCGATATATTCAAAAGAGTGTTAGATGAGGCGCTTCCAGCTAAAGGGATCAAGGGATATGGAGGGAAAGCAGGAATGGGGTACTAAAGTTGCCTGACCAGCCATGAACATATTGAATGGTGGTGCAGGCTCGAAGGGTCGAATGGCCTACTGCTGCACGTATTTTCTATGTTTCTATGTTTCTATTCTATTCAATCTCTCCTCATAGACTGCCCGCTCATCACAGGAATCAATCTGGTAACCCTTCTTTGCACCGCGTCCAAGGCAAGTATATCGTTCCTTAGATAAGGAACCACAGAAATATTCTGACAGAGGAGGACATTCGGCCCATCGTGACCATCAATCCTGCCTTGATCAAAGATGGACCGTCTCCGGTGCGTGAGGAGGTTGGGCGATGGCTTGCGATCCATCACGAGAAACCCTGGCTGGTTTTTCCCCCCACTCCTGACCCAGGCACGTGCACTGCCCCCCTGACCCCTCCGCTATCTGTGGCCTGAGATCACAGCCCGACTGGGGGCGGAACTCAGGGGGTCTACCCAGGTTTCTCATCCTGGCACCATGGCAGGCGGTGAATCTGCCCGCTGTGCCAACCGGGGAGAGTGAGGGGGCAACCCCCATTCCGTCGCTGATGGGCCAGGCCGGGCAACTGCGCAGATTGGCACCGCTGCCTCAGGAATGCTGCTCTCTGGGAGGGGTGCTGAGGAGTCGCGGGCACCCGGGGGCATGGCTAAACCGTCACGCTGCCACGCACACCCACAGTGGCAGAACTCACAGCTTGGCTCAGTGGGTGTCTCTTGCCTCAGAGTCAGAAGGTCTGGGTTCAAATCCCACTGCAGAGACTCGAGCCCAATAATCCAGGCTGACTCCCCGTGCAATACTGAGGGAGCCCCACACAGTGGGAGGGGCAGTACCAAGGGAGCCCGGCACTATCAGAGAGGCAGTACTGAGGGAGCACCGCACAGTCGGAGGGGCAGTACTGAGGGAGAGTCGCACTGTCGGAGGGGGCAGTACTGAGGGAGCACCGCACAGTCGGAGGGCTGTGCTGAGGGAGTGCTGCACTGTCTGAGGGTAAGTACTGAGGGAAAGCCACATTGTCGGAGGGACAGTGCTGAGGGAGTGCGGCGCTGTCGGAGGGCAGTACTGAGGGAGCGCCGCACTGTCTTATTTGGAAGAAGCTGCAAGTTGTGGAAGTGAGGGTGGATGGGATTGGGGGAGTGTGTAAAGGCAGTCGGATGGCGGGGTGGGTGATTGGGGTACCAAAGGGAGGCTCTCTGTTTGTTGCCCCATCCCATTCCAACCAGAAACGATATCCCACAGCACCCCATCCATAAAGACTTGCATTTCTATAGCGCCTTTCACAACCTCAGGACGGCCAAAGCGCTTCAAAGCCAATGAAGTACCTTTGCAGTGTAATCACTGTTGTAATGTGAGAAAAGCGACAGCCAATTTCCGCACAGCAAGCTCCCACAAACAGCAATGTAATAATGACCAGATCATCTGTTTTCGTGAAGTTGGTTGAGGAATAAATATTGGCCCCAGGACACCGGGGAGAACTCCCCTGCTCTTCTTCCAATAGTGCCCTGGGATCTTTAAAAGGTCTCATCCTAAAGACGGCACCTCCGACAGTGCAGCACTCCCTCAATACAGCCCCTCCGACAGTGCAGCGCTCCCTCAATACAGCCCCTCCGGCAGTGCAGCGCTGCCTCAGTACTGCCCCTCCGACAGTGCGGCGCTCCCTCAGTACTGCCCCTCCGACTGTGCGGCGCTCCCTCAGTACTGCCCCTCTGACAGCGGGCTTGAAAGATACAGAAACCGAAAGTCAGTCATTAATAAAGTCTATTTTTATTGGTTCATGGGATGTGGCCGTCCCTGGCGAGGCCAGCGTTTATTGCCATTCCCTAATTGCCCTCGAGAAGGTGGCAGTGAGCCACCTCGGCTAGTCCTGGAGCAAGTCTTCAGCACGATAGCCGGGATGCTGTCGGGAGCAGTAGCCTTTGCTGTATCCAGTGCGCTCAGCCGTTTCTTGATCGTCTGGTCCACGTATTCCACCATCAAGTGTCTCGTGCTTACTCGGAACCGTGTTGTTGGGAACCAGAGGAGGAAGGAGGTGGAACGCTAACGGCTGCCACAATGCAACTCATTGGCTGACACAGCGGTGTCAATGGACACACTGCTTCTTGACTCAAGTGTTCCAGGGCTTGAACATCGACACTCAGAGTATGAGCTCGTGGGCAGCAAAAGAATAAAAAGTACCCTGCCAACTTCAGATAACATGCAGCTTAAACATGGGCCTGATTGTTTTTCAACTAAGATGAAGGTTAGCCAGATCTCACTGGAGCCATGCTGCACCCTATCAGATTGTCAGTTTGCTGGTTGCTATGAGAGGAAGTCATTTTAACAAAGTCATGCTGAGGCGGAATGAAATGGCTCCATTATCTTTCTCAGAGATCCTTGCAAACCAGCAAGCATGTAGAAGAGGAATAATTTTAAACTGCAGACATAGAAACATAGAAACATAGAAATTAGTTGCAGGAGTACGCCATTCGACCCTTCGAGCCTGCACCGCCATTCAATGAGTTCATGGCTGAACATGCAACTTCAGTACCCCATTCCTGCTTTCTCGCCATACCCCTTGTTCCCCCTAGTAGTAAGGACGACATCTAATTCCTTTTTGAATATATTTAGTGAATTAGCCTCAACAACTTTCTGTGGTAGAGAATTCCACAGGCTCACCATTCTCTGGGTGAAGAAATTTATCCTCATCTCGTTCCTAAATGGCTGACCCCTTATCCTTAGACTGTGATCCCTGGTTCTGGACTTCCCCAACATTGGGAACATTCTTCCTGCATCTAACCTGTCTAAACCCATCAGAATTTTAAACGTTTCTATGAGATCCCCTGTCATTCTTCTGAACTCCATTGAATACAAGCCCAGTTGATCCAATCTTTCTTGATATATCAGTCCCGCCATTCCGGCAATCAGTCTGGTGAACCTTCGCTGCACTCCCTCAATAGCAAAAATGTCCTTCCTCAAGTTAGGAGAACAAAACTGCACAAATACTCCAGGTGTGGCCTCACCAAGGCACTGTACAACTGTAGTAACATCTCCCTATCCCTGTACTCAAATCCCCTCGCTATGAAGACCAACATGCCATTTGCTTTCTTAACCGCCTGCTGTACCTGCATGCCAACCTTCAATGACTGATGTACCATGACACCCAGGTCTCGTTGCACCTCCCCTTTTCCTAATCTGTCACCATTCAGATAATAGTCTGTTTCTCTGTTTTTACAACCAAAGTGGATAACCTCACATTTATCCACATTATAGTTCATCTGCCATGCATTTGCCCACTCACCTAACCTATTCAAGTCACTCTGCAGCCTCATAGCATCCTCCTCGCAGCTCACACTGACACCCAACTTAGTGTCATCCGCAAATTTGGAGATACTACATTGAATCCCCTCGTCTAAATCATTAATGTACAATGTAAACAGCTGGGGCCCCAGCACAGATCCTTGCGGTACCCCACGAGTCACTGCCTGCCATTCTGAAAAGTACCCATTTACTCCGACTCTTTGCTTCCTGTCTGCCAACCAGTTCTCAAAGCACGTCAGCACACTATCCCCAATCCCATGTGCTTTAACTTTGCACATTAATCTCTTGCGTGGGACCTTGTCGAAAGCCTTCTGAAAGTCCAAATACACCACATCAACTGGTTCTCCCATGTCCACTCTACTGGAAGCATCCACAAAAAATTCCAGAAGATTTGTCAAGCATGATTTCCCTTTCACAAATCCACGCTGACTTGGACTTATCATGTCACCTGTTTCCAAATGTGCTGCTATGACATCCTTAATAATTGATTCCATCATTTTACCCACGACCGATATCAGGCTGACCGGTCTATAATTCCCTGTTTTCTCTCTCCCTCCTTTTTTAAGAAGTGGGGTTACATTGGCTACTCTCCACTCCATAGGAACTGAAACAGAGTCGATGGAATGTTGAAAAATGACTGTCAATGCATCCGCTATTTCCAAGGCCACCTCCTTAAGTACTCTGGGATGCAGTTCATCAGGCCCTGGGGATTTATCGGCCTTCAATCCCATCAATTTTATCAACACAATTTCCCGACTAATAAGGATTTCCCTCAGTTCCTCCTTCTTAATAGACCCTCTGACCCCTTTTATATCCGGAAGGTTGTTAGTGTCCTCCTTAGTGAATACCGAACCAAAGTACTTGTTCAATTGGTCTGCCATTTCTTTATTCCCCGTTATGACTTCCCCTGATTCTGACTGCAGGAGACCTACGTTTGTCTTGACTAACCTTTTTCTCTTTACATATCTATAGAAGCTTTTGCAGTCTGTCTTAATGTTCCCTGCAAGCTTCCTCTTGTACTCTATTTTCCCTGCCCTAATCAAACCCTTTGTCCTCCTCTGCTGAGTTCTAAATTTCTCCCAGTCCCCGGGTTCGCTGCTATTTCTGGCCAATTTGTATGCCACTTCCTTGGCTTTAATACTGTCCCTGATTTCCCTTGATAGCTACGGTTGAGCCACCTTCCCTTTTTTATTTTTAAACCAGACAGGGATGTACAATTGTTGTAGTTCATCCATGCGGTCTCTAAATGTCTGCCATTGCCCATCCACAGTCAACCCCTGAAGTATCATTCGCCAATCTATCCTAGCCAATTGCAAACTGTAGTGCTGTCTATTTGTGCATTTATGTTTTTCTGAGTTGGATTCTGTCAGTAACAAACCTGTCTCTATAGGCCCCATTTACACAGTGTCTCATTGGATGGACTGGGTCAGTCTGCCTTCAGGCCCCACATGCATGATGTCGCCGGAGCTGTACAGTGTCGGCCATGGCTCAGTGGGTATCTCTAGTGCCTCTCAGTCAGAAGGTTGTGGGTTCAAGACCCACTCCAGACAATTGAACCAGGCCAACACTCCCCGGGTAGTACTGAGGGAGCGCCACGCTGTCGGAGGGGCAGTACTGAGGGAGCACAGCAATGTCGGAGGGGCAGTACTGAGGGTGCACCGTATTGTCAGAGGGGCTGCACTGAGGGAGTGCCACACTGTCGGAGGAGCAGTACTGAGGGAGCACAGCAGTGTCAGAAGGGCAGTACTGAGGGAGCGCTGCATTGTCGGAGGAGCAGTACTAAGGGAACACAGCAGTGTCAGTGGGGCAGTACTTAGGGAACAGCGCACTGTCGTAGGGGCAGTATTGAGGGAGTGCCGCACTGTCGGATAGGTAGTAATGAGGGAGCGCCGCACTGTCGGGGGAGCAGTACTGAGGGAGCACAGCACTGTCGTAGGGGCAGTATTGAGGGAGCGCCGTACTGTCGGATAGGTAGTAATGAGGGAGCGCCGCACTGTCGGAGGGGCAGTACTGAGGGAGCACAGCAATGTCGGAGGGGCAGTACTGAGGGAGCACAGCAATGTCGGAGGAGCAGTATTGAGGGAGCACAGCAATGTCGGAGGGGCAGTACTGAGGAAGCACCGTATTGTCGGAGGGGCTGCACTGACGGAGTGCCACACTGTCGGAGGAGCAATACTGAGGGAGCACAGCAATGTCGGAGGGGCAGTACTGAGGGAGCACAGCAATGTCGGAGGGGCAGTACTGAGGGAGCACCGTATTGTCGGAGGGGCTGCACTGACGGAGTGCCACACTGTCGGAGGAGCAGTACTGAGGGAGCACAGAAGGGCAGTACTGAGGGAGCGCTGCATTGTCGGAGGAGCAGTACGAAGGGAACACAGCAGTGTCAGTGGGGCAGTGCTTAGGGAACAGCACACTGTCGGAGGGGCAGTATTGAGGGAGCGCCGTACTGTTGGATAGGTAGTAATGAGGGAGCGCCGCACTGTCGGAGGAGCAGGACTGAGGGAGTGCCGCACTGTCAGAGGGGCAGTACTGAGGGAGCGCCGCATTGTCAGAAGGGCCGTCTTTTGGATGAGACGTTGACCCCAGGGCCCTGACTGCTCTCTCAGATGAATCTTAAAGATCCCAGGGCACTATCGGAAGAAGAGCAGGGGAGTTCTCCCCGGTGTCCTGGGGCCAATATTTAACCCTCAATCACCCTCACCAAAACAGATGATCTGGTCATTATCACATTGCTGTTTGTGGGATCTTGCTGTGCGCAAATTGGCTGCCGCGTTTCCCACATTACAACAGTGACTACACTGCAAAGGTACTTCATTGGCTGTGAAGGACTTTGGCCGTCCTGAGGTTGTGAAAGGCACTATAGAAATGCAAGTCTTTATGGATGGGGTGATGTGGGATATTGTTTCTGGTTGGAATGGGATGGGGCAACAAACAGAGAGCCTCCCTCTGGTACCCCAATCACCCACCTCGCCATCCGACTGCCTTTACACACTCCCCCAATCCCATCCACCCTCACTTCCACAACTTGCAGCTTATTCCAAATAATCGTCGCCCTTTGAGGTCAGGAATTTCCCCCTTCCCCGAGATCACTCTGTAAAATGACTATTCACCACATCATGTTCCCACTTTCCTGTCTTCAATTAACACTTCCTGCACTCACTTCATCAACCCCAATACTCTACACCTCGCTGAACCCACCCGCTAAACTCTCCCTCTCCCTCTCTCTCTCACTCTCTCTCACTCTTTCTCCCTCTGTCTTTCACTCTCTCTCTCATTCTCCCTCTCATTCTCTCTCTCATTCTCTCTCTTCTCCTCTCTCTCCCTCTCTCTTCCTCCTCTCTGTCTCTATCACTGCCCCCTCGATCTCTCCCTCCTCTATCTCTCCCTCCCTCTACCTCACTCCCTTCCTGGTCCCTCCCTCCCTCCATCTCTCCCTCCAACTCTCTCTCTCTCCCACCCTCTCTCTATCTTGACCCCCACCACTCTCTCCCTTTCCCCATCTCTCTCTCTCGCTCCCTCCCTCTCTCCCTCCCCCCTCTCTCTCGCTCCCTTCCTCCGTCTATCTCTCCCCCTCTCCCACCCTTTCTCCCATCCTCCCTCTGTGTCTCCCTCCCTTCCTCCCTCACTCTCTCTCTCCCTCCATCCCTCTCTCCCTCCCTCCCTCACTCCCTCTCTCCCTCCCTTCCTCTCTCTCTCTCTCCCTCCCTCCCTCACTCTCTCTCTCCCTCCCCCTTCTCTCTGTCGCTCTCTCTCTCTCTCCCTCAACCCCCCTCTCTCTCTCCCTCTCTCTCTCCCTTCCCTCCACCATCTATCCAGGTTGATGAGTTTTTCCCTTATCCTCATAACCTACCATGGATGAGGGAGGCCATTCAGCCCCTCTTAATTCACCCAAACAGCGAGAGAGAGAGATCGCCTTCACTGCCGGGTCGGGCTGTATTTAAAAACCAACACAAAGGGGTTTCCCCCCCAACAGTCTCTGAGTCCTCCCTGGGTCTGAATCCCAACTTCCTGATCAACATGACAATCAGGAGCGCACGCTCAAGCGCTCCATCGACCCCCCATCTCTCACCTCCCTCTCCGCTCTGTGTCCTTGAACGTGTCACGGTTGCCCTGCTCCATGGGCACTTCTCCACGCACAGCTCTCCGCTTCCACCGTATTTGGTCTGGCTTCCACCCTGCACACCCTTGGGGAGGGAAGGCAGGAAAGGAGGCAAGTAAGAAGGAAAGAAAGGTTTGCATTTCTATAGCACCTTTCATGACCACCGGACGTCCCAAAGCGCTTCACAGCCACTGAAGTACTTTTGCACTGCCCCTCCGACAGTGCAGCACTCCCTCAGTACTGTCACTCCGACAGTGCAGCACTCCCTCAGTACTGCCCCTCCATCAGTGTGGCACTCCCTCAGTACTGCCCCACCGACAGTGCGGCACACCCTCAGTACTGCCCCTCCGACAGTGCGGCACACCCTCAGTACTGCCCCTCCAAATGTGCGGCACTCCCTCAGTACTGTCAATCCGACAGTGTAGTGCTCCTTCACTATTGCCCCTCGTGACAGTGCGGCGCTCCCTCAGTACTGGCCCTCCAACAATGCGGCGCTCCCTCAGTACTGCCTCTCCGAAAGTGTGGGGCTCCCTCAGTACTGCCCTTGTGACAGTGCAGCGCTCCCTCAGTACTGATCCACCGACAGTGCAGCACTCCCTCAGTACCATCTCTCCGACAATGCAGCGCTCCCTCAGTACTGCCACTCCGAGAGTGCAGCGCTCCCTCAGTACTGCCCCTTCGACAGTGCGGCGCTCCCTCAGTACTACCCCTCTGACAGTGCGCCGCTCCCTCAGTACTGTCCTTCCGACAGTGCGGCGCTCCCTCAGTATTGCTCCTCGCGACAGTGCGGCACTCCCTCAGTACTGTCCCTCCGACAGTGCGGCGCTCCCTCAGTACTGACCCTCCGACAGTGCGGTGCTCCCTCAGTACTGCAGCTCGCGAAAGTGTGGCGCTCCCTCAGTACTGCTCCTCCGACAGTGCATTGCTCCCTCAGTACTGCCCCTCCAACAGTGCGGCACCCCCTCAGTACTACGCCTCACGAAAGTGCGGCGCTCCCCCAGTACTGCCTCTCTGAGAGTGCAGTGTTCCTTCAGTACTGCCCCTCCGACAGTGCAGCGCTCCCTCAGTACTGCCCCCGTGACAGTGCAGCACTCCCGCAGGACTGCCTCTTTGACAGTGCAGCACTCTCTCACTGTGCCACTCCGACATTGCAGTGCTCCCTCAGTACTGGCCCTGTGACAGTGCAGCATTCCCTCAGTACTGCATGGGGCGTGTTGGCCTGGATAAAGTGTCTGGAGTGGGGCTCGAACCCACGACTTTCTGACTGAGAGGCACTAGAGATACCCACTGTATTGTATGCTAACACAGATGAGGCTGCACACAGGGAGGTTAAAGTAACAGTGACCTCAGTCTTTAATAAGACACTCCAGAGTAAGGAACAGGCCTTAGGTGCCGGCTTATATACAGTGCTCCCAAGGGATGCTGGGATCCTTGGGACTTCAGGGGATGCGCTCCCTGATGACGGAACATGGGAGTGCATGCTTTACAGCTGCACATCAGACCACCCCAAAGTCAAAGTGAAAACTATTTACTCGGTGAGGCCGTTGGGAACCTTTCTTTCCCTGGTTGACCGCCTCGGTACAAATGTCTGTTCTGGTGTGTTGGCTGTGCCCTCGCTGGGCTGGCGTGTTGTTGGCCCTGCAGGGCTGGGTGAGCATGGCCTTGCTGGGCTGTTGGGCGTGATGGGTTCGATTTCCTGCTCTGGCGTGATGTCATTGATCCTTTGGGTGTGTGTTGTGGGTTCGAAAAAGGTGGTGTCTGCTGTGAGTTGTTCAGGGCAGTCTGTGAACCACAGCCTCGTTTGGTCCAGGTGCTTTCTGCAAATTTGTCCATTGTCTAGTTTGACTACAAACACCCTACTCCCTTCTTTAGCTATCACCTGCCCGCGATCCACTTGGGACCATGTCCATAGTTTTGCACATACACAGGGTCATTCAGATCAATTTCCCGTGATACAGTGGTGCGACCATCGTTTACATTTTGTTGCTGCCGCCTGCTCTCTACCTGATCATGCAGGTTGGGGTGAACCAGCGAGAGTCTGGTTTTAAGTGTCCTTTTCATGAGTAGCTCAGCCGGGGGCACCCCTGTGAGCGAGTGGGGTCTCGTGCAGTAGCTGAGCAGTACTCGGGACAGGCGGGTTTGGAGTGAGCATTCTGTGACTCGTTTAAGGCTCTGTTTGATGGTTTGTACTGCCCGCTCTGCCTTCCCATTGGAGGCTGGTTTAAACGGGGCCGAGGTGACATGTTTGATCCCATTGCGGGTCATGAATTCTTTAAATTCGGCACTGGTGAAACATGGCCCCTTGTCACTGACCAGTATGTCAGGCAGGCCGTGGGTGGCAAACATGGCCCTCAGGCTTTCAATGGTGGCGGTGGCGGTGCTTCCCGACATTATTTCACATTCAATCCATTTTGAAAAAGCATCCACCACCACCAGGAACATCTTACCGAGAAACGGGCCCGCATAGTCGACATGGATCCTCGACCATGGTCTGGAGGGCCAGGACCACAAACTTAGTCTTCTCTGGGCGCGTTGCTCAACTAAGCACACATGCTGCATTGCCGTACACAGGAATCTAAGTCAGAGTCGATACCGGGCCACCACACGTGGGATCTGGCTATCGCTTTCATCATTACTATACCGGGTATGTGCTGTGGAGATACGAGATGAACGTCTCCCTTCCCTTTTTTGGTAGCACTACGCGGTTACCCCACAACAGGCAGTCTGCCTGAATGGACAGCTCGTCCTTTCGCCGCTGGAACAGTTTGATTAGCTCATGCATTTCAACGGGGATGCTGGCCCAGCTCCCATGCAGTACTCAGTTTTTTTTACCAGGGACAGCAGAGGATCTTGGCTGGTCCAAGTCCTAATCTGGCGGGCCGTGACAGGTGATTTATCATTTTCAAATGCTTCCATGACCATCAACAAGTCTGCGGGCTGCGCCATCATCAACAAGTTTGCAGGCTGCACCATTTCCACCCCCGTGGTGGGCAATGGTATCCAACTGAGAGCATCCGCACAGTTCTCGGTGCCTGGCCTGTAGTGGATGGTATAGTTATACGCTGATAGAGCGAGTGCCCACCTTTGTATGCGGGCTGAGGCATTTGTATTTATCCCCTTGTTTTCAGCGAACAGGGATGTGAGGGGCTTGTGATCGGTTTCCAGCTAATTTGAGGCCCAACAGGTACTGATGCATTTTCTTTACCCCGAACACACACACTAATGGCTCTTTCTCAATCATGCTGTCAGCCCTCTCGACCGTAGACAAGCTCCTGGAGGCATAGGTGACAGGTTGTAACTTCCCCACAATGTTAGCTTGTTGTAATACACACCCGACTCCGTACGACGACGCGTCACATGCTAGCACAAGTCTTTTACACGGGTTATACAATACAAGCAGCTTGTTGGAGCATAAAATGTTTCTGGCTTTCTCAAAAGCAATTACTTGTTTTTTTCCCCATACCCTGTTCTCACCTTTGTGCAATAACACATGTAGGGGCTCTAAAAGGGTGCTTAACCCCGGTAGGAAGTTACCAAAATAGTTGAGGAGTCCCAGGAATGACCGCAGCTCCGTGATGTTCTGTGGCCTGGGCGCGTTCCTGATAGCCTCTGTCTTGACGTCTGTGGGCCGAATGCTGTCCGCCGCATTCTTTCTCCCCAAAAACTCCACTTCTGTTGCCATGAAGACGCATTTCGACCTCTTCAGCCGCAGCCCTACGCAATCCAGTACCTGGAGGACCTCCTCCAGGTTTTGTAGGTGCTCGGCGGTGTCCTGACCCGTGACCAATATGTCGCCCTGAAAGACCACCGTGTGTGGTACCGACTTGTGTAGGCTCTCCATGTTTCTCTAGAAGATTGCTGCAGCCGACCGAATTCCAAACGGGCATCTGTTGTCGATGAACAGTCCCTTGTGCGTGTTGATGCAGGTGAGGCCCTTCGAAGACTCCTCCAGTTCCTGCGTCATGTAGGCCGAAGTCAGGTCGAGCTTGGTGAACGTCTTGCCTCCTACAAGCGTCGCAAATAGATTGTCTGCCTTAGGTAGCGGGTATTGGTCCTGCAGCGAGAAACGATTAATAGTTATTTTATAATCGCCGCAAATCTTGACCGTGCCATCACTTTTGAGTACTGGAACAATCGGGCTGGCCCACTCGCTGAATTTCACTGGGGGGATGATGCCCTCGCGTTGCAGCCTGTCCAGCTCGATTTCCACTCTCTCCCTCATCATGTGAGGTACCACTCACGCCTTGTGGTGAATGGGTCGTGCCTCTGGGACCAAGTGGATTGGCACCTTCCCCCCGAAAAGTTTCCAATGCCTGGCTCAAAATGGGAAGGAAATTTGTTCAGAACCTGGATATATGAGGCCTCATCGACATGTGATAGCGCTTGGATGCCATCCCAGTTCCAGCGGATTTTGCCCAACCAGCTCCCTCCAAGCAGTGTGGGGCCATCACAGAGGACAGTCCAGAGTGGCAGTTTGTGCAACGTGCCCTCGTAGGTGGCCTTGTCCATGGCGCTGTCCAGGACAGTGATAAGCTCTTTGGTGTACGTTCTCAGTTTCTAGTGGATGGGGCTGAGGGCTGGTCTGAATGCCTTGTTGCACCACAGTCTCTCAAACACCTTTTTACTCTTGATGGATTGGTTAGTGCCAGTATCCAGTTTCATGGCTACGGGTAAGCCATTCAATTTTACGTTTCACATTATAGGTGAACATTTTGTCGAACATGTGTGCACCCAATGTACTTCAGCAACTGCCTCCTCTCTCTGAGGCTCAAAATTGCTTTGATCCACCATGGACCGACCTTCCTCTGCCACGTGGTGCTTAGCAGGTTTTGCAGAGCTTGCAGCTCGTTTGCAAGCTCGTTGGAGGTGCCCCATTGTTCCACAGCTCTTGCAAACATACCCTTTGAAGCAGCATGAATAGGCTGAATGGAAGCCTCCACAACACCAACAAGGTGTGAATTGCCTTGCATTCATCCTTTGTTGGGGACTCTGAGTCATCTGGGTCACCTGAGGCCTGCTGGCAGTTGCAGACTCGTGGGTTCTGCCCTGTACATTTCTGCTCGCAAACACAGTTCCAATTAATTTATGGACGTTGCTAGCACTTGTGTGCTGAGAGATTTGTTTGGTGTTATCACTGATGGACATAAACGCCTGAGCTATCCAATGGCCTTACTGAGAGTCGGTGTCTCTACAGTCAAAAGTTTTCGTAGGATGGTCTCGTGGCCAATTTCCAGTACAAAAAGGTCTCTGAGCATTTGATCCAGGTAGCCATCAAACTCACATTGTCTTGCAAGTCGCTTTAGCTCGGCGACGTAGCTCGCCGCTTCCTGACCTTCAGATCTCTGGCACATGTAGAACCGATACCTCGCCATCAGCACGCTCTTCCTTGGGTTAAGCTGCTCCCGAACCAGTACTGCTCCCTCAGTATTGACGCTGCGACAGTGCGGCGGTCCCTTAATACTGCCCGTCTGATAGTGCGGTGCTCCCTCAGTACTGCCAGTCCGACAGTGCGGCGCTCCCTGAGTACTGCCTTTCTGACAGTGCGGTGCTCCCTCAGTACTGCCCCTCTGACAGTGCGGCACTCCCTGAGTACTGCCCTCTGACAGTGCGGTGTTCCCACAGTACTGCCCCTCTGACAGTGCGGCACTCCCTCAGTATTGACCCTGCGACAGTGCGGCGCTCCCTCAGTACTGCCAGTCCGACAGTGCGGCGCTCCCTGAGTACTGCCCCTCCGACAGTGCGGAGCTCCCTGAGTACTACCCCTCCGACAGTGCGGCACTCCCTCAGTATTGACCCTGCGACAGTGCGGCGCTCTCTCAGTACTGCCCCTCCGACAGTGCGGCGCTCCCTCAGTACTGCCCCTCCGACAGTGCGGCGCTCCCTCAGTACTGCTGCTCCGACAGTGCGGCACTCCCTGAGTACTGCCCTCTGACAGTGCGGTGCTCCCACAGTACTGCCCCTCCGACAATGCGCCGCTCCATCAGTACTGCCCCTCCGACAATGCGCCGCTCCCTCAGTCCTGCCCATCCGCCATTTCGGCGTTCCCTCAGTACTGCACTTCCGATGGTGCACTGTTCCCTCAGTATTGCCCCTCCCACGGTGCAGCGCTTCTTCAGTACTGCCCCTCCGACAATGCGGCGCTCCCTCACTACTGCTCCTCAAACAGTGCGGCGCTCTTTCATTACTGCCCCTCCGACAGTGCACTTCTCCCTCAGTACTGCCCCTCGACAGTGCGGCACTCCCTCAGTACTGACCCTCGACAGTGCAGCGCTGCCTCAGTACTGCCGCTCCGACAGTCCGGCAGTCCCTCAGTACCGCCCCTCCGACAGTGCAGCACTCCCTCAGTACTGCCCCTCGACAGTGCGGCGCTTCCTCAGTACTGCCCCTCGACAGTGCGGCGCTCCCTCAGTACTGCCCCTCGACAGTGTGGCACTCCCTCAGTACTGCCCCTCGACAGTGTGGCACTCCCTCAGTACTGCCCCTCCGACAGTGCAACACTCTCTCAGTTCCGCACGGTGAGTGTTTGCCTGGATCAAGTGTCTGGAGTGGGGCTCGAACCCACGACCTTCTGACTGAGAGGCACCAGAGATACCCACTGAGCGATGGCCGACACTGTACAGCTCCGGCGACATCGTGTATGTGGGGCCAGAAGGCAGACTGACCCAGTCCATCCAATGAGACACTGTGTAAATGGGGCCTATAGAGACAGGCTTGGTTACTGACAGTGTCCGATTCAGAAAGACATAAATGCAGAAATAGACAGCACTGCAGTTTAAAATCATTCCTCTTCTACATGCTTGCTGCTTTGCAATGTACTCTGAGAAAGTTAATGGAGCCATTTTATTCCGACTCAGCATGACTTTGTTAAAATGACTTCCTCTCACAGCAACCAGCAAACTGACAATCTGATAGGGTGCAGCATGGCTCCAGTGAGATCGAGCTAACCTTCATCTTCATTGAAAAACAATCAGGCCCGTGTTTAAGTTGCATGTTATCTGAAGTTGGCAGGGTACTTTTTATTCTTTTGCTGCCCACGAGCTCATACTCTGAGTGTCGATGTTCAAGCCCTGGAACACTTGAGTCAAGAAGCAGTGTGTCCATTGACACCGCTGTGTCAGCCAATGAGTTGCATTGTGGCAGCCGTTTGCGTTCCACCTCCTTCCTCCTCTGGTTCCCAACAACACGGTTCCGAGTAAGCACGAGACACTTGATGGTGGAATACGTGGACCAGACGATCAAGAAACGGCTGAGCGCACTGGATACAGCAAAGGCTACTGCCCCCGACAGCATCCCGGCTATCGTGCTGAAGACTTGCTCCAGGACTAGCCGAGGTGGCTCACTGCCACCTTCTCGAGGGCAAGTAGGGAATGGCAATAAACGCTGGCCTCGCCAGGGACGGCCACATCCCATGAACCAATAAAAAATAGACTTTATTAATGACTGGCTTTCGGTTTCTGTATCTTTCAAGCCCGCTGATGTTCTGTAAAAAAACGTGATCCTTTATACACCATATTTGTCTACATCAAATCCTTTGAAGATTATCTCTTCATGTAAACACTTTCAGTTGTTTACTCCTGTTAAGTATGCACTGTTTAACTAAGCAAGGTACAACCTTGGCTCTGCTTTATTTAGGCCCAAAGTGCCTGACTCTCAAAATGGCTGGCCTTTTATACCTGAGCAGCACCATGTGCGTGCTGCTCCGTGGTCTCCAACAATGACGCCATCTGGTGGCTACAAACAGAATGTACATACATGACACTAAACTGCTCTGAGATCTTATCACAGTCTTTCACAGGTTGAGACGGTCCGCTGCTTTGCACTCCCGGGTTGATCATCTCAGTTCGATTCCAGCCTTGGGTGAGTGTGCGGGGTCTGTTGTGGCTGATGGCTGGATGACTGACTTGTTGCGGGTATCAGTGGCCATGCCAGGAATTGCAAGTCTATTTTTATTAAACAGGTCCGTGATGGAAATTCCAGGTCACTGATGACTCTTGAGTCCGCTGAAGACTGCTGGTAGGTTGGTTGGTCGTCGATGGTTTCTTCATCCCACTGTTCTGGCTCGTCTGTGTGCCTCAGCTGTGTCTGATCCATGTGTTTCCTGCAAGTTTGCCTATTTTTGAGTTTAATAGCAAATACTCTGTTGCCCTCCTTGGCCATGACTGTACCAGCGATCCATTTGGGATCCTGACCATCGACCATAGTTCAACACATATACAGGATCATTAAGAGAAATCTCGCGTGACACAGTTGCGCGATCATGGTACTGTTGTTGACTTTGTCTTCTGTATTCAATATGATTATTTAAATCCAGGTGTACCAGAGATAGCTTGGATTTAAGACCTCTTTTCATCATGAGTTCAACAGGCGAGACCCCTGTGAGTGTGTGGGGTCTTATCCTGTAACTCAGCAGTATGCAGGACAAGCGGGTCTGCAGTGACCCTTGGGTTACTCTCCTCATGCTTTGCTTGATAATTTGTACTGCACGTTCAGCTTGCCCGTTGGATGCAAGCTTGAACGGTGCTGACCTTACATGTTTCACAAACTCCTGAAACTCCTGACTGGTGAAGCACGACCCATTTTTGCTCACCACTATGTCAGCCAGATCATGTGTCGCGAACATGACATTGAGATTCTCTATGTTTGCCGACGACATGCTGGATGACATGATTATGCATTCTATCAACTTCGAATAAGCATCCACCACCACTAAAAACATCTTGCCCTGGAAGGGACCTGCAAAATTTAGATGGATCCTGGACCAAGGTTTGGATGGCCACGACCACAGACTTAGCGGCGATTCCGCTGGTGCTTTGCTGAGCTGCATGCAAGTGTTGCACTGATGCACGCATGCTTCCATCTCAGAATCAATTCCTGGCCACCATACATGAGACCTGGCGATGGCCTTCATCATCACTTTCCCAGGTTGTGTGCTGAGTAACTCACGCATGAACTTCTCTCTCCCTTTCTTGGGCATTACAACGCGATTGCCCCACAATATGCGAACAGCTTGAATAGACAGTTCGTCTTCGCAACAAATGTACGATTTGGCCTCCTCGCACATTTGCTTAGGTATGGCAGACCAATCCGCTTTGAGGATGCAACCCTTTACCACCGATAAAATAGGGTCCTGGCTGGTCCAGGTCTTAACTTGTTGAGCCGTGACAAGGGTTCCTTCACTCTCAAAGCATCCATGATTAACATTAGATCCACCGGTTGTGGTGTTTCTACCTCCGGTGTGGGCAACGGCAACCGCCTCAAAGCATCGGCACAATTCTCTGTGCCAGGTCTGTGACGAATGACATAATCATAGTCAGATAATGTCAGCACCCATCTTTGGATGCGGGGTGAAGAGTTGGTATTGATACCTTTGCTCTTGGAAAACAATGAAATGAGCGGCTTGTGATCAGTCTCTAATTCGAACGTCAGACTGGACAGGTATTGATGCATCTTTTTAACACCGTACACACACGCTAAAGCTTCTTTTCTACCGTGCTGTAGGCTCTTTCTGCTTTTGACAAACTTTTGGATGCATACACGACAGGTTGAAGTTTCCGCGACTCATTGGCTTGTTGGAGTACGCAACTAATTCCATATGATGATGCGTCACAGGCCAAAACTAAATGTTTACATGGGTCATAATGTACCAGCAGCTTGTTCGAGCAAAGCAGATTGGTGGCTTTCTCGAAAACTCTTACGATGCATCCCACATCCAGTTGTCGCCTTTTCTCAATAGCATGCGCAGTGGTTCTAGTGAGGTGCTCAACTTAGGTCGGAAGTTACCAAAGTAGTTGAGTAGACCCAGGAACGAACATAGCTCCATCACATTCTGCAGCTTGGGTGAATTGTTGATGGCCTTGGTTTTCACATCAGTAGGTCTGATGCCATCAGCGGCGATTTTCCTACCGAGGAATTTGACCTCCGGTGCCATGAAGACGCACTTCGAGTGTTTAAGTCTGAGTCCCACTCTGTCCAAATGCAGTAGACTCTCTTCCGGGTTGTTCAAATGTTCCTTGGAGTCATGACCGAAGATCAGAGTGTCATCTTGGACCACGACGATTCTGGGAATGGACTTCAGTAGACTTTCCATATTTCTCTGGAATATTGTTGCAGCCGAGCAAATTCCGGAAAGATACCTGTGGTAAATAAACAGTCCTTTGTGCGTGTTAATGCACATAAGTGTCTTCCACGCCTCGACCAACTCCTGTGTCATATAGGCCGACGTGAAGTCCAGTTTTGTGAATGACTTCCTTCCGGCTAGCGTTGCAAACAAGTCATCAGCCTTTGGTAACGGGTATTGATATGGGTAAAGGGTAGTGGAAAAATGGGGCTGGCCCATTCATTAAATTCGACCAGTGATATGATCCTTTCACGCTGGAGTCTGTCCAGTTCAATTTCGACCTTCTCCCTCATCATATGTGGCACTGCCCGAGCTTTATGATGGACAGGTCTTGCATTTGAGTTCACGTGGATCTGCACCTTGGCTCCCGTGAAGTTGCCGATACCTGGTTCGAACAGTGAGGGGAACTTGCTCAAAACTTGGGCACAAGTATCTTCCTCCAATGACAATGCCTTTATGTCGTTCCAGTTGGATCTGATTTTCTCCAACCAGCTCCTGCCGAGCAGCGTTGGGCCATTGCCTGGAACAATCCACAGCGGTAACACATGACCGCACCGTTATATAACACATTGAACATTAAAATGTCATGGCCAGCTACCGAAGGTAAACAGAAAGGCTAATGGAATGCTGGCCTTTATATCGAGAGGACTAGATTACAAGGGGGTAGAAGTTATGCTGCAGCTGTACAAAACCCTGGTTAGACCACTCCTGGAGTACTGTGAGCAGTTCTGGGCACCACATTACAGAAAGGATATATTGGCCGCGGAGGGCGTGCAGCGTAGGTTTAGCAGAATGTTTTCCTTGGAACAGAGGAGGTTGAGGGGAAACCATATTGAGGTGTATAACATTATGAGGGGCCTGGATAGAGTGGATAGGAGGGACCTATTTCCCATAAGAGAAGGGTCAACAACCAGGGAGCATAGATTTACAGTAATTGGTCGGGGGTTTAGAGGTGATTTGAGGGGAAATGTTTTCACCCAGAGGATGGTGTGGGTCTGGAACTCACTGCCTGAAAGGGTGGTAGAGGCAGAAACCCTCACCACATTTAAAGTGCTTGGATGTGCACTCAAAGTGTCGTAACCAACAGGGCTATGGACCAGGAGCTGGAAAGTGGGATTAGGCTGGGTAGCTGTTTGTCGGCCGGCGCGGACATGTTGGGCCAAAATGTCCTCCTTCCGTGCTGTAAATTTCTACGATTTCTATGAATGCTATCCGGACTCCAAGGGTTAAGATGCGCGGAGAGATTACACAAACTAGGGATGTATTCCCTGCAATTTAGAAGGATGAGGGGTGATCTGATGAAAGTTTTCAGGATATTAAGGGAAACAGATCGGGAATATAGAGAGAAACGTTTCCACTGGTTGGGTATTCTAGGACTAGGGGCACATTGTCTAAACATCAGAGGCAGCAGTGTCGGAGGGGCAGTACTGAGGGAGTCCCACACTGTCGGCGGGGCAGTACTGAGGGAGTGCCGCACTGTCGGAGGGGCAGTACTGAGGGAGCGTCGAACTGTCGGAGGGCAGTACTGAGGGAGCGTCGAACTGTCGGAGGGGCAGTACTGAGGGAGCGCCGCACTGTCGGAGGGGCAGTACTGAGGGAGCGTCGAACTGTCGGAGGGGCAGTACTGAGGGAGTGCCGCACTGTCGGAGGGGCAGTACTGAGGGATTGCCGCACTGTCAGAGGGGCAGTACTGAGGGAGTGCCGCACTGTCAGAGGGGCAGTACTGAGGGAGTGCCGTACTGTCGGAGGGGCAGTACTGAGGGAGCGCCGCACTGTCGGAGGGGCGGTACTGAGGGAGCGCCGCACTGTTGGAGGGGCAGTACTGAGGGAGCGCCGCACTGTCGGAGGGGCAGTACTGAGGGAGCGCCGCACTGTCGGAGGGGCAGTACTGAGGGAGCGCCGCACTGTCGGAGGGGCAGTACTGAGGGAACGCCGCACTGTCGGAGGGGCAGTACTTAGGGAGTGCCGCACTGTCAGAGGGGCAGTACTGAGGGAGTGCCGCACTGTCGGAGGGGCAGTACTGAGGGAGTGCCGTACTGTCGGAGTGGCGGTACTGAGGGAGCGCCGCACTGTTGGAGGGGCAGTACTGAGGGAGCGCCGCACTGTTGGAGGGCCAGCACTGAGGGAACGCCGCACTGTCGGAGGGGCAGTACTGAGGGAGTGACGCACTGTCGGAGGGGCAGTACTGAGGGAGCCCCGCACTGTCTGAGGAGCAATACTTAGGGAGTAGCATTGGAGTAAACAAATAAAAGTGTTTCCATGAAGAGAATCTCTGCAAAGGATTTGATGGAGACAAATATGGTGTATCAAGGATCACGGTTTTCAACAGAACATCAGTGAGCTTGAAAAATACAGAAACCGAAAGTCAGTAGCATTAACAAAGTCTATTTTTTATTGGTTCATGGGATGTGGGCGTCACACTGTCAGAGGGGTAATAGTGAGGGAGTGCCGCACTGTCGGAGGGGCAGTACTGAGGGAGTGCCGCACTGTCGGAGGGGCAGTACTGAGGGAGCGCCGCACTGTCGGAGGGGCAGTACTGAGGGAGTGCCTCACTTTCAGAGGGGCAGTACCGAGAGAGTGCCTCACTTTCAGAGGGGCAGCACTGAAAAAGCTGTGGGAGGGGCAATACTGAGGGAGCGCCACACTGTTGGAGAGACAATACTGAGGGAGCACTGCAATGTCGGAGGGGCAGTAATGCGGGAGTGCGGCACTGTCAGAGGGGCAGTATTGAGGGAGTGCCGCACTGTCGGAGGGGCAATATTGAGGGAGTGCCGCACTGTCGGAGCGGCAGTACTGAGGGAGCGCCACACTGTCGCAGGGGCAGTACTGAGGGAGTGCCGTACTGTCGGAGGGGCAGTACTGAGGGAGCGCCGCACTGTCGGAGGGGCGGTACTGAGGGAGCGCCGCACTGTTGGAGGGGCAGTACTGAGGGAGCGCCGCACCGTCGGAGGGGCAGTACTGAGGGAGCGCCGCACTGTCGGAGGGGCAGTACTGAGGGAGTGCCGCACTGTCGGAGGGGCAGTACTGAGGGAGCGCCGCACTGTCGGAGGGGCAGTACTGAGGGAGCGCCGCACTGTCGGAGGGGCAGTACTGAGGGAGTGCCGCACTGTCGGAGGGGCAGTACTGAGGGAGCGCCGCACTGTCGGAGGGGCAGTACTGAGGGAGTGCCGCACTGTCAGAGGGGCAGTACTGAGGGAGTGCCGCACTGTCGGAGGGACAGTACTGAGGGAGTGCCGTACTGTCGGAGTGGCGGTACTGAGGGAGCGTCGCACTGTTGGAGGGGCAGTACTGAGGGAGCGCCGCACTGTTGGAGGGCCAGCACTGAGGGAACGCCGCACTGTCGGAGGGGCAGTACTGAGGGAGTGACGCACTGTCGGAGGGGCAGTACTGAGGGAGCCCCGCACTGTCTGAGGAGCAATACTGAGGGAGTAGCATTGGAGTAAACAAATAAAAGTGTTTCCATGAAGAGAATCTCTGCAAAGGATTTGATGGAGACAAATATGGTGTATCAAGGATCACGGTTTTCAACAGAACATCAGTGAGCTTGAAAAATACAGAAACCGAAAGTCAGTAGCATTAACAAAGTCTATTTTTTATTGGTTCATGGGATGTGGGCGTCACACTGTCGGAGGGGTAATAGTGAGGGAGTGCCGCACTGTCGGAGGGGCAGTACTGAGGGAGTGCCGCACTGTCGGAGGGGCAGTACTGAGGGAGCGCCGCACTGTCGGAGGGGCAGTACTGAGGGAGTGCCTCACTTTCAGAGGGGCAGTACCGAGGGAGTGCCTCACTTTCAGAGGGGCAGCACTGAAAAAGCTGTGGGAGGGGCAATACTGAGGGAGCGCCACACTGTTGGAGAGACAATACTGAGGGAGCACTGCAATGTCGGAGGGGCAGTAATGCGGGAGTGCGGCACTGTCGGAGGGGCAGTATTGAGGGAGTGCCGCACTGTCGGAGGGGCAATATTGAGGGAGTGCCGCACTGTCGGAGCGGCAGTACTGAGGGAGCGCCACACTGTCGCAGGGGCAGTACTGAGGGCGTACCGCACTGTCGGAGGGGCAGTACTGAGGGAGCGCTGCACTGTCGGAGGGGCAATACAGAGTGAGTCTTGCACTGTCAGAGGGGCAGTATTGAGGGAGTGCCGCACTGTCAGAGGGGAAGTACTGAGGGAGCGCCGCACTGTCGGAGGGGCAGTACTGAGGGAGTGACGCACTGTCGGAGTGGCGGTACTGAGGGAGAGCTGCACTGTCTGAGGAGCAGTTCTCAGGGAGTAGCTTTGGAGTAAACAAATAAAAGTGATTCCATGAAGAGACTCTGTGCAAAAGATTTGATGGAGACAAATATGGTGTATAAAGGATCACGGTTTTCAACAGAACATCAGTGGGCTTCAAAGATACAGAAACCGAAAGTCAGTCATTAATAAAGTCTATTTTTTATTGGTTCATGGGATGTGGCCGTCCCTGGCGAGGCCAGCGTTTAATGCCATTCCCTAATTGCCCTCGAGAAGGTGGCAGTGAGCCACCTCGGCTAGTCCTGGAGCAAGTCTTCAGCACGATAGCCGGGATGCTGTCGGGGGCAGTAGCCTTTGCTGTATCCAGTGCGCTCAGCCGTTTCTTGATCGTCTGGTCCACGTATTCCACCATCAAGTGTCTCGTGCTTACTCGGAACCGTGTTGTTGGGAACCAGAGGAGGAAGGAGGTGGAACGCTAATGGCTGCCACAATGCAACTCATTGGCTGACACAGCGGTGTCAATGGACACACTGCTTCTTGACTCAAGTGTTCCAGGGCTTGAACATCGACACTCAGAGTATGAGCTCGTGGGCAGCAAAAGAATAAAAAGTACCCTGCCAACTTCAGATAACATGCAGCTTAAACATGTGCCTGATTGTTTTTCAACTAAGATGAAGGTTAGCTCGATCTCACTGGAGCCATGCTGCACCCGATCAGATTGTCAGTTTGCTGGTTGCTATGAGAGGAAGTCATTTTAACAAAGTCATGCTGAGTCGGAATAAAATGGCTCCATTAACTTTCTCAGAGAACCTTGCAAACCAGCAAGCATGTAGAAGAGGAATAATTTTAAACTGTCGTGCTGTCTATTTCTGCATTTATGTCTTTCTGAATCGGACTCTGTCAGTAACCAAGCCTGTCTCTATAGGCCCCATTTACACAGTGTCTCATTGGATGGACTGGGTCAGTCTGCCTTCAGGCCCCACATACACGATGTCGCCTGATACGTCCTTACTACACAGTATAAATGCACACGAGGCCCATGCTTAAGGGAAGGTCAGTCAGTGACCTGTCCTTTATTCCTTAGCACTCAAGTGATGCAGGTGGGTGGAGCTTCCCCTTTTATACCTGAAGGTCCAGGTTAGGCGTGTCTCCCACCTTGTGATCAGTGTTCTCACGGTGTACAACTTAGGTCAGTTTATACATGGGTTACAATGTTGGTTGAATACATGACATCGCCGGAGGTGTACAGTGTCGGCCGTGGCTCAGTAGGTATCTCTAGTGCCTCTCAGTCAGAAGGTCGTGGGTTCGAGACCCACTCCAGACACTTGATCCAGGCCAACACTCCCCGTGCAGGACTGAGTGAGTGCGGCACTGTCGGAGGGGCAGTACTGAGGGAGTGTCGCACTGTCGGAGGGGCAGTACTGAGGGAGTGTTGCACTGTCGGAGGAGTAGTACTGACGGAGCAGCGCACTGTCGGAGGGGCAGTTCTGAGGGAGTGCCTCACTGTCGGAGGGGGCAGTACTGAGGGAGTGTCGCACTGTCGGAGGAGTAGTACTGACGGAGCAGCGCACTGTCGGAGGGGCAGTACTAAGGGAATGCCTCACTGTCTGAGGGTGAGTACTGAGGGAACGCTGCACTATCGGAGGGGCAATACTGAGGGAGTGCCGCACTGCGGAGGGGCAGTACTGAGGGAGTGTCGCACTGTCGGAGGAGCAGTACTGAGGGAGCAGCGCACTGTCGGAGGGGCAGTACTGAGGGAATGCCTCACTGTCTGAGGGTGAGTACTGAGGGAGCGCTGCACTATCGGAGGGGCAATACTGAGGGAGTGCCGCACTGCGGAGGGGCAGTACTGAGGGAGTGTCGCACTGTCGGAGGAGCAGTACTGAGGGAGCAGCGCACTGTCGGAGGGGCAGTACTGAGGGAATGCCTCACTGTCGGAGGGTGAGTACTGAGGGAGCGCTGCACTATCGGAGGGGCAGTACTGAGGGAGCGCTGCACTGTCGGAGGGGCAGTACTGAGGGAACGCCGCACAGTCAAGTGACAGTACTGAGGGAGTGCCGCACAGTCAGGGAGCAGTACTGAGGGAGCGCTGCACTATCAGAGGGGCAGTCCTGAGGGAACGCCGCACAGTCAGGGGACAGTACTGAGGGAACGCCGCACAGTCAGGGGGCAGTACTGAGGGAGCAGCACACTTTGAGAGGGGCAGTACTGAAGAAGCGCTGCACCATGGGAGGGGCAATACGGAGGGAGCACCGCACCATCGGAAGTGCAGTACTGAGGGAGCGCCGCACTGTCAGAGGGATGGTACTAAGGGAACGCCACACAGTCAGGGGGCAGTACTGATGGAGTGCCGCACTGTCGTAGGGGCAGTACTGTGGGAGCACCACATTGTCGTAAGGGCACTCCTGAGGGAGCAACGCACTGTCGGAGGGATAGTACTGAAGGAGCGCCGCACTGTCGGAGGGGCAGTACTGAGGGAGAACTGCACTGTCGGAGTGGCGGTACTGAGGGAACTCCGCACTGTCTGAGGAGCAGTACTGAGGGAATAGCTTTGGAGTGAAGAAATAAAAGTGTTTCCATGAAGAGACTCTGTGCAAAAGATTTGATGGAGACAAATATGGTGTATAAAGGATCACGGTTTTCAACAGAATTTCAGCGGGCTTGAAAGATACAGAAACCGAAAGCCAGTCATTAATAAAGTCTATTTTTTATTGGTTCATGGGATGTGGCCGTCCCTGGCGAGGCCAGCGTTTATTGCCATTCCCTAATTGCCCTCGAGAAGGTGGCAGTGAGCCACCTCGGCTAGTCCTGGAGCAAGTCTTCAGCACGATAGCCGGGATGCTGTCGGGGGCAGTAGCCTTTGCTGTATCCAGTGCGCTCAGCCGTTTCTTGATCGTCTGGTCCACGTATTCCACCATCAAGTGTCTCGTGCTTACTCGGAACTGTGTTGTTGGGAACCAGAGGAGGAAGGAGGTGGAACGCTAACGGCTGCCACAATGCAACTCATTGGCTGACACAGCGGTGTCAATGGACACACTGCTTCTTGACTCAAGTGTTCCAGGGCTTGAACATCTACACTCAGAGTATGAGTTCATGGGCAGCAAAAGAATAAAAAGTACCCTGCCAACTTCAGATAACATGCAGCTTAAACATGGGCCTGATTGTTTTTCAACTAAGATGAAGGTTAGCTCGATCTCACTGGAGCCATGCTGCACCCTATCAGTTTGTCAGTTTGCTGGTTGCTGTGAGAGGAAGTCATTTTAACAAAGTCATGCAGAGTCGGAATAAAATGGCTCCATTAACTTTCTCAGAGAACCTTGCAAACCAGCAAGTATGTAGAAGAGGAATGATTTTAAATTGTAGTGCTGTCTATTTCTACATTTGTGTCTTTCTGAATCGGACTCTGTCAGTAACCAAGCCTGTCTCTATAGGCCCCATTAACACAGTGTCTCATTGGATGGACTGGGTCAGTCTGCCTTCAGGCCCCACATACACGATGTCGCCGGAGCTGTACAGTGTCGGCTGTGGCTCAGTGGGTATCTCTAGTGCCTCTCAGTCAGAAGATCGTGGGTTCTAGCCCCACTCCAGACACTCGATCCAGACAAACACTCACCGTGCAGTACTGAGGGAGTGCTGCACTGTCGGAGGGGCAGCACTGAGGGAGTGCCGCACTGTCGAGAGGCAGTACTGAGGGAGTGCTGCATTGTCGGAGGGGCAATACTGAGGGAACGCCGCACTGTCGGAGGGGCTGTACTGAGGGAGCACCATACTCGTGGAGGGGCAGTAATGAGGGAGTGCCGCACTGTCGAGGGGCAGTACTGAGGGAGCACTGCATTGTCGGAGGGGCAATACTGAGGGAACGCCGCACTGTCGGAGGGCTGTACTGAGGGAGCACCACACTCGTGGAGGGGCAGTAATGAGGAAGTGCTGCACTGTCAAGGGGCATTACTGAGGGAGAAGTGCACTGTCGGAGGGGCAGTACTGAAAGAGCGCCGCACTGTTTGAGGGGCAGTAGTGAGGGAGCGCTGCACTATCGGAGGGGCAATACTGAGGGAGTGTTGCACTGCGGAGGGGCAGTACTGAGGGAGTGTCGCACTGTCGGAGGGGCAGCACTGAGGGAGCGCTGCACTGTCGGAGGGGCAGTACTGAGGGAACGCCGCACTGTCGGAGGGGCAGTACTGAGGGAACGCCGCACAGTCAGTGGACAGTACTGAGGGAACGCCGCACAGTCAGGTGGCAGTACTGAGGGAGCAGCAAACTTTGAGTGGGGTAGTACTGAAGAAGCGCTGCACCATGGGAGTGGCAATACGGAGGGAGCACCGCACCATCGGAAGTGCAGTACTGAGGGAGCGCTGCACTGTCAGAGGGACAGTACTGAGGGAACGCCACACAGTCAGGGGGCAGTACTGATGGAGTGCCGCACTGTCGTAGGGGCAGTACTGTGGGAGCACCACATTGTCGTAAGGGCACTCCTGAGGGAGCAACGCACTGTCGGAGGGATAGTACTGAAGGAGCGCCGCACTGTCGGAGGGGCAATACTGAGGGAGAACTGCACTGTCGGAGTGGCGGTGCTGAGGGAACTCCGCACTGTCTGAGGAGCAGTACTGAGGGAGTAGCTTTGGAGTAAAGAAATAAAAGTGTTTCCATGAAGAGACTCTGTGCAAAAGATTTGATGGAGACAAATATGGTGTATAAAGGATTTGATGGAGACAAATATGGTGTATAAAGGATCACGGTTTTCAACAGAACTTCAGTGGGCTTGAAAGATACAGAAACCGAAAGCCAGTCATTAATAAAGTCTATTTTTTATTGGTTCATGGGATGTGGCCGTCCCTGGCGAGGCCAGCGTTTATTGCCATTCCCTAATTGCCCTCGAGAAGGTGGCAGTGAGCCACCTCGGCTAGTCCTGGAGCAAGTCTTCAGCACGATAGCCGGGATACTGTCGGGGGCAGTAGCCTTTGCTGTATCCAGTGCGCTCAGCTGTTTCTTGATCGTCTGGTCCATGTATTCCACCATCAAGTGTCTCGTGCTTACTCGGAACTGTGTTGTTGGGAACCAGAGGAGGAAGGAGGTGGAACGCTAACGGCTGCCACAATGCAACTCATTGGCTGACACAGCGGTGTCAATGGACACACTGCTTCTTGACTCAAGTGTTCCAGGGCTTGAACATCGACACTCAGAGTATGAGCTCGTGGGCAGCAAAAGAATAAAAAGTACCCTGCCAACTTCAGATAACATGCAACTTAAACATGGGCCTGATTGTTTTTCAACTAAGATGAAGGTTAGCTCGATCTCACTGGAGCCATGCTGCACCCGATCAGATTGTCAGTTTGCTGGTTGCTGTGAGAGGAAGTCATTTTAACAAAGTCTTGCTGTGTCGGAATAAAATGGCTCCATTAACTTTCTCAGAGAACCTTGCAAACCAGCAAGCATGTAGAAGAGGAATGATTTTAAACTGTAGTGCTGTCTATTTCTGCATTTGTGTCTATCTGAATCGGACTCTGTCAGTAACCAAGCCTGTCTCCATAGGCCCCATTTACACAGTGTCTCATTGGATGGACTGGGTCAGTCTGCCTTCAGGCCCCACATACACGATGTCGCCGGAGCTGTACAGTGTCGGCTGTGGCTCAGTGGGTATCTCTAGTGCCTATCAGTCAGAAGGTCGTGGGTTCGAGCCCCACTTCAGACACTTGATCCAGGCAAACACTCACCGTGCAGTACTGAGGGAGTGCCGCACTGTCGAGGGGCAGTACTGAGGGAGTGCTGCATTGTCGGAGGGGCAGTACTGAGGGAACGCCGCACTGTCGGAGGGACAGTAGTGAGGGAGCGCCGCACTGTTGGAGGGGCAGTACTGAGGGAGTGCCGCACTGTCGGCGGGGCAGTACTGAGGGAGTGACGCACAGTCGGAGGGGCAGTACTGAGGGATTGCCGTACTGTTGGAGTGGCGGTACTGAGGGAGCGCTGCACTGTTGGAGGGGCAGTACTGAGGGAGTGACGCACTGTCGGAGGGGCAGTAGTGAGGGAGCGCCGCACTGTTGGAGGGGCAGTACTGAGGGAGTGACGCACTGTTGGAGGGGCAGTACTGAGGGAGCGCTGCACTGTCGGATGGGCAGTACTGATGGAGCGCCGCACTGTCGGAGGGGCAGTACTGAGGGAGTGACGCACTGTCGGAGGGGCAGTACTGAGGGAGTGACGCACTGTCGGAGGGGCGGTACTGAGGGAGCCCGGCACTGTCTGAGGAGCAATACTGAGGGAGTAGCATTGGAGTAAACAAATAAAAGTGTTTCCATGAAGAGAATCTCTGCAAAGGATTTGATGGAGACAAATATGGTGTATCAAGGATCACGGTTTTCAACAGAACATCAGTGAGCTTGAAAAATACAGAAACCGAAAGCCAGTCATTAATAAAGTCTATTTTTTATTGGTTCATGGGATGTGGCCGTCCCTGGCGAGGCTGCGTTTATTGCCATTCCCTAATTGCCCTCGAGAAGGTGGCAGTGAGCCACCTCGGCTAGTCCTGGAGCAAGTCTTCAGCACGATAGCCGGGATGCTGTCGGGGACAGTAGCCTTTGCTGTATCCAGTGCGCTCAGCCGTTTCTTGATCGTCTGGTCCACGTATTCCACCATCAAGTGCCTCGTGCTTACTCGGAACCGTGTTGTTGGGAACCAGAGGAGGAAGGAGGTGGAACGCTAACGGCTGCCACAATGCAACTCATTGGCTGACACAGCGGTGTCAATGGACACACTGCTTCTTGACTCAAGTGTTCCAGGGCTTGAACATCTACACTCAGAGTATGAGCTCGTGGGCAGCAAAAGAATAAAAAGTACCCTGCCAACTTCAGATAACATGCAGCTTAAACATGGGCCTGATTGTTTTTCAACTGAGATGAAGGTTAGCTAGATCTCACTGGAGCCATGCTGCACCCTATCAGATTGTCAGTTTGCTGGTTGCTATGAGAGGAAGTCATTTTAACAAAGTCATGCTGAGTCGGAATAAAATGGCTCCATTAACTTTCTCAGAGTACCTTGCAAACCAGCAAGCATGTAGAAGAGGAATAATTTTAAACTGTCGTGCTGTCTATTTCTGCATTTATGTCTTTCTGAATAGGACTCTGTCAGTAACCAAGCCTGTCTCTATAGGCCCCATTTACACAGTGTCTCATTGGATGGACTGGGTCAGTCTGCCTTCAGGCCCCACATACACAATGTCGCCTGATACGTCCTTACTACACAGTATAAATGCACGCGAGGCCCATGCTTAAGAGAAGGTCAGTCAGTGACCTGTCCTTTATTCCTTAGCACTCAAGTGATGAAGGTGGGTGGAGCTTCCCCTTTTATACCTGAAGGCCCAAGTTAGGAGTGTCTCCCACCTAGTGATCAGTGTTCTCACGGTGTACAACTTAGGTCAGTTTATACATGGGTTACAATGCTGGTTGAATACATGACATCACCTCCCCCTGCAAAGTCTTATTGGGATCACAGGTTGAGTCTCTCTGGTGGTTTACGCTCCATAGTGGAGTGCCTGAGTTGGGGCTCCGGTTGTTGGGCGCTGGCCTGAGTTTGCAGTGCCTCAGGCCTGTCCGGACTGCCCACAGTGACTGGGCTCACCTCCCTTTGGTTCCGGTGTTCAGTCACCTGCGGTGGAGTGAACTCTATATCGTGTTCTTCCTCTGCTTCTTCTATGGGGTTGCTGAACCTCCTTTTTGTTTGATCCACATGTTTGCGGCAGATTTGTCCATTGGTAAGTTTAACTACCAGAATCCTATTTCCCTCTTTGGCAACCACAGTGCCTGCGAGCCATTTGGGCCCTGCAGCGTAGTTGAGGTCAATAACAGGATAATTTACATCAATACATCGCGCCCTCGCATTCCTGTCATGGTAGTGATATTGTGACTGGCGCCTGCTCTCGACAATTTCTTTCATGGTGGGGTGTATAAGGGATAATCGGGTTTTGAGCGTCCTTTTCATTAGTAGCTCTGTGGGTGGAACCCCTGTGAGCGAGTGTGGTCGGGATCTATAGGCCAACAGGAGGCGTGATAAGTGGGTTTGTAGAGAACCCCCTTGGAATCTGAGCATCCCCTGTTTGATTATCTGCACTGCTCGTTCTGCCTGGCCGTTTGAAGCCGGCTTGAACGGTGCCGTTCTAACATGGTTAATTCCATTGCCTGCCGTGAAGTCCTGGAATTCAGTGCTTGTGAAGCACGGGCCATTGTCGCTGACCAAGATGTCCGGTAGACCGTGGGTGGCGAGCATTGCCCGTAGACTTTCTACAGTGGCAGAGGATGTGCTTGAATTTAAAATGTCACACTCGATCCATTTGGAGTAGGCGTCTACGACAACCAAAAACATTTTCCCATGAAAGGACCTGCGTAGTCCACATGGATGCGTGACCAAGGCTTGGCGGGCCATGGCCAGGGGCTAAGGGGGGCTTCCCTGGGCGCATTGCCCAGCTGGGCACACGTGTTGCACCTGCAAACACAAAGTTCCAGATCTGCGTCTATCCCTGGCCACCAAACGTGTGACCTGACAATTGCCTTCATCGTGACGATGCCCGGGTGCCTATTGTGGAGTTCTCTGATGAACACCTCTCTGCCCATCTGGGTAATGACTACGCGGTTTCCCCACAGTAGGCAATCGGCCTGAATTGAGAGTTCATCCCTGCGCCTGTGAAATGGTTTAAATTTCTCAGGGCATGCCCTGTACGTGGCTGCCCAGTCCCCATTCAGGACACATTTCTTGACTAGAGACAATAGCGGGTCTCTATTTGTCCAGACTTTAATCTGACGGGCTGTCACGGGTGAGCCTTCACTTCTGAAAGCTTCAACAGCCATGACCATCTCAGCACCATGCTCGGTAGCCCCCTCAGTGGTGGTTAGTGGGAGCCTGCTAAGTGCATCGGCGCAGTTTTCGGTGCCCGGTCTGTGCCGAAATGTGTAGTCATAGGCAGCTAACATGAGTGCCCACCTCTGTGTGCGGGCCGATGTGTTTGCATTTATGGCCTTGTTGTCGGCCAAAAGGGACGTTAGGGGTTTGTGATCTGTCTCCAGCTCAAATTTCCTGCCAAACAGGTACTGGTGCATTTTCTTTACCACATATACACATGCGAGCGCCTCCTTTTCTACTATCCCGTAGCCCCTTTCTGCCTGGGACAGACTCCTGGAGGCATAAGCTACCGGCTGTAACTGACCCTTGGCATTGACATGCTGCAACACACACCCGACACCATAGGACAACGCATCGCACGTTAACACAAGTTTCTTACATGGGTCATATAGCGTTAACAGATTGTTGGAACATAACAAATTGCGTGCTCTATTAAAAGCCCTTTCCTGGCTGTCCCACCAGACCCATTTGCGACCTTTGCGTAGGAGCACATGTAGTGGTTCTAGCATCGTGCTCAATTTGGGAAGAAAGTTACCAAAATAGTTCAGGAGCCCCAGGAACGAACGCAGCTCCGTCGTGTTACAGGGTCTGGGTGCTCTCTGGATCGCTTCCGTCTTGGATGCAGTAGGGCTGATCCCGTCTGCTGCTACCCTCATCCCCAGGAATTCTACCTCTGGAGCTAGGAAGACGCACTTCGCCTTTTTCAGTCGCAGACCTACCCGGTCTAGTCTGCGTTGCACCTCCTCCAGGTTGTGGAGGTGTTCTTCAGTATCATAACCCGTAATGAGGATGTCATCCTGAAAAACCACCGTCCCTGGAATCGACTTGAGGAGGCTTTCCATATTTCGTTGGAAGATCGCGGTGGCCGAGTGAATCCCGATCGGACATCTGTTGTATTCAAACAACGCCTTGTGTGTCGTGATGGTGGTCAGCTTCTTCGACTCACTCGCCAGCTCCTGGGTCATGTAAGCTGAGGTCAGGTCCAATTTTGCAAAAGTTTGCCACCGAATAGCGTCGCAAAGAGGTCCTCCACTCTCGGTAGCGGGTACTGGTCTTGGAGTGACACCCGATTGATGGTGGCCTTGTAATCGCCACATATCCTGACCGACCCATCCGCCTTGAGCACCGGCACAATCGGGCTCGCCCAGTCACTGAATTCGACTGGCGAGATGATGCCTTCCCTCTACAGGCGGTCCAATTCGCCTTCTATCTTTTCCCGCATCACGTACGGCACCGCTCTGGCCTTGTGGTGTACTGGTCTGGCGTCCGGGTTTATGTGAATCACTACCTTGGCCCCCATAAAAGTGCCAATGCCGAGTTGAAGTAATGAGTCAAATTTGTCCAGGACCTGTGAGCATGATACTCGCTCCACAGAGGAAATTGCATTGACATCGCCCCATTTCCAGTTCATGACAGCAAGCCAACTCCTCCCCAGTAGTGCGGGACCGTCCCCTGGGACAATCCAGAGTGGCAACCTGTTCTCCGAATCTTTGTGGGTCACGACTACCATGGCGCTGCCTAGCACCGGAATGATCTGCTTTGTGTAAGTCCGTAGCTGTGCGTCAATCGGCGATAATTTTGGCCTCCTGGCCTTGGATGCCCACAACTTTTAGAACTGTTTGATACCCATCAGGGACTGGCTGGCACCCGTGTCTAACTCCATTGATACTGGGATGCCATTGAGGAGCACTTTCATCATTATTGGTGGCGTCCTGGTGTATGAACATGTATACGTGCTCCACATGAACTCGCTGAACTTCAGCTTCCAGTGATTTCCCCCAGTGTCCATTTCTGCAATTTCTGCAGGTATTTTGCTCATCTCTGCAAACTCCGGCTGAATGTGTGCCTCCACGCCTCCAGCATGAGTTGCGGTTTGAAACAAAAGGTCCCTTGCCAGTCGATCGTCCCTGACTGCCCCTGTTATTGTCCTTGAGTACACCATTAACAGGTGTTGATGGTCCCATTACTGGCCGCATTGTCCCTTGCAATGGCGTGAATCACTGTTCAGCTTGCCATTGTCTCTGTCGAACTCCCCCTCTGGGTTCGACTACATGTTGGGGCATGCCTGACTGCCCTTGCCTGCCTGGAGAACTGTGTGCTGCTTTAACAATGTTGAATCTCTGTCCCAACCATTCCTTAACACAGTACCTCTCGTCTGTTCTGCTAGCGGCCATGCTCGCGTGGTTTAAATCCCAGTTTCTTGTCGCCATTGATACGTCCTTACTACACAGTATAAATGCACACGAGGCCCATGCTTGAGAGAAGGTCAGTCTGTGATCTGTCCTTTATTCCTTAGCACTCAAGTGATGAAGGTGGGTGGAGCTTCCCCTTTTATACCTGAAGGTCCAGGTTAGGCGTGTCTCCCACCTAGTGGTCAGTGTTCTCATGGTGTACAACTTAGGTCAGTTTATACATGGGTTACAATGTTGGTTGAATACATGACATCGCCGGAGCTGTACAGTGTCGGCCGTGGCTCAGTAGGTATCTCTAGTGCCTCTCAGTTAGAAGGTCGTGGGTTCGAGACCCACTCCAGACACTTGATCCAGGCCAACACTCCCCGTGCAGGACTGAGTGAGTGCCGCACTGTCAGAGGGGCAGTACTGAGAGAGTGTCGCACTGTCGGAGGAGTAGTACTGACGGAGCAGCGCACCGTTGGAGGGGCAGTACTGAGGGAATGCCTCACTGTCTGAGGGTGAGTACTGAGGGAGTGCTGCATTGTCGGAGGGGCAATACTGAGGGAACGCCGCACTGTTGGAGGGGCTGTACTGAGGGAGCACCACACTCGTGGAGGGGCAGTAATGAGGGAGTGCCGCACTGTCGAGGGGCAGTACTGAGGGAGCACTGCATTGTCGGAGGGGCAATACTGAGGGAACGCCGCACTGTCGGAGAGGCTGTACTGAGGGAGCACCACACTCGTGGAGGGGCAGTAATGAGGAAGTGCTGCACTGTCGAGGGGCATTACTGAGGGAGAAGTGCACTGTCGGAGGGGCAGTACTGAAAGAGCGTCGCACTGTTTGAGGGGCAGTAGTGAGGGAGCGCCGCACTGTCGGAGGGGCAGTACTGAGGGAGCGCCGCACTGTCGGAGGGGCAGTACTGAGGGAGTGTCGCAGTGTCGGAGGGGTAGTACTGACGGAGCGCCGCCCTGTCGGAGGGGCAATACTGAGGGAGTGCTGCACTGCGGAGGGGCAGTACTGAGGGAGCGCCACACTGTCGGCGGGGCAGTACTGAGGGAGCGTCGAACTGTCGGAGGGGCAGTACTGAGGGAGTGCCGAACTGTCGGAGGGGCAGTACTGAGGGAGCGTCGAACTGTCGGAGGGGCAGTACTGAGGGAGTGCCGCACTGTCGGAGGGGCAGTACTGAGGGAGTGCCGCACTGTCGGAGGGGCAGTACTGAGGGAGTGCTGCACTGTCGGAGGGGCAGTACTGAGGGACTGCCGCACTTTCGGAGGGCAGTACTGAGGGAGTGCCGCACTGTCGGCGGGGCAGTACTGAGGGAGTGACGCACAGTCGGAGGGGCAGTACTGAGGGATTGCCGCACTGTCAGAAGGGCAGTACTGAGGGAGTGCCGCACTGTCGGAGGGGCAGTACTGAGGGAGCGCCGCACTGTCGGAGGGGCGGTACTGAGGGAGCGCCGCACTGCGGAGGGGCAGTACTGAGGGAGCGCCACACTGTCGGCGGGGCAGTACTGAGGGAGCGTCGAACTGTCGGAGGGGCAGTACTGAGGGAGTGCCGAACTGTCGGAGGGGCAGTACTGAGGGAGCGTCGAACTGTCGGAGGGGCAGTACTGAGGGAGTGCCGCACTGTCGGAGGGGCAGTACTGAGGGAGTGCCGCACTGTCGGAGGGGCAGTACTGAGGGAGTGCTGCACTGTCGGAGGGGCAGTACTGAGGGACTGCCGCACTTTCGGAGGGCAGTACTGAGGGAGTGCCGCACTGTCGGCGGGGCAGTACTGAGGGAGTGACGCACAGTCGGAGGGGCAGTACTGAGGGATTGCCGCACTGTCAGAGGGGCAGTACTGAGGGAGTGCCGCACTGTCGGAGGGGCAGTACTGAGGGAGTGCCGTACTGTCGGAGGGGCAGTACTGAGGGAGCGCCGCACTGTCGGAGGGGCGGTACTGAGGGAGCGCCGCACTGTCGGAGGGGCAATACTGAGGGAGCGCCGCACTGTCGGAGGGGCAGTACTGAGGGAGCGCCGCACTGTCGGAGGGGCAGTACTGAGGGAGTGCTGCACTATCGGAGGGGCAATACTGAGGGAGTGCCGCACTGCGGAGGGGCAGTACTGAGGGAATGCCTCACTGTCTGAGGGTGAGTACTGAGGGAGCGCTGCACTATCGGAGGGGCAATACTGAGGGAGTGCCGCACTGCGGAGGGGCAGTACTGAGGGAGTGTCGCACTGTCGGAGGAGCAGTACTGAGGGAGCAGCGCACTGTCGGAGGGGCAGTACTGAGGGAATGCCTCACTGTCGGAGGGTGAGTACTGAGGGAGCGCTGCACTATCGGAGGGGCAGTACTGAGGGAGCGCTGCACTGTCGGAGGGGCAGTACTGAGGGAACGCCGCACAGTCAAGTGACAGTACTGAGGGAGTGCCGCACAGTCAGGGAGCAGTACTGAGGGAGCGCTGCAATATCAGAGGGGCAGTCCTGAGGGAACGCCGCACAGTCAGGGGACAGTACTGAGGGAACGCCGCACAGTCAGGGGGCAGTACTGAGGGAGCAGCACACTTTGAGAGGGGCAGTACTGAAGAAGCGCTGCACCATGGGAGGGGCAATACGGAGGGAGCACCGCACCATCGGAAGTGCAGTACTGAGGGAGCGCCGCACTGTCAGAGGGACGGTACTAAGGGAACGCCACACAGTCAGGGGGCAGTACTGATGGAGTGCCGCACTGTCGTAGGGGCAGTACTGTGGGAGCACCACATTGTCGTAAGGGCACTCCTGAGGGAGCAACGCACTGTCGGAGGGGTAGTACTGAAGGAGCGCCGCACTGTCGGAGGGGCAGTACTGAGGGAGAACTGCACTGTCGGACTGGCGGTACTGAGGGAACTCCGCACTGTCTGAGGAGCAGTACTGAGGGAGTAGCTTTGGAGTAAAGAAATAAAAGTGTTTCCATGAAGAGACTCTGTGCAAAAGATTTGATGGAGACAAATATGGTGTATAAAGGATCACGGTTTTCAACAGAATATCAGCGGGCTTGAAAGATACAGAAACCGAAAGCCAGTCATTAATAAAGTCTATTTTTTATTGGTTCATGGGATGTGGCCGTCCCTGGCGAGGCCAGCGTTTATTGCCATTCCCTAATTGCCCTCGAGAAGGTGGCAGTGAGCCACCTCGGCTAGTCCTGGAGCAAGTCTTCAGCACGATAGCCGGGATGCTGTCGGGGGCAGTAGCCTTTGCTGTATCCAGTGCGCTCAGCCGTTTCTTGATCGTCTGGTCCACGTATTCCACCATCAAGTGTCTCGTGCTTACTCGGAACCGTGTTGTTGGGAACCAGAGGAGGAAGGAGGTGGAACGCTAACGGCTGCCACAATGCAACTTATTGGCTGACACAGCGGTGTCAATGGACACACTGCTTCTTGACTCAAGTGTTCCAGGGCTTGAACATCTACACTCAGAGTATGAGTTCATGGGCAGCAAAAGAATAAAAAGTACCCTGCTGCACTGTCGGAGGGGCAGTACTGAGGGACTGCCGCACTTTCGGAGGGCAGTACTGAGGGAGTGACGCACAGTCGGAGGGGCAGTACTGAGGGATTGCCGCACTGTCAGAGGGGCAGTACTGAGGGAGTGCCGCACTGTCGGAGGGGCGGTACTGAGGGAGTGCCGTACTGTCGGAGGGGCAGTACTGAGGGAGCGCCGCACTGTCGGAGGGGCGGTACTGAGGGAGCGCCGCACTGTCGGAGGGGCAGTACTGAGGGAGCGCCGCACTGTCGGAGGGGCAGTACTGAGGGAGCGCCGCACTGTCGGAGGGGCAGTACTGAGGGAGTGCCGCACTGTCGGAGGGGCAGTACTGAGGGAGCGCCGCACTGTCGGAGGGGCAGTACTGAGGGAGTGCCGCACTGTCAGAGGGGCAGTACTGAGGGAGTGCCGCACTGTCGGAGGGGCAGTACTGAGGGAGTGCCGTACTGTCGGAGTGGCGGTACTGAGGGAGCGCCGCACTGTTGGAGGGGCAGTACTGAGGGAGCGCCGCACTGTTGGAGGGCCAGCACTGAGGGAACGCCGCACTGTCGGAGGGGCAGTACTGAGGGAGTGACGCACTGTCGGAGGGGCAGTACTGAGGGAGCCCCGCACTGTCTGAGGAGCAATACTGAGGGAGTAGCATTGGAGTAAACAAATAAAAGTGTTTCCATGAAGAGAATCTCTGCAAAGGATTTGATGGAGACAAATATGGTGTATCAAGGATCACGGTTTTCAACAGAACATCAGTGAGCTTGAAAAATACAGAAACCGAAAGTCAGTAGCATTAACAAAGTCTATTTTTTATTGGTTCATGGGATGTGGGCGTCACACTGTCGGAGGGGTAATAGTGAGGGAGTGCCGCACTGTCGGAGGGGCAGTACTGAGGGAGTGCCGCACTGTCGGAGGGGCAGTACTGAGGGAGCGCCGCACTGTCGGAGGGGCAGTACTGAGGGAGTGCCTCACTTTCAGAGGGGCAGTACCGAGGGAGTGCCTCACTTTCAGAGGGGCAGCACTGAAAAAGCTGTGGGAGGGGCAATACTGAGGGAGCGCCACACTGTTGGAGAGACAATACTGAGGGAGCAGTGCAATGTCGGAGGGGCAGTAATGCGGGAGTGCGGCACTGTCGGAGGGGCAGTATTGAGGGAGTGCCGCACTGTCGGAGGGGCAATATTGAGGGAGTGCCGCACTGTCGGAGCGGCAGTACTGAGGGAGCGCCACACTGTCGCAGGGGCAGTACTGAGGGCGTACCGCACTGTCGGAGGGGCAGTACTGAGGGAGCGCTGCACTGTCGGAGAGGCAATACAGAGTGAGTCTTGCACTGTCAGAGGGGCAGTATTGAGGGAGTGCCGCACTGTCAGAGGGGAAGTACTGAGGGAGCGCCGCACTGTCGGAGGGGCAGTACTGAGGGAGTGACGCACTGTCGGAGTGGCGGTACTGAGGGAGAGCTGCACTGTCTGAGGAGCAGTTCTCAGGGAGTAGCTTTGGAGTAAACAAATAAAAGTGATTCCATGAAGAGACTCTGTGCAAAAGATTTGATGGAGACAAATATGGTGTATAAAGGATCACGGTTTTCAACAGAACATCAGTGGGCTTCAAAGATACAGAAACCGAAAGTCAGTCATTAATAAAGTCTATTTTTTATTGGTTCATGGGATGTGGCCGTCCCTGGCGAGGCCAGCGTTTAATGCCATTCCTGGAGCAAGTCTTCAGCACGATAGCCGGGATGCTGTCGGGGACAGTAGCCTTTGCCGTATCCAGTGCGCTCAGCCGTTTCTTGATCGTCTGGTCCACGTATTCCACCATCAAGTGTCTCGTGCTTACTCGGAACCGTGTTGTTGGGAACCAGAGGAGGAAGGAGGTGGAACGCTAACGGCTGCCACAATGCAACTCATTGGCTGACACAGCGGTGTCAATGGACACACTGCTTCTTGACTCAAGTGTTCCAGGGCTTGAACATCTACACTCAGAGTATGAGCTCGTGGGCAGCAAAAGAATAAAAAGTACCCTGCCAACTTCAGATAACATGCAGCTTAAACATGGGCCTGATTGTTTTTCAACTAAGATGAAGGTTAGCTCGATCTCACTGGAGCCATGCTGCACCCTATCAGATTGTCAGTTTGCTGGTTGCTATGAGAGGAAGTCATTTTAACAAAGTCATGCTGAGTCGGAATAAAATGGCTCCATTAACTTTCTCAGAGTACCTTGCAAACCAGCAAGCATGTAGAAGAGGAATAATTTTAAACTGTCGTGCTGTCTATTTCTGCATTTATGTCTTTCTGAATCGGACTCTGTCAGTAACCAAGCCTGTCTCTATAGGCCCCATTTACACAGTGTCTCATTGGATGGACTGGGTCAGTCTGCCTTCAGGCCCCACATACACAATGTCGCCTGATACGTCCTTACTACACAGTATAAATGCACGCGAGGCCCATGCTTAAGAGAAGGTCAGTCAGTGACCTGTCCTTTATTCCTTAGCACTCAAGTGATGAAGGTGGGTGGAGCTTCCCCTTTTATACCTGAAGGCCCAAGTTAGGAGTGTCTCCCACCTAGTGATCAGTGTTCTCACGGTGTACAACTTAGGTCAGTTTATACATGGGTTACAATGCTGGTTGAATACATGACATCACCTCCCCCTGCAAAGTCTTATTGGGATCACAGGTTGAGTCTCTCTGGTGGTTTACGCTCCATAGTGGAGTGCCTGAGTTGGGGCTCCGGTTGTTGGGCGCTGGCCTGAGTTTGCAGTGCCTCAGGCCTGTCCGGACTGCCCACAGTGACTGGGCTCACCTCCCTTTGGTTCCGGTGTTCAGTCACCTGCGGTGGAGTGAACTCTATATCGTGTTCTTCCTCTGCTTCTTCTATGGGGTTGCTGAACCTCATTTTTGTTTGATCCACATGTTTGCGGCAGATTTGTCCATTGGTAAGTTTAACTACCAGAATCCTATTTCCCTCTTTGGCAACCACAGTGCCTGCGAGCCATTTGGGCCCTGCAGCGTAGTTGAGGTCAATAACAGGATAATTTACATCAATACGTCGCGCCCTCGCATTCCTGTCATGGTAGTGATATTGTGACTGGCGCCTGCTCTCGACAATTTCTTTCATGGTGGGGTGTATAAGGGATAATCGGGTTTTGAGCGTCCTTTTCATTAGTAGCTCTGTGGGTGGAACCCCTGTGAGCGAGTGTGGTCGGGATCTATAGGCCAACAGGAGGCGTGATAAGTGGGTTTGTAGAGAACCCCCTTGGAATCTGAGCATCCCCTGTTTGATTATCTGCACTGCTCGTTCTGCCTGGCCGTTTGAAGCCGGCTTGAACGGTGCCGTTCTAACATGGTTAATTCCATTGCCTGCCGTGAAGTCCTGGAATTCAGTGCTTGTGAAGCACGGGCCATTGTCGCTGACCAAGATGTCCGGTAGACCGTGGGTGGCGAGCATTGCCCGTAGACTTTCTACAGTGGCAGAGGATGTGCTTGAATTTAAAATGTCACACTCGATCCATTTGGAGTAGGCGTCTACGACAACCAAAAACATTTTCCCATGAAAGGACCTGCGTAGTCCACATGGATGCGTGACCAAGGCTTGGCGGGCCATGGCCAGGGGCTAAGGGGGGCTTCCCTGGGCGCATTGCCCAGCTGGGCACACGTGTTGCACCTGCAAACACAAAGTTCCAGATCTGCGTCTATCCCTGGCCACCAAACGTGTGACCTGACAATTGCCTTCATCGTGACGATGCCCGGGTGCCCATTGTGGAGTTCTCTGATGAACACCTCTCTGCCCATCTGGGGCATGACTACGCGGTTTCCCCACAGTAGGCAATCGGCCTGAATTGAGAGTTCATCCCTGCGCCTGTGAAATGGTTTAAATTTCTCAGGGCATGCCCTGTACGTGGCTGCCCAGTCCCCATTCAGGACACATTTCTTGACTAGAGACAATAGCGGGTCTCTATTTGTCCAGACTTTAATCTGACGGGCTGTCACGGGTGAGCCTTCACTTCTGAAAGCTTCAACAGCCATGACCATCTCAGCACCATGCTCGGTAGCCCCCTCAGTGGTGGTTAGTGGGAGCCTGCTGAGTGCATCGGCGCAGTTTTCGGTGCCCGGTCTGTGCCGAAATGTGTAGTCATAGGCAGCTAACATGAGTGCCCACCTCTGTGTGCGGGCCGATGTGTTTGCATTTATGGCCTTGTTGTCGGCCAAAAGGGACGTTAGGGGTTTGTGATCTGTCTCCAGCTCAAATTTCCTGCCAAACAGGTACTGGTGCATTTTCTTTACCACATATACACATGCGAGCGCCTCCTTTTCTACTATCCCGTAGCCCCTTTCTGCCTGGGACAGACTCCTGGAGGCATAAGCTACCGGCTGTAACTGACCCTTGGCATTGACATGCTGCAACACACACCCGACACCATAGGACAACGCATCGCACGTTAACACAAGTTTCTTACATGGGTCATATAGCGTTAACAGATTGTTGGAACATAACAAATTGCGTGCTCTATTAAAAGCCCTTTCCTGGCTGTCCCACCAGACCCATTTGCGACCTTTGCGTAGGAGCACATGTAGTGGTTCTAGCATCGTGCTCAATTTGGGAAGAAAGTTACCAAAATAGTTCAGGAGCCCCAGGAACGAACGCAGCTCCGTCGTGTTACAGGGTCTGGGTGCTCTCTGGATCGCTTCCGTCTTGGATGCAGTAGGGCTGATCCCGTCTGCTGCTACCCTCATCCCCAGGAATTCTACCTCTGGAGCTAGGAAGACGCACTTCGCCTTTTTCAGTCGCAGACCTACCCGGTCTAGTCTGCGTTGCACCTCCTCCAGGTTGTGGAGGTGTTCTTCAGTATCATAACCCGTAATGAGGATGTCATCCTGAAAAACCACCGTCCCTGGAATCGACTTGAGGAGGCTTTCCATATTTCGTTGGAAGATCGCGGTGGCCGAGTGAATCCCGATCGGACATCTGTTGTATTCAAACAACGCCTTGTGTGTCGTGATGGTGGTCAGCTTCTTCGACTCACTCGCCAGCTCCTGGGTCATGTAAGCTGAGGTCAGGTCCAATTTTGCAAAAGTTTGCCACCGAATAGCGTCGCAAAGAGGTCCTCCACTCTCGGTAGCGGGTACTGGTCTTGGAGTGACACCCGATTGATGGTGGCCTTGTAATCGCCACATATCCTGACCGACCCATCCGCCTTGAGCACCGGCACAATCGGGCTCGCCCAGTCACTGAATTCGACTGGCGAGATGATGCCTTCCCTCTACAGGCGGTCCAATTCGCCTTCTATCTTTTCCCGCATCACGTACGGCACCGCTCTGGCCTTGTGGTGTACTGGTCTGGCGTCCGGGTTTATGTGAATCACTACCTTGGCCCCCATAAAAGTGCCAATGCCGAGTTGAAGTAATGAGTCAAATTTGTCCAGGACCTGTGAGCATGATACTCGCTCCACAGAGGAAATTGCATTGACATCGCCCCATTTCCAGTTCATGACAGCAAGCCAACTCCTCCCCAGTAGTGCGGGACCGTCCCCTGGGACAATCCAGAGTGGCAACCTGTTCTCCGAATCTTTGTGGGTCACGACTACCATGGCGCTGCCTAGCACCGGAATGATCTGCTTTGTGTAAGTCCGTAGCTGTGCGTCAATCGGCGATAATTTTGGCCTCCTGGCCTTGGATGCCCACAACTTTTAGAACTGTTTGATACCCATCAGGGACTGGCTGGCACCCGTGTCTAACTCCATTGATACTGGGATGCCATTGAGGAGCACTTTCATCATTATTGGTGGCGTCCTGGTGTATGAACATGTATACGTGCTCCACATGAACTCGCTGAACTTCAGCTTCCAGTGATTTCCCCCAGTGTCCATTTCTGCAATTTCTGCAGGTATTTTGCTCATCTCTGCAAACTTCGGCTGAATGTGTGCCTCCACGCCTCCAGCATGAGTTGCGGTTTGAAACAAAAGGTCCCTTGCCAGTCGATCGTCCCTGACTGCCCCTGTTATTGTCCTTGAGTACACCATTAACAGGTGTTGATGGTCCCATTACTGGCCGCATTGTCCCTTGCAATGGCGTGAATCACTGTTCAGCTTGCCATTGTCTCTGTCGAACTCCCCCTCTGGGTTCGACTACATGTTGGGGCATGCCTGACTGCCCTTGCCTGCCTGGAGAACTGTGTGCTGCTTTAACAATGTTGAATCTCTGTCCCAACCATTCCTTAACACAGTACCTCTCGTCTGTTCTGCTAGCGGCCATGCTCGCGTGGTTTAAATCCCAGTTTCTTGTCGCCATTGATACGTCCTTACTACACAGTATAAATGCACACGAGGCCCATGCTTGAGAGAAGGTCAGTCTGTGATCTGTCCTTTATTCCTTAGCACTCAAGTGATGAAGGTGGGTGGAGCTTCCCCTTTTATACCTGAAGGTCCAGGTTAGGCGTGTCTCCCACCTAGTGGTCAGTGTTCTCATGGTGTACAACTTAGGTCAGTTTATACATGGGTTACAATGTTGGTTGAATACATGACATCGCCGGAGCTGTACAGTGTCGGCCGTGGCTCAGTAGGTATCTCTAGTGCCTCTCAGTTAGAAGGTCGTGGGTTCGAGACCCACTCCAGACACTTGATCCAGGCCAACACTCCCCGTGCAGGACTGAGTGAGTGCCGCACTGTCAGAGGGGCAGTACTGAAAGAGTGTCGCACTGTCGGAGGAGTAGTACTGACGGAGCAGCGCACCGTTGGAGGGGCAGTACTGAGGGAATGCCTCACTGTCTGAGGGTGAGTACTGAGGGAGTGCTGCATTGTCGGAGGGGCAATACTGAGGGAACGCCGCACTGTTGGAGGGGCTGTACTGAGGGAGCACCACACTCGTGGAGGGGCAGTAATGAGGGAGTGCCGCACTGTCGAGGGGCAGTACTGAGGGAGCACTGCATTGTCGGAGGGGCAATACTGAGGGAACGCCGCACTGTCGGAGAGGCTGTACTGAGGGAGCACCACACTCGTGGAGGGGCAGTAATGAGGAAGTGCTGCACTGTCGAGGGGCATTACTGAGGGAGAAGTGCACTGTCGGAGGGGCAGTACTGAAAGAGCGTCGCACTGTTTGAGGGGCAGTAGTGAGGGAGCGCCGCACTGTCGGAGGGGCAGTACTGAGGGAGCGCCGCACTGTCGGAGGGGCAGTACTGAGGGAGTGTCGCAGTGTCGGAGGGGTAGTACTGACGGAGCGCCGCCCTGTCGGAGGGGCAATACTGAGGGAGTGCTGCACTGCGGAGGGGCAGTACTGAGGGAGCGCCACACTGTCGGCGGGGCAGTACTGAGGGAGCGTCGAACTGTCGGAGGGGCAGTACTGAGGGAGTGCCGAACTGTCGGAGGGGCAGTACTGAGGGAGCGTCGAACTGTCGGAGGGGCAGTACTGAGGGAGTGCCGCACTGTCGGAGGGGCAGTACTGAGGGAGTGCCGCACTGTCGGAGGGGCAGTACTGAGGGAGTGCTGCACTGTCGGAGGGGCAGTACTGAGGGACTGCCGCACTTTCGGAGGGCAGTACTGAGGGAGTGCCGCACTGTCGGCGGGGCAGTACTGAGGGAGTGATGCACAGTCGGAGGGGCAGTACTGAGGGATTGCCGCACTGTCAGAAGGGCAGTACTGAGGGAGTGCCGCACTGTCGGAGGGGCAGTACTGAGGGAGCGCCGCACTGTCGGAGGGGCGGTACTGAGGGAGCGCCGCACTGCGGAGGGGCAGTACTGAGGGAGCGCCACACTGTCGGCGGGGCAGTACTGAGGGAGCGTCGAACTGTCGGAGGGGCAGTACTGAGGGAGTGCCGAACTGTCGGAGGGGCAGTACTGAGGGAGCGTCGAACTGTCGGAGGGGCAGTACTGAGGGAGTGCCGCACTGTCGGAGGGGCAGTACTGAGGGAGTGCCGCACTGTCGGAGGGGCAGTACTGAGGGAGTGCTGCACTGTCGGAGGGGCAGTACTGAGGGACTGCCGCACTTTCGGAGGGCAGTACTGAGGGAGTGCCGCACTGTCGGCGGGGCAGTACTGAGGGAGTGACGCACAGTCGGAGGGGCAGTACTGAGGGATTGCCGCACTGTCAGAGGGGCAGTACTGAGGGAGTGCCGCACTGTCGGAGGGGCAGTACTGAGGGAGTGCCGTACTGTCGGAGGGGCAGTACTGAGGGAGCGCCGCACTGTCGGAGGGGCGGTACTGAGGGAGCGCCGCACTGTCGGAGGGGCAATACTGAGGGAGCGCCGCACTGTCGGAGGGGCAGTACTGAGGGAGCGCCGCACTGTCGGAGGGGCAGTACTGAGGGAGTGCTGCACTATCGGAGGGGCAATACTGAGGGAGTGCCGCACTGCGGAGGGGCAGTACTGAGGGAATGCCTCACTGTCTGAGGGTGAGTACTGAGGGAGCGCTGCACTATCGGAGGGGCAATACTGAGGGAGTGCCGCACTGCGGAGGGGCAGTACTGAGGGAGTGTCGCACTGTCGGAGGAGCAGTACTGAGGGAGCAGCGCACTGTCGGAGGGGCAGTACTGAGGGAATGCCTCACTGTCGGAGGGTGAGTACTGAGGGAGCGCTGCACTATCGGAGGGGCAGTACTGAGGGAACGCCGCACAGTCAAGTGACAGTACTGAGGGAGTGCCGCACAGTCAGGGAGCAGTACTGAGGGAGCGCTGCAATATCAGAGGGGCAGTCCTGAGGGAACGCCGCACAGTCAGGGGACAGTACTGAGGGAACGCCGCACAGTCAGGGAGCAGTACTGAGGGAGCGCTGCACTATCAGAGGGGCAGTACTGAGGGAACGCCGCACAGTCAGGGGACAGTACTGAGGGAACGCCGCACAGTCAGGGGGCAGTACTGAGGGAGCAGCACACTTTGAGAGGGGCAGTACTGAAGAAGCGCTGCACCATGGGAGGGGCAATACGGAGGGAGCACCGCACCATCGGAAGTGCAGTACTGAGGGAGCGCCGCACTGTCAGAGGGACGGTACTAAGGGAACGCCACACAGTCAGGGGGCAGTACTGATGGAGTGCCGCACTGTCGTAGGGGCAGTACTGTGGGAGCACCACATTGTCGTAAGGGCACTCCTGAGGGAGCAACGCACTGTCGGAGGGATAGTACTGAAGGAGCGCCGCACTGTCGGAGGGGCAGTACTGAGGGAGAACTGCACTGTCGGACTGGCGGTACTGAGGGAACTCCGCACTGTCTGAGGAGCAGTACTGAGGGAGTAGCTTTGGAGTAAAGAAATAAAAGTGTTTCCATGAAGAGACTCTGTGCAAAAGATTTGATGGAGACAAATATGGTGTATAAAGGATCACGGTTTTCAACAGAATATCAGCGGGCTTGAAAGATACAGAAACCGAAAGCCAGTCATTAATAAAGTCTATTTTTTATTGGTTCATGGGATGTGGCCGTCCCTGGCGAGGCCAGCGTTTATTGCCATTCCCTAATTGCTCTCGAGAAGGTGGCAGTGAGCCACCTCGGCTAGTCCTGGAGCAAGTCTTCAGCACGATAGCCGGGATGCTGTCGGGGGCAGTAGCCTTTGCTGTATCCAGTGCGCTCAGCCGTTTCTTGATCGTCTGGTCCACGTATTCCACCATCAAGTGTCTCGTGCTTACTCGGAACCGTGTTGTTGGGAACCAGAGGAGGAAGGAGGTGGAACGCTAACGGCTGCCACAATGCAACTTATTGGCTGACACAGCGGTGTCAATGGACACACTGCTTCTTGACTCAAGTGTTCCAGGGCTTGAACATCTACACTCAGAGTATGAGTTCATGGGCAGCAAAAGAATAAAAAGTACCCTGCTGCACTGTCGGAGGGGCAGTACTGAGGGACTGCCGCACTTTCGGAGGGCAGTACTGAGGGAGTGACGCACAGTCGGAGGGGCAGTACTGAGGGATTGCCGCACTGTCAGAGGGGCAGTACTGAGGGAGTGCCGCACTGTCGGAGGGGCAGTACTGAGGGAGTGCCGTACTGTCGGAGGGGCAGTACTGAGGGAGCGCCGCACTGTCGGAGGGGCGGTACTGAGGGAGCGCCGCACTGTCGGAGGGGCAGTACTGAGGGAGCGCCGCACTGTCGGAGGGGCAGTACTGAGGGAGCGCCGCACTGTCGGAGGGGCAGTACTGAGGGAGTGCCGCACTGTCGGAGGGGCAGTACTGAGGGAGCGCCGCACTGTCGGAGGGGCAGTACTGAGGGAGTGCCGCACTGTCAGAGGGGCAGTACTGAGGGAGTGCCGCACTGTCGGAGGGGCAGTACTGAGGGAGTGCCGTACTGTCTAAGTGGCGGTACTGAGGGAGCGCCGCACTGTTGGAGGGGCAGTACTGAGGGAGCGCCGCACTGTTGGAGGGCCAGCACTGAGGGAACGCCGCACTGTCGGAGGGGCAGTACTGAGGGAGTGACGCACTGTCGGAGGGGCAGTACTGAGGGAGCCCCGCACTGTCTGAGGAGCAATACTGAGGGAGTAGCATTGGAGTAAACAAATAAAAGTGTTTCCATGAAGAGAATCTCTGCAAAGGATTTGATGGAGACAAATATGGTGTATCAAGGATCACGGTTTTCAACAGAACATCAGTGAGCTTGAAAAATACAGAAACCGAAAGTCAGTAGCATTAACAAAGTCTATTTTTTATTGGTTCATGGGATGTGGGCGTCACACTGTCGGAGGGGTAATAGTGAGGGAGTGCCGCACTGTCGGAGGGGCAGTACTGAGGGAGTGCCGCACTGTCGGAGGGGCAGTACTGAGGGAGCGCCGCACTGTCGGAGGGGCAGTACTGAGGGAGTGCCTCACTTTCAGAGGGGCAGTACCGAGGGAGTGCCTCACTTTCAGAGGGGCAGCACTGAAAAAGCTGTGGGAGGGGCAATACTGAGGGAGCGCCACACTGTTGGAGAGACAATACTGAGGGAGCAGTGCAATGTCGGAGGGGCAGTAATGCGGGAGTGCGGCACTGTCGGAGGGGCAGTATTGAGGGAGTGCCGCACTGTCGGAGGGGCAATATTGAGGGAGTGCCGCACTGTCGGAGCGGCAGTACTGAGGGAGCGCCACACTGTCGCAGGGGCAGTACTGAGGGCGTACCGCACTGTCGGAGGGGCAGTACTGAGGGAGCGCTGCACTGTCGGAGAGGCAATACAGAGTGAGTCTTGCACTGTCAGAGGGGCAGTATTGAGGGAGTGCCGCACTGTCAGAGGGGAAGTACTGAGGGAGCGCCGCACTGTCGGAGGGGCAGTACTGAGGGAGTGACGCACTGTCGGAGTGGCGGTACTGAGGGAGAGCTGCACTGTCTGAGGAGCAGTTCTCAGGGAGTAGCTTTGGAGTAAACAAATAAAAGTGATTCCATGAAGAGACTCTGTGCAAAAGATTTGATGGAGACAAATATGGTGTATCAAGGATCACGGTTTTCAACAGAACATCAGTGGGCTTCAAAGATACAGAAACCAAAAGTCAGTCATTAATAAAGTCTATTTTTTATTGGTTCATGGGATGTGGCCGTCCCTGGCGAGGCCAGCGTTTAATGCCATTCCTGGAGCAAGTCTTCAGCACGATAGCCGGGATGCTGTCGGGGACAGTAGCCTTTGCCGTATCCAGTGCGCTCAGCCGTTTCTTGATCGTCTGGTCCACGTATTCCACCATCAAGTGTCTCGTGCTTACTCGGAACCGTGTTGTTGGGAACCAGAGGAGGAAGGAGGTGGAACGCTAACGGCTGCCACAATGCAACTCATTGGCTGACACAGCGGTGTCAATGGACACACTGCTTCTTGACTCAAGTGTTCCAGGGCTTGAACATCTACACTCAGAGTATGAGCTCGTGGGCAGCAAAAGAATAAAAAGTACCCTGCCAACTTCAGATAAGATGCAGCTTAAACATGTGCCTGATTGTTTTTCAACTAAGATGAAGGTTAGCTAGATCTCACTGGAACCATGCTGCACCCTATCAGATTGTCAGTTTGCTGGTTGCTATGAGAGGAAGTCATTTTAACAAAGTCATGCTGAGTCGGAATAAAATGGCTCCATTAACTTTCTCAGAGAACCTTGCAAACCAGCAAGCATGTAGAAGAGGAATAATTTTAAACTGTCGTGCTGTCTATTTCTGCATTTATGTCTTTCTGAATCGGACTCTGTCAGTAACCAAGCCTGTCTCTATAGGCCCCATTTACACAGTGTCTCATTGGATGGACTGGGTCAGTCTGCCTTCAGGCCCCACATACACGATGTCGCCTGATACGTCCTTACTACACAGTATAAATGCACACGAGGCCCATGCTTAAGGGAAGGTCAGTCAGTGACCTGTCCTTTATTCCTTAGCACTCAAGTGATGAAGGTGGGTGGAGCTTCCCCTTTTATACCTGAAGGTCCAGGTTAGGCGTGTCTCCCACCTTGTGATCAGTGTTCTCACGGTGTACAACTTAGGTCAGATTATACATGGGTTACAATGTTGGTTGAATACATGACATCGCCGGAGGTGTACAGTGTCGGCCGTGGCTCAGTAGGTATCTCTAGTGCCTCTCAGTCAGAAGGTCGTGGGTTCGAGACCCACTCCAGACACTTGATCCAGGCCAACACTCCCCGTGCAGGACTGAGTGAGTGCCGCACTGTCGGAGGGGCAGTACTGAGGGAGTGTCGCACTGTCGGAGGGGCAGTACTGAGGGAGTGTTGCACTGTCGGAGGAGTAGTACTGACGGAGCAGCGCACTGTCGGAGGGGCAGTTCTGAGGGAGTGCCTCACTGTCGGAGGGGGCAGTACTGAGGGAGTGTCGCACTGTCGGAGGAGTAGTACTGACGGAGCAGCGCACTGTCGGAGGGGCAGTACTGAGGGAATGCCTCACTGTCTGAGGGTGAGTACTGAGGGAGCGCTGCACTATCGGAGGGGCAATACTGAGGGAGTGCCGCACTGCGGAGGGGCAGTACTGAGGGAATGCCTCACTGTCTGAGGGTGAGTACTGAGGGAGCGCTGCACTATCGGAGGGGCAATACTGAGGGAGTGCCGCACTGCGGAGGGGCAGTACTGAGGGAATGCCTCACTGTCTGAGGGTGAGTACTGAGGGAGCGCTGCACTATCGGAGGGGCAATACTGAGGGAGTGCCGCACTGCGGAGGGGCAGTACTGAGGGAGTGTCGCACTGTCGGAGGAGCAGTACTGAGGGAGCAGCGCACTGTCAGAGGGGCAGTACTGAGGGAATGCCTCACTGTCGGAGGGTGAGTACTGAGGGAGCGCTGCACTATCGGAGGGGCAGTACTGAGGGAGCGCTGCACTGTCGGAGGGGCAGTACTGAGGGAACGCCGCACAGTCAAGTGACAGTACTGAGGGAGTGCCGCACAGTCAGGGAGCAGTACTGAGGGAGCGCTGCACTATCAGAGGGGCAGTCCTGAGGGAACGCCGCACAGTCAGGGGACAGTACTGAGGGAACGCCGCACAGTCAGGGGGCAGTACTGAGGGAGCAGCACACTTTGAGAGGGGCAGTACTGAAGAAGCGCTGCACCATGGGAGGGGCAATACGGAGGGAGCACCGCACCATCGGAAGTGCAGTACTGAGGGAGCGCCGCACTGTCAGAGGGACGGTACTAAGGGAACGCCACACAGTCAGGGGGCAGTACTGATGGAGTGCCGCACTGTCGTAGGGGCAGTACTGTGGGAGCACCACATTGTCGTAAGGGCACTCCTGAGGGAGCAACGCACTGTCGGAGGGATAGTACTGAAGGAGCGCCGCACTGTCGGAGGGGCAGTACTGAGGAAGAACTGCACTGTCGGAGTGGCGGTACTGAGGGAACTCCGCACTGTCTGAGGAGCAGTACTGAGGGAGTAGCTTTGGAGTAAAGAAATAAAAGTGTTTCCATGAAGAGACTCTGTGCAAAAGATTTGATGGAGACAAATATGGTGTATAAAGGATCACGGTTTTCAACAGAATATCAGCGGGCTTGAAAGATACAGAAACCGAAAGCCAGTCATTAATAAAGTCTATTTTTTATTGGTTCATGGGATGTGGCCGTCCCTGGCGAGGCCAGCGTTTATTGCCATTCCCTAATTGCCCTCGAGAAGGTGGCAGTGAGCCACCTCGGCTAGTCCTGGAGCAAGTCTTCAGCACGATAGCCGGGATGCTGTCGGGGGCAGTAGCCTTTGCTGTATCCAGTGCGCTCAGCCGTTTCTTGATCGTCTGGTCCACGTATTCCACCATCAAGTGTCTCGTGCTTACTCGGAACCGTGTTGTTGGGAACCAGAGGAGGAAGGAGGTGGAACGCTAACGGCTGCCACAATGCAACTCATTGGCTGACACAGCGGTGTCAATGGACACACTGCTTCTTGACTCAAGTGTTCCAGGGCTTGAACATCTACACTCAGAGTATGAGTTCATGGGCAGCAAAAGAATAAAAAGTACCCTGCCAACTTCAGATAACATGCAGCTTAAACATGGGCCTGATTGTTTTTCAACTAAGATGAAGGTTAGCTCGATCTCATTGGAGCCATGCTGCACCCTATCAGATTGTCAGTTTGCTGGTTGCTATGAGAGGAAGTCATTTTAACAAAGTCATGCAGAGTCGGAATAAAATGGCTCCATTAACTTTCTCAGAGAACCTTGCAAACCAGCAAGTATGTAGAAGAGGAATGATTTTAAACTGTAGTGCTGTCTATTTCTGCATTTGTGTCTTTCTGAATCGGACTCTGTCAGTAACCAAGCCTGTCTCTATAGGCCCCATTAACACAGTGTCTCATTGGATGGACTGGGTCAGTCTGACTTCAGGCCCCACATAAACGATGTCGCCGGAGCTGTACAGTGTCGGCTGTGGCTCAGTAGGTATCTCTAGTGCCTCTCAGTCAGAAGATCGTGGGTTCGAGCCCCACTCCAGACACTCGATCCAGACAAACACTCACCGTGCAGTACTGAGGGAGTGCTGCACTGTCGGAGGGGCAGTACTGAGGGAGTGCCGCACTGTCGAGGGGCAGTACTGAGGGAGTGCTGCATTGTCGGAGGGGCAATACTGAGGGAACGCCGCACTGTCGGAGGGGCTGTACTGAGGGAGCACCATACTCGTGGAGGGGCAGTAATGAGGGAGTGCCGCACTGTCGAGGGGCAGTACTGAGGGAGCACTGCATTGTCGGAGGGGCAATACTGAGGGAACGCCGCACTGTCGGAGGGCTGTACTGAGGGAGCACCACACTCGTGGAGGGGCAGTAATGAAGAAGTGCTGCACTGTCGAGGGGCATTACTGAGGGAGAAGTGCACTGTCGGAGGGGCAGTACTGAAAGAGCGCCGCACTGTTTGAGGGGCAGTAGTGAGGGAGCGCTGCACGATCGGAGGGGCAATACTGAGGGAGTGCTGCACTGCGGAGGGGCAGTACTGAGGGAGTGTCGCACTGTCGGAGGGGCAGCACTGAGGGAGCGCTGCACTGTCGGAGGGGCAGTACTGAGGGAGCAGCAAACTTTGAGAGGGGTAGTACTGAAGAAGCGCTGCACCATGGGAGTGGCAATACGGAGGGAGCACCGCACCATCGGAAGTGCAGTACTGAGGGAGCGCCGCACTGTCAGAGGGACGGTACTAAGGGAACGCCACACAGTCAGGGGGCAGTACTGATGGAGTGCCGCACTGTCGTAGGGGCAGTACTGTGGGAGCACCACATTGTCGTAAGGGCACTCCTGAGGGAGCAACGCACTGTCGGAGGGATAGTACTGAAGGAGCGCCGCACTGTCGGAGGGGCAGTACTGAGGGAGAACTGCACTGTCGGAGTGGCGGTGCTGAGGAAACTCCGCACTGTCTGAGGAGCAGTACTGAGGGAGTAGCTTTGGAGTAAAGAAATAAAAGTGTTTCCATGAAGAGACTCTGTGCAAAGGATTTGATGGAGACAAATATGGTGCATAAAGGATCACGGTTTTCAACAGAACTTCAGTGGGCTTGAAAGATACAGAAACCGAAAGCCAGTCATTAATAAAGTCTATTTTTTATTGGTTCATGGGATGTGGCCGTCCCTGGCGAGGCCAGCGTTTATTGCCATTCCCTAATTGCCCTCGAGAAGGTGCAGTGAGCCACCTCGGCTAGTCCTGGAGCAAGTCTTCAGCACGATAGCCGGGATGCTGTCGGGGACAGTAGCCTTTGCTGTATCCAGTGCGCTCAGCCGTTTCTTGATCGTCTGGTCCACGTATTCCACCATCAAGTGTCTCGTGCTTACTCGGAACCGTGTTGTTGGGAACCAGAGGAGGAAGGAGGTGGAACGCTAACGGCTGCCACAATGCAACTCATTGGCTGACACAGCGGTGTCAATGGACACACTGCTTCTTGACTCAAGTGTTCCAGGGCTTGAACATCGACACTCAGAGTATGAGCTCGTGGGCAGCAAAAGAATAAAAAGTACCCTGCCAACTTCAGATAACATGCAACTTAAACATGGGCCTGATTGTTTTTCAACTAAGATGAAGGTTAGCTCGATCTCACTGGAGCCATGCTGCACCCTATCAGATTGTCAGTTTGCTGGTTGCTGTGAGAGGAAGTCATTTTAACAAAGTCTTGCTGTGTCGGAATAAAATGGCTCCATTAACTTTCTCAGAGAACCTTGCAAACCAGCAAGCATGTCGAAGAGGAATGATTTTAAACTGTAGTGCTGTCTATTTCTGCATTTGTGTCTATCTGAATCGGACTCTGTCAGTAACCAAGCCTGTCTCCATAGGCCCCATTTACACAGTGTCTCATTGGATGGACTGGGTCAGTCTGCCTTCATGCCCCACATACACGATGTCGCCGGAGCTGTACAGTATCGGCTGTGGCTCAGTGGGTATCTCTAGTGCCTCTCAGTCAGAAGGTCGTGGGTTCGAGCCCCACTTCAGACACTTGATCCAGGCAAACACTCACCGTGCAGTACTGAGGGAGTGCCGCACTGTCGAGGGGCAGTACTGAGGGAGTGCTGCATTGTCGGAGGGGCAGTACTGAGGGAACGCCGCACTGTCGGAGGGACAGTAGTGAGGGAGCGCCGCACTGTTGGAGGGGCAGTACTGAGGGAGTGCCGCACTGTCGGCGGGGCAGTACTGAGGGAGTGACGCACAGTCGGAGGGGCAGTACTGAGGGATTGCCGTACTGTTGGAGTGGCGGTACTGAGGGAGCGCCGCACTGTTGGAGGGGCAGTACTGAGGGAGTGACGCACTGTCGGAGGGGCAGTAGTGAGGGAGCGCCGCACTGTTGGAGGGGCAGTACTGAGGGAGTGACGCACTGTCGGAGGGGCAGTACTGAGGGAGCGCTGCACTGTCGGATGGGCAGTACTGATGGAGCGCCGCACTGTCGGAGGGGCAGTACTGAGGGAGTGACGCACTGTCGGAGGGGCAGTACTGAGGGAGTGACGCACTGTCGGAGGGGCGGTACTGAGGGAGCCCGGCACTGTCTGAGGAGCAATACTGAGGGAGTAGCATTGGAGTAAACAAATAAAAGTGTTTCCATGAAGAGAATCTCTGCAAAGGATTTGATGGAGACAAATATGGTGTATCAAGGATCACGGTTTTCAACAGAACATCAGTGAGCTTGAAAAATACAGAAACCGAAAGTCAGTAGCATTAACAAAGTCTATTTTTTATTGGTTCATGGGATGTGGCCGTCCCTGGCGAGGCCAGCGTTTATTGCCATTCCCTAATTGCCCTCGAGAAGGTGGCAGTGAGCCACCTCGGCTAGTCCTGGAGCAAGTCTTCAGCACGATAGCCGGGATGCTGTCGGGGGCAGTAGCCTTTGCTGTATCCAGTGCGCTCAGCCGTTTCTTGATAGTCTGGTCCACATATTCCACCATCAAGTGTCTCGTGCTTACTCGGAACCGTGTTGTTGGGAACCAGAGGAGGAAGGAGGTGGAACGCTAATGGCTGCCACAATGCAACTCATTGGCTGACACAGCGGTGTCAATGGACACACTGCTTCTTGACTCAAGTGTTCCAGGGCTTGAACATCTACACTCAGAGTATGAGCTCGTGGGCTGCAAAAGAATAAAAAGTACCCTGCCAACTTCAGATAACATGCAGCTTAAACATGGGCCTGATTGTTTTTCAACTGAGATGAAGGTTAGCTCGATCTCACTGGAGCCATGCTGCACCCTATCAGATTGTCAGTTTGCTGGTTGCTATGAGAGGAAGTCATTTTAACAAAGTCATGCTGAGTCGGAATAAAATGGCTCCATTAACTTTCTCAGAGAACCTTGCAAACCAGCAAGCATGTAGAAGAGGAATAATTTTAAACTGTCGTGCTGTCTATTTCTGCATTTATGTCTTTCTGAATCGGACTCTGTCAGTAACCAAGCCTGTCTCTATAGGCCCCATTTACACAGTGTCTCATTGGATGGACTGGGTCAGTCTGCCTTCAGGCCCCACATACACAATGTCGCCTGATACGTCCTTACTACACAGTATAAATGCACGCGAGGCCCATGCTTAAGAGAAGGTCAGTCAGTGACCTGTCCTTTATTCCTTAGCACTCAAGTGATGAAGGTGGGTGGATGAAGGTACCTGAAGGCCCAAGTTAGGAGTGTCTCCCACCTAGTGATCAGTGTTCTCACGTTGTACAACTTATGTCAGTTTATACATGGGTTACAATGCTGGTTGAATACATGACATCACCTCCCCCTGCAAAGTCTTATTGGGATCACAGGTTGAGTCTCTCTGGTGGTTTACGCTCCATAGTGGAGTGCCTGAGTTGGGGCTCCGGTTGTTGGGCGCTGGCCTGAGTTTGCAGTGCCTCAGGCCTGTCCGGACTGCCCACAGTGACTGGGCTCACCTCCCTTTGGTTCCGGTGTTCAGTCACCTGTGGTGGAGTGAACTCTATATCGTGTTCTTCCTCTGCTTCTTCTATGGGGTTGCTGAACCTCCTTTTTGTTTGATCCACATGTTTGCGGCAGATTTGTCCATTGGTAAGTTTAACTACCAGAATCCTATTTCCCTCTTTGGCAACCACAGTGCCTGCGAGCCATTTGGGCCCTGCAGCGTAGTTGAGGTCAATAACAGGATAATTTACATCAATACATCGCGCCCTCGCATTCCTGTCATGGTAGTGATATTGTGACTGGCGCCTGCTCTCGACAATTTCTTTCATGGTGGGGTGTATAAGGGATAATCGGGTATTGAGCGTCCTTTTCATTAGTAGCTCTGCGGGTGGAACCCCTGTGAGCGAGTGTGGTCGGGATCTATAGGCCAACAGGAGGCGTGATAAGCGGGTTTGTAGAGAACCCCCTTGGAATCTGAGCATCCCCTGTTTGATTATCTGCACTGCTCGTTCTGCCTGGCCGTTTGAAGCCGGCTTGAACGGTGCCGTTCTAACATGGTTAATTCCATTGCCTGCCGTGAATTCCTGGAATTCAGTGCTTGTGAAGCACGGGCCATTGTCGCTGACCAAGATGTCCGGTAGACCGTGGGTGGCGAGCATTGCCCGTAGACTTTCTACAGTGGCAGAGGATGTGCTTGAATTTAAAATGTCACACTCGATCCATTTGGAGTAGGCGTCTACGACAACCAAAAACATTTTCCCATGAAAGGACCTGCATAGTCCACATGGATGCGTGACCAAGGCTTGGCGGGCCATGGCCAGGGGCTAAGGGGGGCTTCCCTGGGCGCATGGCCCAGCTGGGCACACGTGTTGCACCTGCAAACACAAAGTTCCAGATCTGCGTCTATCCCTGGCCACCAAACGTGTGACCTGACAATTGCCTTCATCGTGACGATGCCCGGGTGCCTATTGTGGAGTTCTCTGATGAACACCTCTCTGCCCATCTGGGTAATGACAACGCGGTTTCCCCACAGTAGGCAATCGGCCTGAATTGAGAGTTCATCCCTGCGCCTGTGAAATGGTTTAAATTTCTCAGGGCATGCCCTGTACGTGGCTGCCCAGTCCCCATTCAGGACACATTTCTTGACTAGAGACAATAGCGGGTCTCTATTTGTCCAGACTTTAATCTGACGGGCTGTCACGGGTGAGCCTTCACTTCTGAAAGCTTCAACAGCCATGACCATCTCAGCACCATGCTCGGTAGCCCCCTCAGTGGTGGTTAGTGGGAGCCTGCTAAGTGCATCGGCGCAGTTTTCGGTGCCCGGTCTGTGCCGAAATGTGTAGTCATAGGCAGCTAACATGAGTGCCCACCTCTGTGTGCGGGCCGATGTGTTTGCATTTATGGCCTTGTTGTCGGCCAAAAGGGACGTGAGGGGTTTGTGATCTGTCTCCAGCTCAAATTTCCTGCCAAACAGGTACTGGTGCATTTTCTTTACCACATATACACATGCGAGCGCCTCCTTTTCTACTATCCCGTAGCCCCTTTCTGCCTGGGACAGACTCCTGGAGGCATAAGCTACTGGCTGTAACTGACCCTTGGTATTGACATGCTGCAACACACACCCGACACCATAGGACGACGCATCGCACGTTAACACAAGTTTCTTACATGGGTCATATAGCGTTAACAGATTGTTGGAACATAACAAATTGCGTGCTCTATTAAAAGCCCTTTCCTGGCTGTCCCACCAGACCCATTTGCGACCTTTGCGTAGGAGCACATGTAGTGGTTCTAGCATCGTGCTCAATTTGGGAAGAAAGTTACCAAAATAGTTCAGGAGCCCCAGGAACGAACGCAGCTCCGTCGTGTTACAGGGTCTGGGTGCTCTCTGGATCGCTTCCGTCTTGGATGCAGTAGGGCTGATCCCGTCTGCTGCTACCCTCATCCCCAGGAATTCTACCTCTGGAGCTAGGAAGACGCACTTCGCCTTTTTCAGTCGCAGACCTACCCGGTCTAGTCTGCGTTGCACCTCCTCCAGGTTGTGGAGGTGTTCTTCAGTATCATAACCCGTAATGAGGATGTCATCCTGAAAAACCACCGTCCCTGGAATCGACTTGAGGAGGCTTTCCATATTTCGTTGGAAGATCGCGGTGGCCGAGTGAATCCCGAACGGACATCTGTTGTATTCAAACAACGCCTTGTGTGTCGTGATGGTGGTCAGCTTCTTCGACTCACTCGCCAGCTCCTGGGTCATGTAAGCTGAGGTCAGGTCCAATTTTGCAAAAGTTTGCCACCGAATAGCGTCGCAAAGAGGTCCTCCACTCTCGGTAGCGGGTACTGGTCTTGGAGTGACACCCGATTGATGGTGGCCTTGTAATCGCCACATATCCTGACCGACCCATCCGCCTTGAGCACCGGCACAATCGGGCTCGCCCAGTCACTGAATTCGACTGGCGAGATGATGCCTTCCCTCTACAGGCGGTCCAATTCGCCTTCTATCTTTTCCCGCATCACGTACGGCACCGCTCTGGCCTTGTGGTGTACTGGTCTGGCGTCCGGGTTTATGTGAATCACTACCTTGGCCCCCATAAAAGTGCCAATGCCGAGTTGAAGTAATGAGTCAAATTTGTCCAGGACCTGTGAGCATGATACTCGCTCCACAGAGGAAATTGCATTGACATCGCCCCATTTCCAGTTCATGACAGCAAGCCAACTCCTCCCCAGTAGTGCGGGACCGTCCCCTGGGACAATCCAGAGTGGCAACCTGTTCTCCGAATCTTTGTGGGTCACGACTACCATGGCGCTGCCTAGCACCGGAATGATCTGCTTTGTGTAAGTCCGTAGCTGTGCGTCAATCGGCGATAATTTTGGCCTCCTGGCCTTGGATGCCCACAACTTTTAGAACTGTTTGATACCCATCAGGGACTGGCTGGCACCCGTGTCTAACTCCATTGATACTGGGATGCCATTGAGGAGCACTTTCATCATTATTGGTGGCGTCCTGGTGTATGAACATGTATACGTGCTCCACATGAACTCGCTGAACTTCAGCTTCCAGTGATTTCCCCCAGTGTCCATTTCTGCAATTTCTGCAGGTATTTTGCTCATCTCTGCAAACTCCGGCTGAATGTGTGCCTCCACGCCTCCAGCATGAGTTGCGGTTTGAAACAAAAGGTCCCTTGCCAGTCGATCGTCCCTGACTGCCCCTGTTATTGTCCTTGAGTACACCATTAACAGGTGTTGATGGTCCCATTACTGGCCGCATTGTCCCTTGCAATGGCGTGAATCACTGTTCAGCTTGCCATTGTCTCTGTCGAACTCCCCCTCTGGGTTCGACTACATGTTGGGGCATGCCTGACTGCCCTTGCCTGCCTGGAGAACTGTGTGCTGCTTTAACAATGTTGAATCTCTGTCCCAACCATTCCTTAACACAGTACCTCTCGTCTGTTCTGCTAGCGGCCATGCTCGCGTGGTTTAAATCCCAGTTTCTTGTCGCCATTGATACGTCCTTACTACACAGTATAAATGCACACGAGGCCCATGCTTGAGAGAAGGTCAGTCTGTGATCTGTCCTTTATTCCTTAGCACTCAAGTGATGAAGGTGGGTGGAGCTTCCCCTTTTATACCTGAAGGTCCAGGTTAGGCGTGTCTCCCACCCAGTGGTCAGTGTTCTCATGGTGTACAACTTAGGTCAGTTTATACATGGGTTACAATGTTGGTTGAATACATGACATCGCCGGAGGTGTACAGTGTCGGCCGTGGCTCAGTAGGTATCTCTAGTGCCTCTCAGTTAGAAGGTTGTGGGTTCGAGACCCACTCCAGACACTTGATCCAGGCCAACACTCCCCGTGCAGGACTGAGTGAGTGCCGCACTGTCAGAGGGGCAGTACTGAGAGAGTGTCGCACTGTCGGAGGAGTAGTACTGACGGAGCAGCGCACCGTTGGAGGGGCAGTACTGAGGGAATGCCTCACTGTCTGAGGGTGAGTACTGAGGGAGTGCTGCATTGTCGGAGGGGCAATACTGAGGGAACGCCGCACTGTCGGAGGGGCTGTACTGAGGGAGCACCACACTCGTGGAGGGGCAGTAATGAGGGAGTGCCGCACTGTCGAGGGGCAGTACTGAGGGAGCACTGCATTGTCGGAGGGGCAATACTGAGGGAACGCCGCACTGTCGGAGAGGCTGTACTGAGGGAGCACCACACTCGTGGAGGGGCAGTAATGAGGAAGTGCTGCACTGTCGAGGGGCATTACTGAGGGAGAAGTGCACTGTCGGAGGGGCAGTACTGAAAGAGCGCCGCACTGTTTGAGGGGCAGTAGTGAGGGAGCGCCGCACTGTCGGAGGGGCAGTACTGAGGGAGCGCCGCACTGTCGGAGGGGCAGTACTGAGGGAGTGTCGCAGTGTCGGAGGGGTAGTACTGACGGAGCGCCGCCCTGTCGGAGGGGCAGTACTGAGGGAGTGTCGCAGTGTCGGAGGGGCAGTACTGACGGAGCGCCGCCCTGTCGGAGGGGCAGTACTGAGGGAGCGCTGCACTATCGGAGGGGCAATACTGAGGGAGTGCTGCACTGCGGAGGGGCAGTACTGAGGGAGCGCCACACTGTCGGCGGGGCAGTACTGAGGGAGCGTCGAACTGTCGGAGGGGCAGTACTGAGGGAGTGCCGAACTGTCGGAGGGGCAGTACTGAGGGAGCGTCGAACTGTCGGAGGGGCAGTACTGAGGGAGTGCCGCACTGTCGGAGGGGCAGTACTGAGGGAGTGCCGCACTGTCGGAGGGGCAGTACTGAGGGAGTGCTGCACTGTCGGAGGGGCAGTACTGAGGGACTGCCGCACTTTCGGAGGGCAGTACTGAGGGAGTGCCGCACTGTCGGCGGGGCAGTACTGAGGGAGTGACGCACAGTCGGAGGGGCAGTACTGAGGGATTGCCGCACTGTCAGAGGGGCAGTACTGAGGGAGTGCCGCACTGTCGGAGGGGCAGTACTGAGGGAGCGCCGCACTGTCGGAGGGGCGGTACTGAGGGAGCACCGCACTGCGGAGGGGCAGTACTGAGGGAGCGCCACACTGTCGGCGGGGCAGTACTGAGGGAGCGTCGAACTGTCGGAGGGGCAGTACTGAGGGAGTGCCGAACTGTCGGAGGGGCAGTACTGAGGGAGCGTCGAACTGTCGGAGGGGCAGTACTGAGGGAGTGCCGCACTGTCGGAGAGGCAGTACTGAGGGAGTGCCGCACTGTCGGAGGGGCAGTACTGAGGGAGCGCCGCACTGTCGGAGGGGCGGTACTGAGGGAGCGCCGCACTGCGGAGGGGCAGTACTGAGGGAGCGCCACACTGTCGGCGGGGCAGTACTGAGGGAGCGTCGAACTGTCGGAGGGGCAGTACTGAGGGAGTGCCGAACTGTCGGAGGGGCAGTACTGAGGGAGCGTCGAACTGTCGGAGGGGCGGTACTGAGGGAGCGCCGCACTGCGGAGGGGCAGTACTGAGGGAGCGCCACACTGTCGGCGGGGCAGTACTGAGGGAGCGTCGAACTGTCGGAGGGGCAGTACTGAGGGAGTGCCGAACTGTCGGAGGGGCAGTACTGAGGGAGCGTCGAACTGTCGGAGGGGCAGTACTGAGGGAGTGCCGCACTGTCGGAGGGGCAGTACTGAGGGAGTGCCGCACTGTCGGAGGGGCAGTACTGAGGGAGTGCTGCACTGTCGGAGGGGCAGTACTGAGGGACTGCCGCACTTTCGGAGGGCAGTACTGAGGGAGTGCCGCACTGTCGGCGGGGCAGTACTGAGGGAGTGACGCACAGTCGGAGGGGCAGTACTGAGGGATTGCCGCACTGTCAGAGGGGCAGTACTGAGGGAGTGCCGCACTGTCGGAAGGGCAGTACTGAGGGAGCGCCGCACTGTCGGAGGGGCGGTACTGAGGGAGCGCCGCACTGCGGAGGGGCAGTACTGAGGGAGCGCCACACTGTCGGCGGGGCAGTACTGAGGGAGCGTCGAACTGTCGGAGGGGCAGTACTGAGGGAGTGCCGAACTGTCGGAGGGGCAGTACTGAGGGAGCGTCGAACTGTCGGAGGGGCAGTACTGAGGGAGTGCCGCACTGTCGGAGGGGCAGTACTGAGGGAGTGCCGCACTGTCGGAGGGGCAGTACTGAGGGAGCGCCGCACTGTCGGAGGGGCGGTACTGAGGGAGCGCCACACTGTCGGCGGGGCAGTACTGAGGGAGCGTCGAACTGTCGGAGGGGCAGTACTGAGGGAGTGCCGAACTGTCGGAGGGGCAGTACTGAGGGAGCGCTGCACTGTCGGCGGGGCAGTACTGAGGGAGTGACGCACAGTCGGAGGGGCAGTACTGAGGGATTGCCGCACTGTCAGAGGGGCAGTACTGAGGGAGTGCCGCACTGTCGGAGGGGCAGTACTGAGGGATTGCCGCACTGTCAGAGGGGCAGTACTGAGGGATTGCCGCACTGTCAGAGGGGCAGTACTGAGGGAGTGCCGCACTGTCGGAGGGGCAGTACTGAGGGAGTGCCGTACTGTCGGAGGGGCAGTACTGAGGGAGCGCCGCACTGTCGGAGGGGCGGTACTGAGGGAGCGCCGCACTGTCGGAGGGGCAGTACTGAGGGAGCGCCGCACTGTCGGAGGGGCAGTACTGAGGGAGCGCCGCACTGTCGGAGGGGCAGTACTGAGGGAGTGCCGCACTGTCGGAGGGGCAGTACTGAGGGAGTGTCGCAGTGTCGGAGGGGTAGTACTGACGGAGCGCCGCCCTGTCGGAGGGGCAGTACTGAGGGAGTGTCGCAGTGTCGGAGGGGCAGTACTGACGGAGCGCCGGCCTGTCGGAGGGGCAGTACTGAGGGAGTGCCGCACTGTCGGAGGGGCAGTACTGAGGGAGTGCCGTACTGTCGGATTGGCGGTACTGAGGGAGCGCCGCACTGTTGGAGGGGCAGTACTGAGGGAGCGCCGCACTGTTGGAGGGCCAGCACTGAGGGAACGCCGCACTGTCGGAGGGGCAGTACTGAGGGAGTGACGCACTGTCGGAGGGGCAGTACTGAGGGAGCCCCGCACTGTCTGAGGAGCAATACTGAGGGAGTAGCATTGGAGTAAACAAATAAAAGTGTTTCCATGAAGAGAATCTCTGCAAAGGATTTGATGGAGACAAATATGGTGTATCAAGGATCACGGTTTTCAACAGAACATCAGTGAGCTTGAAAAATACAGAAACCGAAAGTCAGTAGCATTAACAAAGTCTATTTTTTATTGGTTCATGGGATGTGGGCGTCACACTGTCGGAGGGGTAATAGTGAGGGAGTGCCGCACTGTCGGAGGGGCAGTACTGAGGGAGTGCCGTACTGTCGGAGGGGCAGTACTGAGGGAGCGCCGCACTGTCGGAGGGGCAGTACTGAGGGAGTGCCTCACTTTCAGAGGGGCAGTACCGAGGGAGTGCCTCACTTTCAGAGGGGCAGCACTGAAAAAGCTGTGGGAGGGGCAATACTGAGGGAGCGCCACACTGTTGGAGAGACAATACTGAGGGAGCACTGCAATGTCGGAGGGGCAGTAATGCGGGAGTGCGGCACTGTCGGAGGGGCAGTATTGAGGGAGTGCCGCACTGTCGGAGGGGCAATATTGAGGGAGTGCCGCACTGTCGGAGCGGCAGTACTGAGGGAGCGCCACACTGTCGCAGGGGCAGTACTGAGGGCGTACCGCACTGTCGGAGGGGCAGTACTGAGGGAGCGCTGCACTGTCGGAGGGGCAATACAGAGTGAGTCTTGCACTGTCAGAGGGGCAGTATTGAGGGAGTGCCGCACTGTCAGAGGGGAAGTACTGAGGGAGCGCCGCACTGTCGGAGGGGCAGTACTGAGGGAGTGACGCACTGTCGGAGTGGCGGTACTGAGGGAGAGCTGCACTGTCTGAGGAGCAGTTCTCAGGGAGTAGCTTTGGAGTAAACAAATAAAAGTGATTCCATGAAGAGACTCTGTGCAAAAGATTTGATGGAGACAAATATGGTGTATAAAGGATCACGGTTTTCAACAGAACATCAGTGGGCTTCAAAGATACAGAAACCGAAAGTCAGTCATTAATAAAGTCTATTTTTTATTGGTTCATGGGATGTGGCCGTCCCTGGCGAGGCCAGCGTTTATTGCCATTCCCTAATTGCCCTCGAGAAGGTGGCAGTGAGCCACCTCGGCTAGTCCTGGAGCAAGTCTTCAGCACGATAGCCGGGATGCTGTCGGGGACAGTAGCCTTTGCTGTATCCAGTGCGCTCAGCCGTTTCTTGATCGTCTGGTCCACGTATTCCACCATCAAGTGTCTCGTGCTTACTCGGAACCGTGTTGTTGGGAATCAGAGGAGGAAGGAGGTGGAACGCTAACGGCTGCCACAATGCAACTCATTGGCTGACACAGCAGTGTCAATGGACACACTGCTTCTTGACTCAAGTGTTCCAGGGCTTGAACATCTACACTCAGAGTATGAGCTCGTGGGCAGCAAAAGATTAAAAAGTACCCTGCCAACTTCAGATAACATGCAGCTTAAACATGGGCCTGATTGTTTTTCAACTAAGATGAAGGTTAGCTCGATCTCACTGGAGCCATGCTGCACCCTATCAGATTGTCAGTTTGCTGGTTGCTGTGAGAGGAAGTCATTTTAACAAGGTCATGCTGAGTCGGAATAAAATGGCTCCATTAACTTTCTCAGAGAACCTTGCAAACCAGCAAGCATGTAGAAGAGGAATAATTTTAAACTGTCGTGCTGTCTATTTCTGCATTTATGTCTTTCTGAATCGGACTCTGTCAGTAACCAAGCCTGTCTCTATAGGCCCCATTTACACAGTGTCTCATTGGATGGACTGGGTCAGTCTGCCTTCAGGCCGCACATACACGATGTCGCCTGATACGTCCTTACTACACAGTATAAATGCACACGAGGCCCATGCTTAAGGGAAGGTCAGTCAGTGACCTGTCCTTTATTCCTTAGCACTCAAGTGATGCAGGTGGGTGGAGCTTCCCCTTTTATACCTGAAGGTCCAGGTTAGGCGTGTCTCCCACCTAGTGATCAGTGTTCTCACGGTGTACAACTTAGGTCAGTTTATACATGGGTTACAATGTTGGTTGAATACATGACATCGCCGGAGCTGTACAGTGTCGGCCGTGGCTCAGTAGGTATCTCTAGTGCCTCTCAGTCAGAAGGTCGTGGGTTCGAGACCCACTCCAGACACTTGATCCAGGCCAACACTCCCCGTGCAGGACTGAGTGAGTGCCGCACTGTCGGAGGGGCAGTACTGAGGGAGTGTCGCACTGTCGGAGGGGCAGTACTGAGGGAGTGTTGCACTGTCGGAGGAGTAGTACTGACGGAGCAGCGCACTGTCGGAGGGGCAGTTCTGAGGGAGTGCCTCACTGTCAGAGGGGGCAGTACTGAGGGAGTGTCGCACTGTCGGAGGAGTAGTACTGACGGAGCAGCGCACTGTCGGAGGGGGCAGTACTGAGGGAGTGTCGCACTGTCGGAGGAGTAGTACTGACGGAGCAGCGCACTGTCGGAGGGGCAGTACTAAGGGAATGCCTCACTGTCTGAGGGTGAGTACTGAGGGAACGCTGCACTATCGGAGGGGCAATACTGAGGGAGTGCCGCACTGCGGAGGGGCAGTACTGAGGGAATGCCTCACTGTCTGAGGGTGAGTACTGAGGGAGCGCTGCACTATCGGAGGGGCAATACTGAGGGAGTGCCGCACTGCGGAGGGGCAGTACTGAGGGAGTGTCGCACTGTCGGAGGAGCAGTACTGAGGGAGCAGCGCACTGTCGGAGGGGCAGTACTGAGGGAATGCCTCACTGTCGGAGGGTGAGTACTGAGGGAGCGCTGCACTATCGGAGGGGCAGTACTGAGGGAGCGCTGCACTGTCGGAGGGGCAGTACTGAGGGAACGCCGCACAGTCAAGTGACAGTACTGAGGGAGTGCCGCACAGTCAGGGAGCAGTACTGAGGGAGCGCTGCACTATCAGAGGGGCAGTCCTGAGGGAACGCCGCACAGTCAGGGGACAGTACTGAGGGAACGCCGCACAGTCAGGGGGCAGTACTGAGGGAGCAGCACACTTTGAGAGGGGCAGTACTGAAGAAGCGCTGCACCATGGGAGGGGCAATACGGAGGGAGCACCGCACCATCGGAAGTGCAGTACTGAGGGAGCGCCGCACTGTCAGAGGGACGGTACTAAGGGAACGCCACACAGTCAGGGGGCAGTACTGATGGAGTGCCGCACTGTCGTAGGGGCAGTACTGTGGGAGCACCACATTGTCGTAAGGGCACTCCTGAGGGAGCAACGCACTGTCGGAGGGATAGTACTGAAGGAGCGCCGCACTGTCGGAGGGGCAGTACTGAGGGAGAACTGCACTGTCGGAGTGGCGGTACTGAGGGAACTCCGCACTGTCTGAGGAGCAGTACTGAGGGAATAGCTTTGGAGTAAAGAAATAAAAGTGTTTCCATGAAGAGACTCTGTGCAAAAGATTTGATGGAGACAAATATGGTGTATAAAGGATCACGGTTTTCAACAGAATTTCAGCGGGCTTGAAAGATACAGAAACTGAAAGTCAGTCATTAATAAAGTCTATTTTTTATTGGTTCATGGGATGTGGCCGTCCCTGGCGAGACCAGCGTTTATTGCCATTCCCTAATTGCCCTCGAGAAGGTGGCAGTGAGCCACCTCGGCTAGTCCTGGAGCAAGTCTTCAGCACGATAGCCGGGATGCTGTCGGGGACAGTAGCCTTTGCTGTATCCAGTGCGCTCAGCCGTTTCTTGATCGTCTGGTCCACGTATTCCACCATCAAGTGTCTCGTGCTTACTCGGAACCGTGTTGTTGGGAACCAGAGGAGGAAGGAGGTGGAACGCTAACGGCTGCCACAATGCAACTCATTGGCTGACACAGCGGTGTCAATGGACACACTGCTTCTTGACTCAAGTGTTCCAGGGCTTGAACATCTACACTCAGAGTATGAGTTCATGGGCAGCAAAAGAATAAAAAGTACCCTGCCAACTTCAGATAACATGCAGCTTAAACATGGGCCTGATTGTTTTTCAACTAAGATGAAGGTTAGCTCGATCTCACTGGAGCCATGCTGCACCCGATCAGATTGTCAGTTTGCTGGTTGCTATGAGAGGAAGTCATTTTAACAAAGTCATGCAGAGTCGGAATAAAATGGCTCCATTAACTTTCTCAGAGAACCTTGCAAACCAGCAAGTATGTAGAAGAGGAATGATTTTAAATTGTAGTGCTGTCTATTTCTACATTTGTGTCTTTCTGAATCGGACTCTGTCAGTAACCAAGCCTGTCTCTATAGGCCCCATTAACACAGTGTCTCATTGGATGGACTGGGTCAGTCTGCCTTCAGGCCCCACATACACGATGTCGCCGGAGCTGTACAGTGTCGGCTGTGGCTCAGTGGGTATCTCTAGTGCCTCTCAGTCAGAAGATCGTGGGTTCTAGCCCCACTCCAGACACTCGATCCAGACAAACACTCACCGTGCAGTACTGAGGGAGTGCTGCACTGTCGGAGGGGCAGCACTGAGGGAGTGCCGCACTGTCGAGGGGCAGTACTGAGGGAGTGCTGCATTGTCGGAGGGGCAATACTGAGGGAACGCCGCACTGTCGGAGGGGCTGTACTGAGGGAGCACCATACTCGTGGAGGGGCAGTAATGAGGGAGTGCCGCACTGTCGAGGGGCAGTACTGAGGGAGCACTGCATTGTCGGAGGGGCAATACTGAGGGAACGCCGCACTGTCGGAGGGCTGTACTGAGGGAGCACCACACTCGTGGAGGGGCAGTAATGAGGAAGTGCTGCACTGTCAAGGGGCATTACTGAGGGAGAAGTGCACTGTCGGAGGGGCAGTACTGAAAGAGCGCCGCACTGTTTGAGGGGCAGTAGTGAGGGAGCGCTGCACTATCGGAGGGGCAATACTGAGGGAGTGTTGCACTGCGGAGGGGCAGTACTGAGGGAGTGTCGCACTGTCGGAGGGGCAGCACTGAGGGAGCGCTGCACTGTCGGAGGGGCAGTACTGAGGGAACGCCGCACTGTCGGAGGGGCAGTACTGAGGGAACGCCGCACAGTCAGGGGACAGTACTGAGGGAACGCCGCACAGTCAGGTGGCAGTACTGAGGGAGCAGCAAACTTTGAGTGGGGTAGTACTGAAGAAGCGCTGCACCATGGGAGTGGCAATACGGAGGGAGCACCGCACCATCGGAAGTGCAGTACTGAGGGAGCGCTGCACTGTCAGAGGGACAGTACTGAGGGAACGCCACACAGTCAGGGGGCAGTACTGATGGAGTGCCGCACTGTCGTAGGGGTAGTACTGTGGGAGCACCACATTGTCGTAAGGGCACTCCTGAGGGAGCAACGCACTGTCGGAGGGATAGTACTGAAGGAGCGCCGCACTGTCGGAGGGGCAGTACTGAGGGAGAACTGCACTGTCGGAGTGGCGGTGCTGAGGGAACTCCGCACTGTCTGAGGAGCAGTACTGAGGGAGTAGCTTTGGAGTAAAGAAATAAAAGTGTTTCCATGAAGAGACTCTGTGCAAAGGATTTGATGGAGACAAATATGGTGTATAAAGGATCACGGTTTTCAACAGAACTTCAGTGGGCTTGAAAGATACAGAAACCGAAAGCCAGTCATTAATAAAGTCTATTTTTTATTGGTTCATGGGATGTGGCCGTCCCTGGCGAGACCAGCGTTTATTGCCATTCCCTAATTGCTCTCGAGAAGGTGGCAGTGAGCCACCTCGGCTAGTCCTGGAGCAAGTCTTCAGCACGATAGCCGGGATGCTGTCGGGGGCAGTAGCCTTTGCTGTATCCAGTGCGCTCAGCCGTTTCTTGATCGTCTGGTCCACGTATTCCACCATCAAGTGTCTCGTGCTTACTCGGAACCGTGTTGTTGGGAACCAGAGGAGGAAGGAGGTGGAACGCTAACGGCTGCCACAATGCAACTCATTGGCTGACACAGCGGTGTCAATGGACACACTGCTTCTTGACTCAAGTGTTCCAGGGCTTGAACATCGACACTCAGAGTATGAGCTCGTGGGCAGCAAAAGAATAAAAAGTACCCTGCCAACTTCAGATAACATGCAACTTAAACATGGGCCTGATTGTTTTTCAACTAAGATGAAGGTTAGCTCGATCTCACTGGAGCCATGCTGCACCCGATCAGATTGTCAGTTTGCTGGTTGCTGTGAGAGGAAGTCATTTTAACAAAGTCTTGCTGTGTCGGAATAAAATGGCTCCATTAACTTTCTCAGAGAACCTTGCAAACCAGCAAGCATGTAGAAGAGGAATGATTTTAAACTGTAGTGCTGTCTATTTCTGCATTTGTGTCTATCTGAATCGGACTCTGTCAGTAACCAAGCCTGTCTCCATAGGCCCCATTTACACAGTGTCTCATTGGATGGACTGGGTCAGTCTGCCTTCAGGCCCCACATACACGATGTCGCCGGAGCTGTACAGTGTCGGCTGTGGCTCAGTGGGTATCTCTAGTGCCTATCAGTCAGAAGGTCGTGGGTTCGAGCCCCACTTCAGACACTTGATCCAGGCAAACACTCACCGTGCAGTACTGAGGGAGTGCCGCACTGTCGAGGGGCAGTACTGAGGGAGTGCTGCATTGTCGGAGGGGCAGTACTGAGGGAACGCCGCACTGTCGGAGGGACAGTAGTGAGGGAGCGCCGCACTGTTGGAGGGGCAGTACTGAGGGAGTGCCGCACTGTCGGCGGGGCAGTACTGAGGGAGTGACGCACAGTCGGAGGGGCAGTACTGAGGGATTGCCGTACTGTTGGAGTGGCGGTACTGAGGGAGCGCCGCACTGTTGGAGGGGCAGTACTGAGGGAGTGACGCACTGTCGGAGGGGCAGTAGTGAGGGAGCGCCGCACTGTTGGAGGGGCAGTACTGAGGGAGTGACGCACTGTTGGAGGGGCAGTACTGAGGGAGCGCTGCACTGTCGGATGGGCAGTACTGATGGAGCGCCGCACTGTCGGAGGGGCAGTACTGAGGGAGTGACGCACTGTCGGAGGGGCAGTACTGAGGGAGTGACGCACTGTCGGAGGGGCGGTACTGAGGGAGCCCGGCACTGTCTGAGGAGCAATACTGAGGGAGTAGCATTGGAGTAAACAAATAAAAATGTTTCCATGAAGAGAATCTCTGCAAAGGATTTGATGGAGACAAATATGGTGTATCAAGGATCACGGTTTTCAACAGAACATCAGTGAGCTTGAAAAATACAGAAACCGAAAGCCAGTCATTAATAAAGTCTATTTTTTATTGGTTCATGGGATGTGGCCGTCCCTGGCGAGGCTGCGTTTATTGCCATTCCCTAATTGCCCTCGAGAAGGTGGCAGTGAGCCACCTCGGCTAGTCCTGGAGCAAGTCTTCAGCACGATAGCCGGGATGCTGTCGGGGACAGTAGCCTTTGCTGTATCCAGTGCGCTCAGCCGTTTCTTGATCGTCTGATCCACGTATTCCACCATCAAGTGTCTCGTGCTTACTCGGAACCGTGTTGTTGGGAACCAGAGGAGGAAGGAGGTGGAACGCTAACGGCTGCCACAATGCAACTCATTGGCTGACACAGCGGTGTCAATGGACACACTGCTTCTTGACTCAAGTGTTCCAGGGCTTGAACATCTACACTCAGAGTATGAGCTCGTGGGCAGCAAAAGAATAAAAAGTACCCTGCCAACTTCAGATAACATGCAGCTTAAACATGGGCCTGATTGTTTTTCAACTGAGATGAAGGTTAGCTAGATCTCACTGGAGCCATGCTGCACCCTATCAGATTGTCAGTTTGCTGGTTGCTATGAGAGGAAGTCATTTTAACAAAGTCATGCTGAGTCGGAATAAAATGGCTCCATTAACTTTCTCAGAGTACCTTGCAAACCAGCAAGCATGTAGAAGAGGAATAATTTTAAACTGTCGTGCTGTCTATTTCTGCATTTATGTCTTTCTGAATCGGACTCTGTCAGTAACCAAGCCTGTCTCTATAGGCCCCATTTACACAGTGTCTCATTGGATGGACTGGGTCAGTCTGCCTTCAGGCCCCACATACACAATGTCGCCTGATACGTCCTTACTACACAGTATAAATGCACGCGAGGCCCATGCTTAAGAGAAGGTCAGTCAGTGACCTGTCCTTTATTCCTTAGCACTCAAGTGATGAAGGTGGGTGGAGCTTCCCCTTTTATACCTGAAGGCCCAAGTTAGGAGTGTCTCCCACCTAGTGATCAGTGTTCTCACGGTGTACAACTTAGGTCAGTTTATACATGGGTTACAATGCTGGTTGAATACATGACATCACCTCCCCCTGCAAAGTCTTATTGGGATCACAGGTTGAGTCTCTCTGGTGGTTTACGCTCCATAGTGGAGTGCCTGAGTTGGGGCTCCGGTTGTTGGGCGCTGGCCTGAGTTTGCAGTGCCTCAGGCCTGTCCGGACTGCCCACAGTGACTGGGCTCACCTCCCTTTGGTTCCGATGTTCAGTCACCTGTGGTGGAGTGAACTCTATATCGTGTTCTTCCTCTGCTTCTTCTATGGGGTTGCTGAACCTCCTTTTTGTTTGATCCACATGTTTGCGGCAGATTTGTCCATTGGTAAGTTTAACTACCAGAATCCTATTTCCCTCTTTGGCAACCACAGTGCCTGCGAGCCATTTGGGCCCTGCAGCGTAGTTGAGGTCAATAACAGGATAATTTACATCAATACATCGCGCCCTCGCATTCCTGTCATGGTAGTGATATTGTGACTGGCGCCTGCTCTCGACAATTTCTTTCATGGTGGGGTGTATAAGGGATAATCGGGTTTTGAGCGTCCTTTTCATTAGTAGCTCTGTGGGTGGAACCCCTGTGAGCGAGTGTGGTCGGGATCTATAGGCCAACAGGAGGCGTGATAAGTGGGTTTGTAGAGAACCCCCTTGGAATCTGAGCATCCCCTGTTTGATTATCTGCACTGCTCGTTCTGCCTGGCCGTTTGAAGCCGGCTTGAACGGTGCCGTTCTAACATGGTTAATTCCATTGCCTGCCGTGAAGTCCTGGAATTCAGTGCTTGTGAAGCACGGGCCATTGTCGCTGACCAAGATGTCCGGTAGACCGTGGGTGGCGAGCATTGCCCGTAGACTTTCTACAGTGGCAGAGGATGTGCTTGAATTTAAAATGTCACACTCGATCCATTTGGAGTAGGCGTCTACGACAACCAAAAACATTTTCCCATGAAAGGACCTGCGTAGTCCACATGGATGCGTGACCAAGGCTTGGTGGGCCATGGCCAGGGGCTAAGGGGGGCTTCCCTGGGCGCATTGCCCAGCTGGGCACACGTGTTGCACCTGCAAACACAAAGTTCCAGATCTGCGTCTATCCCTGGCCACCAAACGTGTGACCTGACAATTGCCTTCATCGTGACGATGCCCGGGTGCCTATTGTGGAGTTCTCTGATGAACACCTCTCTGCCCATCTGGGGCATGACTACGCGGTTTCCCCACAGTAGGCAATCGGCCTGAATTGAGAGTTCATCCCTGCGCCTGTGAAATGGTTTAAATTTCTCAGGGCATGCCCTGTACGTGGCTGCCCAGTCCCCATTCAGGACACATTTCTTGACTAGAGACAATAGCGGGTCTCTATTTGTCCAGACTTTAATCTGACGGGCTGTCACGGGTGAGCCTTCACTTCTGAAAGCTTCAACAGCCATGACCATCTCAGCACCATGCTCGGTAGCCCCCTCAGTGGTGGTTAGTGGGAGCCTGCTAAGTGCATCGGCGCAGTTTTCGGTGCCCGGTCTGTGCCGAAATGTGTAGTCATAGGCAGCTAACATGAGTGCCCACCTCTGTGTGCGGGCCGATGTGTTTGCATTTATGGCCTTGTTGTCGGCCAAAAGGGACGTTAGGGGTTTGTGATCTGTCTCCAGCGCAAATTTCCTGCCAAACAGGTACTGGTGCATTTTCTTTACCACATATACACATGCGAGCGCCTCCTTTTCTACTATCCCGTAGCCCCTTTCTGCCTGGGACAGACTCCTGGAGGCATAAGCTACCGGCTGTAACTGACCCTTGGCATTGACATGCTGCAACACACACCCGACACCATAGGACAACGCATCGCACGTTAACACAAGTTTCTTACATGGGTCATATAGCGTTAACAGATTGTTGGAACATAACAAATTGCGTGCTCTATTAAAAGCCCTTTCCTGGCTGTCCCACCAGACCCATTTGCGACCTTTGCGTAGGAGCACATGTAGTGGTTCTAGCATCGTGCTCAATTTGGGAAGAAAGTTACCAAAATAGTTCAGGAGCCCCAGGAACGAACGCAGCTCCGTCGTGTTACAGGGTCTGGGTGCTCTCTGGATCGCTTCCGTCTTGGATGCAGTAGGGCTGATCCCGTCTGCTGCTACCCTCATCCCCAGGAATTCTACCTCTGGAGCTAGGAAGACGCACTTCGCCTTTTTCAGTCGCAGACCTACCCGGTCTAGTCTGCGTTGCACCTCCTCCAGGTTGTGGAGGTGTTCTTCAGTATCATAACCCGTAATGAGGATGTCATCCTGAAAAACCACCGTCCCTGGAATCGACTTGAGGAGGCTTTCCATATTTCGTTGGAAGATCGCGGTGGCCGAGTGAATCCCGATCGGACATCTGTTGTATTCAAACAACGCCTTGTGTGTCGTGATGGTGGTCAGCTTCTTCGACTCACTCGCCAGCTCCTGGGTCATGTAAGCTGAGGTCAGGTCCAATTTTGCAAAAGTTTGCCACCGAATAGCGTCGCAAAGAGGTCCTCCACTCTCGGTAGCGGGTACTGGTCTTGGAGTGACACCCGATTGATGGTGGCCTTGTAATCGCCACATATCCTGACCGACCCATCCGCCTTGAGCACCGGCACAATCGGGCTCGCCCAGTCACTGAATTCGACTGGCGAGATGATGCCTTCCCTCTACAGGCGGTCCAATTCGCCTTCTATCTTTTCCCGCATCACGTACGGCACCGCTCTGGCCTTGTGGTGTACTGGTCTGGCGTCCGGGTTTATGTGAATCACTACCTTGGCCCCCATAAAAGTGCCAATGCCGAGTTGAAGTAATGAGTCAAATTTGTCCAGGACCTGTGAGCATGATACTCGCTCCACAGAGGAAATTGCATTGACATCGCCCCATTTCCAGTTCATGACAGCAAGCCAACTCCTCCCCAGTAGTGCGGGACCGTCCCCTGGGACAATCCAGAGTGGCAACCTGTTCTCCGAATCTTTGTGGGTCACGACTACCATGGCGCTGCCTAGCACCGGAATGATCTGCTTTGTGTAAGTCCGTAGCTGTGCGTCAATCGGCGATAATTTTGGCCTCCTGGCCTTGGATGCCCACAACTTTTAGAACTGTTTGATACCCATCAGGGACTGGCTGGCACCCGTGTCTAACTCCATTGATACTGGGATGCCATTGAGGAGCACTTTCATCATTATTGGTGGCGTCCTGGTGTATGAACATGTATACGTGCTCCACATGAACTCGCTGAACTTCAGCTTCCAGTGATTTCCCCCAGTGTCCATTTCTGCAATTTCTGCAGGTATTTTGCTCATCTCTGCAAACTCCGGCTGAATGTGTGCCTCCACGCCTCCAGCATGAGTTGCGGTTTGAAACAAAAGGTCCCTTGCCAGTCGATCGTCCCTGACTGCCCCTGTTATTGTCCTTGAGTACACCATTAACAGGTGTTGATGGTCCCATTACTGGCCGCATTGTCCCTTGCAATGGCGTGAATCACTGTTCAGCTTGCCATTGTCTCTGTCGAACTCCCCCTCTGGGTTCGACTACATGTTGGGGCATGCCTGACTGCCCTTGCCTGCCTGGAGAACTGTGTGCTGCTTTAACAATGTTGAATCTCTGTCCCAACCATTCCTTAACACAGTACCTCTCGTCTGTTCTGCTAGCGGCCATGCTCGCGTGGTTTAAATCCCAGTTTCTTGTCGCCATTGATACGTCCTTACTACACAGTATAAATGCACACGAGGCCCATGCTTGAGAGAAGGTCAGTCTGTGATCTGTCCTTTATTCCTTAGCACTCAAGTGATGAAGGTGGGTGGAGCTTCCCCTTTTATACCTGAAGGTCCAGGTTAGGCGTGTCTCCCACCCAGTGGTCAGTGTTCTCATGGTGTACAACTTAGGTCAGTTTATACATGGGTTACAATGTTGGTTGAATACATGACATCGCCGGAGGTGTACAGTGTCGGCCGTGGCTCAGTAGGTATCTCTAGTGCCTCTCAGTTAGAAGGTTGTGGGTTCGAGACCCACTCCAGACACTTGATCCAGGCCAACACTCCCCGTGCAGGACTGAGTGAGTGCCGCACTGTCAGAGGGGCAGTACTGAGAGAGTGTCGCACTGTCGGAGGAGTAGTACTGACGGAGCAGCGCACCGTTGGAGGGGCAGTACTGAGGGAATGCCTCACTGTCTGAGGGTGAGTACTGAGGGAGTGCTGCATTGTCGGAGGGGCAATACTGAGGGAACGCCGCACTGTCGGAGGGGCTGTACTGAGGGAGCACCACACTCGTGGAGGGGCAGTAATGAGGGAGTGCCGCACTGTCGAGGGGCAGTACTGAGGGAGCACTGCATTGTCGGAGGGGCAATACTGAGGGAACGCCGCACTGTCGGAGAGGCTGTACTGAGGGAGCACCACACTCGTGGAGGGGCAGTAATGAGGAAGTGCTGCACTGTCGAGGGGCATTACTGAGGGAGAAGTGCACTGTCGGAGGGGCAGTACTGAAAGAGCGTCGCACTGTTTGAGGGGCAGTAGTGAGGGAGCGCCGCACTGTCGGAGGGGCAGTACTGAGGGAGCGCCGCACTGTCGGAGGGGCAGTACTGAGGGAGTGTCGCAGTGTCGGAGGGGTAGTACTGACGGAGCGCCGCCCTGTCGGAGGGGCAGTACTGAGGGAGTGTCGCAGTGTCGGAGGGGCAGTACTGACGGAGCGCCGCCCTGTCGGAGGGGCAGTACTGAGGGAGCGCTGCACTATCGGAGGGGCAATACTGAGGGAGTGCTGCACTGCGGAGGGGCAGTACTGAGGGAGCGCCACACTGTCGGCGGGGCAGTACTGAGGGAGCGTCGAACTGTCGGAGGGGCAGTACTGAGGGAGTGCCGAACTGTCGGAGGGGCAGTACTGAGGGAGCGTCGAACTGTCGGAGGGGCAGTACTGAGGGAGTGCCGCACTGTCGGAGGGGCAGTACTGAGGGAGTGCCGCACTGTCGGAGGGGCAGTACTGAGGGAGTGCTGCACTGTCGGAGGGGCAGTACTGAGGGACTGCCGCACTTTCGGAGGGCAGTACTGAGGGAGTGCCGCACTGTCGGCGGGGCAGTACTGAGGGAGTGACGCACAGTCGGAGGGGCAGTACTGAGGGATTGCCGCACTGTCAGAGGGGCAGTACTGAGGGAGTGCCGCACTGTCGGAGGGGCAGTACTGAGGGAGCGCCGCACTGTCGGAGGGGCGGTACTGAGGGAGCGCCGCACTGCGGAGGGGCAGTACTGAGGGAGCGCCACACTGTCGGCGGGGCAGTACTGAGGGAGCGTCGAACTGTCGGAGGGGCAGTACTGAGGGAGTGCCGAACTGTCGGAGGGGCAGTACTGAGGGAGCGTCGAACTGTCGGAGGGGCAGTACTGAGGGAGTGCCGCACTGTCGGAGAGGCAGTACTGAGGGAGTGCCGCACTGTCGGAGGGGCAGTACTGAGGGAGCGCCGCACTGTCGGAGGGGCGGTACTGAGGGAGCGCCGCACTGCGGAGGGGCAGTACTGAGGGAGCGCCACACTGTCGGCGGGGCAGTACTGAGGGAGCGTCGAACTGTCGGAGGGGCAGTACTGAGGGAGTGCCGAACTGTCGGAGGGGCAGTACTGAGGGAGCGTCGAACTGTCGGAGGGGCGGTACTGAGGGAGCGCCGCACTGCGGAGGGGCAGTACTGAGGGAGCGCCACACTGTCGGCGGGGCAGTACTGAGGGAGCGTCGAACTGTCGGAGGGGCAGTACTGAGGGAGTGCCGAACTGTCGGAGGGGCAGTACTGAGGGAGCGTCGAACTGTCGGAGGGGCAGTACTGAGGGAGTGCCGCACTGTCGGAGGGGCAGTACTGAGGGAGTGCCGCACTGTCGGAGGGGCAGTACTGAGGGAGTGCTGCACTGTCGGAGGGGCAGTACTGAGGGACTGCCGCACTTTCGGAGGGCAGTACTGAGGGAGTGCCGCACTGTCGGCGGGGCAGTACTGAGGGAGTGACGCACAGTCGGAGGGGCAGTACTGAGGGATTGCCGCACTGTCAGAGGGGCAGTACTGAGGGAGTGCCGCACTGTCGGAGGGGCAGTACTGAGGGAGCGCCGCACTGTCGGAGGGGCAGTACTGAGGGAGCGCCGCACTGTCGGAGGGGCGGTACTGAGGGAGCGCCGCACTGTCGGAGGGGCAATACTGAGGGAGCGCCGCACTGTCGGAGGGGCAGTACTGAGGAAGCGCCGCACTGTCGGAGGGGCAGTACTGAGGGAGTGCTGCACTATCGGAGGGGCAATACTGAGGGAGTGCCGCACTGCGGAGGGGCAGTACTGAGGGAATGCCTCACTGTCTGAGGGTGAGTACTGAGGGAGCGCTGCACTATCGGAGGGGCAATACTGAGGGAGTGCCGCACTGCGGAGGGGCAGTACTGAGGGAGTGTCGCACTGTCGGAGGAGCAGTACTGAGGGAGCAGCGCACTGTCGGAGGGGCAGTACTGAGGGAATGCCTCACTGTCGGAGGGTGAGTACTGAGGGAGCGCTGCACTATCGGAGGGGCAGTACTGAGGGAGCGCTGCACTGTCGGAGGGGCAGTACTGAGGGAACGCCGCACAGTCAAGTGACAGTACTGAGGGAGTGCCGCACAGTCAGGGAGCAGTACTGAGGGAGCGCTGCAATATCAGAGGGGCAGTCCTGAGGGAACGCCGCACAGTCAGGGGACAGTACTGAGGGAACGCCGCACAGTCAGGGGGCAGTACTGAGGGAGCAGCACACTTTGAGAGGGGCAGTACTGAAGAAGCGCTGCACCATGGGAGGGGCAATACGGAGGGAGCACCGCACCATCGGAAGTGCAGTACTGAGGGAGCGCCGCACTGTCAGAGGGACGGTACTAAGGGAACGCCACACAGTCAGGGGGCAGTACTGATGGAGTGCCGCACTGTCGTAGGGGCAGTACTGTGGGAGCACCACATTGTCGTAAGGGCACTCCTGAGGGAGCAACGCACTGTCGGAGGGATAGTACTGAAGGAGCGCCGCACTGTCGGAGGGGCAGTACTGAGGGAGAACTGCACTGTCGGACTGGCGGTACTGAGGGAACTCCGCACTGTCTGAGGAGCAGTACTGAGGGAGTAGCTTTGGAGTAAAGAAATAAAAGTGTTTCCATGAAGAGACTCTGTGCAAAAGATTTGATGGAGACAAATATGGTGTATAAAGGATCACGGTTTTCAACAGAATTTCAGCGGGCTTGAAAGATACAGAAACCGAAAGCCAGTCATTAATAAAGTCTATTTTTTATTGGTTCATGGGATGTGGCCGTCCCTGGCGAGGCCAGCGTTTATTGCCATTCCCTAATTGCCCTCGAGAAGGTGGCAGTGAGTCACCTCGGCTAGTCCTGGAGCAAGTCTTCAGCACGATAGCCGGGATGCTGTCGGGGGCAGTAGCCTTTGCTGTATCCAGTGCGCTCAGCCGTTTCTTGATCGTCTGGTCCACGTATTCCACCATCAAGTGTCTCGTGCTTACTCGGAACCGTGTTGTTGGGAACCAGAGGAGGAAGGAGGTGGAACGCTAACGGCTGCCACAATGCAACTCATTGGCTGACACAGCGGTGTCAATGGACACACTGCTTCTTGACTCAAGTGTTCCAGGGCTTGAACATCTACACTCAGAGTATGAGTTCATGGGCAGCAAAAGAATAAAAAGTACCCTGCCAACTTCAGATAACATGCAGCTTAAACATGGGCCTGATTGTTTTTCAACTAAGATGAAGGTTAGCTCGATCTCACTGGAGCCATGCTGCACCCGATCAGATTGTCAGTTTGCTGGTTGCTATGAGAGGAAGTCATTTTAACAAAGTCATGCAGAGTCGGAATAAAATGGCTCCATTAACTTTCTCAGAGAACCTTGCAAACCAGCAAGTATGTAGAAGAGGAATGATTTTAAATTGTAGTGCTGTCTATTTCTACATTTGTGTCTTTCTGAATCGGACTCTGTCAGTAACCAAGCCTGTCTCTATAGGCCCCATTAACACAGTGTCTCATTGGATGGACTGGGTCAGTCTGCCTTCAGGCCCCACATACACGATGTCGCCGGAGCTGTACAGTGTCGGCTGTGGCTCAGTGGGTATCTCTAGTGCCTCTCAGTCAGAAGATCGTGGGTTCTAGCCCCACTCCAGACACTCGATCCAGACAAACACTCACCGTGCAGTACTGAGGGAGTGCTGCACTGTCGGAGGGGCAGCACTGAGGGAGTGCCGCACTGTCGAGGGGCAGTACTGAGGGAGTGCTGCATTGTCGGAGGGGCAATACTGAGGGAACGCCGCACTGTCGGAGCGGCTGTACTGAGGGAGCACCATACTCGTGGAGGGGCAGTAATGAGGGAGTGCCGCACTGTCGAGGGGCAGTACTGAGGGAGCACTGCATTGTCGGAGGGGCAATACTGAGGGAACGCCGCACTGTCGGAGGGCTGTACTGAGGGAGCACCACACTCGTGGAGGGGCAGTAATGAGGAAGTGCTGCACTGTCAAGGGGCATTACTGAGGGAGAAGTGCACTGTCGGAGGGGCAGTACTGAAAGAGCGCCGCACTGTTTGAGGGGCAGTAGTGAGGGAGCGCTGCACTATCGGAGGGGCAATACTGAGGGAGTGTTGCACTGCGGAGGGGCAGTACTGAGGGAGTGTCGCACTGTCGGAGGGGCAGCACTGAGGGAGCGCTGCACTGTCGGAGGGGCAGTACTGAGGGAACGCCGCACTGTCGGAGGGGCAGTACTGAGGGAACGCCGCACAGTCAGGGGACAGTACTGAGGGAACGCCGCACAGTCAGGTGGCAGTACTGAGGGAGCAGCAAACTTTGAGTGGGGCAGTACTGAAGAAGCGCTGCACCATGGGAGTGGCAATACGGAGGGAGCACCGCACCATCGGAAGTGCAGTACTCAGGGAGCGCTGCACTGTCAGAGGGACAGTACTGAGGGAACGCCACACAGTCAGGGGGCAGTACTGATGGAGTGCCGCACTGTCGTAGGGGCAGTACTGTGGGAGCACCACATTGTCGTAAGGGCACTCCTGAGGGAGCAACGCACTGTCGGAGGGATAGTACTGAAGGAGCGCCGCACTGTCGGAGGGGCAGTACTGAGGGAGAACTGCACTGTCGGAGTGGCGGTGCTGAGGGAACTCCGCACTGTCTGAGGAGCAGTACTGAGGGAGTAGCTTTGGAGTAAAGAAATAAAAGTGTTTCCATGAAGAGACTCTGTGCAAAGGATTTGATGGAGACAAATATGGTGTATAAAGGATCACGGTTTTCAACAGAACTTCAGTGGGCTTGAAAGATACAGAAACCGAAAGCCAGTCATTAATAAAGTCTATTTTTTATTGGTTCATGGGATGTGGCCGTCCCTGGCGAGGCCAGCGTTTATTGCCATTCCCTAATTGCCCTCGAGAAGGTGGCAGTGAGCCACCTCGGCTAGTCCTGGAGCAAGTCTTCAGCACGATAGCCGGGATGCTGTCGGGGGCAGTAGCCTTTGCTGTATCCAGTGCACTCAGCCGTTTCTTGATCGTCTGGTCCACGTATTCCACCATCAAGTGTCTCGTGCTTACTCGGAACCGTGTTGTTGGGAACCAGAGGAGGAAGGAGGTGGAACGCTAACGGCTGCCACAATGCAACTCATTGGCTGACACAGCGGTGTCAATGGACACACTGCTTCTTGACTCAAGTGTTCCAGGGCTTGAACATCTACACTCAGAGTATGAGCTCGTGGGCAGCAAAAGAATAAAAAGTACCCTGCCAACTTCAGATAACATGCAACTTAAACATGGGCCTGATTGTTTTTCAACTAAGATGAAGGTTAGCTCGATCTCACTGGAGCCATGCTGCACCCGATCAGATTGTCAGTTTGCTGGTTGCTGTGAGAGGAAGTCATTTTAACAAAGTCTTGCTGTGTCGGAATAAAATGGCTCCATTAACTTTCTCAGAGAACCTTGCAAACCAGCAAGCATGTAGAAGAGGAATGATTTTAAACTGTAGTGCTGTCTATTTCTGCATTTGTGTCTATCTGAATCGGACTCTGTCAGTAACCAAGCCTGTCTCCATAGGCCCCATTTACACAGTGTCTCATTGGATGGACTGGGTCAGTCTGCCTTCAGGCCCCACATACACGATGTCGCCGGAGCTGTACAGTGTCGGCTGTGGCTCAGTGGGTATCTCTAGTGCCTATCAGTCAGAAGGTCGTGGGTTCGAGCCCCACTTCAGACACTTGATCCAGGCAAACACTCACCGTGCAGTACTGAGGGAGTGCCGCACTGTCGAGGGGCAGTACTGAGGGAGTGCTGCATTGTCGGAGGGGCAGTACTGAGGGAACGCCGCACTGTCGGAGGGACAGTAGTGAGGGAGCGCCGCACTGTTGGAGGGGCAGTACTGAGGGAGTGCCGCACTGTCGGCGGGGCAGTACTGAGGGAGTGACGCACAGTCGGAGGGGCAGTACTGAGGGATTGCCGTACTGTTGGAGTGGCGGTACTGAGGGAGCGCTGCACTGTTGGAGGGGCAGTACTGAGGGAGTGACGCACTGTCGGAGGGGCAGTAGTGAGGGAGCGCCGCACTGTTGGAGGGGCAGTACTGAGGGAGTGACGCACTGTTGGAGGGGCAGTACTGAGCGAGCGCTGCACTGTCGGATGGGCAGTACTGATGGAGCGCCGCACTGTCGGAGGGGCAGTACTGAGGGAGTGACGCACTGTCGGAGGGGCAGTACTGAGGGAGTGACACACTGTCGGAGGGGCGGTACTGAGGGAGCCCGGCACTGTCTGAGGAGCAATACTGAGGGAGTAGCATTGGAGTAAACAAATAAAAGTGTTTCCATGAAGAGAATCTCTGCAAAGGATTTGATGGAGACAAATATGGTGTATCAAGGATCACGGTTTTCAACAGAACATCAGTGAGCTTGAAAAATACAGAAACCGAAAGCCAGTCATTAATAAAGTCTATTTTTTATTGGTTCATGGGATGTGGCCGTCCCTGGCGAGGCCAGCGTTTATTGCCATTCCCTAATTGCCCTCGAGAAGGTGGCAGTGAGCCACCTCGGCTAGTCCTGGAGCAAGTCTTCAGCACGATAGCCGGGATGCTGTCGGGGACAGTAGCCTTTGCTGTATCCAGTGCGCTCAGCCTTTTCTTGATCGTCTGATCCACGTATTCCACCATCAAGTGTCTCGTGCTTACTCGGAACCGTGTTGTTGGGAACCAGAGGAGGAAGGAGGTGGAACGCTAACGGCTGCCACAATGCAACTCATTGGCTGACACAGCGGTGTCAATGGACACACTGCTTCTTGACTCAAGTGTTCCAGGGCTTGAACATCTACACTCAGAGTATGAGCTCGTGGGCAGCAAAAGAATAAAAAGTACCCTGCCAACTTCAGATAACATGCAGCTTAAACATGGGCCTGATTGTTTTTCAACTGAGATGAAGGTTAGCTCGATCTCACTGGAGCCATGCTGCACCCTATCAGATTGTCAGTTTGCTGGTTGCTATGAGAGGAAGTCATTTTAACAAAGTCATGCTGAGTCGGAATAAAATGGCTCCATTAACTTTCTCAGAGTACCTTGCAAACCAGCAAGCATGTAGAAGAGGAATAATTTTAAACTGTCGTGCTGTCTATTTCTGCATTTATGTCTTTCTGAATCGGACTCTGTCAGTAACCAAGCCTGTCTCTATAGGCCCCATTTACACAGTGTCTCATTGGATGGACTGGGTCAGTCTGCCTTCAGGCCCCACATACACAATGTCGCCTGATACGTCCTTACTACACAGTATAAATGCACGCGAGGCCCATGCTTAAGAGAAGGTCAGTCAGTGACCTGTCCTTTATTCCTTAGCACTCAAGTGATGAAGGTGGGTGGAGCTTCCCCTTTTATACCTGAAGGCCCAAGTTAGGAGTGTCTCCCACCTAGTGATCAGTGTTCTCACGGTGTACAACTTAGGTCAGTTTATACATGGGTTACAATGCTGGTTGAATACATGACATCACCTCCCCCTGCAAAGTCTTATTGGGATCACAGGTTGAGTCTCTCTGGTGGTTTACGCTCCATAGTGGAGTGCCTGAGTTGGGGCTCCGGTTGTTGGGCGCTGGCCTGAGTTTGCAGTGCCTCAGGCCTGTCCGGACTGCCCACAGTGACTGGGCTCACCTCCCTTTGGTTCCGGTGTTCAGTCACCTGCGGTGGAGTGAACTCTATATCGTGTTCTTCCTCTGCTTCTTCTATGGGGTTGCTGAACCTCATTTTTGTTTGATCCACATGTTTGCGGCAGATTTGTCCATTGGTAAGTTTAACTACCAGAATCCTATTTCCCTCTTTGGCAACCACAGTGCCTGCGAGCCATTTGGGCCCTGCAGCGTAGTTGAGGTCAATAACAGGATAATTTACATCAATACATCGCGCCCTCGCATTCCTGTCATGGTAGTGATATTGTGACTGGCGCCTGCTCTCGACAATTTCTTTCATGGTGGGGTGTATAAGGGATAATCGGGTTTTGAGCGTCCTTTTCATTAGTAGCTCTGTGGGTGGAACCCCTGTGAGCGAGTGTGGTCGGGATCTATAGGCCAACAGGAGGCGTGATAAGTGGGTTTGTAGAGAACCCCCTTGGAATCTGAGCATCCCCTGTTTGATTATCTGCACTGCTCGTTCTGCCTGGCCGTTTGAAGCCGGCTTGAACGGTGCCGTTCTAACATGGTTAATTCCATTGCCTGCCGTGAAGTCCTGGAATTCAGTGCTTGTGAAGCACGGGCCATTGTCGCTGACCAAGATGTCCGGTAGACCGTGGGTGGCGAGCATTGCCCGTAGACTTTCTACAGTGGCAGAGGATGTGCTTGAATTTAAAATGTCACACTCGATCCATTTGGAGTAGGCGTCTACGACAACCAAAAACATTTTCCCATGAAAGGACCTGCGTAGTCCACATGGATGCGTGACCAAGGCTTGGCGGGCCATGGCCAGGGGCTAAGGGGGGCTTCCCTGGGCGCATTGCCCAGCTGGGCACACGTGTTGCACCTGCAAACACAAAGTTCCAGATCTGCGTCTATCCCTGGCCACCAAACGTGTGACCTGACAATTGCCTTCATCGTGACGATGCCCGGGTGCCCATTGTGGAGTTCTCTGATGAACACCTCTCTGCCCATCTGGGGCATGACTACGCGGTTTCCCCACAGTAGGCAATCGGCCTGAATTGAGAGTTCATCCCTGCGCCTGTGAAATGGTTTAAATTTCTCAGGGCATGCCCTGTACGTGGCTGCCCAGTCCCCATTCAGGACACATTTCTTGACTAGAGACAATAGCGGGTCTCTATTTGTCCAGACTTTAATCTGACGGGCTGTCACGGGTGAGCCTTCACTTCTGAAAGCTTCAACAGCCATGACCATCTCAGCACCATGCTCGGTAGCCCCCTCAGTGGTGGTTAGTGGGAGCCTGCTGAGTGCATCGGCGCAGTTTTCGGTGCCCGGTCTGTGCCGAAATGTGTAGTCATAGGCAGCTAACATGAGTGCCCACCTCTGTGTGCGGGCCGATGTGTTTGCATTTATGGCCTTGTTGTCGGCCAAAAGGGACGTTAGGGGTTTGTGATCTGTCTCCAGCTCAAATTTCCTGCCAAACAGGTACTGGTGCATTTTCTTTACCACATATACACATGCGAGCGCCTCCTTTTCTACTATCCCATAGCCCCTTTCTGCCTGGGACAGACTCCTGGAGGCATAAGCTATCGGCTGTAACTGACCCTTGGCATTGACATGCTGCAACACACACCCGACACCATAGGACAACGCATCGCACGTTAACACAAGTTTCTTACATGGGTCATATAGCGTTAACAGATTGTTGGAACATAACAAATTGCGTGCTCTATTAAAAGCCCTTTCCTGGCTGTCCCACCAGACCCATTTGCGACCTTTGCGTAGGAGCACATGTAGTGGTTCTAGCATCGTGCTCAATTTGGGAAGAAAGTTACCAAAATAGTTCAGGAGCCCCAGGAACGAACGCAGCTCCGTCGTGTTACAGGGTCTGGGTGCTCTCTGGATCGCTTCCGTCTTGGATGCAGTAGGGCTGATCCCGTCTGCTGCTACCCTCATCCCCAGGAATTCTACCTCTGGAGCTAGGAAGACGCACTTCGCCTTTTTCAGTCGCAGACCTACCCGGTCTAGTCTGCGTTGCACCTCCTCCAGGTTGTGGAGGTGTTCTTCAGTATCATAACCCGTAATGAGGATGTCATCCTGAAAAACCACCGTCCCTGGAATCGACTTGAGGAGGCTTTCCATATTTCGTTGGAAGATCGCGGTGGCCGAGTGAATCCCGATCGGACATCTGTTGTATTCAAACAACGCCTTGTGTGTCGTGATGGTGGTCAGCTTCTTCGACTCACTCGCCAGCTCCTGGGTCATGTAAGCTGAGGTCAGGTCCAATTTTGCAAAAGTTTGCCACCGAATAGCGTCGCAAAGAGGTCCTCCACTCTCGGTAGCGGGTACTGGTCTTGGAGTGACACCCGATTGATGGTGGCCTTGTAATCGCCACATATCCTGACCGACCCATCCGCCTTGAGCACCGGCACAATCGGGCTCGCCCAGTCACTGAATTCGACTGGCGAGATGATGCCTTCCCTCTACAGGCGGTCCAATTCGCCTTCTATCTTTTCCCGCATCACGTACGGCACCGCTCTGGCCTTGTGGTGTACTGGTCTGGCGTCCGGGTTTATGTGAATCACTACCTTGGCCCCCATAAAAGTGCCAATGCCGAGTTGAAGTAATGAGTCAAATTTGTCCAGGACCTGTGAGCATGATACTCGCTCCACAGAGGAAATTGCATTGACATCGCCCCATTTCCAGTTCATGACAGCAAGCCAACTCCTCCCCAGTAGTGCGGGACCGTCCCCTGGGACAATCCAGAGTGGCAACCTGTTCTCCGAATCTTTGTGGGTCACGACTACCATGGCGCTGCCTAGCACCGGAATGATCTGCTTTGTGTAAGTCCGTAGCTGTGCGTCAATCGGCGATAATTTTGGCCTCCTGGCCTTGGATGCCCACAACTTTTAGAACTGTTTGATACCCATCAGGGACTGGCTGGCACCCGTGTCTAACTCCATTGATACTGGGATGCCATTGAGGAGCACTTTCATCATTATTGGTGGCGTCCTGGTGTATGAACATGTATACGTGCTCCACATGAACTCGCTGAACTTCAGCTTCCAGTGATTTCCCCCAGTGTCCATTTCTGCAATTTCTGCAGGTATTTTGCTCATCTCTGCAAACTCCGGCTGAATGTGTGCCTCCACGCCTCCAGCATGAGTTGCGGTTTGAAACAAAAGGTCCCTTGCCAGTCGATCGTCCCTGACTGCCCCTGTTATTGTCCTTGAGTACACCATTAACAGGTGTTGATGGTCCCATTACTGGCCGCATTGTCCCTTGCAATGGCGTGAATCACTGTTCAGCTTGCCATTGTCTCTGTCGAACTCCCCCTCTGGGTTCGACTACATGTTGGGGCATGCCTGACTGCCCTTGCCTGCCTGGAGAACTGTGTGCTGCTTTAACAATGTTGAATCTCTGTCCCAACCATTCCTTAACACAGTACCTCTCGTCTGTTCTGCTAGCGGCCATGCTCGCGTGGTTTAAATCCCAGTTTCTTGTCGCCATTGATACGTCCTTACTACACAGTGTAAATGCACACGAGGCCCATGCTTGAGAGAAGGTCAGTCTGTGATCTGTCCTTTATTCCTTAGCACTCAAGTGATGAAGGTGGGTGGAGCTTCCCCTTTTATACCTGAAGGTCCAGGTTAGGCGTGTCTCCCACCTAGTGGTCAGTGTTCTCATGGTGTACAACTTAGGTCAGTTTATACATGGGTTACAATGTTGGTTGAATACATGACATCGCCGGAGCTGTACAGTGTCGGCCGTGGCTCAGTAGGTATCTCTAGTGCCTCTCAGTTAGAAGGTCGTGGGTTCGAGACCCACTCCAGACACTTGATCCAGGCCAACACTCCCCGTGCAGGACTGAGTGAGTGCCGCACTGTCAGAGGGGCAGTACTGAGAGAGTGTCGCACTGTCGGAGGAGTAGTACTGACGGAGCAGCGCACCGTTGGAGGGGCAGTACTGAGGGAATGCCTCACTGTCTGAGGGTGAGTACTGAGGGAGTGCTGCATTGTCGGAGGGGCAATACTGAGGGAACGCCGCACTGTCGGAGGGGCTGTACTGAGGGAGCACCACACTCGTGGAGGGGCAGTAATGAGGGAGTGCCGCACTGTCGAGGGGCAGTACTGAGGGAGCACTGCATTGTCGGAGGGGCAATACTGAGGGAACGCCGCACTGTCGGAGAGGCTGTACTGAGGGAGCACCACACTCGTGGAGGGGCAGTAATGAGGAAGTGCTGCACTGTCGAGGGGCATTACTGAGGGAGAAGTGCACTGTCGGAGGGGCAGTACTGAAAGAGCGTCGCACTGTTTGAGGGGCAGTAGTGAGGGAGCGCCGCACTGTCGGAGGGGCAGTACTGAGGGAGCGCCGCACTGTCGGAGGGGCAGTACTGAGGGAGTGTCGCAGTGTCGGAGGGGTAGTACTGACGGAGCGCCGCCCTGTCGGAGGGGCAATACTGAGGGAGTGCTGCACTGCGGAGGGGCAGTACTGAGGGAGCGCCACACTGTCGGCGGGGCAGTACTGAGGGAGCGTCGAACTGTCGGAGGGGCAGTACTGAGGGAGTGCCGAACTGTCGGAGGGGCAGTACTGAGGGAGCGTCGAACTGTCGGAGGGGCAGTACTGAGGGAGTGCCGCACTGTCGGAGGGGCAGTACTGAGGGAGTGCCGCACTGTCGGAGGGGCAGTACTGAGGGAGTGCTGCACTGTCGGAGGGGCAGTACTGAGGGACTGCCGCACTTTCTGAGGGCAGTACTGAGGGAGTGCCGCACTGTCGGCGGGGCAGTACTGAGGGAGTGACGCACAGTCGGAGGGGCAGTACTGAGGGATTGCCGCACTGTCAGAGGGGCAGTACTGAGGGAGTGCCGCACTGTCGGAGGGGCAGTACTGAGGGAGCGCCGCACTGTCGGAGGGGCGGTACTGAGGGAGCGCCGCACTGCGGAGGGGCAGTACTGAGGGAGCGCCACACTGTCGGCGGGGCAGTACTGAGGGAGCGTCGAACTGTCGGAGGGGCAGTACTGAGGGAGTGCCGAACTGTCGGAGGGGCAGTACTGAGGGAGCGACGAACTGTCGGAGGGGCAGTACTGAGGGAGTGCCGCACTGTCGGAGGGGCAGTACTGAGGGAGTGCCGCACTGTCGGAGGGGCAGTACTGAGGGAGTGCTGCACTGTCGGAGGGGCAGTACTGAGGGACTGCCGCACTTTCGGAGGGCAGTACTGAGGGAGTGCCGCACTGTCGGCGGGGCAGTACTGAGGGAGTGACGCACAGTCGGAGGGGCAGTACTGAGGGATTGCCGCACTGTCAGAGGGGCAGTACTGAGGGAGTGCCGCACTGTCGGAGGGGCAGTACTGAGGGAGTGCCGTACTGTCGGAGGGGCAGTACTGAGGGAGCGCCGCACTGTCGGAGGGGCGGTACTGAGGGAGCGCCGCACTGTCGGAGGGGCAATACTGAGGGAGCGCCGCACTGTCGGAGGGGCAGTACTGAGGGAGCGCCGCACTGTCGGAGGGGCAGTACTGAGGGAGTGCTGCACTATCGGAGGGGCAATACTGAGGGAGTGCCGCACTGCGGAGGGGCAGTACTGAGGGAATGCCTCACTGTCTGAGGGTGAGTACTGAGGGAGCGCTGCACTATCGGAGGGGCAATACTGAGGGAGTGCCGCACTGCGGAGGGGCAGTACTGAGGGAGTGTCGCACTGTCGGAGGAGCAGTACTGAGGGAGCAGCGCACTGTCGGAGGGGCAGTACTGAGGGAATGCCTCACTGTCGGAGGGTGAGTACTGAGGGAGCGCTGCACTATCGGAGGGGCAGTACTGAGGGAGCGCTGCACTGTCGGAGGGGCAGTACTGAGGGAACGCCGCACAGTCAAGTGACAGTACTGAGGGAGTGCCGCACAGTCAGGGAGCAGTACTGAGGGAGCGCTGCAATATCAGAGGGGCAGTCCTGAGGGAACGCCGCACAGTCAGGGGACAGTACTGAGGGAACGCCGCACAGTCAGGGGGCAGTACTGAGGGAGCAGCACACTTTGAGAGGGGCAGTACTGAAGAAGCGCTGCACCATGGGAGGGGCAATACGGAGGGAGCACCGCACCATCGGAAGTGCAGTACTGAGGGAGCGCCGCACTGTCAGAGGGACGGTACTAAGGGAACGCCACACAGTCAGGGGGCAGTACTGATGGAGTGCCGCACTGTCGTAGGGGCAGTACTGTGGGAGCACCACATTGTCGTAAGGGCACTCCTGAGGGAGCAACGCACTGTCGGAGGGATAGTACTGAAGGAGCGCCGCACTGTCGGAGGGGCAGTACTGAGGGAGAACTGCACTGTCGGACTGGCGGTACTGAGGGAACTCCGCACTGTCTGAGGAGCAGTACTGAGGGAGTAGCTTTGGAGTAAAGAAATAAAAGTGTTTCCATGAAGAGACTCTGTGCAAAAGATTTGATGGAGACAAATATGGTGTATAAAGGATCACGGTTTTCAACAGAATATCAGCGGGCTTGAAAGATACAGAAACCGAAAGCCAGTCATTAATAAAGTCTATTTTTTATTGGTTCATGGGATGTGGCCGTCCCTGGTGAGGCCAGCGTTTATTGCCATTCCCTAATTGCCCTCGAGAAGGTGGCAGTGAGTCACCTCGGCTAGTCCTGGAGCAAGTCTTCAGCACGATAGCCGGGATGCTGTCGGGGGCAGTAGCCTTTGCTGTATCCAGTGCGCTCAGCCGTTTCTTGATCATCTGGTCCACGTATTCCACCATCAAGTGTCTCGTGCTTACTCGGAACCGTGTTGTTGGGAACCAGAGGAGGAAGGAGGTGGAACGCTAACGGCTGCCACAATGCAACTTATTGGCTGACACAGCGGTGTCAATGGACACACTGCTTCTTGACTCAAGTGTTCCAGGGCTTGAACATCTACACTCAGAGTATGAGTTCATGGGCAGCAAAAGAATAAAAAGTACCCTGCTGCACTGTCGGAGGGGCAGTACTGAGGGACTGCCGCACTTTCGGAGGGCAGTACTGAGGGAGTGCCGCACTGTCGGCGGGGCAGTACTGAGGGAGTGACGCACAGTCGGAGGGGCAGTACTGAGGGATTGCCGCACTGTCAGAGGGGCAGTACTGAGGGAGTGCCGCACTGTCGGAGGGGCAGTACTGAGGGAGTGCCGTACTGTCGGAGGGGCAGTACTGAGGGAGCGCCGCACTGTCGGAGGGGCGGTACTGAGGGAGCGCCGCACTGTCGGAGGGGCAGTACTGAGGGAGCGCCGCACTGTCGGAGGGGCAGTACTGAGGGAGCGCCGCACTGTCGGAGGGGCAGTACTGAGGGAGTGCCGCACTGTCGGAGGGGCAGTACTGAGGGAGCGCCGCACTGTCGGAGGGGCAGTACTGAGGGAGTGCCGCACTGTCAGAGGGGCAGTACTGAGGGAGTGCCGCACTGTCGGAGGGGCAGTACTGAGGGAGTGCCGTACTGTCTGAGGAGCAATACTGAGGGAGTAGCATTGGAGTAAACAAATAAAAGTGTTTCCATGAAGAGAATCTCTGCAAAGGATTTGATGGAGACAAATATGGTGTATCAAGGATCACGGTTTTCAACAGAACATCAGTGAGCTTGAAAAATACAGAAACCGAAAGTCAGTAGCATTAACAAAGTCTATTTTTTATTGGTTCATGGGATGTGGGCGTCACACTGTCGGAGGGGTAATAGTGAGGGAGTGCCGCACTGTCGGAGGGGCAGTACTGAGGGAGGGCCGCACTGTCGGAGGGGCAGTACTGAGGGAGCGCCGCACTGTCGGAGGGGCAGTACTGAGGGAGTGCCTCACTTTCAGAGGGGCAGTACCGAGGGAGTGCCTCACTTTCAGAGGGGCAGCACTGAAAAAGCTGTGGGAGGGGCAATACTGAGGGAGCGCCACACTGTTGGAGAGACAATACTGAGGGAGCAGTGCAATGTCGGAGGGGCAGTAATGCGGGAGTGCGGCACTGTCGGAGGGGCAGTATTGAGGGAGTGCCGCACTGTCGGAGGGGCAATATTGAGGGAGTGCCGCACTGTCGGAGCGGCAGTACTGAGGGAGCGCCACACTGTCGCAGGGGCAGTACTGAGGGCGTACCGCACTGTCGGAGGGGCAGTACTGAGGGAGCGCTGCACTGTCGGAGAGGCAATACAGAGTGAGTCTTGCACTGTCAGAGGGGCAGTATTGAGGGAGTGCCGCACTGTCAGAGGGGAAGTACTGAGGGAGCGCCGCACTGTCGGAGGGGCAGTACTGAGGGAGTGACGCACTGTCGGAGTGGCGGTACTGAGGGAGAGCTGCACTGTCTGAGGAGCAGTTCTCAGGGAGTAGCTTTGGAGTAAACAAATAAAAGTGATTCCATGAAGAGACTCTGTGCAAAAGATTTGATGGAGACAAATATGGTGTATAAAGGATCACGGTTTTCAACAGAACATCAGTGGGCTTCAAAGATACAGAAACCGAAAGTCAGTCATTAATAAAGTCTATTTTTTATTGGTTCATGGGATGTGGCCGTCCCTGGCGAGGCCAGCGTTTAATGCCATTCCTGGAGCAAGTCTTCAGCACGATAGCCGGGATGCTGTCGGGGACAGTAGCCTTTGCCGTATCCAGTGCGCTCAGCCGTTTCTTGATCGTCTGGTCCACGTATTCCACCATCAAGTGTCTCGTGCTTACTCGGAACCGTGTTGTTGGGAACCAGAGGAGGAAGGAGGTGGAACGCTAACGGCTGCCACAATGCAACTCATTGGCTGACACAGCGGTGTCAATGGACACACTGCTTCTTGACTCAAGTGTTCCAGGGCTTGAACATCTACACTCAGAGTATGAGCTCGTGGGCAGCAAAAGAATAAAAAGTACCCTGCCAACTTCAGATAACATGCAGCTTAAACATGTGCCTGATTGTTTTTCAACTAAGATGAAGGTTAGCTAGATCTCACTGGAACCATGCTGCACCCTATCAGATTGTCAGTTTGCTGGTTGCTATGAGAGGAAGTCATTTTAACAAAGTCATGCTGAGTAGGAATAAAATGGCTCCATTAACTTTCTCAGAGAACCTTGCAAACCAGCAAGCATGTAGAAGAGGAATAATTTTAAACTGTCGTGCTGTCTATTTCTGCATTTATGTCTTTCTGAATCGGACTCTGTCAGTAACCAAGCCTGTCTCTATAAGCCCCATTTACACAGTGTCTCATTGGATGGACTGGGTCAGTCTGCCTTCAGGCCCCACATACACGATGTCGCCTGATACGTCCTTACTACACAGTATAAATGCACACGAGGCCCATGCTTAAGGGAAGGTCAGTCAGTGACCTGTCCTTTATTCCTTAGCACTCAAGTGATGCAGGTGGGTGGAGCTTCCCCTTTTATACCTGAAGGTCCAGGTTAGGCGTGTCTCCCACCTTGTGATCAGTGTTCTCACGGTGTACAACTTAGGTCAGATTATACATGGGTTACAATGTTGGTTGAATACATGACATCGCCGGAGGTGTACAGTGTCGGCTGTGGCTCAGTGGGTATCTCTAGTGCCTATCAGTCAGAAGGTCGTGGGTTCGAGCCCCACTTCAGACACTTGATCCAGGCAAACACTCACCGTGCAGTACTGAGGGAGTGCCGCACTGTCGAGGGGCAGTACTGAGGGAGTGCTGCATTGTCGGAGGGGCAGTACTGAGGGAACGCCGCACTGTCGGAGGGACAGTAGTGAGGGAGCGCCGCACTGTTGGAGGGGCAGTACTGAGGGAGTGCCGCACTGTCGGCGGGGCAGTACTGAGGGAGTGACGCACAGTCGGAGGGGCAGTACTGAGGGATTGCCGTACTGTTGGAGTGGCGGTACTGAGGGAGCGCTGCACTGTTGGAGGGGCAGTACTGAGGGAGTGACGCACTGTCGGAGGGGCAGTAGTGAGGGAGCGCCGCACTGTTGGAGGGGCAGTACTGAGGGAGTGACGCACTGTTGGAGGGGCAGTACTGAGGGAGCGCTGCACTGTCGGATGGGCAGTACTGATGGAGCGCCGCACTGTCGGAGGGGCAGTACTGAGGGAGTGACGCACTGTCGGAGGGGCAGTACTGAGGGAGTGACGCACTTTCGGAGGGGCGGTACTGAGGGAGCCCGGCACTGTCTGAGGAGCAATACTGAGGGAGTAGCATTGGAGTAAACAAATAAAAGTGTTTCCATGAAGAGAATCTCTGCAAAGGATTTGATGGAGACAAATATGGTGTATCAAGGATCACGGTTTTCAACAGAACATCAGTGAGCTTGAAAAATACAGAAACCGAAAGCCAGTCATTAATAAAGTCTATTTTTTATTGGTTCATGGGATGTGGCCGTCCCTGGCGAGGCTGCGTTTATTGCCATTCCCTAATTGCCCTCGAGAAGGTGGCAGTGAGCCACCTCGGCTAGTCCTGGAGCAAGTCTTCAGCACGATAGCCGGGATGCTGTCGGGGGCAGTAGCCTTTGCTGTATCCAGTGCGCTCAGCCGTTTCTTGATCGTCTGGTCCACGTATTCCACCATCAAGTGTCTCGTGCTTACTCGGAACCGTGTTGTTGGGAACCAGAGGAGGAAGGAGGTGGAACGCTAACGGCTGCCACAATGCAACTCATTGGCTGACACAGCGGTGTCAATGGACACACTGCTTCTTGACTCAAGTGTTCCAGGGCTTGAACATCTACACTCAGAGTATGAGCTCGTGGGCAGCAAAAGAATAAAAAGTACCCTGCCAACTTCAGATAACATGCAGCTTAAACATGGGCCTGATTGTTTTTCAACTGAGATGAAGGTTAGCTAGATCTCACTGGAGCCATGCTGCACCCTATCAGATTGTCAGTTTGCTGGTTGCTATGAGAGGAAGTCATTTTAACAAAGTCATGCTGAGTCGGAATAAAATGGCTCCATTAACTTTCTCAGAGTACCTTGCAAACCAGCAAGCATGTAGAAGAGGAATAATTTTAAACTGTCGTGCTGTCTATTTCTGCATTTATGTCTTTCTGAATCGGACTCTGTCAGTAACCAAGCCTGTCTCTATAGGCCCCATTTACACAGTGTCTCATTGGATGGACTGGGTCAGTCTGCCTTCAGGCCCCACATACACAATGTCGCCTGATACGTCCTTACTACACAGTATAAATGCACGCGAGGCCCATGCTTAAGAGAAGGTCAGTCAGTGACCTGTCCTTTATTCCTTAGCACTCAAGTGATGAAGGTGGGTGGAGCTTCCCCTTTTATACCTGAAGGCCCAAGTTAGGCGTGTCTCCCACCTAGTGATCAGTGTTCTCACGGTGTACAACTTAGGTCAGTTTATACATGGGTTACAATGCTGGTTGAATACATGACATCACCTCCCCCTGCAAAGTCTTATTGGGATCACAGGTTGAGTCTCTCTGGTGGTTTACGCTCCATAGTGGAGTGCCTGAGTTGGGGCTCCGGTTGTTGGGCGCTGGCCTGAGTTTGCAGTGCCTCAGGCCTGTCCGGACTGCCCACAGTGACTGGGCTCACCTCCCTTTGGTTCCGGTGTTCAGTCACCTGCGGTGGAGTGAACTCTATATCGTGTTCTTCCTCTGCTTCTTCTATGGGGTTGCTGAACCTCCTTTTTGTTTGATCCACATGTTTGCGGCAGATTTGTCCATTGGTAAGTTTAACTACCAGAATCCTATTTCCCTCTTTGGCAACCACAGTGCCTGCGAGCCATTTGGGCCCTGCAGCGTAGTTGAGGTCAATAACAGGATAATTTACATCAATACATCGCGCCCTCGCATTCCTGTCATGGTAGTGATATTGTGACTGGCGCCTGCTCTCGACAATTTCTTTCATGGTGGGGTGTATAAGGGATAATCGGGTTTTGAGCGTCCTTTTCATTAGTAGCTCTGTGGGTGGAACCCCTGTGAGCGAGTGTGGTCGGGATCTATAGGCCAACAGGAGGCGTGATAAGTGGGTTTGTAGAGAACCCCCTTGGAATCTGAGCATCCCCTGTTTGATTATCTGCACTGCTCGTTCTGCCTGGCCGTTTGAAGCCGGCTTGAACGGTGCCGTTCTAACATGGTTAATTCCATTGCCTGCCGTGAAGTCCTGGAATTCAGTGCTTGTGAAGCACGGGCCATTGTCGCTGACCAAGATGTCCGGTAGACCGTGGGTGGCGAGCATTGCCCGTAGACTTTCTACAGTGGCAGAGGATGTGCTTGAATTTAAAATGTCACACTCGATCCATTTGGAGTAGGCGTCTACGACAACCAAAAACATTTTCCCATGAAAGGACCTGCGTAGTCCACATGGATGCGTGACCAAGGCTTGGCGGGCCATGGCCAGGGGCTAAGGGGGGCTTCCCTGGGCGCATTGCCCAGCTGGGCACACGTGTTGCACCTGCAAACACAAAGTTCCAGATCTGCGTCTATCCCTGGCCACCAAACGTGTGACCTGACAATTGCCTTCATCGTGACGATGCCCGGGTGCCTATTGTGGAGTTCTCTGATGAACACCTCTCTGCCCATCTGGGGCATGACTACGTGGTTTCCCCACAGTAGGCAATCGGCCTGAATTGAGAGTTCATCCCTGCGCCTGTGAAATGGTTTAAATTTCTCAGGGCATGCCCTGTACGTGGCTGCCCAGTCCCCATTCAGGACACATTTCTTGACTAGAGACAATAGCGGGTCTCTATTTGTCCAGACTTTAATCTGACGGGCTGTCACGGGTGAGCCTTCACTTCTGAAAGCTTCAACAGCCATGACCATCTCAGCACCATGCTCGGTAGCCCCCTCAGTGGTGGTTAGTGGGAGCCTGCTGAGTGCATCGGCGCAGTTTTCGGTGCCCGGTCTGTGCCGAAATGTGTAGTCATAGGCAGCTAACATGAGTGCCCACCTCTGTGTGCGGGCCGATGTGTTTGCATTTATGGCCTTGTTGTCGGCCAAAAGGGACGTTAGGGGTTTGTGATCTGTCTCCAGCTCAAATTTCCTGCCAAACAGGTACTGGTGCATTTTCTTTACCACATATACACATGCGAGCGCCTCCTTTTCTACTATCCCGTAGCCCCTTTCTGCCTGGGACAGACTCCTGGAGGCATAAGCTATCGGCTGTAACTGACCCTTGGCATTGACATGCTGCAACACACACCCGACACCATAGGACAACGCATCGCACGTTAACACAAGTTTCTTACATGGGTCATATAGCGTTAACAGATTGTTGGAACATAACAAATTGCGTGCTCTATTAAAAGCCCTTTCCTGGCTGTCCCACCAGACCCATTTGCGACCTTTGCGTAGGAGCACATGTAGTGGTTCTAGCATCGTGCTCAATTTGGGAAGAAAGTTACCAAAATAGTTCAGGAGCCCCAGGAACGAACGCAGCTCCGTCGTGTTACAGGGTCTGGGTGCTCTCTGGATCGCTTCCGTCTTGGATGCAGTAGGGCTGATCCCGTCTGCTGCTACCCTCATCCCCAGGAATTCTACCTCTGGAGCTAGGAAGACGCACTTCGCCTTTTTCAGTCGCAGACCTACCCGGTCTAGTCTGCGTTGCACCTCCTCCAGGTTGTGGAGGTGTTCTTCAGTATCATAACCCGTAATGAGGATGTCATCCTGAAAAACCACCGTCCCTGGAATCGACTTGAGGAGGCTTTCCATATTTCGTTGGAAGATCGCGGTGGCCGAGTGAATCCCGATCGGACATCTGTTGTATTCAAACAACGCCTTGTGTGTCGTGATGGTGGTCAGCTTCTTCGACTCACTCGCCAGCTCCTGGGTCATGTAAGCTGAGGTCAGGTCCAATTTTGCAAAAGTTTGCCACCGAATAGCGTCGCAAAGAGGTCCTCCACTCTCGGTAGCGGGTACTGGTCTTGGAGTGACACCCGATTGATGGTGGCCTTGTAATCGCCACATATCCTGACCGACCCATCCGCCTTGAGCACCGGCACAATCGGGCTCGCCCAGTCACTGAATTCGACTGGCGAGATGATGCCTTCCCTCTACAGGCGGTCCAATTCGCCTTCTATCTTTTCCCGCATCACGTACGGCACCGCTCTGGCCTTGTGGTGTACTGGTCTGGCGTCCGGGTTTATGTGAATCACTACCTTGGCCCCCATAAAAGTGCCAATGCCGAGTTGAAGTAATGAGTCAAATTTGTCCAGGACCTGTGAGCATGATACTCGCTCCACAGAGGAAATTGCATTGACATCGCCCCATTTCCAGTTCATGACAGCAAGCCAACTCCTCCCCAGTAGTGCGGGACCGTCCCCGGGACAATCCAGAGTGGCAACCTGTTCTCCGAATCTTTGTGGGTCACGACTACCATGGCGCTGCCTAGCACCGGAATGATCTGCTTTGTGTAAGTCCGTAGCTGTGCGTCAATCGGCGATAATTTTGGCCTCCTGGCCTTGGATGCCCACAACTTTTAGAACTGTTTGATACCCATCAGGGACTGGCTGGCACCCGTGTCTAACTCCATTGATACTGGGATGCCATTGAGGAGCACTTTCATCATTATTGGTGGCGTCCTGGTGTATGAACATGTATACGTGCTCCACATGAACTCGCTGAACTTCAGCTTCCAGTGATTTCCCCCAGTGTCCATTTCTGCAATTTCTGCAGGTATTTTGCTCATCTCTGCAAACTCCGGCTGAATGTGTGCCTCCACGCCTCCAGCATGAGTTGCGGTTTGAAACAAAAGGTCCCTTGCCAGTCGATCGTCCCTGACTGCCCCTGTTATTGTCCTTGAGTACACCATTAACAGGTGTTGATGGTCCCATTACTGGCCGCATTGTCCCTTGCAATGGCGTGAATCACTGTTCAGCTTGCCATTGTCTCTGTCGAACTCCCCCTCTGGGTTCGACTACATGTTGGGGCATGCCTGACTGCCCTTGCCTGCCTGGAGAACTGTGTGCTGCTTTAACAATGTTGAATCTCTGTCCCAACCATTCCTTAACACAGTACCTCTCGTCTGTTCTGCTAGCGGCCATGCTCGCGTGGTTTAAATCCCAGTTTCTTGTCGCCATTGATACGTCCTTACTACACAGTATAAATGCACACGAGGCCCATGCTTGAGAGAAGGTCAGTCTGTGATCTGTCCTTTATTCCTTAGCACTCAAGTGATGAAGGTGGGTGGAGCTTCCCCTTTTATACCTGAAGGTCCAGGTTAGGCGTGTCTCCCACCTAGTGGTCAGTGTTCTCATGGTGTACAACTTAGGTCAGTTTATACATGGGTTACAATGTTGGTTGAATACATGACATCGCCGGAGCTGTACAGTGTCGGCCGTGGCTCAGTAGGTATCTCTAGTGCCTCTCAGTTAGAAGGTCGTGGGTTCGAGACCCACTCCAGACACTTGATCCAGGCCAACACTCCCCGTGCAGGACTGAGTGAGTGCCGCACTGTCAGAGGGGCAGTACTGAGAGAGTGTCGCACTGTCGGAGGAGTAGTACTGACGGAGCAGCGCACCGTTGGAGGGGCAGTACTGAGGGAATGCCTCACTGTCTGAGGGTGAGTACTGAGGGAGTGCTGCATTGTCGGAGGGGCAATACTGAGGGAACGCCGCACTGTCGGAGGGGCTGTACTGAGGGAGCACCACACTCGTGGAGGGGCAGTAATGAGGGAGTGCCGCACTGTCGAGGGGCAGTACTGAGGGAGCACTGCATTGTCGGAGGGGCAATACTGAGGGAACGCCGCACTGTCGGAGAGGCTGTACTGAGGGAGCACCACACTCGTGGAGGGGCAGTAATGAGGAAGTGCTGCACTGTCGAGGGGCATTACTGAGGGAGAAGTGCACTGTCGGAGGGGCAGTACTGAAAGAGCGTCGCACTGTTTGAGGGGCAGTAGTGAGGGAGCGCCGCACTGTCGGAGGGGCAGTACTGAGGGAGCGCCGCACTGTCGGAGGGGCAGTACTGAGGGAGTGTCGCAGTGTCGGAGGGGTAGTACTGACGGAGCGCCGCCCTGTCGGAGGGGCAGTACTGAGGGAGTGTCGCAGTGTCGGAGGGGCAGTACTGACGGAGCGCCGCCCTGTCGGAGGGGCAGTACTGAGGGAGCGCTGCACTATCGGAGGGGCAATACTGAGGGAGTGCTGCACTGCGGAGGGGCAGTACTGAGGGAGCGCCACACTGTCGGCGGGGCAGTACTGAGGGAGCGTCGAACTGTCGGAGGGGCAGTACTGAGGGAGTGCCGAACTGTCGGAGGGGCAGTACTGAGGGAGCGTCGAACTGTCGGAGGGGCAGTACTGAGGGAGTGCCGCACTGTCGGAGGGGCAGTACTGAGGGAGTGCCGCACTGTCGGAGGGGCAGTACTGAGGGAGTGCTGCACTGTCGGAGGGGCAGTACTGAGGGACTGCCGCACTTTCGGAGGGCAGTACTGAGGGAGTGCCGCACTGTCGGCGGGGCAGTACTGAGGGAGTGACGCACAGTCGGAGGGGCAGTACTGAGGGATTGCCGCACTGTCAGAGGGGCAGTACTGAGGGAGTGCCGCACTGTCGGAGGGGCAGTACTGAGGGAGCGCCGCACTGTCGGAGGGGCGGTACTGAGGGAGCGCCGCACTGCGGAGGGGCAGTACTGAGGGAGCGCCACACTGTCGGCGGGGCAGTACTGAGGGAGCGTCGAACTGTCGGAGGGGCAGTACTGAGGGAGTGCCGAACTGTCGGAGGGGCAGTACTGAGGGAGCGTCGAACTGTCGGAGGGGCAGTACTGAGGGAGTGCCGCACTGTCGGAGGGGCAGTACTGAGGGAGTGCCGCACTGTCGGAGGGGCAGTACTGAGGGAGTGCTGCACTGTCGGAGGGGCAGTACTGAGGGACTGCCGCACTTTCGGAGGGCAGTACTGAGGGAGTGCCGCACTGTCGGCGGGGCAGTACTGAGGGAGTGACGCACAGTCGGAGGGGCAGTACTGAGGGATTGCCGCACTGTCAGAGGGGCAGTACTGAGGGAGTGCCGCACTGTCGGAGGGGCAGTACTGAGGGAGTGCCGTACTGTCGGAGGGGCAGTACTGAGGGAGCGCCGCACTGTCGGAGGGGCGGTACTGAGGGAGCGCCGCACTGTCGGAGGGGCAGTACTGAGGGAGCGCCGCACTGTCGGAGGGGCAGTACTGAGGGAGCGCCGCACTGTCGGAGGGGCAGTACTGAGGGAGTGCCGCACTGTCGGAGGGGCAGTACTGAGGGAGTGTCGCAGTGTCGGAGGGGTAGTACTGACGGAGCGCCGCCCTGTCGGAGGGGCAGTACTGAGGGAGTGTCGCAGTGTCGGAGGGGCAGTACTGACGGAGCGCCGCCCTGTCGGAGGGGCAGTACTGAGGGAGTGCCGCACTGTCGGAGGGGCAGTACTGAGGGAGTGCCGTACTGTCGGAGTGGCGGTACTGAGGGAGCGCCGCACTGTTGGAGGGGCAGTACTGAGGGAGCGCCGCACTGTTGGAGGGCCAGCACTGAGGGAACGCCGCACTGTCGGAGGGGCAGTACTGAGGGAGTGACGCACTGTCGGAGGGGCAGTACTGAGGGAGCCCCGCACTGTCTGAGGAGCAATACTGAGGGAGTAGCATTGGAGTAAACAAATAAAAGTGTTTCCATGAAGAGAATCTCTGCAAAGGATTTGATGGAGACAAATATGGTGTATCAAGGATCACGGTTTTCAACAGAACATCAGTGAGCTTGAAAAATACAGAAACCGAAAGTCAGTAGCATTAACAAAGTCTATTTTTTATTGGTTCATGGGATGTGGGCGTCACACTGTCGGAGGGGTAATAGTGAGGGAGTGCCGCACTGTCGGAGGGGCAGTACTGAGGGAGTGCCGTACTGTCGGAGGGGCAGTACTGAGGGAGCGCCGCACTGTCGGAGGGGCAGTACTGAGGGAGTGCCTCACTTTCAGAGGGGCAGTACCGAGGGAGTGCCTCACTTTCAGAGGGGCAGCACTGAAAAAGCTGTGGGAGGGGCAATACTGAGGGAGCGCCACACTGTTGGAGAGACAATACTGAGGGAGCACTGCAATGTCGGAGGGGCAGTAATGCGGGAGTGCGGCACTGTCGGAGGGGCAGTATTGAGAGAGTGCCGCACTGTCGGAGGGGCAATATTGAGGGAGTGCCGCACTGTCGGAGCGGCAGTACTGAGGGAGCGCCACACTGTCGCAGGGGCAGTACTGAGGGCGTACCGCACTGTCGGAGGGGCAGTACTGAGGGAGCGCTGCACTGTCGGAGGGGCAATACAGAGTGAGTCTTGCACTGTCAGAGGGGCAGTATTGAGGGAGTGCCGCACTGTCAGAGGGGAAGTACTGAGGGAGCGCCGCACTGTCGGAGGGGCAGTACTGAGGGAGTGACGCACTGTCGGAGTGGCGGTACTGAGGGAGAGCTGCACTGTCTGAGGAGCAGTTCTCAGGGAGTAGCTTTGGAGTAAACAAATAAAAGTGATTCCATGAAGAGACTCTGTGCAAAAGATTTGATGGAGACAAATATGGTGTATAAAGGATCACGGTTTTCAACAGAACATCAGTGGGCTTCAAAGATACAGAAACCGAAAGTCAGTCATTAATAAAGTCTATTTTTTATTGGTTCATGGGATGTGGCCGTCCCTGGTGAGGCCAGCGTTTATTGCCATTCCCTAATTGCCCTCGAGAAGGTGGCAGTGAGCCACCTCGGCTAGTCCTGGAGCAAGTCTTCAGCACGATAGCCGGGATGCTGTCGGGGACAGTAGCCTTTGCTGTATCCAGTGCGCTCAGCCGTTTCTTGATCGTCTGGTCCACGTATTCCACCATCAAGTGTCTCGTGCTTACTCGGAACCGTGTTGTTGGGAACCAGAGGAGGAAGGAGGTGGAACGCTAACGGCTGCCACAATGCAACTCATTGGCTGACACAGCGGTGTCAATGGACACACTGCTTCTTGACTCAAGTGTTCCAGGGCTTGAACATCGACACTCAGAGTATGAGTTCATGGGCAGCAAAAGAATAAAAAGTACCCTGCCAACTTCAGATAACATGCAACTTAAACATGGGCCTGATTGTTTTTCAACTAAGATGAAGGTTAGCTCGATCTCACTGGAGCCATGCTGCACCCGATCAGATTGTCAGTTTGCTGGTTGCTATGAGAGGAAGTCATTTTAACAAAGTCATGCAGAGTCGGAATGAAATGGCTCCATTAACTTTCTCAGAGAACCTTGCAAACCAGCAAGTATGTAGAAGAGGAATGATTTTAAATTGTAGTGCTGTCTATTTCTACATTTGTGTCTTTCTGAATCGGACTCTGTCAGTAACCAAGCCTGTCTCTATAGGCCCCATTAACACAGTGTCTCATTGGATGGACTGGGTCAGTCTGCCTTCAGGCCCCACATACACGATGTCGCCGGAGCTGTACAGTGTCGGCTGTGGCTCAGTGGGTATCTCTAGTGCCTCTCAGTCAGAAGATCGTGGGTTCTAGCCCCACTCCAGACACTCGATCCAGACAAACACTCACCGTGCAGTACTGATGGAGTGCTGCACTGTCGGAGGGGCAGCACTGAGGGAGTGCCGCACTGTCGAGGGGCAGTACTGAGGGAGTGCTGCATTGTCGGAGGGGCAATACTGAGGGAACGCCGCACTGTCGGAGGGGCTGTACTGAGGGAGCACCATACTCGTGGAGGGGCAGTAATGAGGGAGTGCCGCACTGTCGAGGGGCAGTACTGAGGGAGCACTGCATTGTCGGAGGGGCAATACTGAGGGAACGCCGCACTGTCGGAGGGCTGTACTGAGGGAGCACCACACTCGTGGAGGGGCAGTAATGAGGAAGTGCTGCACTGTCAAGGGGCATTACTGAGGGAGAAGTGCACTGTCGGAGGGGCAGTACTGAAAGAGCGCCGCACTGTTTGAGGGGCAGTAGTGAGGGAGCGCTGCACTATCGGAGGGGCAATACTGAGGGAGTGTTGCACTGCGGAGGGGCAGTACTGAGGGAGTGTCGCACTGTCGGAGGGGCAGCACTGAGGGAGCGCTGCACTGTCGGAGGGGCAGTACTGAGGGAACGCCGCACTGTCGGAGGGGCAGTACTGAGGGAACGCCGCACAGTCAGGGGACAGTACTGAGGGAACGCCGCACAGTCAGGTGGCAGTACTGAGGGAGCAGCAAACTTTGAGTGGGGTAGTACTGAAGAAGCGCTGCACCATGGGAGTGGCAATACGGAGGGAGCACCGCACCATCGGAAGTGCAGTACTGAGGGAGCGCTGCACTGTCAGAGGGACAGTACTGAGGGAACGCCACACAGTCAGGGGGCAGTACTGATGGAGTGCCGCACTGTCGTAGGGGCAGTACTGTGGGAGCACCACATTGTCGTAAGGGCACTCCTGAGGGAGCAACGCACTGTCGGAGGGATAGTACTGAAGGAGCGCCGCACTGTCGGAGGGGCAGTACTGAGGGAGAACTGCACTGTCGGAGTGGCGGTGCTGAGGGAACTCCGCACTGTCTGAGGAGCAGTACTGAGGGAGTAGCTTTGGAGTAAAGAAATAAAAGTGTTTCCATGAAGAGACTCTGTGCAAAGGATTTGATGGAGACAAATATGGTGTATAAAGGATCACGGTTTTCAACAGAACTTCAGTGGGCTTGAAAGATACAGAAACCGAAAGCCAGTCATTAATAAAGTCTATTTTTTATTGGTTCATGGGATGTGGCCGTCCCTGGCGAGGCCAGCGTTTATTGCCATTCCCTAATTGCTCTCGAGAAGGTGGCAGTGAGCCACCTCGGCTAGTCCTGGAGCAAGTCTTCAGCACGATAGCCGGGATGCTGTCGGGGGCAGTAGCCTTTGCTGTATCCAGTGCGCTCAGCCGTTTCTTGATCGTCTGGTCCACGTATTCCACCATCAAGTGTCTCGTGCTTACTCGGAACTGTGTTGTTGGGAACCAGAGGAGGAAGGAGGTGGAACGCTAACGGCTGCCACAATGCAACTCATTGGCTGACACAGCGGTGTCAATGGACACACTGCTTCTTGACTCAAGTGTTCCAGGGCTTGAACATCTACACTCAGAGTATGAGCTCGTGGGCAGCAAAAGAATAAAAAGTACCCTGCCAACTTCAGATAACATGCAGCTTAAACATGGGCCTGATTGTTTTTCAACTAAGATGAAGGTTAGCTCGATCTCACTGGAGCCATGCTGCACCCGATCAGATTGTCAGTTTGCTGGTTGCTATGAGAGGAAGTCATTTTAACAAAGTCTTGCTGTGTCGGAATAAAATGGCTCCATTAACTTTCTCAGAGAACCTTGCAAACCAGCAAGCATGTAGAAGAGGAATGATTTTAAACTGTAGTGCTGTCTATTTCTGCATTTGTGTCTATCTGAATCGGACTCTGTCAGTAACCAAGCCTGTCTCCATAGGCCCCATTTACACAGTGTCTCATTGGATGGACTGGGTCAGTCTGCCTTCAGGCCCCACATACACGATGTCGCCGGAGCTGTACAGTGTCGGCTGTGGCTCAGTGGGTATCTCTAGTGCCTATCAGTCAGAAGGTCGTGGGTTCGAGCCCCACTTCAGACACTTGATCCAGGCAAACACTCACCGTGCAGTACTGAGGGAGTGCCGCACTGTCGAGGGGCAGTACTGAGGGAGTGCTGCATTGTCGGAGGGGCAGTACTGAGGGAACGCCGCACTGTCGGAGGGACAGTAGTGAGGGAGCGCCGCACTGTTGGAGGGGCAGTACTGAGGGAGTGCCGCACTGTCGGCGGGGCAGTACTGAGGGAGTGACGCACAGTCGGAGGGGCAGTACTGAGGGATTGCCGTACTGTTGGAGTGGCGGTACTGAGGGAGCGCTGCACTGTTGGAGGGGCAGTACTGAGGGAGTGACGCACTGTCGGAGGGGCAGTAGTGAGGGAGCGCCGCACTGTTGGAGGGGCAGTACTGAGGGAGTGACGCACTGTTGGAGGGGCAGTACTGAGGGAGCGCTGCACTGTCGGATGGGCAGTACTGATGGAGCGCCGCACTGTCGGAGGGGCAGTACTGAGGGAGTGACGCACTGTCGGAGGGGCAGTACTGAGGGAGTGACGCACTGTCGGAGGGGCGGTACTGAGGGAGCCCGGCACTGTCTGAGGAGCAATACTGAGGGAGTAGCATTGGAGTAAACAAATAAAAGTGTTTCCATGAAGAGAATCTCTGCAAAGGATTTGATGGAGACAAATATGGTGTATCAAGGATCACGGTTTTCAACAGAACATCAGTGAGCTTGAAAAATACAGAAACCGAAAGCCAGTCATTAATAAAGTCTATTTTTTATTGGTTCATGGGATGTGGCCGTCCCTGGCGAGGCCAGCGTTTATTGCCATTCCCTAATTGCCCTCGAGAAGGTGGCAGTGAGCCACCTCGGCTAGTCCTGGAGCAAGTCTTCAGCACGATAGCCGGGATGCTGTCGGGGACAGTAGCCTTTGCTGTATCCAGTGCGCTCAGCCGTTTCTTGATCGTCTGATCCACGTATTCCACCATCAAGTGTCTCGTGCTTACTCGGAACCGTGTTGTTGGGAACCAGAGGAGGAAGGAGGTGGAACGCTAACGGCTGCCACAATGCAACTCATTGGCTGACACAGCGGTGTCAATGGACACACTGCTTCTTGACTCAAGTGTTCCAGGGCTTGAACATCTACACTCAGAGTATGAGCTCGTGGGCAGCAAAAGAATAAAAAGTACCCTGCCAACTTCAGATAACATGCAGCTTAAACATGGGCCTGATTGTTTTTCAACTGAGATGAAGGTTAGCTAGATCTCACTGGAGCCATGCTGCACCCTATCAGATTGTCAGTTTGCTGGTTGCTATGAGAGGAAGTCATTTTAACAAAGTCATGCTGAGTCGGAATAAAATGGCTCCATTAACTTTCTCAGAGTACCTTGCAAACCAGCAAGCATGGAGAAGAGGAATAATTTTAAACTGTCGTGCTGTCTATTTCTGCATTTATGTCTTTCTGAATCGGACTCTGTCAGTAACCAAGCCTGTCTCTATAGGCCCCATTTACACAGTGTCTCATTGGATGGACTGGGTCAGTCTGCCTTCAGGCCCCACATACACAATGTCGCCTGATACGTCCTTACTACACAGTATAAATGCACGCGAGGCCCATGCTTAAGAGAAGGTCAGTCAGTGACCTGTCCTTTATTCCTTAGCACTCAAGTGATGAAGGTGGGTGGAGCTTCCCCTTTTATACCTGAAGGCCCAAGTTAGGAGTGTCTCCCACCTAGTGATCAGTGTTCTCACGGTGTACAACTTAGGTCAGTTTATACATGGGTTACAATGCTGGTTGAATACATGACATCACCTCCCCCTGCAAAGTCTTATTGGGATCACAGGTTGAGTCTCTCTGGTGGTTTACGCTCCATAGTGGAGTGCCTGAGTTGGGGCTCCGGTTGTTGGGCGCTGGCCTGAGTTTGCAGTGCCTCAGGCCTGTCCGGACTGCCCACAGTGACTGGGCTCACCTCCCTTTGGTTCCGATGTTCAGTCACCTGTGGTGGAGTGAACTCTATATCGTGTTCTTCCTCTGCTTCTTCTATGGGGTTGCTGAACCTCCTTTTTGTTTGATCCACATGTTTGCGGCAGATTTGTCCATTGGTAAGTTTAACTACCAGAATCCTATTTCCCTCTTTGGCAACCACAGTGCCTGCGAGCCATTTGGGCCCTGCAGCGTAGTTGAGGTCAATAACAGGATAATTTACATCAATACATCGCGCCCTCGCATTCCTGTCATGGTAGTGATATTGTGACTGGCGCCTGCTCTCGACAATTTCTTTCATGGTGGGGTGTATAAGGGATAATCGGGTTTTGAGCGTCCTTTTCATTAGTAGCTCTGTGGGTGGAACCCCTGTGAGCGAGTGTGGTCGGGATCTATAGGCCAACAGGAGGCGTGATAAGTGGGTTTGTAGAGAACCCCCTTGGAATCTGAGCATCCCCTGTTTGATTATCTGCACTGCTCGTTCTGCCTGGCCGTTTGAAGCCGGCTTGAACGGTGCCGTTCTAACATGGTTAATTCCATTGCCTGCCGTGAAGTCCTGGAATTCAGTGCTTGTGAAGCACGGGCCATTGTCGCTGACCAAGATGTCCGGTAGACCGTGGGTGGCGAGCATTGCCCGTAGACTTTCTACAGTGGCAGAGGATGTGCTTGAATTTAAAATGTCACACTCGATCCATTTGGAGTAGGCGTCTACGACAACCAAAAACATTTTCCCATGAAAGGACCTGCGTAGTCCACATGGATGTGTGACCAAGGCTTGGTGGGCCATGGCCAGGGGCTAAGGGGGGCTTCCCTGGGCGCATTGCCCAGCTGGGCACACGTGTTGCACCTGCAAACACAAAGTTCCAGATCTGCGTCTATCCCTGGCCACCAAACGTGTGACCTGACAATTGCCTTCATCGTGACGATGCCCGGGTGCCTATTGTGGAGTTCTCTGATGAACACCTCTCTGCCCATCTGGGGCATGACTACGCGGTTTCCCCACAGTAGGCAATCGGCCTGAATTGAGAGTTCATCCCTGCGCCTGTGAAATGGTTTAAATTTCTCAGGGCATGCCCTGTACGTGGCTGCCCAGTCCCCATTCAGGACACATTTCTTGACTAGAGACAATAGCGGGTCTCTATTTGTCCAGACTTTAATCTGACGGGCTGTCACGGGTGAGCCTTCACTTCTGAAAGCTTCAACAGCCATGACCATCTCAGCACCATGCTCGGTAGCCCCCTCAGTGGTGGTTAGTGGGAGCCTGCTAAGTGCATCGGCGCAGTTTTCGGTGCCCGGTCTGTGCCGAAATGTGTAGTCATAGGCAGCTAACATGAGTGCCCACCTCTGTGTGCGGGCCGATGTGTTTGCATTTATGGCCTTGTTGTCGGCCAAAAGGGACGTTAGGGGTTTGTGATCTGTCTCCAGCTCAAATTTCCTGCCAAACAGGTACTGGTGCATTTTCTTTACCACATATACACATGCGAGCGCCTCCTTTTCTACTATCCCGTAGCCCCTTTCTGCCTGGGACAGACTCCTGGAGGCATAAGCTACCGGCTGTAACTGACCCTTGGCATTGACATGCTGCAACACACACCCGACACCATAGGACAACGCATCGCACGTTAACACAAGTTTCTTACATGGGTCATATAGCGTTAACAGATTGTTGGAACATAACAAATTGCGTGCTCTATTAAAAGCCCTTTCCTGGCTGTCCCACCAGACCCATTTGCGACCTTTGCGTAGGAGCACATGTAGTGGTTCTAGCATCGTGCTCAATTTGGGAAGAAAGTTACCAAAATAGTTCAGGAGCCCCAGGAACGAACGCAGCTCCGTCGTGTTACAGGGTCTGGGTGCTCTCTGGATCGCTTCCGTCTTGGATGCAGTAGGGCTGATCCCGTCTGCTGCTACCCTCATCCCCAGGAATTCTACCTCTGGAGCTAGGAAGACGCACTTCGCCTTTTTCAGTCGCAGACCTACCCGGTCTAGTCTGCGTTGCACCTCCTCCAGGTTGTGGAGGTGTTCTTCAGTATCATAACCCGTAATGAGGATGTCATCCTGAAAAACCACCGTCCCTGGAATCGACTTGAGGAGGCTTTCCATATTTCGTTGGAAGATCGCGGTGGCCGAGTGAATCCCGATCGGACATCTGTTGTATTCAAACAACGCCTTGTGTGTCGTGATGGTGGTCAGCTTCTTCGACTCACTCGCCAGCTCCTGGGTCATGTAAGCTGAGGTCAGGTCCAATTTTGCAAAAGTTTGCCACCGAATAGCGTCGCAAAGAGGTCCTCCACTCTCGGTAGCGGGTACTGGTCTTGGAGTGACACCCGATTGATGGTGGCCTTGTAATCGCCACATATCCTGACCGACCCATCCGCCTTGAGCACCGGCACAATCGGGCTCGCCCAGTCACTGAATTCGACTGGCGAGATGATGCCTTCCCTCTACAGGCGGTCCAATTCGCCTTCTATCTTTTCCCGCATCACGTACGGCACCGCTCTGGCCTTGTGGTGTACTGGTCTGGCGTCCGGGTTTATGTGAATCACTACCTTGGCCCCCATAAAAGTGCCAATGCCGAGTTGAAGTAATGAGTCAAATTTGTCCAGGACCTGTGAGCATGATACTCGCTCCACAGAGGAAATTGCATTGACATCGCCCCATTTCCAGTTCATGACAGCAAGCCAACTCCTCCCCAGTAGTGCGGGACCGTCCCCTGGGACAATCCAGAGTGGCAACCTGTTCTCCGAATCTTTGTGGGTCACGACTACCATGGCGCTGCCTAGCACCGGAATGATCTGCTTTGTGTAAGTCCGTAGCTGTGCGTCAATCGGCGATAATTTTGGCCTCCTGGCCTTGGATGCCCACAACTTTTAGAACTGTTTGATACCCATCAGGGACTGGCTGGCACCCGTGTCTAACTCCATTGATACTGGGATGCCATTGAGGAGCACTTTCATCATTATTGGTGGCGTCCTGGTGTATGAACATGTATACGTGCTCCACATGAACTCGCTGAACTTCAGCTTCCAGTGATTTCCCCCAGTGTCCATTTCTGCAATTTCTGCAGGTATTTTGCTCATCTCTGCAAACTCCGGCTGAATGTGTGCCTCCACGCCTCCAGCATGAGTTGCGGTTTGAAACAAAAGGTCCCTTGCCAGTCGATCGTCCCTGACTGCCCCTGTTATTGTCCTTGAGTACACCATTAACAGGTGTTGATGGTCCCATTACTGGCCGCATTGTCCCTTGCAATGGCGTGAATCACTGTTCAGCTTGCCATTGTCTCTGTCGAACTCCCCCTCTGGGTTCGACTACATGTTGGGGCATGCCTGACTGCCCTTGCCTGCCTGGAGAACTGTGTGCTGCTTTAACAATGTTGAATCTCTGTCCCAACCATTCCTTAACACAGTACCTCTCGTCTGTTCTGCTAGCGGCCATGCTCGCGTGGTTTAAATCCCAGTTTCTTGTCGCCATTGATACGTCCTTACTACACAGTATAAATGCACACGAGGCCCATGCTTGAGAGAAGGTCAGTCTGTGATCTGTCCTTTATTCCTTAGCACTCAAGTGATGAAGGTGGGTGGAGCTTCCCCTTTTATACCTGAAGGTCCAGGTTAGGCGTGTCTCCCACCTAGTGGTCAGTGTTCTCATGGTGTACAACTTAGGTCAGTTTATACATGGGTTACAATGTTGGTTGAATACATGACATCGCCGGAGCTGTACAGTGTCGGCCGTGGCTCAGTAGGTATCTCTAGTGCCTCTCAGTTAGAAGGTCGTGGGTTCGAGACCCACTCCAGACACTTGATCCAGGCCAACACTCCCCGTGCAGGACTGAGTGAGTGCCGCACTGTCAGAGGGGCAGTACTGAGAGAGTGTCGCACTGTCGGAGGAGTAGTACTGACGGAGCAGCGCACCGTTGGAGGGGCAGTACTGAGGGAATGCCTCACTGTCTGAGGGTGAGTACTGAGGGAGTGCTGCATTGTCGGAGGGGCAATACTGAGGGAACGCCGCACTGTCGGAGGGGCTGTACTGAGGGAGCACCACACTCGTGGAGGGGCAGTAATGAGGGAGTGCCGCACTGTCGAGGGGCAGTACTGAGGGAGCACTGCATTGTCGGAGGGGCAATACTGAGGGAACGCCGCACTGTCGGAGAGGCTGTACTGAGGGAGCACCACACTCGTGGAGGGGCAGTAATGAGGAAGTGCTGCACTGTCGAGGGGCATTACTGAGGGAGAAGTGCACTGTCGGAGGGGCAGTACTGAAAGAGCGTCGCACTGTTTGAGGGGCAGTAGTGAGGGAGCGCCGCACTGTCGGAGGGGCAGTACTGAGGGAGCGCCGCACTGTCGGAGGGGCAGTACTGAGGGAGTGTCGCAGTGTCGGAGGGGTAGTACTGACGGAGCGCCGCCCTGTCGGAGGGGCAATACTGAGGGAGTGCTGCACTGCGGAGGGGCAGTACTGAGGGAGCGCCACACTGTCGGCGGGGCAGTACTGAGGGAGCGTCGAACTGTCGGAGGGGCAGTACTGAGGGAGTGCCGAACTGTCGGAGGGGCAGTACTGAGGGAGCGTCGAACTGTCGGAGGGGCAGTACTGAGGGAGTGCCGCACTGTCGGAGGGGCAGTACTGAGGGAGTGCCGCACTGTCGGAGGGGCAGTACTGAGGGAGTGCTGCACTGTCGGAGGGGCAGTACTGAGGGACTGCCGCACTTTCGGAGGGCAGTACTGAGGGAGTGCCGCACTGTCGGCGGGGCAGTACTGAGGGAGTGACGCACAGTCGGAGGGGCAGTACTGAGGGATTGCCGCACTGTCAGAGGGGCAGTACTGAGGGAGTGCCGCACTGTCGGAGGGGCAGTACTGAGGGAGCGCCGCACTGTCGGAGGGGCGGTACTGAGGGAGCGCCGCACTGCGGAGGGGCAGTACTGAGGGAGCGCCACACTGTCGGCGGGGCAGTACTGAGGGAGCGTCGAACTGTCGGAGGGGCAGTACTGAGGGAGTGCCGAACTGTCGGAGGGGCAGTACTGAGGGAGCGTCGAACTGTCGGAGGGGCAGTACTGAGGGAGTGCCGCACTGTCGAAGGGGCAGTACTGAGGGAGTGCCGCACTGTCGGAGGGGCAGTACTGAGGGAGTGCTGCACTGTCGGAGGGGCAGTACTGAGGGACTGCCGCACTTTCGGAGGGCAGTACTGAGGGAGTGCCGCACTGTCGGCGGGGCAGTACTGAGGGAGTGACGCACAGTCGGAGGGGCAGTACTGAGGGATTGCCGCACTGTCAGAGGGGCAGTACTGAGGGAGTGCCGCACTGTCGGAGGGGCAGTACTGAGGGAGTGCCGTACTGTCGGAGGGGCAGTACTGAGGGAGCGCCGCACTGTCGGAGGGGCGGTACTGAGGGAGCGCCGCACTGTCGGAGGGGCAATACTGAGGGAGCGCCGCACTGTCGGAGGGGCAGTACTGAGGGAGCGCCGCACTGTCGGAGGGGCAGTACTGAGGGAGTGCTGCACTATCGGAGGGGCAATACTGAGGGAGTGCCGCACTGCGGAGGGGCAGTACTGAGGGAATGCCTCACTGTCTGAGGGTGAGTACTGAGGGAGCGCTGCACTATCGGAGGGGCAATACTGAGGGAGTGCCGCACTGCGGAGGGGCAGTACTGAGGGAGTGTCGCACTGTCGGAGGAGCAGTACTGAGGGAGCAGCGCACTGTCGGAGGGGCAGTACTGAGGGAATGCCTCACTGTCGGAGGGGCAGTACTGAGGGAGCGCCGCACTGTCGGAGGGGCGGTACTGAGGGAGCGCCGCACTGCGGAGGGGCAGTACTGAGGGAGCGCCACACTGTCGGCGGGGCAGTACTGAGGGAGCGTCGAACTGTCGGAGGGGCAGTACTGAGGGAGTGCCGAACTGTCGGAGGGGCAGTACTGAGGGAGCGTCGAACTGTCGGAGGGGCAGTACTGAGGGAGTGCCGCACTGTCGAAGGGGCAGTACTGAGGGAGTGCCGCACTGTCGGAGGGGCAGTACTGAGGGAGTGCTGCACTGTCGGAGGGGCAGTACTGAGGGACTGCCGCACTTTCGGAGGGCAGTACTGAGGGAGTGCCGCACTGTCGGCGGGGCAGTACTGAGGGAGTGACGCACAGTCGGAGGGGCAGTACTGAGGGATTGCCGCACTGTCAGAGGGGCAGTACTGAGGGAGTGCCGCACTGTCGGAGGGGCAGTACTGAGGGAGTGCCGTACTGTCGGAGGGGCAGTACTGAGGGAGCGCCGCACTGTCGGAGGGGCGGTACTGAGGGAGCGCCGCACTGTCGGAGGGGCAATACTGAGGGAGCGCCGCACTGTCGGAGGGGCAGTACTGAGGGAGCGCCGCACTGTCGGAGGGGCAGTACTGAGGGAGTGCTGCACTATCGGAGGGGCAATACTGAGGGAGTGCCGCACTGCGGAGGGGCAGTACTGAGGGAATGCCTCACTGTCTGAGGGTGAGTACTGAGGGAGCGCTGCACTATCGGAGGGGCAATACTGAGGGAGTGCCGCACTGCGGAGGGGCAGTACTGAGGGAGTGTCGCACTGTCGGAGGAGCAGTACTGAGGGAGCAGCGCACTGTCGGAGGGGCAGTACTGAGGGAATGCCTCACTGTCGGAGGGTGAGTACTGAGGTAGCGCTGCACTATCGGAGGGGCAGTACTGAGGGAGCGCTGCACTGTCGGAGGGGCAGTACTGAGGGAACGCCGCACAGTCAAGTGACAGTACTGAGGGAGTGCCGCACAGTCAGGGAGCAGTACTGAGGGAGCGCTGCAATATCAGAGGGGCAGTCCTGAGGGAACGCCGCACAGTCAGGGGACAGTACTGAGGGAACGCCGCACAGTCAGGGGGCAGTACTGAGGGAGCAGCACACTTTGAGAGGGGCAGTACTGAAGAAGCACTGCACCATGGGAGGGGCAATACGGAGGGAGCACCGCACCATCGGAAGTGCAGTACTGAGGGAGCGCCGCACTGTCAGAGGGACGGTACTAAGGGAACGCCACACAGTCAGGGGGCAGTACTGATGGAGTGCCGCACTGTCGTAGGGGCAGTACTGTGGGAGCACCACATTGTCGTAAGGGCACTCCTGAGGGAGCAACGCACTGTCGGAGGGATAGTACTGAAGGAGCGCCGCACTGTCGGAGGGGCAGTACTGAGGGAGAACTGCACTGTCGGACTGGCGGTACTGAGGGAACTCCGCACTGTCTGAGGAGCAGTACTGAGGGAGTAGCTTTGGAGTAAAGAAATAAAAGTGTTTCCATGAAGAGACTCTGTGCAAAAGATTTGATGGAGACAAATATGGTGTATAAAGGATCACGGTTTTCAACAGAATATCAGCGGGCTTGAAAGATACAGAAACCGAAAGCCAGTCATTAATAAAGTCTATTTTTTATTGGTTCATGGGATGTGGCCGTCCCTGGCGAGGCCAGCGTTTATTGCCATTCCCTAATTGCCCTCGAGAAGGTGGCAGTGAGCCACCTCGGCTAGTCCTGGAGCAAGTCTTCAGCACGATAGCCGGGATGCTGTCGGGGGCAGTAGCCTTTGCTGTATCCAGTGCGCTCAGCCGTTTCTTGATCGTCTGGTCCACGTATTCCACCATCAAGTGTCTCGTGCTTACTCGGAACCGTGTTGTTGGGAACCAGAGGAGGAAGGAGGTGGAACGCTAACGGCTGCCACAATGCAACTCATTGGCTGACACAGCGGTGTCAATGGACACACTGCTTCTTGACTCAAGTGTTCCAGGGCTTGAACATCTACACTCAGAGTATGAGCTCGTGGGCAGCAAAAGAATAAAAAGTACCCTGCTGCACTGTCGGAGGGGCAGTACTGAGGGACTGCCGCACTTTCGGAGGGCAGTACTGAGGGAGTGCCGCACTGTCGGCGGGGCAGTACTGAGGGAGTGACGCACAGTCGGAGGGGCAGTACTGAGGGATTGCCGCACTGTCAGAGGGGCAGTACTGAGGGAGTGCCGCACTGTCGGAGGGGCAGTACTGAGGGAGTGCCGCACTGTCGGAGGGGCAGTACTGAGGGAGTGCCGTACTGTCGGAGGGGCAGTACTGAGGGAGCGCCGTACTGTCGGAGTGGCGGTACTGAGGGAGCGCCGCACTGTTGGAGGGGCAGTACTGAGGGAGCGCCGCACTGTTGGAGGGCCAGCACTGAGGGAACGCCGCACTGTCGGAGGGGCAGTACTGAGGGAGTGACGCACTGTCGGAGGGGCAGTACTGAGGGAGCCCCGCACTGTCTGAGGAGCAATACTGAGGGAGTAGCATTGGAGTAAACAAATAAAAGTGTTTCCATGAAGAGAATCTCTGCAAAGGATTTGATGGAGACAAATATGGTGTATCAAGGATCACGGTTTTCAACAGAACATCAGTGAGCTTGAAAAATACAGAAACCGAAAGTCAGTAGCATTAACAAAGTCTATTTTTTATTGGTTCATGGGATGTGGGCGTCACACTGTCGGAGGGGTAATAGTGAGGGAGTGCCGCACTGTCGGAGGGGCAGTACTGAGGGAGTGCCGCACTGTCGGAGGGGCAGTACTGAGGGAGCGCCGCACTGTCGGAGGGGCAGTACTGAGGGAGTGCCTCACTTTCAGAGGGGCAGTACCGAGGGAGTGCCTCACTTTCAGAGGGGCAGCACTGAAAAAGCTGTGGGAGGGGCAATACTGAGGGAGCGCCACACTGTTGGAGAGACAATACTGAGGGAGCAGTGCAATGTCGGAGGGGCAGTAATGCGGGAGTGCGGCACTGTCGGAGGGGCAGTATTGAGGGAGTGCCGCACTGTCGGAGGGGCAATATTGAGGGAGTGCCGCACTGTCGGAGCGGCAGTACTGAGGGAGCGCCACACTGTCGCAGGGGCAGTACTGAGGGCGTACCGCACTGTCGGAGGGGCAGTACTGAGGGAGCGCTGCACTGTCGGAGAGGCAATACAGAGTGAGTCTTGCACTGTCAGAGGGGCAGTATTGAGGGAGTGCCGCACTGTCAGAGGGGAAGTACTGAGGGAGCGCCGCACTGTCGGAGGGGCAGTACTGAGGGAGTGACGCACTGTCGGAGTGGCGGTACTGAGGGAGAGCTGCACTGTCTGAGGAGCAGTTCTCAGGGAGTAGCTTTGGAGTAAACAAATAAAAGTGATTCCATGAAGAGACTCTGTGCAAAAGATTTGATGGAGACAAATATGGTGTATAAAGGATCACGGTTTTCAACAGAACATCAGTGGGCTTCAAAGATACAGAAACCGAAAGTCAGTCATTAATAAAGTCTATTTTTTATTGGTTCATGGGATGTGGCCGTCCCTGGCGAGGCCAGCGTTTAATGCCATTCCTGGAGCAAGTCTTCAGCACGATAGCCGGGATGCTGTCGGGGACAGTAGCCTTTGCCGTATCCAGTGCGCTCAGCCGTTTCTTGATCGTCTGGTCCACGTATTCCACCATCAAGTGTCTCGTGCTTACTCGGAACCGTGTTGTTGGGAACCAGAGGAGGAAGGAGGTGGAACGCTAACGGCTGCCACAATGCAACTCATTGGCTGACACAGCGGTGTCAATGGACACACTGCTTCTTGACTCAAGTGTTCCAGGGCTTGAACATCTACACTCAGAGTATGAGCTCGTGGGCAGCAAAAGAATAAAAAGTACCCTGCCAACTTCAGATAACATGCAGCTTAAACATGTGCCTGATTGTTTTTCAACTAAGATGAAGGTTAGCTAGATCTCACTGGAACCATGCTGCACCCTATCAGATTGTCAGTTTGCTGGTTGCTATGAGAGGAAGTCATTTTAACAAAGTCATGCTGAGTCGGAATAAAATGGCTCCATTAACTTTCTCAGAGAACCTTGCAAACCAGCAAGCATGTAGAAGAGGAATAATTTTAAACTGTCGTGCTGTCTATTTCTGCATTTATGTCTTTCTGAATCGGACTCTGTCAGTAACCAAGCCTGTCTCTATAGGCCCCATTTACACAGTGTCTCATTGGATGGACTGGGTCAGTCTGCCTTCAGGCCCCACATACACGATGTCGCCTGATACGTCCTTACTACACAGTATAAATGCACACGAGGCCCATGCTTAAGGGAAGGTCAGTCAGTGACCTGTCCTTTATTCCTTAGCACTCAAGTGATGCAGGTGGGTGGAGCTTCCCCTTTTATACCTGAAGGTCCAGGTTAGGCGTGTCTCCCACCTAGTGGTCAGTGTTCTCACGGTGTACAACTTAGGTCAGATTATACATGGGTTACAATGTTGGTTGAATACATGACATCGCCGGAGCTGTACAGTGTCGGCCGTGGCTCAGTAGGTATCTCTAGTGCCTCTCAGTCAGAAGGTCGTGGGTTCGAGACCCACTCCAGACACTTGATCCAGGCCAACACTCCCCGTGCAGGACTGAGTGAGTGCCGCACTGTCGGAGGGGCAGTACTGAGGGAGTGTCGCACTGTCGGAGGGGCAGTACTGAGGGAGTGTTGCACTGTCGGAGGAGTAGTACTGACGGAGCAGCGCACTGTCGGAGGGGCAGTTCTGAGGGAGTGCCTCACTGTCGGAGGGGGCAGTACTGAGGGAGTGTCGCACTGTCGGAGGAGTAGTACTGACGGAGCAGCGCACTGTCGGAGGGGCAGTACTGAGGGAATGCCTCACTGTCTGATGGTGAGTACTGAGGGAGCGCTGCACTATCGGAGGGGCAATACTGAGGGAGTGCCGCACTGCGGAGGGGCAGTACTGAGGGAATGCCTCACTGTCTGAGGGTGAGTACTGAGGGAGCGCTGCACTATCGGAGGGGCAATACTGAGGGAGTGCCGCACTGCGGAGGGGCAGTACTGAGGGAGTGTCGCACTGTCGGAGGAGCAGTACTGAGGGAGCAGCGCACTGTCAGAGGGGCAGTACTGAGGGAATGCCTCACTGTCGGAGGGTGAGTACTGAGGGAGCGCTGCACTATCGGAGGGGCAGTACTGAGGGAGCGCTGCACTGTCGGAGGGGCAGTACTGAGGGAACGCCGCACAGTCAAGTGACAGTACTGAGGGAGTGCCGCACAGTCAGGGAGCAGTACTGAGGGAGCGCTGCACTATCAGAGGGGCAGTCCTGAGGGAACGCCGCACAGTCAGGGGACAGTACTGAGGGAACGCCGCACAGTCAGGGGGCAGTACTGAGGGAGCAGCACACTTTGAGAGGGGCAGTACTGAAGAAGCGCTGCACCATGGGAGGGGCAATAAGGAGGGAGCACCGCACCATCGGAAGTGCAGTACTGAGGGAGCGCCGCACTGTCAGAGGGACGGTACTAAGGGAACGCCACACAGTCAGGGGGCAGTACTGATGGAGTGCCGCACTGTCGTAGGGGCAGTACTGTGGGAGCACCACATTGTCGTAAGGGCACTCCTGAGGGAGCAACGCACTGTCGGAGGGATAGTACTGAAGGAGCGCCGCACTGTCGGAGGGGCAGTACTGAGGGAGAACTGCACTGTCGGAGTGGCGGTACTGAGGGAACTCCGCACTGTCTGAGGAGCAGTACTGAGGGAGTAGCTTTGGAGTAAAGAAATAAAAGTGTTTCCATGAAGAGACTCTGTGCAAAAGATTTGATGGAGACAAATATGGTGTATAAAGGATCACGGTTTTCAACAGAATATCAGCGGGCTTGAAAGATACAGAAACCGAAAGCCAGTCATTAATAAAGTCTATTTTTTATTGGTTCATGGGATGTGGCCGTCCCTGGCGAGGCCAGCGTTTATTGCCATTCCCTAATTGCCCTCGAGAAGGTGGCAGTGAGCCACCTCGGCTAGTCCTGGAGCAAGTCTTCAGCACGATAGCCGGGATGCTGTCGGGGACAGTAGCCTTTGCTGTATCCAGTGCGCTCAGCCGTTTCTTGATCGTCTGGTCCACGTATTCCACCATCAAGTGTCTCGTGCTTACTCGGAACCGTGTTGTTGGGAACCAGAGGAGGAAGGAGGTGGAACGCTAACGGCTGCCACAATGCAACTCATTGGCTGACACAGCGGTGTCAATGGACACACTGCTTCTTGACTCAAGTGTTCCAGGGCTTGAACATCTACACTCAGAGTATGAGTTCATGGGCAGCAAAAGATTAAAAAGTACCCTGCCAACTTCAGATAACATGCAGCTTAATCATGGGCCTGATTGTTTTTCAACTAAGATGAAGGTTAGCTCGATCTCACTGGAGCCATGCTGCACCCTATCAGATTGTCAGTTTGCTGGTTGCTGTGAGAGGAAGTCATTTTAACAAAGTCATGCAGAGTCGGAATAAAATGGCTCCATTAACTTTCTCAGAGAACCTTGCAAACCAGCAAGTATGTAGAAGAGGAATGATTTTAAATTGTAGTGCTGTCTATTTCTACATTTGTGTCTTTCTGAATCGGACTCTGTCAGTAACCAAGCCTGTCTCTATAGGCCCCATTAACACAGTGTCTCATTGGATGGACTGGGTCAGTCTGCCTTCAGGCCCCACATACACGATGTCGCCGGAGCTGTACAGTGTCGGCTGTGGCTCAGTGGGTATCTCTAGTGCCTCTCAGTCAGAAGATCGTGGGTTCTAGCCCCACTCCAGACACTCGATCCAGACAAACACTCACCGTGCAGTACTGAGGGAGCACTGCATTGTCGGAGGGGCAATACTGAGGGAACGCCGCACTGTCGGAGGGCTGTACTGAGGGAGCACCACACTCGTGGAGGGGCAGTAATGAGGAAGTGCTGCACTGTCAAGGGGCATTACTGAGGGAGAAGTGCACTGTCGGAGGGGCAGTACTGAAAGAGCGCCGCACTGTTTGAGGGGCAGTAGTGAGGGAGCGCTGCACTATCGGAGGGGCACTACTGAGGGAGTGTTGCACTGCGGAGGGGCAGTACTGAGGGAGTGTCGCACTGTCGGAGGGGCAGCACTGAGGGAGCGCTGCACTGTCGGAGGGGCAGTACTGAGGGAACGCCGCACTGTCGGAGGGGCAGTACTGAGGGAACGCCGCACAGTCAGGGGACAGTACTGAGGGAACGCCGCACAGTCAGGTGGCAGTACTGAGGGAGCAGCAAACTTTGAGAGGGGTAGTACTGAAGAAGCGCTGCACCATGGGAGTGGCAATACGGAGGGAGCACCGCACCATCGGAAGTGCAGTACTGAGGGAGCGCTGCACTGTCAGAGGGACAGTACTGAGGGAACGCCACACAGTCAGGGGGCAGTACTGATGGAGTGCCGCACTGTCGTAGGGGCAGTACTGTGGGAGCACCACATTGTCGTAAGGGCACTCCTGAGGGAGCAACGCACTGTCGGAGGGATAGTACTGAAGGAGCGCCGCACTGTCGGAGGGGCAGTACTGAGGGAGAACTGCACTGTCGGAGTGGCGGTGCTGAGGGAACTCCGCACTGTCTGAGGAGCAGTACTGAGGGAGTAGCTTTGGAGTAAAGAAATAAAAGTGTTTCCATGAAGAGACTCTGTGCAAAGGATTTGATGGAGACAAATATGGTGTATAAAGGATCACGGTTTTCAACAGAACTTCAGTGGGCTTGAAAGATACAGGAACTGAAAGTCAGTCATTAATAAAGTCTATTTTTTATTGGTTCATGGGATGTGGCCGTCCCTGGCGAGGCCAGCGTTTATTGCCATTCCCTAATTGCCCTCGAGAAGGTGGCAGTGAGCCACCTCGGCTAGTCCTGGAGCAAGTCTTCAGCACGATAGCCGGGATGCTGTCGGGGGCAGTAGCCTTTGCTGTATCCAGTGCGCTCAGCCGTTTCTTGATCGTCTGGTCCACGTATTCCACCATCAAGTGTCTCGTGCTTACTCGGAACCGTGTTGTTGGGAACCAGAGGAGGAAGGAGGTGGAACGCTAACGGCTGCCACAATGCAACTCATTGGCTGACACAGCGGTGTCAATGGACACACTGCTTCTTGACTCAAGTGTTCCAGGGCTTGAACATCGACACTCAGAGTATGAGCTCGTGGGCAGCAAAAGAATAAAAAGTACCCTGCCAACTTCAGATAACATGCAACTTAAACATGGGCCTGATTGTTTTTCAACTAAGATGAAGGTTAGCTCGATCTCACTGGAGCCATGCTGCACCCTATCAGATTGTCAGTTTGCTGGTTGCTGTGAGAGGAAGTCATTTTAACAAAGTCTTGCTGTGTCGGAATAAAATGGCTCCATTAACTTTCTCAGAGAACCTTGCAAACCAGCAAGCATGTAGAAGAGGAATGATTTTAAACTGTAGTGCTGTCTATTTCTGCATTTGTGTCTATCTGAATCGGACTCTGTCAGTAACCAAGCCTGTCTCCATAGGCCCCATTTACACAGTGTCTCATTGGATGGACTGGGTCAGTCTGCCTTCAGGCCCCACATACACGATGTCGCCGGAGCTGTACAGTGTCGGCTGTGGCTCAGTGGGTATCTCTAGTGCCTATCAGTCAGAAGGTCGTGGGTTCGAGCCCCACTTCAGACACTTGATCCAGGCAAACACTCACCGTGCAGTACTGAGGGAGTGCCGCACTGTCGAGGGGCAGTACTGAGGGAGTGCTGCATTGTCGGAGGGGCAGTACTGAGGGAACGCCGCACTGTCGGAGGGACAGTAGTGAGGGATCGCCGCACTGTTGGAGGGGCAGTACTGAGGGAGTGCCGCACTGTCGGCGGGGCAGTACTGAGGGAGTGACGCACAGTCGGAGGGGCAGTACTGAGGGATTGCCGTACTGTTGGAGTGGCGGTACTGAGGGAGCGCTGCACTGTTGGAGGGGCAGTACTGAGGGAGTGACGCACTGTCGGAGGGGCAGTAGTGAGGGAGCGCCGCACTGTTGGAGGGGCAGTACTGAGGGAGTGACGCACTGTTGGAGGGGCAGTACTGAGGGAGCGCTGCACTGTCGGATGGGCAGTACTGATGGAGCGCCGCACTGTCGGAGGGGCAGTACTGAGGGAGTGACGCACTGTCGGAGGGGCAGTACTGAGGGAGTGACGCACTGTCGGAGGGGCGGTACTGAGGGAGCCCGGCACTGTCTGAGGAGCAATACTGAGGGAGTAGCATTGGAGTAAACAAATAAAAGTGTTTCCATGAAGAGAATCTCTGCAAAGGATTTGATGGAGACAAATATGGTGTATCAAGGATCACGGTTTTCAACAGAACATCAGTGAGCTTGAAAAATACAGAAACCGAAAGCCAGTCATTAATAAAGTCTATTTTTTATTGGTTCATGGGATGTGGCCGTCCCTGGCGCGGCCAGCGTTTATTGCCATTCCCTAATTGCCCTCGAGAAGGTGGCAGTGAGCCACCTCGGCTAGTCCTGGAGCAAGTCTTCAGCACGATAGCCGGGATGCTGTCGGGGGCAGTAGCCTTTGCTGTATCCAGTGCGCTCAGCCGTTTCTTGATCGTCTGGTCCACGTATTCCACCATCAAGTGTCTCGTGCTTACTCGGAACCGTGTTGTTGGGAACCAGAGGAGGAAGGAGGTGGAACGCTAACGGCTGCCACAATGCAACTCATTGGCTGACACAGCGGTGTCAATGGACACACTGCTTCTTGACTCAAGTGTTCCAGGGCTTGAACATCGACACTCAGAGTATGAGCTCGTGGGCAGCAAAAGAATAAAAAGTACCCTGCCAACTTCAGATAACATGCAGCTTAAACATGGGCCTGATTGTTTTTCAACTGAGATGAAGGTTAGCTAGATCTCACTGGAGCCATGCTGCACCCTATCAGATTGTCAGTTTGCTGGTTGCTATGAGAGGAAGTCATTTTAACAAAGTCATGCTGAGTCGGAATAAAATGGCTCCATTAACTTTCTCAGAGAACCTTGCAAACCAGCAAGCATGGAGAAGAGGAATAATTTTAAACTGTCGTGCTGTCTATTTCTGCATTTATGTCTTTCTGAATCGGACTCTGTCAGTAACCAAGCCTGTCTCTATAGGCCCCATTTACACAGTGTCTCATTGGATGGACTGGGTCAGTCTGCCTTCAGGCCCCACATACACAATGTCGCCTGATACGTCCTTACTACACAGTATAAATGCACGCGAGGCCCATGCTTAAGAGAAGGTCAGTCAGTGACCTGTCCTTTATTCCTTAGCACTCAAGTGATGAAGGTGGGTGGAGCTTCCCCTTTTATACCTGAAGGCCCAAGTTAGGAGTGTCTCCCACCTAGTGATCAGTGTTCTCACGGTGTACAACTTAGGTCAGTTTATACATGGGTTACAATGCTGGTTGAATACATGACATCACCTCCCCCTGCAAAGTCTTATTGGGATCACAGGTTGAGTCTCTCTGGTGGTTTACGCTCCATAGTGGAGTGCCTGAGTTGGGGCTCCGGTTGTTGGGCGCTGGCCTGAGTTTGCAGTGCCTCAGGCCTGTCCGGACTGCCCACAGTGACTGGGCTCACCTCCCTTTGGTTCCGGTGTTCAGTCACCTGCGGTGGAGTGAACTCTATATCGTGTTCTTCCTCTGATTCTTCTATGGGGTTGCTGAACCTCCTTTTTGTTTGATCCACATGTTTGCGGCAGATTTGTCCATTGGTAAGTTTAACTACCAGAATCCTATTTCCCTCTTTGGCAACCACAGTGCCTGCGAGCCATTTGGGCCCTGCAGCGTAGTTGAGGTCAATAACAGGATAATTTACATCAATACATCGCGCCCTCGCATTCCTGTCATGGTAGTGATATTGTGACTGGCGCCTGCTCTCGACAATTTCTTTCATGGTGGGGTGTATAAGGGATAATCGGGTTTTGAGCGTCCTTTTCATTAGTAGCTCTGTGGGTGGAACCCCTGTGAGCGAGTGTGGTCGGGATCTATAGGCCAACAGGAGGCGTGATAAGTGGGTTTGTAGAGAACCCCCTTGGAATCTGAGCATCCCCTGTTTGATTATCTGCACTGCTCGTTCTGCCTGGCCGTTTGAAGCCGGCTTGAACGGTGCCGTTCTAACATGGTTAATTCCATTGCCTGCCGTGAAGTCCTGGAATTCAGTGCTTGTGAAGCACGGGCCATTGTCGCTGACCAAGATGTCCGGTAGACCGTGGGTGGCGAGCATTGCCCGTAGACTTTCTACAGTGGCAGAGGATGTGCTTGAATTTAAAATGTCACACTCGATCCATTTGGAGTAGGCGTCTACGACAACCAAAAACATTTTCCCATGAAAGGACCTGCGTAGTCCACATGGATGCGTGACCAAGGCTTGGCGGGCCATGGCCAGGGGCTAAGGGGGGCTTCCCTGGGCGCATTGCCCAGCTGGGCACACGTGTTGCACCTGCAAACACAAAGTTCCAGATCTGCGTCTATCCCTGGCCACCAAACGTGTGACCTGACAATTGCCTTCATCGTGACGATGCCCGGGTGCCTATTGTGGAGTTCTCTGATGAACACCTCTCTGCCCATCTGGGGCATGACTACGCGGTTTCCCCACAGTAGGCAATCGGCCTGAATTGAGAGTTCATCCCTGCGCCTGTGAAATGGTTTAAATTTCTCAGGGCATGCCCTGTACGTGGCTGCCCAGTCCCCATTCAGGACACATTTCTTGACTAGAGACAATAGCGGGTCTCTATTTGTCCAGACTTTAATCTGACGGGCTGTCACGGGTGAGCCTTCACTTCTGAAAGCTTCAACAGCCATGACCATCTCAGCACCATGCTCGGTAGCCCCCTCAGTGGTGGCTAGTGGGAGCCTGCTGAGTGCATCGGCGCAGTTTTCGGTGCCCGGTCTGTGCCGAAATGTGTAGTCATAGGCAGCTAATATGAGTGCCCACCTCTGTGTGCGGGCCGATGTGTTTGCATTTATGGCCTTGTTGTCGGCCAAAAGGGACGTTAGGGGTTTGTGATCTGTCTCCAGCTCAAATTTCCTGCCAAACAGGTACTGGTGCATTTTCTTTACCACATATACACATGCGAGCGCCTCCTTTTCTACTATCCCGTAGCCCCTTTCTGCCTGGGACAGACTCCTGGAGGCATAAGCTACCGGCTGTAACTGACCCTTGGCATTGACATGCTGCAACACACACCCGACACCATAGGACAACGCATCGCACGTTAACACAAGTTTCTTACATGGGTCATATAGCGTTAACAGATTGTTGGAACATAACAAATTGCGTGCTCTATTAAAAGCCCTTTCCTGGCTGTCCCACCAGACCCATTTGCGACCTTTGCGTAGGAGCACATGTAGTGGTTCTAGCATCGTGCTCAATTTGGGAAGAAAGTTACCAAAATAGTTCAGGAGCCCCAGGAACGAACGCAGCTCCGTCGTGTTACAGGGTCTGGGTGCTCTCTGGATCGCTTCCGTCTTGGATGCAGTAGGGCTGATCCCGTCTGCTGCTACCCTCATCCCCAGGAATTCTACCTCTGGAGCTAGGAAGACGCACTTCGCCTTTTTCAGTCGCAGACCTACCCGGTCTAGTCTGCGTTGCACCTCCTCCAGGTTGTGGAGGTGTTCTTCAGTATCATAACCCGTAATGAGGATGTCATCCTGAAAAACCACCGTCCCTGGAATCGACTTGAGGAGGCTTTCCATATTTCGTTGGAAGATCGCGGTGGCCGAGTGAATCCCGAACGGACATCTGTTGTATTCAAACAACGCCTTGTGTGTCGTGATGGTGGTCAGCTTCTTCGACTCACTCGCCAGCTCCTGGGTCATGTAAGCTGAGGTCAGGTCCAATTTTGCAAAAGTTTGCCACCGAATAGCGTCGCAAAGAGGTCCTCCACTCTCGGTAGCGGGTACTGGTCTTGGAGTGACACCCGATTGATGGTGGCCTTGTAATCGCCACATATCCTGACCGACCCATCCGCCTTGAGCACCGGCACAATCGGGCTCGCCCAGTCACTGAATTCGACTGGCGAGATGATGCCTTCCCTCAACAGGCGGTCCAATTCGCCTTCTATCTTTTCCCGCATCACGTACGGCACCGCTCTGGCCTTGTGGTGTACTGGTCTGGCGTCCGGGTTTATGTGAATCACTACCTTGGCCCCCATAAAAGTGCCAATGCCGAGTTGAAGTAATGAGTCAAATTTGTCCAGGACCTGTGAGCATGATACTCGCTCCACAGAGGAAATTGCATTGACATCGCCCCATTTCCAGTTCATGACAGCAAGCCAACTCCTCCCCAGTAGTGCGGGACCGTCCCCTGGGACAATCCAGAGTGGCAACCTGTTCTCCGAATCTTTGTGGGTCACGACTACCATGGCGCTGCCTAGCACCGGAATGATCTGCTTTGTGTAAGTCCGTAGCTGTGCGTCAATCGGCGATAATTTTGGCCTCCTGGCCTTGGATGCCCACAACTTTTAGAACTGTTTGATACCCATCAGGGACTGGCTGGCACCCGTGTCTAACTCCATTGATACTGGGATGCCATTGAGGAGCACTTTCATCATTATTGGTGGCGTCCTGGTGTATGAACTGTATACGTGCTCCACATGAACTCGCTGAACTTCAGCTTCCAGTGATTTCCCCCAGTGTCCATTTCTGCAATTTCTGCAGGTATTTTGCTCATCTCTGCAAACTCCGGCTGAATGTGTGCCTCCACGCCTCCAGCATGAGTTGCGGTTTGAAACAAAAGGTCCCTTGCCAGTCGATCGTCCCTGACTGCCCCTGTTATTGTCCTTGAGTACACCATTAACAGGTGTTGATGGTCCCATTACTGGCCGCATTGTCCCTTGCAATGGCGTGAATCACTGTTCAGCTTGCCATTGTCTCTGTCGAACTCCCCCTCTGGGTTCGACTACATGTTGGGGCATGCCTGACTGCCCTTGCCTGCCTGGAGAACTGTGTGCTGCTTTAACAATGTTGAATCTCTGTCCCAACCATTCCTTAACACAGTACCTCTCGTCTGTTCTGCTAGTGGCCATGCTCGCGTGGTTTAAATCCCAGTTTCTTGTCGCCATTGATACGTCCTTACTACACAGTATAAATGCACACGAGGCCCATGCTTGAGAGAAGGTCAGTCTGTGATCTGTCCTTTATTCCTTAGCACTCAAGTGATGAAGGTGGGTGGAGCTTCCCCTTTTATACCTGAAGGTCCAGGTTAGGCGTGTCTCCCACCTAGTGGTCAGTGTTCTCATGGTGTACAACTTAGGTCAGTTTATACATGGGTTACAATGTTGGTTGAATACATGACATCGCCGGAGCTGTACAGTGTCGGCCGTGGCTCAGTAGGTATCTCTAGTGCCTCTCAGTTAGAAGGTCGTGGGTTCGAGACCCACTCCAGACACTTGATCCAGGCCAACACTCCCCGTGCAGGACTGAGTGAGTGCCGCACTGTCAGAGGGGCAGTACTGAGAGAGTGTCGCACTGTCGGAGGAGTAGTACTGACGGAGCAGCGCACCGTTGGAGGGGCAGTACTGAGGGAATGCCTCACTGTCTGAGGGTGAGTACTGAGGGAGTGCTGCATTGTCGGAGGGGCAATACTGAGGGAACGCCGCACTGTCGGAGGGGCTGTACTGAGGGAGCACCACACTCGTGGAGGGGCAGTAATGAGGGAGTGCCGCACTGTCGAGGGGCAGTACTGAGGGAGCACTGCATTGTCGGAGGGGCAATACTGAGGGAACGCCGCACTGTCGGAGAGGCTGTACTGAGGGAGCACCACACTCGTGGAGGGGCAGTAATGAGGAAGTGCTGCACTGTCGAGGGGCATTACTGAGGGAGAAGTGCACTGTCGGAGGGGCAGTACTGAAAGAACGCCGCACTGTTTGAGGGGCAGTAGTGAGGGAGCGCCGCACTGTCGGAGGGGCAGTACTGAGGGAGCGCCGCACTGTCGGAGGGGCAGTACTGACGGAGCGCCGCCCTGTCGGAGGGGCAGTACTGAGGGAGCGCCGCACTGTCGGAGGGGCAGTACTGAGGGAGTGTCGCAGTGTCGGAGGGGTAGTACTGACGGAGCGCCGCCCTGTCGGAGGGGCAGTACTGAGGGAGCGCCGCCCTGTCGGAGGGGCAGTACTGAGGGAGCGCTGCACTATCGGAGGGGCAATACTGAGGGAGTGCTGCACTGCGGAGGGGCAGTACTGAGGGAGTGTCGCACTGTCGGAGGGGCAGCACTGAGGGAGCGCTGCACTGTCGGAGGGGCAGTACTGAGGGAACGCCGCACAGTCAGGTGACAGTACTGAGGGAGTGCCGCACAGTCAGGGAGCAGTACTGAGGGAGCGCTGCACTATCAGAGGGGCAGTCCTGAGGGAACGCCGCACAGTCAGGGGACAGTACTGAGGGAACGCCGCACAGTCAGGGAGCAGTACTGAGGGAGCAGCACACTTTGAGAGGGGCAGTACTGAAGAAGCGCTGCACCATGGGAAGGGCAATACGGAGGGAGCACCGCACCATCGGAAGTGCAGTACTGAGGGAGCGCCGCACTGTCAGAGGGACAGTACTGAGGGAACGCCACACAGTCAGGGGGCAGTACTGATGGAGTGCCGCACTGTCGTAGGGGCAGTACTGTGGGAGCACCACATTGTCGTAAGGGCACTCCTGAGGGAGCAATGGACTGTCGGAGGGGCAGTACTGAAGGAGCGCCGCACTGTCGGAGGGGCAGTACTGAGGGAGAACTGCACTGTCGGACTGGCGGTACTGAGGGAACTCCGCACTGTCTGAGGAGCAGTACTGAGGGAGTAGCTTTGGAGTAAAGAAATAAAAGTGTTTCCATGAAGAGACTCTGTGCAAAGGATTTGATGGAGACAAATATGGTGTATAAAGAATCACGGTTTTCAACAGAACATCAGTGGGCTTGAAAGATACAGAAACCGAAAGCCAGCTCCTGGGTCATGTAAGCTGAGGTCAGGTCCAATTTTGAAAAAAGTTTGCCCCGGATAGCGTTGCAAAGAGGTCCTCCACTCTTGGTAGCGGGTACTGGTCTTGGAGTGACACCCGATTGATGGTGGCCTTGTAATCGCCACATATCCTGACCGACCCATCCGCCTTGAGCACCGGCACAATCGGGCTCGCCCAGTCACTGAATTCGACTGGCGAGATGATGCCTTCCCTCTACAGGCGGTCCAATTCACCTTCTATCTTTTCCTGCATCACGTACGGCACCGCTCTGGCCTTGTGGTGTACTGGTCTGGCGTCCGGGTTTATGTGAATCACTACCTTGGCCCCCATAAAAGTGCCAATGCCGAGTTGAAGTAATGAGTCAAATTTGTCCAGGACCTGTGAGCATGATACTCGCTCCACAGAGGAAATTGCATTGACATCGCCCCATTTCCAGTTCATGACAGCAAGCCAACTCCTCCCCAGTAGTGCGGGACCGTCCCCTGGGACAATCCAGAGTGGCAACCTGTTCTCCGAATCTTTGTGGGTCACGACTACCGTGGCGCTGCCTAGCACCGGAATGATCTGCTTTGTGTAAGTCCGTAGCTGTGCGTCAATCGGCAATAATTTTGGCCTCCTGGCCTTGGATGCCCACAACTTTTCGAACTGTTTGATGCCCATCAGGGACTGGCTGGCACCCGTGTCTAACTCCATTGATACTGGGATGCCATTGAGGAGCACTTTCATCATTATCGGTGGCGTCCTGGTGTATGAACTATATACGTGCTCCACATGAACTCGCTGAACTTCAGCTTCCAGCGATTTGCCCCAGTGTCCATTTCTGCAATTTCTGCAGGTATTTTGCTCATCTCTGAAAACTCCGGCTGAATGTGTGCCTCCACGCCTCCAGCATGAGTTGCGGTTTGAAACAAAAGGTCCCTTGCCAGTCGATCGTCCCTGACTGCCCCTGTTATTGTCCTTGAGTGCACCATTAACAGGTGTTGATGGTCCCATTACTGGCCGCATTGTCCCTTGCAATGGCGTGAATCACTGTTCAGCTTTCCATTGTCTCTGTCGAACTCCCCCTCTGGGTTCGACTACATGTTGGGGCATGCCTGACTGCCCTTGCCTGATTGGAGAACTGTGTGCTGCTTTAACAATGTTGAATCTCTGTCCCAACCATTCCTTAACACAGTACCTCTCGTCTGTTCTGCTAGTGGCCATGCTCGCGTGGTTTAAATCCCAGTTTCTTGTCGCCATTGATACGTCCTTACTACACAGTATAAATGCACACGAGGCCCATGCTTGAGAGAAGGTCAGTCTGTGACCTGTCCTTTATTCCTTAGCACTCAAGTGATGAAGGTGGGTGGAGCTTCCCCTTTTATACCTGAAGGTCCAGGTTAGGTGTGTCTCCCACCTAGTGGTCAGTGTTCTCACGGTGTACAACTTAGGTCAGTTTATACATGGGTTACAATGTTGGTTGAATACATGACATCGCCGGAGGTGTACAGTGTCGGCCGTGGCTCAGTAGGTATCTCTAGTGCCTCTCAGTCAGAAGGTCGTGGGTTCGAGACCCACTCCAGACACTTGATCCAGGCCAACACTCCCCATGCAGGACTGAGTGAGTGCCGCACTGTCGGAGGGGCAGTACTGAGGGAGTGTCGCACTGTCGGAGGAGCAGTACTGAGGGAGCAGCGTACTGTCGGAGGGGCAGTACTGAGGGAGTGCCTCACTGTCGGAGGGTGAGTACTGAGGGAGCGCTGCACTGTCGGAGGGGCAATACTGAGGGAGTGCCGCACTGCGGAGGGGCAGTACTGAGGGAGTGCTGCACTGTCGGAGGGGCAGTACTGATGGAGTCTCGCACTGTCGGAGGAGCAGTACTGAGGGAGCAGTGCACTGTCGGAGGGTGAGTACTGAGGGAGCGCTGCACTATCGGAGGGGCAATACTGAGGGAGTGCCGCACTGCGGAGGGGCAGTACTGAGGGAGTGTCGCACTGCGGAGGAGCAGTACTGAGGGAGCAGCGCACTGTCGGAGTGGCAGTACTGAGGGAGTGCCGCACTGTCGGAGGGGCAGGACTGAGGGAACGCCGCACTGTCGGCGTGGCAGTAGTGAGGGACTCCCGCAATGTCAGAGGGACGATACTGAGGGAGCGCCGCACTGTTAGAGGGGCAGTACTGAGGGAGCACCACACTCTTGGAGGGGCAGTACTGGGGGAGCGCTGCACTGTCGGAGGGGCAATACTGAGGAAGTCTCGCACTGTCGGAGGGGCAATACTGACGGAATACCGCACTGATGGAGGGGCAGTACTGAGGAAACGCCACACAGTCAGGGGGCAGTACTGAGGGAGCACCACATTGTCGGAAGGGCAGTGCTGAAGGAGCGCCACACTGTCAGAGGGGCAGTGCTGAGGGAGTGCCGCACTGTCAGAGGGGCAGTACTGAGGGAGTGCCGCACTGTCGGAGGGGCAATACTGAGGGAGTCTCGCACTGTCAGAGGGGCAGTACTGAGGGAGTGTCGACCTGTCAGAGGGGCAGTGCTGAGGGAGTGCCGCACTGTCAGAGGGGCAGTACTGAGGGAGTGCCGCACTGTCGTAGGGGCAATACTGAGGGAGTCTCGCACTGTCAGAGGGGCAGTACTGAGGGAGTGCCGCACTGTCGTAGGGGCAATACTGAGGGAGTCTCGCACTGTCAGAGGGGCAGTACTGAGGGAATGTCGACCTGTCGGAGGGGCAGTATTGAGGGAGTGCCGTACTGTCGGAGTGGCAGTACTGAGGGAGCACCACACTCTTGGAGGGGCAGTACTGAGGGAGCGAGGCACTGTCGGAGGGGCAGTACTGAGGGAGCGCCGCACTGTCGGAGGGGCAGTACTGAGCGAGCGCCGCTCTGTCGGAGGGGCAGTACTGAGGGAGTGCCGCACAGTCAGGGGGCAGTACTGAGGGAGCGCTGCACTGTCGGAGGGGCAGTCCTGAGGGAACGCCGCACAGTCACGGGGGAGTACTGAGGGAGCAGCACACTTTGAGAGGGGCAGTACTGAAGAAGCGCTGCACCGTGGGAGGGGCAATACAGAGGGAGCACCGCACCATCGGAAGTGCAGTACTGAGGGAGCGCCGCACTGTCAGAGGGACGGTACTGAGGGAACGCCGCACAGACAGGGGGCAGTACTGATGGAGCGCCGCACTGTCGTAGGGTCAGTACTGTGGGAGCACCACATTGTTGTAAGGGCACTCCTGAGGGAGCAACGCACTGTCGGAGGGATAGTACTGAGGGAGCACCACATTGTCCTAAATGCAGTACTGAGGGAGCGCCGCACTGTCGGAGGGGCAGGACTGAGGGAGTGCTGCACTGTCGGAGGGGCAGTACTGAGGGAGTGTCGCACTGTCGGAGGGGCAGTACTCAGGGAGCGTCGCACTGTCAGAGGGGCAGTACTGAGGGAACGCCGCACTGTCGGAGGGGCAGTACTGAGGGAGTGTCGCACTGTCGGAGGGGCAGTACTGATGGAGTGCCTCACTGTCGGACGGCAGTAATGAGGGAGTAGCTTTGGAGTAAAGGAATAAAAGTGTTTCCATGAAGAGACTCTCTGCAAAGGATTTGATGGAGACAAATATGGTGTATAAAGGATCACGGTTTTCAACAGAACATCAGTTGTCTTGAAAGATACAGAAACCGAAAGCCAGTCATTAATAAAGTCTATTTTTTATTGGTTCATGGGATGTGGCCGTCCCTGGCGAGGCCAGCGTTTATTGCCATTCCCTAATTGCCCTCGAGAAGGTGGCAGTGAGCCACCTCGGCTAGTCCTGGAGCAAGTCTTCAGCACGATAGCCGGGATGCTGTCGGGGGCAGTAGCCTTTGCTGTATCCAGTGCGCTCAGCCGTTTCTTGATCGTCTGGTCCACGTATTCCACCATCAAGTGTCTCGTGTTTACTCGGAACCGTGTCGCCAGAGCTGTACAATGTCGGCCATGGCTCAGTGTGTTGTGTATCTGTAAAGCATGCACTCCCATGTTCCGCCACCAGGGAGCTCAATCCCCTGAAGTCCCAAGGGATCCCAGCATCTCTTGGGAGCACTGTAGATAAGCCGGCCCCTCAGGCCTGTTCCTCACTCTGGAGTGTCTTATTAAAGACTGAGGTCACTGTTACTTTAACTTCGCTGTGTGCAGCCTCATCTGTATTAGGAGCACAATAACTGGCGACGAGAATTCAAATCCAACGCAAAGGTGCAGCAAACTGTGGGCATCCTGGAGAAGTTTTCGGAGGGTGAGGACTGGGAAGCCTATGTCGAATGGCTAGGCCAGTACTTTGTAGCCAACGAGCTGGACGGAGAAGGAAGCGCTGCAAAAAGGAGAGCGGTCCTCCTCACAGTCTGCGGGGCACCGACCTACAGCCTCATAAAGAATCTTCTGGCTCCGGTGAAACCCACAGATAAGTCGTATGAGGAGCTGTGTACACTGGTTCAGGAGCATCTTAACCCGAGGGAGAGCGTGCTGATGGCGAGGTATTGGTTCTACACGTGCCAGCGATCTGAAGGTCAGGAAATGGCGATCTCCGTCGCCGAGCTAAGGTAACTTGCAGGACAATGTGAGTTTGATGGCTACCTGGAGCAAATGCTCAAAAACTGTTTTGTACTGGTCATTGGCCATGAAACCATCCGACAAAAACTTCTGACTGTAGAGACACCGCCTCTCAGTAAGGCCGTTGGATAGCACAGGTGTTTATGTCCACCAGTGATAACACCAAACAAATCTCTCAGCACACAAGTGCTTGCAGTGTTCATAAAATAACTGGAACTGTGTTTGCGAGCAGAAATGTACATGGCAGAACCCACGATTCTGCAACTGCCAGCAGGCCTCAGGTGACCCAGATGACTCAGAGTCCCCAACAAAGGATGAATGCAAGGCAATTCACACCTTGTTGGCATTGTGGAGGTTTCCATTCAGCCTATTCATGCTGCTTCAAAGGGTATGTTTGAAAGAGCTGTGGAACAATGGGGCACCTCCAACGAGCTTGCAAACGAGCTGCAAGCTCTGCAAAACCTGCTGAGCACCACATGTCAGAGGAAGATCGGTCCATGGTGGATCAAAGCAATTTCGAGCCTCAGAGAGAGGAGGCAGATGCTGAAGTACATTGGGTGCACACATTTTCGATGAAATGTCCACCTATAATGCTCAACATAAAATTGAATGGCTTACCAGTAGCCATGGAACTGGATACTGGCGCTAGCCAATCCATCAAGAGTAAAAAGATGTTTGAGAGACTGTGGTGCAACAAGGCATTCAGACCAGCCCTGAGCCCCATCCACACGAAACTGAGAACTACACCAAAGAGCTTATCACTGTCCTGGGCAGCACCATGGTCAAGGTCACCTACGAGGGCACCTTGCACAAACTGCCACTCTGGATTGTCTCGGGCGATGGCCCCACACTGCTTGGAAGGAGCTGGCTGGGCAAAATCCGCTGGAACTGGGATGACATCCAAGCGCTACCACATGTTGATGAGGCCTCATGTACCCAGGTTCTTAACAAATTTCCTTCCCTTTTTGAGCCAGGCATTGGAAACTTTTCCGGGGCGAAGGTGCAGATCCACTTGGTCCCAGAGGCATGATCCATTCACCACAAGGCACGAGTGGAGGGATGAGGGAGAGTGTGGAAATAGAGCTGGACAGGCTGCAACGCGAGGGCATCAACCCCCAGTGGAATTTAGCGAGTAGGCCAGCCCAATTGTTCCAGTACTGAAAAGTGATGGCACGGTCAGGATTTGCGGCGATTATAAAGTAACTGTTAATCGTTTCTCTCTACAGGACCAATACCCGCTACCTAAGGCAGACGACCTATTTGCGACGCTTGCAGGAGGCAAGACGTTCACCAAGCTCGACCTGACTTCGGCCTACATGACACAGGAGCTGGAGGAGTCTTCGAAGGGCCTCACCTGCATCAACACGCACAAGGGACTGTCCATCTACAACAGATGCCCGTTTGAAATTCAGTCGGCTGCAGCGATCTTCCAGAGAAACATGGATAGCCTACACAAGTCATTACCACACACGGTGGTCTTTCAGGGCGACATATTGGTCATGGGTCGGGACACCGCAGAGCCCCTACAAACCTGGAGGAGGTCCTCCAGGGACTGAATCGCGTAGGGCTGCGGCGGAAGAGGTCAAAATGCGTCTTCATGGCAACAGAAGTGGAGTTTTTGGGGAGAAAGAATGCGGCGGACGGCATTTGGCCCACAGACACCAAGACAGAGGCTATCAGGAACGCGCCCAGGCCACAGAACATCACGGAGCTGCGGTCGTTCCTGGGACTCCTCAACTATTTTGGTAACTTCCTAGCGGGGTTAAGCACCTTTTTAGAGCCCCTACATGTGTTATTGCGCAAAGGTGAGAACTGGGTATGGGGGAAAAAACAAATAATTGCTTTTGAGAAAGCCAGAAACATTTTATGCTCCAACAAGCTGCTTGTATTGTATAACCCGTGTAAAAGATTTGTGCTAGCATGTGACGCGTCGTCGTACGGAGTCGGGTGTGTATTACAACAAGCTAACGTTGCGGGGAAGTTACAACCTGTCGGCTATGCTTGTCTAAGGCCGAGAGGGCCGACAGCATGATTGAGAAAGAGGCACTAGTGTGTGTGTTCGGGGTAAAGAAAATGCATTAATATCTGTTGGGCCTCAAATTTGAGCTGGAAACCGATCACAAGCCCCTCACATCCCTCTTCACTGAAAACAAGGGGATAAATACGAATGACTCAGCCCGCATACAAAGTTGTGCACTCGCACTATCAGCGTATAACTATACCATCCGCTACAGGCCAGGCACCGAGAACTGTGCGGATGCTCTCAGTTGGCTACCATTGCCCACCACGGGGGTGGAAATGGTGCAGCCTGCAAACTTGTTGATGATCATGGAATCATTTGAAAATGATAAATCACCTGTCACGGCCTGCCAGATTAGGACTTGGACCAGCCACGATCCTCTGCTGTCCCTGGTAAAAAACTCTGTCCTGCATGGGAGCTGGGCCAGCATCCCCGTTGAAATGCAAGAGCTAATCAAGCCGTTCCAGCGGTGAAAGGACGAGCTGTCCATTCAGGCAGACTGCCTGTTGTGGGGTAACCGCGTAGTGCTACCAAAAAAGGGCAGGGAGACGTTCATCTCGTATCTCCACAGCACACACCCTGATTTAGTAATGATGAAAGCGATAGCCAGATCCCACGTGTGGTGGCCCGGTATCGACTCTGACTTAGAGTCCTGTGTACGGCAATGCAGCGTGTGTGCTCAGTTGAGCAACGTGCCCAGAGAAGCACGACTAAGTTTGTGGTCCTGGCCCTCCAGACCATGGTCGAGGATCCATGTCGACTATGCGGGCCCATTTCTCGGTAAGATGTCCCTGGTGGTGTTGGATGCTTTTTCAAAATGGATTGAATGTGAAATAATGTCGGGAAGCACCATTGCAAGCCTGAGGGCCATGTTTGCCACCCACGGCCTGCCTGACATACTGGTCAGTGACAAGGGGCCATGTTTCACCAGTGCCGAATGTAAAGAATTCGTGACTCGCAATGGGATCAAACATGTCACCTCGGCCCCGTTTAAACCAGCCTCCAATGGGCAGGCAGAGCGGGCAGTAGAAACCATCAAACAGAGCCTGAAACGAGTCACAGAATGCTCATTCCAAACCCGCATGCCCTGAGTACTGCTCAACTACCGCACGAGACCCCACTCGCTCACAGAGGTGCCCCCGGCTGAGCTACTCATGAAAAGAACACTTAAAACCAGACTCTTGCTGGTTCACCCCAACCTGCATGATCAGGTAGAGAGCAGGCGGCAGCAACAAAATGTAAATGATGGTCGCACCACTGTGTCACGGGAAATTGATCTGAATGACCCTGTGTATGTGCAAAACTATGGACATGGTCCCAAGTGGATCGCGGGCACGGGGATAGCTAAAGAAGGGAATAGGGTGTTTGTAGTCAAACTAGACAATGGACAAATTTTCAGAAAGCACCTGGACCAAACGAGGCTGCGGTTCACAGACTGCCCTGAACAACCCACAACAGACAGCACCTTTTTCGAGCCCTCAACACACACCCACAGGATCAACGACACCACCCCGGACCAGGAAATCTAATCCATCACGCCCAACAGCCCAGCAAGGCCAGGCTCACCAAGCAGACCTGCAGGGCCAACAACACGCCAGCCCAGCGAGGGCACAGCCAATACACCAGAACAGACATTTGTACCGAGGCGGTCAACCAGAGAAAGAAAGGCTCCCAACGGCCTCACCTAGCAAATAGTTTTCACTTTAACTTTGGGGTGGTATGATGTGCAGCTGTAAAGCATGCACTCTCATGTTACGTCATCAGGGAGCTCATCCCCTGAAGTCCCAAGGGATCCCAGCATCCCTTGGGAGCACTGTATATAAGCCGGCCCCTAAGGCCTGTTCCTCACTCTGGAGTGTCTTATTAAAGACTGAGGTCACTGTTACTTTAATTTCCCTGTGTGCAGCCTCATCTGTGTTAGCATACAATACAGTGGGTATCTCTAGTGCCTCTCAGTCAGAAAGTCGTGGGTTCGAGCCCCACTCCAGACACTTTATCCAGGCCAACACGCCCCATGCAGTACTGAGGGAGTGCTGCACTGTCACGGGGCAGTACTGAGGGAGCGCTGCACTGTCGGAGGGGCAGTACTGAGGGAGCAATGCACTGTCGGAGGGGCAGTACTGAGGGAGTGCCGCACTTTAGAGTGGGGCAGTACTGAGGGAGCGCCGCACTGTGGGAGGTGCAGTACTGAGGGAGCGCCGCACTGTGGGAGGTGCAGTACTGAGGGAGCGCCGCACTGTCGGAGGGGCAGTACTGAGGGAGCACCGCACTGTCGGAGGGGCAGTACTGAAGGAGCGATGCACTGTCGGAGGGGCAGTACTGAGTGAGTGCCGCACTTTAGAGTGGGGCAGTACTGAGGGAGCGCCGCACTGTGGGAGGTGCAGTACTGAGGGAGCGTCGCACTGTCGGAGGGGCAGTACTGAAGGAGCACCGCACTGTCGGAGGGGCAGTATTGAGGGAGCGCCACTCTTTCGCGAGTTGCAGTACTGAGGGAGCACCGCACTGTCAGAGGGTCAGTACTGAAGGAGCACCGCACTGTTGGAGGGGCAGTATTGAGGGAGCGCCGCATTGTTGGAGGGCCAGTACTGAGGGAGCGTCGCACTGTTAGAGGAACACTACTGAGGGAGCGCCGCACTGTCGCGAGGGGCAACATTGAGGGAGCACCACACTGTCGGATTGCCAGTACTGAGGGAGTGCGGCACTCTCGGAGTGGCAGTACTGAGGGAGTGTTCCACTGTCGGAGGGGCAGTACTGAGGGAGTGTTCCACTGTCAAAAGGGCAGTACTGAGGGAGTGCTGCACTGTTGGAGGGGCAGTGCAAAAGTACTTCAGTGGCTGTGAAGCGCTTTGGGACGTCGGTGGTCATGAAAGGCGCTATAGAAATGCAAGCCTTTCTTTCCTTCTTACTTGCCTCCTTTCCTGCCTTCCCTCCCCAAGGGTGTGCAGGGTGGAAGCCAGACCAAATACGGTGGAAGCGGAGAGCTGTGCGTGGAGAAGTGCCCATGGAGCGGGGCAACCGTGACACGTTCAAGGACACAGAGCGGAGAGGGAGGCGAGAGATGGGGGGTCGATGGAGCACTTGAGCGTGCGTTCCTGATTGACATGTTGATCAGGAAGTTGGGATTCAGACCCAGGGAGGACTCAGAGACTGTTGGGGGGGAAACCCCTTTGTGTTGGTTTTTAAATACAGCCCGACCCGGCAGTGAAGGCGATCTCTCTCTCTCGCTGTTTGGGTGAATTAAGAGGGGCTGAATGGCCCCCCTCATCCATGGTAGGTTATGAGGATAAGGGAAAAACTGATCAACCTGGATAGAGAGGGGAGAGGTAGAGAGAGAGGGAGAGAGAGGCGGGGGGGGAGGAAGAGAGAGAGAGAGACAGAGAGAGGGGGGAGGGAGAGAGAGAGTGAGGGAGGGAGGGAGAGAGAGAGGGAGGGAGGGAGAGAGGGAGTGAGGGAGGGAGGGAGAGACAGAGGAGGGATGGGAGAAAGGGTGGGAGAGGGGGCGAGATAGAGGGAGGAAGGGAGCGAGAGAGAGGGGGGAGGGAGAGAGGTAGGGAGTGAGAGAGAGAGATGAGGAAAGGGAGAGAGGGAGGTGGGTGCAAGATAGAGAGAGGGTGGGAGAAAGAGAGTGGTGCAGGGAGAGATGGAGGGAGGGAGAGACCAGGAAGGGAGAGAGATAGAGGGAGGGAGAGATAGAGGAGGGAGAGATCGAGGGGGGAGAGATAGCGATAGAGAGGAGGACGAGAGAGGGAGAGAGAGGAGAAGAGAGAGAATGAGAGGGAGAATGAGAGCGAGAGTGAAAGACAGAGGGAGAAAGAGTGAGAGAGAGTGAGAGGGAGAGGGAGAGTTTAGCGGGTAGGTTCAGCGAGGTGTAGAGTATTGGGGTTGATGAAGTGAGTGCAGGAAGTGTTAATTGAAGACAGGAAAGTGGGAGCATGATGTGGTGAATAGTCATTTTACAGAGTGATCTCGGGGAAGGGGGAAATTCCTGACCTCAAAGGGCGACGATTATTTGGAATAAGCTGCAAGTTGTGGAAGTGAGGGTGGATGGGATTGGGGGAGTGTGTAAAGGCAGTCTGATGGCGGGGTGGGTGATTGGGGTACCAGAGGGAGGCTCTCTGTTTGTTGCCCCATCCCATTCCAACCAGAAACGATATCCCACAGTACCCCATCCATAAAGACTTGCATTTCCATAGCGCCTTTCACAACCTCAGGTCGGCCAAAGTGCTTCACAGCCAATGAAGTACCTTTGCGGTGCAGTCACTGTTGTAATGTGGGAAACGCGGCAGCCAATTTGTGCACAGCAAGCTCCCACAAACAGCAATGTGATAATGACCAGAGCATCTGTTTTGGTGAGGTTGATTGAGGGACAAATATACAGAGGGAGAGAGAGAGAAGAGAGAGCGGGAAGGGAGAGAAAAAAAAATTGCAGCGCCCCCTTAGCACTGCTCCTCCGACAGTGCAACGCTCCCTCAGTACTGGCCCTCCGACAATACGGCGTTCCCTCAAGGCTGCCCCTCTGACAGTGCAGCACTCCCTCAGTACCGCCTCTCCGACAGTGCGGTGCTCCCTCAGTACTGCCACTCCGACAATGCAGCACTCCCTCTGTACTGGCCCTCCAACAGTGCATCACTTTCTCAATACCGCTACTCCGACAGTGCAGTGCTCCCTCAGTACCGCCCCTCCAACAGTGCGGCGCTCCCTCAGTATTGCCCCTCCGAAAGTGCGGCGCTCCCTCAGTACTGCCCCTCCGACAGTGCAGCGCTCCCTCAGTACTGCCGCTCCGACAATGCGGCGCTCCCTCATTATTGTCCCTCGCGACAGTACGGCACTCCCTCAGTATTCTCCCTCCGGCAGTGCAGCACTCCCTCAGTACTGCCCCTCTTACAGTGCATTGGTCCCTCAGTACTGACCCTCCAACAGTGAGGCGCCACTTCAGTACTCTCCCTCCGACAGTGCAACGCTCCCTCAGTACTGGCCATCCGACAGTGCGGTACTCCCTCAGTACTGCCCCTCCGACAGTGCGACGATCCCTCAGTCTTGCCCCTCGTGACATTGCGGTGCTCCCTCAGTACTTTCCCTCCGACAGTGCAACGCTCCCTTAGTACTGGCCCTCTGACAGTGCAGCGCTACCTCAGTACTGCCCCTCCGACAGTGCGGCACTCCCTCAGTACTGCCCCTCCGACAGTGCGGCACTCCCTCAGTACTGCCCCTGCGACAGTGCGCCGCTCCCTCAGTAATGCCCCTCCGACAGTGCGGCGCTACCTCAGTACTGCCCCTCCGACAGTGCGGCGCTCCCTCAGTACTGCCCCTCCGACAGTGCGCCGCTCCCTCAGTACTGCCCCTCCAACAGTGCGCCGCTCCCTCAGTACTGCCCCTCCGACAGTGACGCGACCCCTCAGTACTGCCCCTCCGACAATGCAGCGCTCCCTCAGTACTGCACGGGGAGTGTTGGCCTGGATCAAGTGTCTGGATTGGATCTTGAACCCACGACCTTCTGACTGAAAGGCACTAGAGATACCCACTGAACCACGGCCGACACTGTACAGCTCCGGCGACATCGTGTATGTGGGGCCTGAAGGCAGACTGACCCAGTCCATCCAATGAGACACTGTGTAAATGGGGCCTATGGAGACAGGCTTGGTTACTGACAGAGTCCGATTCAGAAAAACATAAATGCAGAAATAGACACCACGACAGTTTGCAATTGGCTCGAATAGATTGGCGAATGATACTTAAGGGGTTGACTGTGGGTGGGCAATGGCAGACATTTAGAGACCACATGGATGTACTACAACAATTGTACATCGCTGTCTGGTGTAAAAATAAAAAAGGGAAGGTGGCTCAACCGTGGCTATCAAGGGAAATCAGGGATAGTATTAAAGCCAAGGAAGTGGCATACAAATTGGCCAGAAATAGCAGCGATTCCGGAGACTGGGAGAACTTTAGAACTCAGCAGAGGAGGACAAAGGGTTTGATTAGGGCAGGGAAAATAGAGTACGAGAGGAAGCTTGCAGGGAACATTCAGACGGACTGCAAAAGCTTCGATAGATCTGTAAAGAGTAAAAGGTTAGTAAAGACAAACGTAGGTCCTCTGCAGTCAGAATCAGGGGAAGTCATAATGGGGAACAAAGAAATGGCAGACCAATTGAACAAGTACTTTGGTTCGGTATTCACTAAGGAGGACACAAACAACCTTCCGGATATAATAGGTGTCAGAGGATCTAGTAAGAAGGAGGAACTGAGGGAAATCCTTAATAGTTGGGAAATTGTGTTGGGGAAATTGGTGGGATTGAAGGCCGATAAATCCCCAGGGCCTGATGGACTGCATCCCAGAGTATTAAGGAGGTGGCCTTGAAATAGCGGATGCATTGACAGTAATTTTTCAACATTCCATAGACTCTGGATCAGTTCCAATGGAGTGGAGGGTAGCCAATGCAACCCCACTTTTTAAAAAAGGAGGGAGAGAGAAAACAGGGAATTATAGACCGGTCAGCCTGACATCGGTAGTGGGTAAAATGAAGGAATCAATTATTAAGGATGTCATAGCAGCGCATTTGGAAAGAGGTGACATGATAAGTCCAAGTCAGCATGGATTTGCGAAAGGGAAATCATGGTTGACAAAACTTCTTGAATTTTTTGTGGATGTTTCCAGTAGAATGGACAAGGGAGAACCAGTTGATGTGGTGTATTTGGACTTTCAGAAGGCTTTCGACAAGGTCCCACACAAGAGATTAATGTGCAAAGTTAAAGCACATGGGATTGGGGGTAGTGTGCTGACATGGATTGAGAACTGGTTGGCAGACAGGAAGCAAAGAGTAGGAGTAAATGGATACTTTTCAGAATGGCAGGCAATGACTTGTGGGGTACCGCAAGGTTCTGTGCTGGGGCCCCAGCTGTTTACATTGTACATTAATGATTTAGACGAGGGGATTCAATGTAATATCTCCAAATTTGCGGATGACACTAAGTTGGGTGGCAGTGTGGGCTGCGAGGAGCATGCTATGAGGCTGCAGAGTGACATAGATAGGTTAGGTGAGTGGGCAAATGCATGGCAGATGAAGTATAATGTTGTAAAAACAGAGAGACAGACTATTATCTGAATGGTGACAGATTAGGAAAAGGGGAGGTGCAACGAGACCTGGGTGTCATGGTACATCAGTCATTGAAGGTTGGCATGCAGGTACAGCAGGCGGTTAAGAAAGCAAATGGCATGTTGGCCTTCATAGCGAGGGGATTTGAGTACAGGGATAGGGAGGTGTTACTACAGTTGTACAGTGAGGCCACACCTGGAGTATTGTGTATAGTTTTGTTCTCCTAACTTGAGGAAGGACATTCTTGCTATTGAGGGAGTGCAGCGAAGGTTCACCAGACTGATTCCCGGAATGGCGTGACTGATATATCAAGAAAGAATGGATCAACTGGGCTTGTATTCACTGGAGTTCAGAAGAATGAGAGGGAATCTCATAGAAACGTTTAAAATTCTGACGGGTTTAGACAGGTTAGATGCAGGAAGAATGTTCCCAATGTTGGGGAAGTCCAGAACCAGGGATCACAGTCTAAGGATAAGGGGTAAGCCATTTAGGACCGAGATGAGGAGAAATTTCTTCACCCAGGGAGTGGTGAACCTGTGGAATTGTCTACCACAGAAAGTTGTTGAGGCCAATTCACTAAATATATTCAAAAAGGAATTAAATGTATTCCTTACTACTGGGGGAACAAGGGGTATGGTGAGAAAGCAGGAATGCGGTACTGAAGTTGCATGTTCAGCCATGAACTCATTGAATGGCGGTGCAGACTCGAAGGGCCGAATGGCCTACTTCTGCACCTATTTTCTATGTTTCTATGTCTACAGTTTAAAATCATTCCTCTTCTACATGCTTGCTGGTTTGCAAGGATCTCTGAGAAAGATAATGGAGCCATTTAATTCCGACTCAGCATGACTTTGTTAAAATGACTTCCTCTCATAGCAACCAGCAAACTGACAATCTGATAGGGTGCAGCATGGCTCCAGTGAGATCGAGCTAACCTTCATCTTAGTTGAAAAACAATCAGGCCCATGTTTAAGCTGCATGTTATCTGAAGTTGGCAGGGTACTTTTTATTCTTTTGCTGCCCACGAGCTCATACTCTGAGTGTAGATGTTCAAGCCCTGGAACATTTGAGTCAAGAAGCAGTGTGTCCATTGACACCGCTGTGTCAGCCAATGAGTTGCATTGTGGCAGCCGTTAGCGTTCCACCTCCTTCCTCCTCTGGTTCCCAACAACACGGTTCCGAGTAAGCACGAGACACTTGATGGTGGAATACGTGGACCAGACGATCAAGAAACGGCTGAGCGCACTGGATACAGCAAAGGCTACTGCCCCCGACAGCATCCCGGCTATCGTGCTGAAGACTTGCTCCAGGACTAGCCGAGGTGGCTCACTGCCACCTTCTCGAGGGCAAGTAGGGAATGGCAATAAACGCTGGCCTCGCCAGGGACGGCCACATCCCATGAACCAATAAAAAATAGACTTTATTAATGACTGACTTTCGGTTTCTGTATCTTTCAAGCCCACTGATGTTCTGTTGAAAACCGTGATCCTTTATACACCGTGTTTGTCTCCATCAAATCTTTTGCAGACAGTCTCATCATGGAAACACTTATAGTATTTTACTCCAAAGCTAGTTTCCTCAAAGAAGACTTTTAAAAAATTCATTGCGGGATCTGGGCATCGCTGGCAAGGCCAGCATTTATTGCCCATCCCTAATCACCCTTGAGAAGATGGTGAGCCGCCTTCTTGAACCGCTGCAGTCCTTGTGGTGAAGGAACTCCCTCAACCTCCATCTTAGTTGAAAAAGCTGCATGTTATCTGAAGTTGGCAGGGAGGGAGGGAGTTCCAGGATTCCAGCAACGATGAAGGAACGGCGATAAATTTCCAAGTCGGGATGGTGTGTGTGTGACTGGGAGGGGAACGTGGAGGTGGTGGTGTTCCCATGAGCCTGCTGCCTTTGTCCTGCTAGGTGGTAGAGGTCGCGGGTTTGGGAGGTGCTGTCGAAGCAGCCTTGGCGAGTTGCTGCAGTGCATCTTGTAGATGGTACACACTGCAGCCAGGGGGCGCCGGTGGTGGAGGGAGTGAAGGTTGAAGGTGGTGGATGGGGTGCCGATCAAGCTTTGTCCTGGATGGTGTCGAGCTTCTTGAGTGTTATTGGACTTCCACTCATCCAGGCAAGTGGAGAGTGTTCCGTCACACTCCTGACTTGTGCCTTGTAGATGGTGGAAAGGCTTTGGAGAGTCAGGAGGTGAGACACTCATCGCAAAATACCCAGCCTCTGCCCTGCTCTTGTAGCCACAGTATTTATGTGCCTGGTACAGATACGTTTGTGGTCAATGGTGACCCCCAGGATGTTGATGGTGGTGGATTCGTTGAATATCAAGGGGAGATGGTTAGACTCTCGCTTGTTGGAGATGGTCATTGCCTGACACTTGTGTGGTGCGAATGTTACTTGCCACATACCAGCCCAAGCCTAAATGTCGTCCAGGTCTTGCTGCATGCTGGCATGGACTGCTTCATTTTCTGTGAATGGAACTGAACACTGAGCAGTCATCAGTGAACATTCCCACTTCTGACCTAATAATGGAGGGAAGGTCTTTGATGAAGCAGCTGAAGATGGTTGGGTCCAGGACCCTGCCCTGAGGAAGATTAATGAAAAGATTCGTGAAAACAAACGTAGGTCCCTTGCAGTCAGATTCAGGTGAACTTATAATGGGGAGCAAAGAATTGGCGGACCAGTTAAACAAATACATTTATTCTCTTTTCACGAAGGAAGACACAAATAACCTTCCAGAAATACTAGGGGACCGAGTGTCTAGTGAGAAGGAGGAACTGAAGGATATCCTTATAAAGCGGGAAATTGTGTTCAGGAAATTGATGGGATTGAAGGCCGATAAATCTCTGGGGCCTGATAGTCTGCATCCCAGAGTACTTAAGGAAGTGGCCCTCGCAATAGTGGATGCATTGGTGATCATTTTCCAACAGTCTACCGACTCTGGATCAGTTCCTATGGACTGGAGGGTAGCTAATGTAACACCATTTTTTAAAAAGGGAGGGAGAGAGAAAGCGGGTAATTATCGACCGGTTAGCCTGACATCAGTCGTGGGGAAAATGTTGGAATCAATTATTAAAGATGAAATAGCAGCGCATTTGGAAAGCAGTGACAGGACCAGTCCAAGTCAACATGGATTTATGAAAGGGACATCATACTTGACAAATCTTCTGGAATTTTTTTGAGGATGTAACGAGTAGAGTGGACAAGGGACAACCAGTGAATGTGGTGTATTTGGACTTTCAAAAGGGTTTTGACAAGGTCCCACACAAGAGATTAGTGTGCAAAATCAAAGCACATGGTATTGGGGGTAATGTACTGACGTGGATAGAGAACTGGTTGGCAGACAGGAAGCAGAAAGTCGGGATAAACGGTTCCTTTTCAGAATGGCAGGCAGTGACTAGTGGAGTGGCGCAGGACTCAGTGCTGGGACCCCAGCTCTTTAGAATATACATTAACGATTTAGATGAAGGACTTGTGTGTAATATCTCCAAGTTTGCAGAAGAAACTAAACTGAGTGGCAGTGTCAGCTGTGAGGAGGATGTTAAAAGGCTGCAGGGTGACTTGGACAGGTTAGGTGAGTGGGCAAATGCATGGAAGATGCAGTATAATGTGGATAAATGTGAGGTTATCCACTTTGGGGGCAAAGACACAAAGGCAGAATATTATCTGAATGGCGGCAGATTAGGAAAGGGGAGGTGCAACGAAAGCTGTGTGTCATGGTTCATTATTCATTGAAAGTTGGCATGCAGGTACAGCAGGCGGTGAAGAAGGCAAATGGTATGTTGGCCTTCATAGCTACGTGATTTAAGTAGAGAGGTCTTACTGCAGGGAGGCCTTACTGCAGTTGTACATTGCGTTGGTGAGGCCTCACCTGGAATATTGTGTTCAGTTTTGGTCTCCTAATCTGAGGAAGGATGTTCTTGCCATTGAGGGAATGCAGCAAAGCTTCACCAGACTGATTCCCGGGATGACACATGAGGAGAAACTGGATCAACTGGGCCTTTATACACTGGTGTTTAGAAGGGTGAGAGGGCATTTCATAGAAACATATAAGATTCTGACGGGACTGGTTCGGTTAGATGCGGGGAGAATGTTCTCGATGATGGGGTAGTCCAGAGCCAGGGGACACAGTGTTAGGATAAGGAGTAGGCCATTTAGGACTGAGATGAGAAGAAAGTTCTTCACTCAGAGAGTTGTTAACCTGTGGAATTCCCTACCGCAGAGAGTTGTTGATGCCAGTTTATTGGATATATTCAAGAGGGAGTTCGATATGGCCCTTACGGCTAAAGGGATCAAGGGGTATGGAGAGAAAGCAGGAAAGGGTTACTGAGGGAATGATCAGCCATGATCTTATTGAATGGCGGTGCAGGCTCGAGGGGCCGAATGGCCTACTCCTGCACCTATTTTCTATGTTTCTATGTTTCTATGTTTCTATGAACTCTTGCAGCGATGTCCTGGGGCCGTGATGATTGACCTCCAACCACCACAACCAACTTCCTGAACAGACATCTTAAACCCTTTGAAGAACAGGCTTTATTAACCGTTAACTTTCCATACTATAGTTAATGGATCCCTCGACCTGTTTATTAACCTAGCCCAACATTACACTTTAACCACTCATTTGAAATTCGTAGCCAATCGTTCCAATTCTTTGTCAAATCACAAACGCCAGAGGTCACCTTGGGCCCATTCAAGGATCACTCTGCGCCAATGCTCTTAGCCAAAAGGTCTAGAGCCACTGCACCGTTCCTGGAAGTACTGCAATACCAGGTTCATGCCATGGAGGTGGATGGGTCAAGCCACCCCACCCACCTCCTCATGCCAGACGTCATGTTACTGTCATGCATTTCTTTGCACAGGCACTTTTCATATCGGAAGGCAAGCTGTGCTTTCTCTCATGACACTTCAAAGTCAACCTGTTTGTATAAGAAAGCCTTTTGCTCCAAGATACAAAGAAGTTTGACAATTAATTCTTTAGCTCTCCAGTGTTCAACATTAGCCAATGGGATGCACTGCATCAGCCAATGGGATGCACTGTGTCAGTCAATGAGATGCACCGTGCCAGACAATGGGGTGCACCGTGTTAGCCAATGGGATGCATCGTGTCAGACAATGCAATGCATCATGTCAGCCAATGGGATGCACTGTGTCAGGCAATGGGATGCACCGTGTCAGCCAATGAATTGCATTGTGTCAGCCAATGAGTTGCACTTTGTCAGCCAATGAATTGCGTTGTGTCAGCCAATGAGATGCACTTTGTCAGCCAATGAATTGCGTTGTGTCAGCCAATGAGATGCATTTTGTCAGCCAATGAATTGCGTTGTTTCAGCCAATGAGTGAGGACTCGCAGCAAACAGTCTATTTTACAGCAAACAGAATCTATTTAAACAGCACACTACAGTAAACAGTCTACAGAGTCTATTTAAACAGCCTCTCCGAACTATAGCAAACGGAACTCACGACAGAAACTGGAGCAAAGTCTCCCGATAAAAGCAGGGAGATTTCTCCAGCAAAATGGTGCGTGTAAAATCAATCCCACTCATGCCATGGGATCTAACCTCCACCTGAGAGGGCAGACAGGGCTTCGGTTTAGTGTCTCATCTGAAAGACGGCATCTCCGACAGTGCAGCGCCCCCTCAGCACTGCCCCTCCGACAGTGCGGCACTCACTCAGTACTGCCCTCTGACAGTGTGCGCTCCCTCAGTACTGTCACTCCGACAGTGCGGCACTCACTCAGTACTGCCCCTCTGACAGTGCAGCGCCCCCTCAGTACTGTCACTCCGACAGTGCGGCACTCACTCATTACTGCCCCTCCGACATTGCAGCGCTCATTCAGTACTGCCCTTCTGACAGTGCAGCACTCCCTCATTACTGTCTGATAGAGTATTCAAACAGGCTCATTTTGACAGTCTGTGAAAATTCACAGACCCCCAAGTCAAGGCTGCTACGTGCTGCTCAGCATGTTGCATTAACTCATCAATCAACTTGTCATTTTCGGACCTTGGGTAGCGAGCCAATAAAACGTTAAAAGACTTTCAATTGAGCCAATAAGGTCAAAGAAGGCGAGTTCTTTTCTGTAAATTGATCCAGGTATAAAGTACAGCCATTTTGACCATGTGTCTCAGTAAGAACAAAGACCTGGCTTGAAGCCAAGAAGTTTGTTGCTCTCTGCCGAGATTAAAAAGTTAAAACTTCCATCGGAGTTCTTATTTCATTGGAAATTAAGAGATCTAACAATTTTGGCGCTGCGAACAGGATCGCTGAGGAAAGAAACTGAATTTTGGGCATCGGACCTACATACTGAGGTAAGGACTCCTCTTTTTAAAAAAAAAGTCCTCGGTCAAAAGTCTAAATTCGCCTCTCCTTCTACGCGATTCCGAAAGCCTCCGGTTTGCGAACCCTCCGGTTGGTAGTCGGCTCGAGGTCCCATAGACGTCTAAATTTCAGCGGTGTGTTATTTAATTAATCACTGACCTATTGATCAGCTAGAAAGCTTACGACTCGAGACCCCAGTAAAGAACTCAATATAATGGCAGCAGGAGATAAGAGCAAAGAATTGCCTACAACTGTTAAAGGTGGACAGGCACCACCTGAAGTTTCACTAGATTTAATTCTCGAACAGTTGAAAGAATACATAGAGCAACAATTCAACTTATCTAAAACCTGTATTAAGATCGAACAAAAGTGCGGAACCTCCAAAGGACAATGGTCCTTGGACGAGATTAAAAGGGTCTGGGGAAAAATGACCCGTATGAAAAATAAAGAGCGAACTAGATGGTCCCTAGCGGTTATGGGCCAGATTCGAAACCGGAATTAAATTATAATGTGTTCCCAACATGATCGAGAACTGACCAGTACAAAGGATCAATTGCAAGCAGTTTGTGCGCAGCTGTGACAGAAAAAACTTGAACTTGAAAAGCTGGAAGCGGAAGATAAAGATCTTAAAGGTGAAATTAAAGAATGGAAAAAATCATTAGGTCAAGAGACAGTAATAGGAAAAGGAAAATGTATTGATCAATTCCCAGGGTACCCATGTTTGGATAAATTAAAAGCGCAAACCCGAAGACACGACCGAGGAATAGACACGGATTCTGAATCCTCCGACAATAAAGTGTCGGAGGATGATGAAGAATTAGGGGTGCGCTTTGCCCCGTTTAAAAAAAGACGAGTTGTAGTCAAATCAGAAGAGACTGCGGATGAGGGCGGAACCAAAAAAACAAAGAGAAGGGTGAATGCAGAATTCTTAGTTCATGCTCCGGCAGACCGAGAGAAAATTGATAAATGGTCCAAGGAATTGCCCAATCCAAAGAAAGTGGGAGTAAAAACGTGGGACCAATTGGACCGCTTGAGAAATATATATCAACTTCATCCCTGGGACGGAGTGCAAATTTTGACCATAATGGTGCCAAAAACACAGAGAAGAAAATTGCATGACAAGGTAGAAGAAGCTTTGGGGCAGGATGAGCAAGAATTAGGGGCAGGATGTGCAAGAATTAGACGCAGGATGGGAGGCGATTAAACACTGGCTGCAAGCCTTCAGTCCAGCTGAGACAGACTGGGAAAAAATTGCAGCCTGCCAACAGAAAGGAACAGAGGAGGTCCGGGAGTATGACGAGCGGTTTAGATGCACGTGGCTAGAACATTCGGGTATGAATAATATGATGAAGAAATGGATGAACAAGTGTTTGGACCCCTGAAAGCAGCTTTCGTGGCAGGTCTAAAGCCAGAACTGTCCAAAATGCTTAAGGTAGTGTTACCGGACTGGGAAGGTAGAGGAACTACCTTTGCAGCATTGGTGGATCGATGTAACCAATTAGATCGGGATATGGGAGCTAAAGTCCGAGCTGTACAGGCTATGGGATGGAAATCCCAGGATTCCGATAAACAGTCATTCGGAAAATTACCCGGAAAATGTTATTATTGTGGGAAAGAAGGTCACTGGGCCAAGACGTGCAGGGCAAAACAGCAAGGTCGCGGCCGGGGAAGAGGACGCAGCCAGGGATACAATTCAGCCAACAAGCCAGGCTTGTCACAAGATAACGACCTCATGGAAGCATTTAAGCAACTGACAATACAACAACAGAAGGAGTTACTTGGGATAGCAAAAAATGATTAGAGCCCACCCTGGCCCACCTCCTCACACTAATACAACAGAGGGGAGATGGGCTATATATAACTGTGAGGGTGGGCGAAAAGGATGTGGACTGTCTTTTAGACACAGGGACAGAATTAACATGCTTACCCCTACAATATGGAGACTTTTTGCCATTGGATGGTAGGGCACGTACAGCCTATGGAGTTGGGGGCCATAAAATGGAAATTAAAAGGACAACACCGGTACTTATAGGGCTGGGTCCACATGAACTAACCACGCCGGTCTGGATAGGCCCAGTAGATCAACCCCTTTTGGGAATGGACGTTCAAATCCAAATAGATTCATTGTTGCATTTCGAGGATGGTTGGGTGACATGGTCAATTAGAACTTTGAAGAAAGAAGAATTGAAGGAACACCCGATATGGGCTAAAGATAAGAACGATTGTGGCCTACTCCAGATGGAGTCTGCATCATTTACCGGGACCAAGCCTCCATGCACTAAACAGTATCCCATCAGTCCAACTGCCATCGCGGGAATCTTACCAGTTATTCAGCAATTGGAGAAACAAGGGTTGCTTATTAAAATACATAGCTCCTCCAATAGCCCCGTGTGGCCCATACAGAAATCTAATGAGACTTGGCGTTTGACTGTCGATTATAGGAAAGCTAACCAGTGTATTGAACAAAAAGCTCCTTTGGTCACAGATCCCTCCACCATTTTTAATGCCCTCAAACCGGAACATAAATATTTCTCAGTTATAGATATGGCCAATGGATTTTGGTCAGTGCCTCTGGCACCGGAGGTTCGACAGTGGTTTGCTTTCACTGTCCAAGGACAACAGTATACTTGGACCCGGTTACCACAGGGTTTCCACAACAGCCCTACGGTATTTCACATGGCTTTACAAAGCCATTTGCGAGAATTACCTCCCCTGTCATCCACAGTCATCCAATATGTAGACGATATCCTGCTAGCTTCAAACACGAAAGAACTGCATGAACAAGATTTACGAGCTTTGCTGGACCACCTTTGGCTGAAAGGACATAAAGCCAGCATCGTCAAAGCACAAAAATCCCAAGAAGAGGTTGTATACCTGGGACAAAAGATTTCACAAGGAAAGAGAGAACTTACCCAGGATCGAACTGCAGCCATTCAGGCTGCTAAAAAACCCACCACTATTCAGGAACGAAGGTCCTTTTTGGGATTGTGTAACTTTAACAGAAATTGGATTGACTCCTTCACACAGCTTGCTCAGCCATTGAATGATATCTTAAAGGGGAAACGTGCCTCTAAAGAAGCCATCACCCTCACTAGGGAACAGCAAGAGGCCTTCCTGAGTTTGAAAAAGGCCTTGTGTTCGGCACCGGCTCTGGGAATCCCCGACAGTGGTAAGCCATGAGAAGGAAGGATATATGACAGCTATACCGACACAAGAACATGGGGATCGGCAAAGACCTATTGGCTATTATTCGGCAAAACTGGATGCGGTAGCCCTCGGATGGGGAAGTTGCCTAAGGGCCATGGAAGCTACATGTCGAGCGGTAATGATCACTGCGGGTCTAGTCCTCGACCAAAAGCTGATTGTCAAGTGTCCCCACACCGTACACGCTTTGCTGTCTATGAATAGAATGTCTCAGGTGACGGCAGAAAGATGGACCCGCTGGACAGCAGTTTTGGAAGCTCCTAAACTCCATATCGTCTGGGTCAGCCCGGTTAATACCGCAACTCTGCTCCCGATGTCAGAATCGAGGGAGCAAGAGGGGGGAGAATGTGAAGAGCATGACTGCATGAAGATTTTAAAAGAAACAGAAGAAGCAGCCTAAACAGCAGAAGAGCCTCTGCACAACCCAGACCTCATCCTGTTTACAGATGGTTCCTCCTTTGTTGACAATGGTACCAGAAAAGCAGGATGGGCAGTTACAACCTTATATGAGGTAGTGGCAAAAGGATGTTTACCCTCAGGAACGTCAGCACAACAGGCCGAGTTACGGGCCCTGTCAGAAGCATGTCGAATAGCAGAAGGACAGACAGCTAATGTCTACACAGATTTGCGTTATGCTTTTGAAGTCGCTCACAACTTTGGTCTGTTATGGCGGAAAAGAGGATTCCTCACTGCTGCTGGTACACCTATCTGAAATGGAAAGGAAGTCCGAGACTTGCTGGAGGCCATACAATTACCTCAGGAAGTGACCATCCTGAAGTGGAAGGCCCATACCAAGGAAAATACCACAGAAGCTCAGGGAAATGCCCTAGCCGACCAGGCAGCTAAAGATGCCGCCTCACAGGGCGTTCCTCCAGAAGAACCAACACAGATGTGCAGATTGAAAGCACTCAGGACTCTGACACGAGACCTTCAAACAATGCAAGGCGAGTGCTCCCGAGAGGAAAAATGGACATGGATTGAGGCAGGAATTAAGCTATGTGAAGATGGTGTCTGGAGACAAAGAGTTACCAACAAGCCAGTCACGCCACAATCGCTTCTGCCTTTTTTAGCCCAACAGATCCACTCGTGGGGACACTTGGCCTCACAACAAATGACGGCACGGTTCCAGTAAAGCTGGTGGGGTCGGGGATTTAAAAAACATGCCCAGCTGGTAACAGACCGCTGTGTGGTCTGCCAGAAAAATAACTCTGGACCCATCACGGTAATGCCCCAACTGAGGCCCCCTGCCCCTGTCGGACCATTCCAGCATCTGCAGGTTAATTATATATCTCTTCCTTCATGTCAAGGATACACTAACATTCTTGTCATGGTCGACAGATTCTCAAGATGGGTGGAAGCTGTCCCAACTAAAAGAGCCATAGCCAATCACACTGCAAAGGTCTTGTGTAAGGATTACATTCCCGATGGGGAGTCCTGAGTAGCATTGACTCAGATCAGGAAACACACTTCACAGGTGCTGTCTGCCAAGAAGTCTGTAGGTTACTGAACATTACGTGGGATTTACACTCTCCTTATTATCCACAATCATCAGGACAAGTAGAGCGAATGAATCGAACTCTGAAACAACAGCTTGCCAAATATCACCAAGAATGAACACCATGGCCCCAGGCACTACCAATAGTGCGATGTAGCATTAGGGCAACCCCAAACAGAACTACAGGTCTAAGCCCATTTGAAATTATAACAGGAAGACCCATGCCGCTGCCAGGAACTATTGATTTATGGAAAGCTGATGTTCACTTTGTTATCATACTGTCAGGAACTAACCAATGCTATTAGTTTTATTTCCCGACAGGCAGCTTGGGGTAATCCACCCGAAGGAGGACACGACATCATAATAAGAACATCAGAACATAAGAACATAAGAACATAAGAATTAGGAACAGGAGTAGGCCATCTAGCCCCTCGAGCCTGCTCCACCATACAAAAAGATCATGGCTGATCTGGCCGTGGACTCAGCTCCACTAACCCGCCCGCTCCCCGTAACCCTTAATTCCCTTATTGGTTAAAAATCTATCTATCTGTGATTTGAATACATTCAATGAGCTAGCCTTAACTGCTTCCTTGGGCAGAGAATTCCACAGATTCACAACCCTCTGGGAGAAGAAATTCCTTCTCAACTTGATTTTAAATTGGCTCCCCCGTATTTTGAGGCTGTGCCCCTATTTCTAGTCTCCCCGACCAGTGGAAACAACCTCTCTGCCTTTATCTTGTCTATCCCTTTCATTTTTTTAAAATGTTTCTATAAGATCACCCCTCATCCTTCTGAACTCCAATGAGTAAAGACCCAGTCTACTCAATCTATCATCATAAGTAACCCCCTCATCTCCGGAATCAGCCTAGTGAATCGTCTCTGTACCCCTCCAAGGCTAGTATATCCTTCCTTAAGTAAGGTGACCAAAACTGCACGCAGTTCTCCAGGTGTGGCCTCACGAATACCCTGTACAGTTGCAGCAGGACCTCCCTGCTTTTGTACTCCATCCCTCTCGCAATGAAGGCCAACATTCCATTCGCCTTCCTGATTACCTGCTGCACCTGCAAACTAACTTTTTGGGATTCATGCACAAGGACCCCCAGGTCTCTCTGCACCGCAGCATGTTGTAATTTCTCCCCATTCAAATAATATTCCCTTTTACTGTTTTTTTTTCCAAGGTGGATGACCTCACATTTTCCGACATTTTAGTCCATCTGCCAAACCTTAGCCCATTCGCTTAACCTATCTAAATCTCTTTACAGGCTCTCTGGGTACTCTACACAACCCGCTTTCCCACTAATCTTTGTGTCATCTGCAAATTTCGTTACACTACACTCTGTCCCCTCTTCCAGGTCATCTATGTATATTGTAAACAGTTGTGGTCCCAGCACCGATCCCTGTGGCACACCACTGACCACCGATTTCCAACCCGAAAAGGACCCATTTATCCCGACTCTCTGCTTTCTGTTAGCCAGCCAATTCTCTATCCATGCTAATACATTTCCTCTGACTCCGCGTACCTCTATCTTCTGCAGTAACCTTTTGTGTGGCACCTTATCAAATGCCTTTTGGAAATCTAAATACACCACTTCCATCGGTACACCTCTATCCACCATGCTCGTTATATCCTCAAAGAATTCCAGTAAATTAGTTAAACATGATTTCCCCTTCATGAATCCATGTTGTGGCTGCTTGATTGCACTATTCCTATCTAGATGACCCGCTATTTCTTCGTTCATGATAGCTTCAAGCATTTTCCCCACTATAGTTGTTAAACTAACCGGCCTATAGTTACCTGCCTTTTGTCTGCCCCTTTTTTAAACAGAGACGTTACATTAGCTACTTTCTAATCCGCTGGTACCTCCCCAGAGTCCAGAAAATTTTGGTTGATTATAACGAATGCATCTGCTATAACTTCCACCATCTCTTTTAATACCCTGGGATGCATTTCATCAGGACCAGGGGACTTATCTACCTTGAGTCCCATTAGTCTGTCCAGCACTACCCCCCTAGTGATAGTGATTATCTCAAGGTCCTCCCTTCCCACATTCCTGTGACCAGCAATCTTTGGCATGGTTTTTGTGTCTTCCACTGTGAAGACCGAAGCAAAATAATTGTTTAAGGTCTCAGCCATTTCCACATTTCCCATTATTAAATCCCCCTTCTAATGTTCTAAGGGACCAACATTTACTTTAGTCACTCTTTTCCATTTTATATATCTGTAAAAGCTTTTACTATCTGTTTTTATGTTTTGCGCAAGTTTACTTTCGTAATCTATCTTTCCTTTCTTTATTGCTTTCTGAGTCATTCTTTGCTGTCGTTTAAAATGTTCCCAATCTTCTAGTTTCTCACTAACCTTGGCCACCTTATACGCATTGGTTTTTAATTTGATACTCTCCTTTAATTCCTTGGTTATCCACAGCTGGTTACCCCTTCTCTTACCGCCCTTCTTTTTCATTGGAATATATTTTTGTTGAGCACTATGAAAGAGCTCCTTAAAAGTCCTCCACTGTTCCTCAATTGTGCCACTGTTTAGTCCTTGTTTCCAGTCTACTTTAGCCAACTCTGCCCTCATCCCACTGTAGTCCCCTTTGTTTAAGCATAGTATGCTCGTTTGAGACACTACTTCCTCACCCTCAATCTGTATTATAAATTCAACCATACTGTGATCACTCATTCCGAGAGGATCTTTTACTCGGAGATCGTTTATTATTCCTGTCTCATTACACAGGCCCAGATCTAAGATAGCTTGCTCCCTTGTAGATTCTGTAACATACTGTTCTAAGAAACAATCCCGTATGCATTCTATGAATTCCTCCTCCAGGCTACCCCGTGCGATTTGATTTGACCAATCGATATGTAGATTAAAATCCCCCATGATTACTGCCGTTCCTTTTTCACATGCCTCCCTTATTCCCTTTATTATTGTCCGCCCCACCGTAAGTTATTATTTGGCGGCCTATAAACTACGCCCACCAGTGACTTTTTCCCCTTACTATCTTTAATCTCCACCCACAATGATTCAACATTTTGTTCATTAGAGCCAATATCATCTCTCACAACTGCCCTGATATCATCCTTTATTAACAGAGCTACCCCACCTCCTTTCCCTTCTTGTCTATCTTTCCGAATTGTTAGATACCCCTGTATGTTTAATTCACAGTCTTGGCCACCCTGCAACCATGTTTCTGTAATGGCCACCAAATCATTCCCATTTGTAATGATTTGTGCCGTCAACTCATTTACTTTATTTCAAATGCTCATGCGTTTAGGTAGAGTGTTTTAATACTAGTTTTTAAACCATGATTTTTATATTCATACATATTGTCCCTTCCTATCACCTTGTGGTTTCCACTTACCCCAGTGTTAGTCTGCTATGTTGCCTCCTGCCTTTTGCATTCTTTCTTGGGGTCCTGTTCATCTGAGCTCTCACCCACTCTAACTAGCTCAGAGCCCTCTCCTGGGTTCCGAATACTCCTCGCATTGTGGCACTGAGCTTTCATGCTTGCCTTTTTATTGCACTTTGACCCTTTAGAATTTTGCTCTACAGTGGCCCTTTTTGTTTTATGCCTTGGGTTTCTCTGCCCTCCACTTTTACTCATCTCCTTTCTGTCTTTTGCTTCTGTCTCCATTTTGTTTCCCTCTGTCTCCCTGCACTGGTTCCCATCCTCCTGCCATATTAGTTTAACTCCTCTCCAACAGCACGAGCAAACACTACCCCTAGGGCATTGGTTCCATTCCTGCCCAGGTGCAGACCGTCCGGTTTGTACTGGTCCCACCTCCCCCAGAACCGGTTCCAATGCCCCAGGAATTTGAATCCCTCCCTGCTGCACTACTGCTCAAGCCACGTATTCATCTGAGCTATCCTGCGATTCCTACACTGACTAGCACGTGGCACTGGTAGCAATCCTGAGATTACTACTTTTGAGGTCCTACATTTTAATTTAGCTCCTAGCTCCTTAAATTCTTCTCGTAGGACTTCATCCCTTTTTTTTACCTCATCCCGGGAGTCTGGGTGTATGTGAAAAAGTTGCTTAAAGAACCTTTGGGTGCCAAGTGGGAGGGACCTTATCAAGTGTTATTTGACCACCCAGGCAGCTGTTAAAGTCCAAGGAAAGAAAGCCTGGATCCACGCCTCACACGTTAAACGAGCACCCATAATTGAAGCTGAAATCTAATAAGGACAATTACTTTTTGCCAAAATGTACAAATTTACTTTATTACTGACTGTAGGTATTCTAGGCATTTGCCTACTTCTTACTAGCCGGCCCTCTGCACCAAAGGGAAATAGTAGGGTAGCAAGGGACTTACATGTAAATACCTTTTTATATATGTCATACATTTATGCCAAACAAGGTAACATTTCTAGTTGTTGGGTATGTGCGCATATTCCTATTCACTCAAAGGGAGGGATTCCCTTGAGGCCAGTTCCCTTGAATATCTCGGAAATGGCTGAGTGGATAATTAATCAAAACAAAACAGGCAATGCGTTTCAGGATACGGAAAACTGGGCACGTAAATGGAAGTCAGCAGGTTACAATCTGACTACCTTTGAAGGGGGGTACCAACCGTGCTACAATAATTCCAAAAGGCCCCCATTTTTTGTGATCACTAATACAACGGGAATAGGAAGACCGGGGGAATCGGTCTGTCTGATTAGAAACATCAAAGGAGGCCAAAATATGGGGTATAGTAACTGCTCCCGGAATTATAATATAATCAAGCCACGGAACCGTCCAAACTGGGCCGATGTGGGAATTTTTAACGTAACGGGGATTCTGAATAAAACAGATGGAAAAGCCTGGACAGGCCCCGGAGTGTTGCTGACAAAGAAACAGCTAACATTCATTGCCTATAATGGCACCTATTGTGTGTGGCCACAAGGCCTACCCTTGGCTGCCCCAGAATTGGACGGGATCCTGCTATTTAGCCTACATTGTGCCTTATATGTATCATATAAAGTCACTGTCGGAACATTTACACCGTCCTAAGAGAGCTATCACAGAAACAGAGAGGTCCTTTGCCATTCTGATCCCTGGGTATGGGACCGCCAAACTGACAAGGGACTCCATTAACATGGCACCCGTTGTGGAATGAGCAGCCAATGATACCTCAGAGGCCCTAGTTAAAATCCATGCAGAAATGGTAGCAATCCGCACAGTAGCCCTACAGAATAGACTGGCCCTGATTACATCCTGGCTGAAAAGGGAGGTACTTGCACCCAACTCAGAACTGAGTGTTGCACATATATCCCAGATAGCTCCGAAGAAATTCCCCACTTAGCGGAGAATATCCAAAAGGAGGTAGAAAAACTTAAGCAACCCCCATCATTCACTTTGTGGAGTGGAGCCACTGAATGGCTAGGTTCAATAGGAACTTCATTGGTGGAAGGTTTAATTCTATTTGTTGTAATTGTTTTACTTTTATATTGTTTGTTTATGTTGATTAAATGTTGTTGCGACCTAGCGGCTGTAGCTGCTGTCCCGCAGGTGAGACACCTTGCAGGTCCCAGCAGGCCGTCTGTACATGGCACAGGGGTATATAATGCTTAAGGAAAGGTTGTTTACTGATTGAATTAAGATATCGATTTGGATTCAATTGGAATAAGGTTAATTAACCTACTAAAACCAGACTTCCATTGTGGCCACGGTGGAACTCGGGTTGGTGTAAATTTGTGTGGAAGCTACTAGTCTGGACATGTGGTGAAACACATCAACAAATTTTGGAAGGAAACTCTATTAACATGTATGAAATTATTTTGTAGAATGTTTAACCAGAGATACCTGATGTTTTATGATTCAGTTTGTGAAAGAATCAAAGGGGGGATTGATAGAGAATTCAAACAGGCTGCATTTAGACAGGCTGTGAAAATTCACAGACAATAAGTCAGAGATGCTATGTGAGTGGGAGCATGTTGCATTAAGTCATCAATCAACTTGACATTTTAGGACCTTTGGGTAGCGAGCCAATTAAAAGGTTAAAAGACTATTAATGGAGCCAATAAGGTCAAAGAAGGCGAGTTCTTTTCTGTAAATTGATCCAGGTATAAGTACAGCCATTTTGACCATATGGTCTCAGAAGGACAAAGACCTGGCTTAAAGCCAAGAGCTTCTTACTGCTGCCAAAAAATAAAGTGACATTAAAACTACAATCGGAGTTCGTATTTCATTGGAAATTAAGAGATCTAACAGATAGAATCGAAACGTACAGAAGTTATGCTAAACTGTATCGAATCTTGGTTTGACTGCACTTGGAGCACTGCGTACAGTTTTGGTCGCCGTATTATCAAAAGGATATCGAGACACTGGAGAAGGTGCAGAGAAGATTTACAAGGGCGATACCAGAAATGCGAGTGTATCATGATTATCAGAGGCAGTCCCTCGAAATCGAGGAAGACTTACTTCCAGTCTAAAAATGAGTTCTAAGATGACTGAACAGTCAAATACGGGAATTACAGGCTCTGTCACAGATGGGATAGACAGTACTTGAGGGAAGGGGTGGGTGGGACTGGTTTGCTGCACACTCCTTCCGCTGCTTGCGCTTGATTTCTGCACGCTCTTGGCGATGAGATTCGAGGTGCTCAGCGCCACCCCCAGATGCACTTCCTCCATTTAGGGTATACCTATCAGGAAAGGATGAACAGGCTGGGTCTCTTGACTGGAGACGAGAAGGCTGAGGGGTGACCTAATAGAGGTCTTTAAAACGATGAAAGGTTTTGATAGAGTTGGACAGGGAGAATGTTCTCACCTGTGGGGAAGGTCAATACTAGAGGCCATCAATATAAGATAGTCACCTAGAAATCCAATGGGGAATTCAGGAGAAACTTCTTGATCCAGAGACGGGTGAGAATGTGGAACTCGCTGCCACAGGGAGGGGTTGAGGCGAATAGTATCTGTTACGTATGTAAACCTCACCAGTGTGTAAGACTTGCCACCAGGGGGCACACCTGTAGGAGACCTAAGGGTCACCTGCACACCCTGGGCAAGCAGGTATAAAATGCAAACTACCATGCTGCTTCTTCACTTTGGAGTTACATTGAAGAGACCAAGGTCACAACAGTTTGAGCTAACAGTGCAGTCTTGTGGAGTCATACTAAATGTAATAATTGGCGACGAGTAACAGATCACGATCATTCACGCGGTAATGGCTGCCATTGGTATTCTTGAGAGATTTGTTGAGGGTGATGATTGGGAAGCCTTCGTTAAGCGTCTCGACCAGTACTTTGTGTCCAACGAGCTGGACATGGCTGAGACATCGGTCAAGTGCATTGTGATTCTCCTCACCGTACCAAGTCACGCTCACCCATCATCCCCTGTGCTCGCTGCCCCGTGTCCTAACTCAGATCGAGTCCCGATCACCCATCACTCCCTGTGCTCACTGTCCCGTGTCCTAACTCGCACCGGGACCCACTCACCCATCACCCCCTGTGCGCACTGCCCCGTGTCCTAACTCGCACCGAGTCCCGCTCACTCATCACCCACTGTGCTCGCTGCACCTGTGTCTTAACTCGCGCCAAGTCCCGCTCACCCACCACACCCTGTGCTCGCTGACCCCGTGTCCTAACTCGCACCGTGTCCCGCTCACCCATCACCCACGTGCTCACTGCCCCGTGTCCTAACTCACATCGAGTCCCGATCACCCATCACTCCCTGTGCTCACTGTCCCGTGTCCTAACTCGCACCGAGTCCCACTCACCCATCACCCCCTGTGCGCACTTCCCCGTGTCCTAACTCGCACCGAGTCCCGCTAACTCATCACCCACTGTGCTCGCTGCACCCGTGTCTTAACTCGCGCCAAGTCCCGCTCACCCACCACCCCCTGTGCTCGCTGACCCCGTGTCCTAACTCGCACCGAGTCCCGCTCACCCATCACCCCCTGTGCTCGCTGCCCCGTGTCCTTTCTCGCATTGAGTCCCGCTCACCCTTCACCCCCTGTGCTCGCTGACCTACATTGGATCCCGGTTAAGCAACGCCTCAATCTCATAATTCTCATCCTTGTTTTCAAATCCCTCCATGACCCTCGCCCCTCCCTATCTCTGTAATCTCCTCCAGCCCCACAACCCCCTGAGATGTCTGCGCTCCTCTAATTCTGCTCTCCTGACCATTCCTGAAAACAATCGCTCCACCATCGGTGGCCGTGTATTCTGTTGCCTGGGCCCCAAGCTCTGGAACTCCCTCCCTAAACCTCTCCGTTTCTCTACCTCTCTCTCCTCCTTCAAGACGCTCCTTAAAACCTACCTCTTTCACCAAGCTTTTGATCACCTGCGCTAATTTCTACTTATGTGGCTCGGTGTCATATTTTTCATCTCATAATCCTCCTGTGAAGCGCCTTGGGACATTTCACGATGTTAAAGGCGCTATATAAATACAGGTTGTTGTTGTTATTGGGTGGTTCCTGCTGGGATAATGTGGGACATTTGTTTAAAAGGGGAGAAAGGGACAGACCGAGTAATTACAGGCCAGTCAGTCTAACCTCGGTGGTAGGAAAATTAGTGGAAGAAATTCTGAGGTTCAGGAAAGATCTTCATTTCGAGAGAGACAGATTAATCAAGGACCGTCAGCACGGGTTTGTTCAGGGAAGGTCGGGTCTGACTAAAGTGATTGAATTTTTCGAGGAGGTAACCAGGAGGTTCGATGAGGGCAGTGTGTACGATGTAGTGTATATGGATTTTAGTAAGGCTTTTGATAAGGTCCCACATGGCAGACTGGTCACAAAAGTAAAAGCCCATGGGATCCAGGGCAAAGTGGCAAGTTGGATCCAAAATTGGCTCAGAGGCAGGAAGCAAAGGGTAATGGTTGATGGGTGTTTTTGCGACTGGAAGGGTGTTTCCAGTGGGGTTCCGCAGGGCTCAGTGCTGGGTCCCTTGCTTTTTGTGATATACATCAATGACCTAGACTTGAATGTAGGGGGTATGATTAAGAAGTTTGCAGATGATACTAAAACTGACTGTGTGGTTGATAATGAAGAAGAAAGCTGCAGACTGCAGGATATGTGTGTTGGGTGGTACCTGCTAGGGTATACTCAGTGTGTTAAGAACATAAGAACATAATAATTAGGAACAGGAGTCGGCCATTCGGCCCCTCGAGCCTGCTCCGCCATTCAATGAGATCATGGCTGATCTTCGACCTCAACTCCACTTTCCCGCCCAATCCCTATATCCCTCGATATCTCGAGACTCCAAAAATTTAAGTTTTTTAATATACTCAACGACGGAGCCTCCACAGCCCTCTGGGTCAGATAATTCCAAAGATTCACCACCCTCTGAGTGAAGAAATTCCTCCTCCATCTCAGTCCTAAATGGCCGACCCCTTATCCTGAGACTGTGTGACCCCTGGTTCTAGACTCCCCAGGCCGGGGGGAAACACCCTCCCTGTATCTACCCTGTCAAGCCCTGTAAGAATTGTGTCTGTTTCAATGAGATCACCTCTGATTCTTCTGAACTCTAGAGAATATCGGCCCAGTCTGCTCAAACTCTCCTCATAGGACAATCCCCCCATCCCAGGAATCAGTCTGGTGAACCTTCGTTGCAATCCCTCAATGGCAAGTATATCCTTCCTTAGGTAAGGAGACCCAAACTGTACACAATACTCCAGGTGTGGTCTCACCAGGGCCCTGTATAATTGCAGTAAGACGTCTTTACTCTTATACTCAAATCCTCTTGTAATGAAGGCCAATATACTATTTGCTTTCTGAATTGCTTGCTGGACCTGCAGGTTAACTTTCAGTGATTGGTGTACAAGACCCCCAGCTCCGTCTGAACATCGCCATTTCCCGATATCTCACTATTTAAACAATGACTCTGCTTTTCTATTTTTCCAAACCAAACATATGATGCAACTTTATAAAATATCTTATCCTGAGCTGCCCACAGAGAGAGCTGTGTCTGATGGACCACGGAAAATAATAGGGCAACACCGCCCTCTGCTGGCAGGAATGGAGGACTTCGGGAGCCGGTTGCTTCAGAGTTTGGAGAAGATTAATACATTTACAGGATGGGAACGGTAATGTACGCACCGGTGAGTGTGCTCACAGGTTGGTAGAGCTGTTGACCTGGGAGTGGCTTAGCCAGTCACGTGATGTTCACAAGACTCAATAAAACCCCGGCCAGTTGGGTTTGGGGGATCCACGATGAGGTATGCAGTTGTGAGCCCGGTGGATGAACCGGTAAAGTGTAGAGTGATTGTTAAACCTTTTTCTAATAAACTGACTCGTTCTTATTAGCAACTTGTTGCTGTGAATTCTTAAGCAAAGAACCCATGAAGCAAATACATTACAGGCAAAAATGGGCAGATGAAGTTCAACACAGATAAATGTGAAGTGTTACATTTTGGTCGGAAGAATGGGGAGGTCACTTATTACTGGGAGGGACCGAGTCTCGGTGGGATAGAGGAACAAAGGGATCTCAGAGTACAAATACACCAATCATTAAAAGTTACGACACAGGTTAGCAAGGTCATAAAAAAAGCAAACCAAGAACTAGGGTTTATTTCGAGAGGGATAGAATCAAAATGTACAGAAGTTATGCTAAACCTGTATCGAACCGTGGTTAGACCGCACTTGGAGCACTGTGTACAGTTCTGGTCGCCGTATTATCAAAAGGGTATCGAGGCACTGGAGAAGGTGCAGAGAAGATTTACAAGGGCGATACCAGAAATGTGAATGTATCATGATTATCATAGGCAGTCCCTCGAAATCGAGGAAGACTTGCTTCCACTCTAAAAATGAATTCTAAGATGACTGAACCATCCAATACGGTAATTACAGTCTCTGTCACAGGTGGGATAGACATTAGTTGAGGGAAGGGGTGGGTGGACTGGTTTGTCAGACGCTCCTTCCGCTGCTTGCGCTTGATTTCTGCACGCTCTTGGCGACGAGACTCGAGGTGCTCAGCGCCCTCCTGGATGCACTTCCTCCACTTAGCGTATACCCATCAGGAAACAATGAACAGGCTGGGTCTCTTTTGTCTTGAGACGTGAAGGCTGAGGGGAGACCTAATAGAGGTCTTTAAAATGATGTAAAGGTTTTGATAGAGTGGATACAGGAAGAATGTTCTTACTTGTGGGGAAGAGCATAACTAGAGGCCATCAATATAAGATAGTCACCCAGAAATCCAATGGGGAATTCAGGAGAAACTTCTTTACCCAGAGAGGGGTGAGAATGTGGAACTCGCTGCCACAGGGAGGGGTTGAGGTGAATAGTATCTGTTATGTATGTAAACATCGCCAGTGTGTAAGACTAGCCACCAGGGGGCACACCTGTGGGAGACCTAAGGGTCACCTGCACACCCTGGGCAAGCAGGTATAAAATGCAAACTCCCATGCCACTTTTTCACTTTGGAGTTACATTAAAGAGACCAAGGTCACAACAGTTTGAGCTAACAATGCAGTCTTGTGGAGTCATACTAAACATAATAATTGGCGACGAGTAACAGATCACGATCATTCACGCGGTAATGGCTGCTGTTGGTATTCTTGAGAGATTTGTTGAAGGTGATGATTGGGAAGCCTTCGTAAAACGTCTCGACCAGTACTTTGTGTCCAACGAGCTGGACATGGCTGAGACATCGGTCAAGCGCAGGGTGATTCTCCTCACCATAACAAGTCCTGCTCACCCATCACCCCCTGTGCTCGCTGCCCCGTGTCCTAACTTGTACCAAGTCCCGCTCACCCATCACCCCCTGTGCTCACTGCCCCGTGTCTTAACTCGCACCGCGTCCCGCTCACCCATCACACCTGTGCTCACTGCCCCGTGTCCGAACTCGCACCGAGTCCCGCTCACTCATCACCCGCTGTGCTCGCTGCCCCGTGTCCTAACTCGCACCGAGTCCCGCTCACCCATCACCCACTGTGCTCGCTGCCCTGTATCTTAACTCGTACCAAGTCCCGCTCACCCATCACTCCCTGTGCTCGCTGCCCCGTGTCTTAACTCGCACCAAATCTGGCTCACCCATCACCCCCTGTGCTCGCTGACCTCGTGTCCTAACTCGCACCAAGTCCCGCTCACCCATCAGCCCCTGTCCTCCCTGACCTACATTGGATCCCGGTTAAGCAGCACCTCGATTTAAAAATTCTCATCCTTGTTTTCAAATCCCTCCATGGCCCTCGCCCCTCCCTATCTCTGTAATCTCCTCCAGCCCCACAACCCCCCGAGATGTCTGCGCTCCTCCAATTCTGCCCTCCTGACCATCCCTGATTATAATCGCTCCACCATCGGTGGCCGTGTCTTCTGTTGCCTGGGCCCCAAGCTCTGGAACTCCTTCCCTAAACCTCTCTACCTCTCTACCTCTCTTTCCTCCCTCAAGACGCTCCTTAAAACCTACCTCTTTGACCCAGCTTTTGGTCACCTGCGCTAATTTCTACTTATGTGGCTCGGTGTCATATTTTTCATCTCATAATCCTCCTGTGAAGCGCCTTGGGAAGTTTCACGATGTTAAAGGTGCTATATAAATACAGTTTGTTGTTGTTGTTGGGTGGTACCTGCTGGGATAATGTGGGACATTTGTTTAAAAGGGGAGAAAGGGACAGACCGAGTAATTACAGGCCAGTCAGTCTAACCTCGGTGGTGGGAAAATTAGTGGAAGAAATTCTGAGGTTCAGGAAAGATCTTCATTTCGAGAGAGACAGATTAATCAAGGACCGTCAGCACGTGTTTGTTCAGGGAAGGTCGAGTCTGACTAACGTGACTGAATTTTTCGAGGAGGTAACCAGGAGGGTCGATGAGGGCAGTGTGTATGATGTAGTGTATATGGATTTTAGTAAGGCTTTTGATAAGGTCCCACATGGCAGACTGGTCACAAAAATAAAAGCCCATGGGATCCAGGGCAAAGTGGCAAGTTGGATCCAAAATTGGCTCAGAGGCAGGAAGCAAAGGGTAATGGTTGATGGGTGTTTTTGCGACTGGAAGGGTGTTTCCAGTGGGGTTCCGCAGGGCTCAGTGCTGGGTCCCTTGCTTTTTGTGATATATCACTGACCTAGACTTGAATGTAGGGCTATGATTAAGAAGTTTGCAGATGATACTAAAACTGACCGTGTGGTTGATAATGAAAAAGAAAGCTGAGGACTGCAGGATATGTGTGTTGGGTGGTACCTGCTCGGGTATACTCAGTGTGTTAAGAACACAAGAACATAATAATTAGGAACAGGAGTCGGCCATTCGGCCCCTCGAGATCACGGCAGATCTTCGACCTCAACTCCACTTTCCCGCCCATGTCACTCAATACCTCGAGACTCCAAAAATTTCAGTCTTGAATATACTCAACGACTGAGCCTCCACAGCCCACTGGGGCAGAGAATTCCAAAGATTCACCACCTTCTGAGTGAAGAAATTCCTCCTCCATCTCAGTCCTAAATGGCCGACCCCTTATCCTGAGACTGTGTGACCCCTGGTTCTAGACTCCCCAGCCCGGGGGGAAACATCCTCCCTGTATCTACCCTGTCAAGCCCTGTCAGAATTGTGTCTGTTTCAATGAGATCACCTCTCATTCTTCTAAACTCTAGAGAATATCGGCCCAGTCTGCTCAAACTCTCCTCATAGGACAATCCCCCATCCCAGGAATCAGTCTGGTGAACCTTCGTTGCAATCCCTCAATGGCAAGTATATCCTTCCTTAGGTAAGGAGACCCAAACTGTACACAATACTCCAGGTGTGGTCTCACCAGGGCCCTGTATAATTGCAGTAAGACGCCTTTACTCTTATACTCAAATCCTCTTGTAATGAAGGCCAATATACTATTTGCTTTCTGAATTGCTTGCTGGACCTGCAGGTTAACTTTCAGTGATTGTTGTACAAGGACCCCCAGCTCCGTCTGAACATTGCCATTTCCCGATATCTCACTATTTAAACAATGACTCTGCTTTTCTATTTTTCCAAACCAAACATATGATGCAACTTTATAAAATATCATATCCTGAGCTGCCCACAGAGAGAGCTGTGTCTGATGGACCACGGAAAATAATAGGGCAACACCGCCCTCTGCTGGCAGGAACGGAGGACTTCGGGAGCCGGTTGCTTTCAGAGTTTGGAGAAGATTAATACATTTACAGGATGGGAACGGTAATGTACGCACCGGTGAGTGTGCTCACAGGTTGGTAGAGCTGTTGACCTGGGAGTGGCTTAGCCAGTCACGTGATGTTCACAAGACTCAATAAAACCCCGGCCAGTTGGGTTTGGGGGATCCACGATGAGGTATGCAGTTGTGAGCCCGATGGATGAACCGGTAAAGTGTAGAGTGATTGTTAAACCTTTTGCTAATAAACTGACTCGTTCTTATTAGCAACGTGTTGCTGTGAATTCTTAAGCAAAGAACCCATGAAGCAAATACATTACAGGCAAAAATGGGCAGATGAAGTTCAACACAGATGAATGTGAAGTGTTACATGTTGGTCAGAAGAATGGGGAGGTCACTTATTACTGGGAGGGACCGAGTCTCGGTGGGACAGAGGAACAAAGGGATCTCGGAGTACAATACACCAATCATTAAAAGTTACGACACAGGTTAGCAAGGTCATCAAAAAAGCAAACCAAGAACTAGGGTTTATTTTGAGAGGGATCGAATCGAAATGTACAGAAGTTATGCTAAACCTGTATCGAACCTTGGCTAGACCGCACTTGGAGCACTGTGTACAGTTCTGGTCGCCGTATTATCAAAAGGGTATCGAGGCACTGGAGAAGGTGCAGAGAAGATTTACAAGGGCGATACCAGAAATGTGAATGTATCACGATTATCATAGGCAGTCCCTCGAAATCGAGGAAGACTTGCTTCCACTCTAAAAATGAATTCTAAGATGACTGAACAGTCCAATACGGTAATTACAGTCTCTGTCACAGGTGGGATAGACATTAGTTGAGGGAAGGGGTGGGTGGACTGGTTTGCCAGACGCTCCTTCCGCTGCTTGCGCTTGATTTCTGCACGCTCTTGGCGACGAGACTCGAGGTGCTCAGCGCCCTCCTGGATGCACTTCCTTCACTTAGCGTATACCCATCAGGAAACAATGAACAGGCTGGGTCTCTTTTGTCTTGAGACGTGAAGGCTGAGGGGAGACCTAATAGAGGTCTTTAAAATGATGTAAAGGTTTTGATAGAGTGGATACAGAGAGAATGTTCTTACTTGTGGGGAAGAGCATAACTAGAGGCCATCAATATAAGATAGTCACCCAGAAATCCAATGGGGAATTCAGGAGAAACTTCTTTACCCAGAGAGGGGTGAGAATGTGGAACTCGCTGCCACAGGGAGGGGTTGAGGCGAATAGTATCTGTTATGTATGTAAACATCGCCAGTGTGTAAGACTAGCCACCAGGGGGCACACCTGTGGGAGACCTAAGGGTCACCTGCACACCCTGGGCAAGCAGGTATAAAATGCAAACTACCATGCTGCTTCTTCACTTTGGAGTTACATTAAAGAGACCAAGGTCACAACAGTTTGAGCTAACAAAGCAGTCTTGTGGAGTCATACTAAACGTAATAATTGGCGACGAGTAACAGATCACGATCATTCACGCGGTAATGGCTGCTGTTGGTATTCTTGAGAGATTTGTTGAAGGTGATGATTGGGAAGACTTCGTTAAACGTCTCGACCAGTACTTTGTGTCCAACGAGCTGGACATGGCTGAGACATCGGTCAAGCGCAGGGTGATTCTCCTCACCGTACCGAGTCCCGCTCACCCATCACCCCCTGTGCTCACTGCCCCGTGTCTTAACTCGCACCGAGTCCTGCTCACCCATCACCCACTGTGCTCGCTGCCCCGTGTCCTAACTCGCACCGAGTCCCGCTCACCCATCACCCCCTGTGCTCACTGCCCCGTGTCCTAACTCGCACTGAGTCCCGCTCACCCATCACCCCCTGTGCTCGCTGCCCCGTGTCTTAACTCGCACCAAGTCTGGCTCACCCATCACCCGCTGTGCTCGCTGCCCCGTGTCCTAACTCGCACCGAGTCCCGCTCACCCATCACCCCCTGTGCTCGCTGCCCCGTGTCTTAACTCGCACCAAGTCTGGCTCACCCATCACCCCCTGTGCTCGCTGACCTCGTGTCCTAACTCGCACCAAGTCCCGCTCACCCATCAGCCCCTGTCCTCCCTGACCTACATTGGATCCCGGTTAAGCAGCACCTCGATTTAAAAATTCTCATCCTTGTTTTCAAATCCCTCCATGGCCCTCGCCCCTCCCTATCTCTGTAATCTCCTCCAGCCCCACAACCCCCCGAGATGTCTGCGCTCCTCCAATTCTGCCCTCCTGACCATCCCTGATTATAATCGCTCCACCATCGGTGGCCGTGTCTTCTGTTGCCTGGGCCCCAAGCTCTGGAACTCCTTCCCTAAACCTCTCTACCTCTCTACCTCTCTTTCCTCCTTCAAGACGCTCCTTAAAACCTACCTCTTTGACCCAGCTTTTGGTCACCTGCGCTAATTTCTACTTATGTGGCTCGGTGTCATATTTTTCATCTCATAATCCTCCTGTGAAGCGCCTTGGGAAGTTTCACGATGTTAAAGGTGCTATATAAATACAGTTTGTTGTTGTTGTTGGGTGGTACCTGCTGGGATAATGTGGGACATTTGTTTAAAAGGGGAGAAAGGGACAGACCGAGTAATTACAGGCCAGTCAGTCTAACCTCGGTGGTGGGAAAATTAGTGGAAGAAATTCTGAGGTTCAGGAAAGATCTTCATTTCGAGAGAGACAGATTAATCAAGGACCGTCAGCACGGGTTTGTTCAGGGAAGCTCGGGTCTGACTAACGTGACTGAATTTTTTGAGGAGGTAACCAGGAGGGTCGATGAGGGCAGTGTGTATGATGTGACCGTGATGTTGATAATGAAGAAGAAAGCTGCAGACTGCAGGATATGTGTGTTGGGTGGTACCTGCTAGGGTATACTCAGTGTGTTAAGAACATAAGAATATAAGAATTAGGAACAGGAGTCGGCCATTCGGCCCCTCGAGCCTGCTCCGCCAGTCAATGAGATCATGGCTGATCTTCGACCTCAACTCCACTAGTCCTACAGCGAAAATCGGTTAATCGTTACTTTATAGTCCCCACAAATTCTAACCGTGCCGTCCTCCTTAAGTTCCGGGACAATCGGACTGGCCCAGACGTTGAATTCCACCGGCGCGATGATGCCTTCACGTTGCAGTCTGTCCGGCTCAATTTCCACTTTTTCACACATCATGTATGGTGCTGCCCGTGCCTTGTGGTGGATGGGTCGCATACCGGGAACCAAATGGATCTGCACTTTCGCCCCCGAGAAGCTTCCAATGCCTGGCTCGAACAATGATGGGAACTTGCTCAGAACCTGGGTGCATGAGGCATCGTCGATGGACGAAAGTGCTCGGATGTCGTCCCAGCTCCAGCGAATTTTTCCCAGCCAGATTCTTCCAAACAACGTGGGGACATCCCCTGGCACAATCCACAGCGGGAGTTCGTGTACTGCTCCGTCATAGGAGACTTTAACTTCTGCACTGCCAATTACCGGGATTAGTTCCTTGGTGTAAGTCCTTAGTTTGGTGTGAATGGGGCTGAGCTTGGGCCTGTGTGCCTTTTTGCCCCACAGCCTGTCGAAGGACTTTTTACTCATTATGGACTGACATACCCCCGTGTCCAGTTCCATAGATACTGGAATACCGTTCAGTTCAACTTTCAACATTATTAGTGGACATTTTGTCGTGAATGTGTGTACCCTGCCTCCTCGGTTCGAGTCTCCAATTCAGCCTGATCCACAGTGAATCGATCTACCTCTGCAACGTGGTGGTTTGCAGGGTTTGCAGGGTTTGCAGCTCACCTGCACATTCGTTGGAGGTGTCCCATTGTTCTGCAACCATTGCACGCATAGTGCTTAAAGCGGCATTGATGGGGCTGATGATCACCTCCACAGCACCAACAAGGTGTTAACTGCCTCGCGTTAACGTTTGATGGCGGTCTCTGGGTCAACTGAGGTCGGGCTGCAGCAGCCGGTGTGTACGTTCTGTCCTGTACATTTCTGCTCGAGTCCGACGTTACTTTATGTACAGTGCTGGCCGAAACTTCTTTACTCTGCGAAATCTGTTTGGTGTTGTCGCTGGTGGACATAAATGCCTGGGCTATCGGTATGGCTTTGCTCAGATTCAGAGTTTCTACAGTCAACAGTTTGAGAAGGATTGTCTCATGTCGAATGCCCAGTAATAAAAAGTCTCTGAGCATTTGTTCTAGGAATCCCTCAAACTCACAACGTCCTGCGAGGTTCCTTAGTTCGGTGACATAGCTCGCCACTTCCTGGCCCTCTGATCGTTGACACGTGTAGAACCGCTATCCCGCCATCAAAACGCTTTCCTTGGGATTTAGGTGCTCCCAGCCCAGCGTACACAATTCTTCGTAGGATTTCTCTGTTGGTTTTGCCAGAACCAGGAGATTCTTCATGAGGCCATATGTTGTTGCCCCACAAACAGTTAGGAGGATCGCCCTTTGTTTGGTAATGTTCTCGTCTCCTTCCAATTCGTTGGCCACGAAGTATTGGTCAAGTCTCTCCACAAAGGCCTCCCAATCGTCCCCTTCTGATAACTTCTCCAGGATAAAAACATAGAAACATAGAAAATAGGTGCAGGAGTAGGCCATTCGGCCCTTCGAACCTGCACCACCATTAAATAGAATCATGGCTGATCAGTCACCTCAGTACCCCTTTCCTGCTTTCTCTCCATACCCCTTGATCCCTTTAGCCATAAGGGCCATATCTAACTCCCTCTTGAATATATCTAACGAACTGGAATCAACAACTCGCTGCGGAAGAGAATTCCACAAGTTAACAACTCTCTGAGTGAAGAAGTTTCTCCTCATCTTAGTCATAAATGGCTTACCCTTTATCCTTACACAGTGACCACTGGTTCTGGACTTCCCCAACATCGGGAACATTCTACCTGCATCTAACCTGTCCAGTCCCATCAGAATTTTATATCTTTCTATGAGATCCCCTCTCATTCTTCTAAACTCCAGTGAATACAGGCCCAGTCGATCCGATCTCTCCTCATATGTCAGTCCTGCCATTCCGGGAATCAGTCTGGTGAACCTTCGCTGCACTCCCTCAATAGCAAGAATGTCCTTCCTCAGATTAGGAGACCAAAACTGAACACAATATTCCAGGTGAGGTCTCACCAAGGCCCTGTACAACTGCAGCAAGACCTCCCTGCTCCTATACTCAAATCCCCTAGCTATGAAGGCCAATATGCCATTTGCCTTCTTCACCATCTGCTGCACCTGCATGCCAACCTTCAATGACTGATGTACCATGACATCCAGGTCTCGTTGCACCTCCCCTTTTCCTCATCTGCCGCCATTCAGATAATATTCTGCCTTCATATTTTTGCCACCAAAGTGGCTAACCTTACATTTATCCACATTATACTGCATCTGCCATGCATTTGTCCATTCACCGAACCTGTCCAAGTCACCCTGCAGCCTCTTAGTATCCTCCTCACAGCTCATACTGACACCCAGCTTAGTGTCATCTGCAAACTTGGAAATATTACTCTCAATTCCTTCATCTAAATCTATGATGTATATTTTAAATAGCTGGGGACCCAGCACTGAGCCCTGCGGCACCCCACTAGTCACTGCCTGCCATTCTGAAAAGGACCTGTTTATCCCGACTCTCTGTTTCCTGTCTGCCAACCAGTTCTCTATCCACGTCCATAGATTACCCCCAATACCATGTGCTTTAATATTGCACACTGATCTCTTGTGTGAGACCTTGTCAAAACCCTTTTGAAAGTCCAAATACACCACATCCACTGGTTTTCCCTTGTCCACGCTACTCGTTACATCCTCAAAAAATTCTAGAAGACTTGTCAAGCATGATTTCCCTTTCATAAATCCATGCTGACTTGGACCGATCCTGTCACTGCTTTCCAAATGCGCTGCTATTTCATTTTAAATAATTGATTCCAACATTTTCCCCACTACTGATGTCAGGCGAACCGGTCTATAATTAACTGTTTTCTCTCTCCCTTCTTTCTTAAAAAGTGGTGTTACATTAGCTACCCTCCAGTCCATAGGAACTGATCTAGAGTCGATAGACTGTTGGAAAATGCATCACCAATGCATCCACTATTTCGAGGGCCACTTCCTTGAGTACTCTGGGATGATAGACATTGATATTTAAAATGTTCACTGGCCTATAGCAGATGCAGATAATCTCTTAATCTTCTAAACTCAAGGGAATACAAGCATAGTCTGTGCAACCTGTCCTCATAATTTAATCTCTTTAGCCCCGGTTCAGCCGTGGCTCAGTTGGTAAGCGCTTTCCCCTCTTAAGGCAGAAGGTTGTGGGTTTAAGTCCCAATCCAGAGACTTGAGCACAGAAATCTAGGCTGATACTCCCAGCGCCAGAGCTGAGGGAGCGCCGCACTGTCGGAGGGGCAGTACTGAGGGAGCGGCGCACTGTCGGAGGGACAGTGGTGTGGAAGCGTTGCACTGTCGGAGGGACAGTACTGAGGGAGTACCGCACTGTTGGAGGCGCAGTACTGAGGGAGCGGCGCACTGTCGGAGGGACAGTGGTGTGGAAGCGTTGCACTGTCGGAGGGGCAGTACTGAGGGAGTACCACACTGTCGGAGGGGCAGTACTGAGGGAACGCCGCACTGTCGGAGGGGCAGTACTGAGGGAGCGCCGCACTGTTGGAGGGGCAGTACTGAGGGAACGCCGCACTGTCGGAGGGCAGTACTGAGGGAACGCCGCACTGTTGGAAGAGCAGTACTGACGGAGTGCCGCACTCTCGGAGGGGCAGTACTGAGGGAGCGGCGCACTGTCGGAGGGACAGTGGTGTGGAAGCGTTGCAGTGTCGGAGGGGCAGTACTGAGGGAGTACCGCACTGTCGGAGGGGCAGTAGTGAGGGAACACCGAACTGTCGGAGGGGCAGTACTGAGGGAGTGCCACAACTTGGAGGGGCAGTAGTGAGGGAACGCCGCACTGTCGGAGGGGCAGTACTGAGGGAGCGCTGCACTGTCGGAGGGGCAGTACTGAGGGAGCGCCGCACTGTTGGAGGGGCAGTACTGAGGGAGTGCCGCACTGTCGGAGGGGTAGTACTGAGGGAATACCGCACTGTCGGAGGGGCAGTAGTGAGGGAATGCCGCACTGTCGGAGGGGCAGTACTGAGGGAGTCCTGCACTGTCGGAGGTGCCGGCTTTCAGATGAGACGTTAAACCGAGGGCCCAGTCTGCTCTCTCGGGTGGATGTAAAAGATCCCAGGGCACTATTAGAAGAAGAGCAGGGGAGTTCTCCCTGGTGTCCTGGGGCCAATATTTAACCCTCAATCAACAGCACTGAACAAACTGATGATGTGACCATTATCACACTGCAGTGATGTCATGAAAGGCTCTGTAGAAATGCAGAACTGTCTTTTCTGTATCATTCTAATATGTGGGGCCTGTAATTCAGTGCGGCAACAGACAATGCGCCTGGCAAACCTTTGCCGCCATTTTAGATATTTATTGGGTCCGTTCGAGTTTGTGAGGCCTTTTTTACTTTGTCTTCAAACCCTCCTCTTCCCTCCGTTTAGCGCATGCGTTGCTCTCTTATCTGATGCACTGGTGGTTGCGTTGTGTCATTGGCAGGCAGGATGCCCAGATCGAAGAGCTGTTTAGCATGTGGTAGATCGGGATTTTGCAATCATCGCACGGTTAAATTGTCTTATCGTAGACTTAAAGGGACACTGTGTTCACAAACATTGGCAAACCCATGTTTGTTTGGGGGGATTGAGAAGTAGGTCACAGCTTAAGAATTAGAGGCAAGGTGACCTGCTGACCTTTCCCACATTACAACAGTGACTACATTCCAAAAGTACTTCATTGGCTGTAAAGCACTTTGAGCCATCTGGTGGCCATGAGAGGTTCTATATAAATGCAAGTCTGTGTGTTTTTCTTTCACCCCGTTGAGGCGATTTGCAAACGAACGAGAGGTGAGACGAGGAAAGAGTTTTTTACGCAGCGAGTGGTTGGGATTTGGAATGTGCTGCCTGGGACTAACTGGATTGCTGTTGGAAAGAGCAGGTGCCGAATCGATGGGCCGAATGGCCTCCTTCTGTGCTGTGCAATTCTATGATTCTATGGGTTAGAAGTTGCCGCTGGCTGCAAGGGTTGTGTGTGAGTTTAAGTCCCGCTCCGTAATATCGTCCTTCTCCGCCCCTTGCCTCAGACCACTAAGTGACAGGAAACACAAGCTGGAGGCATTAACCCGAGTCGGTAAGCAAGTGACAGAGTAGGTCAGCAAGCTCTCCCCCTGTTTCATGAGCTGGCTATTATGGAACATGAGGCAGCTGGGGGAAAGAGGGTTTCCCTGTTTGGCGCTCCAAGGCTATGGTCCCCACAGGGCAGAAATGTATCGTGCCTGCAATGAACATGAGGTGCAAAAGGGCAGAGAGGTCACTGGGAGTTCGACGACATCTCAGGTCTCCGTGACCAAGGAAGGAGATACTTGCCTCAGAGGGAGTGAACAAAGGTTCACCAGACTGATTCCTATGTTGCGGGATTGTCCTATGAGGAGGGATTGAGTAGATCGGGCCTATATTTCCCAGAGTTTAGAAGAATGAGAGATGATCACATTGAAATGTATCAGATTCTGAGGGGGATTGACAGGGTAGATGCTGGGAGGATGTTTCTCCTGGTTGGAGAGTCTAGAACCAGGGGTCACACAGTCTCAGGATAAGGGGTCGGCCATTTAGGACAGAGATGAGGAGAAATTTCTTCACTCAGAGGGTGGTGAATCTTTGGAATTTTCTACCCCAGAAGGCTGTAGATGTCCAGTCGTTGCGTATATTCAAGGCTGAGATTGATAGAGCACAGGGGGTGATGGGTGAATGGGACCCGGTGCGAGTTAGGAGAGCTCTGGCAAAAGCTACCATTGGCTTGAAATGCCCTCAAAGGCGATCCAAAGATTGGAAGGATGCTTGCCTCGATAGGATGTCACTTACCTTTAAGTGGGCCCCCCTCTCCATCCCCTTATAAGGCCATCCCCCCAGGAGCACTGGAAGTCAGCTGACCGCTGGAAAATTGGGTGCATTCAGCACACTAACCATTCCGTTGGGATTTGTCCCATCTCCTTGTTATTCTCGAGGGCCTGAATGGCCTACTCCTGTTCCTCTGTTCCTATTCTAGACAGCTAGATATAGTGATATTACAAGTCCAGGCCAGAATGGAGATGATTGGGTAATTCCTCCGTCAATCACGGCTGGAGACCACATTACCTAATTATCAGCCGTGGCTCAGTGGGTCTCACTCTCGTCTCTGAACCAGAAGGTTCTGGGTTCAAGACCCACTCCAAAAGTCTTGAGTTCAAAAATATAGACTGATACTCCAGTGCAGTACTGAGGGAGCACCGCACTGTCGGAGGGGCAGTACTGAGTGAGTGCCACACTTTCGGAGGGGCGGTGCTGAGGGAGTGCCGCACTGTCGGAGGGGCAGTATTGAGGGAGTGCTGCACTGTCGGAGGGGCAGTATTGAGGGAGCGCCGCACTGTCGGAGGGGCAGTACAGAGGGATCGCTGCACTGTTGGAGGGGCAGTACAGATGGAGTGCTGCACTGTCGGAGATGCCGTCTTTCAGATGAGACGTTAAACCGAGGCCCTGTCTGCCCTCTCAGGTGGACGTTAGACCCATGGCATGAGTGGGATTGATTTTACACACACCATTTTGCTGGAGAAATCTCCCTGCTTTTGCAAGTGACACTACAAGTCCCGGCCAGAATGGAGATGATTGGGTAATTCCCCCATCAATCACGGCTGGAGACCACATTACCTAATTATCAGCCGTGGCTCAGTGGGTATCACTCTCGTCTCTGAGCCAGTCTTGAGTAAAAATTCCAGGCTGATCCTCCAGTGCAGTACTGAGGGAGCGCCACACTGTCGGAGGGGCAGTACGACGGAACACCGCATTGTCAGAGGGGCAGTACTGAGGGAGCGCCGCACTCTCGGAAGGGCAGTCCGAGGGAGGGCACACTGTCAGAGGGGCAGTACAGAGCGAGTGCCGCACTGTCGGAGGGGCAGTACTGAGGAAGTGCGCACTGTCGGAGGGGCAGTACTGAGGGAGTGCCGCACTTTCGGAGGGGCAGTACTAAGGGAGCGTCGCACTCTCGGAGGGGCAGTACTGAGGGAGCGCTGCACTGTTGGAGGGGCAGTACTGAGGGAACGCTGCACTGTCGGAGGGACAGTAATAAGGGAGCGCTGCAATGTCGAAGTGTCAGTACTCAGTGAGTGCCGTACTGTTGGAGGAACAGTTCTGAGGGAGTGCTGCACTGTCAGAGGGGCAGTACTGAATGAGCGCTGCAATATCGGAGGGGCAGTACTGAGGGAGCACCGCACTGTCGGAGATGCCGTCTTTCAGATGAGACGTTAAACCGAGGCCCTGTCTACCCTTTCAGGTGGACAGTCGATCACATGGAATAAGTGGGGTAGATTTTACACGCACCATTTTGCTGGAGAAATCTCCCTGCTTTTATCGGGAGACTTTGCTCCAGTTTCTGTCGTGAGTTCCGTTTGCTGTAGTTCGGAGAGGCTGTTTAAATAGACTCTGCAGACTATTTACTGTAGTGTGCTGCTTAAATAGATTCTGTTTGCTGTAAAATAGACTGTTTGCTGCGAGTCCTCACTCATTGGCTGAAACAGCGCAATTCATTGGCTGACAAAATGCATCTCATTGGCTGACACAATGCAATTCATTGGTTGACACAGTGCATCCCATTGGCTAAAACGATGCATCCCATTGGCTGACACAGTGCATGGTATTGTCTGACACGATGCATCCCATTGGCTAACACGGTGCACCCCATTGGCTGACACGGTGCATCTCATTGACTGACACGGTTCATCCCATTGGCTGATGCAGTGCATCCCATTGTCGAATGTTGAACACTGGATAGCTGAAGAATTAATTGTCGAACTTCTTTGTATCTTGGAGAAAAAGGCTTTCTGATACAAACAGGATGACTTTGAAATGTCATGAGAGAAAGCACAGCTTGCCTTCTGATATGAAAAGTGCCTGTGCAAAGAAATACATGACAGTAACATGACGTATGGGGAAAGGAAATACTTGGCCTCAGCGCTCTCGGCCTTTTGGCTAAGATCATGCGTAACTGACCTGACCAGCCACCATGACCTCCGGGTGGTTTCTCCCTGGTCAGGAAGGTATATGCTTGCTTTTTTGGAAACAGGAGGTGGGTGGGGTGGCTTGACCCATCCACTTCCACGGAGGTGTGTGGGGTGGCTTGACCCATCCACCTCCATGGCACGAACCTGGTATTGCAGTACTTCCAGGAACGGTGCAGTGGCTCTAGGCCTTTTGGCTAAGAGCATTGGCGCAGAGTGATCCTTGGCATGTGCAAGGTGACCTCTGGCGTTTGTGATTTGACAAAGAATTGGAACGATTGGCTACGAATTTCAAAAAAAAAAATCAGTGATTAAATCGCTTCTCGGCCTTTTGGCTAAGATCATGCGTAACTGACCTGACAGGGGAGTAGCCACCATGACCTCCGGGTGGTTCTCCCTGGATCAGGAAGGTATATGCTTGCTTTTTTGGAAACAGGAGGTGGGTGGGGGGCTTGACCCATCCACCTCCATGGCACGAACCTGGTATTGCAGTACTTCCAGGAACGGTGCAGTGGCTCTAGGCCTTTTGGCTAAGAGCATTGGCGCAGAGTGATCCTTGATGTGTGCAAGGTGACCTCTGGCGTTTGTGATTTGACAAAGAATTGGAAAGATTGGCAACGAATTAAAAAAAAAAAAAAAAAAATCAGTGATTAAAGTGTAACGTAGGGCGAGGGTAATAAACAGGTCGGGGGATCCATTAACTATAGTATGGAAAGGTAACGGTTAATAAAGTCTGTTCTTCAAAGGGTTTAAGATGTCTGTTCAGGAAGTTGGTTGTGGTGGTTGGAGGTCAATCGTCACGGCCCCAGGACATTGCGGCAAGAGTTCATAGAAACATAGAAACACAGAAAATAGGTGCAGGAGTGGGCCATTCGCACCCTCGAGCCTGCACTACCATCCAATAAGATCATGGCTGATCATTCCCTCAGTAACCCTTTCCTGCTTTCTCTCCATACCTCTTGATCCCTTTAGCCGTAAGGGCCATATCGAACTCCCTCTTGAATATATCCAATAAACTGGCATCAACAACTCTCTGCGATAGGGAATTCCACAGGTTAACAACTCTCTGAGTGAAGAAGTTTCTCCTCATCTCAGTCCTAAATGGCCTACCCCTTATCCTAACACTGTGTCCCCTGGTTCTGGACATCCCCATCATCGAGAACATTCTCCTCGCCTCTAACTTGTCCAGTCCCGTCAGGATCTTATATGTTTCTATGAGATGCCCTCTCATCCTTCTAAACTGCAGTGTATAAAGGCCCAGTTGATCCAGTTTCTCCTCATATGTCAGTCCTGCCATCCCGGGAATCAGTCTGGTGAACCTTCGCTGCACTCCCTCAATAGCAAGAACGTCCTTCCTCAGATTAGGAGACCAAAACGGAACACAATATTCCAGGTGAGGCCTCACCAAGGCCCTGTACAATTGCAGTAAGACCTCCCTGCTCCTATACTCAAATCACCTAGCTATGAAGGCCAACATACCATTTGCCTTCTTCACCGCCTGCTGTACCTGCATGCCAACTTTCAATGAATAATGAACCATGACACACAGCTTTCGTTGCACCTCCCCTTTCCTAATCTGCCGCCATTCAGATAATATTCTGCCTTTGTGTCTTTGCCCCCAAAGTAGATAACCTCACATTTATCCACATTATACTGCATCTTCCATGCATTTGCCCACTCACCTAATCTGTCTGAGTCACCCTGCAGCCTTTTAGCGTCCTCCTCACAGCTGACACTGCCACTCAGTTTACTTTCATCTGCAAACTAAAAGATATTACACTCAAGTCCTTCATCTAAATCATTAATGTATATTCTAAAGAGCTGGGGTCCCAGCACTGAGTCCTGCGCCACTCCACTAGTCACTGCCTGCCATTCTGAAAAGGAACCGTTTATCCAGACTTTCTGCTTCCTGTCTGCCAACCAGTTCTCTATCCACGTCAGTACATTACCCCCAATACCATGTGCTTTGATTTTGCACACCAATCTCTTGTGTGGGACCTTGTCAAAATCCTTTTGAAAGTCCAAATAGACCACATGCACTGGTTGTCCCTTGTCCACTCTACTAGTTACATCCTCAAAAAAATTCCAGAAGATTTGTCAAGTATGATGTCCCTTTCATAAATCCATGTTGACTTGGACAGATCCTGTCACTGCTTTCCAAATGCGCTGCTATTTCATCTTTAATAATTGATTCCAACATTTTCCCCACTACTGATGTCAGGCTAACCGGTCGATAATTACCCGCTTTCTCTCTCCCTCCCTTTTTAAAAAGTGCTGTTACATTAGCTACCCTCCAGTCCATAGGAACTGATCCAGAGTCGGTAGACTGTTGGAAAATGATCACTAATGCATCCACTATTGCGAGGGCCATTTCCTGAAGTACTCTGGGAAGCAGACTATCAGGCCCCAGAGATTTATCGGCCTTCAATCCCATCAATTTCCTGAACACAATTTTCCAATTTATAAGGATATCCTTCAGTTCCTCCTTTTCACAAGACACTCAGTCCCCTAGTATTTCTGGAAGGTTATTTGTGTCTTCCTTCGTGAAAACAGAATCAATATATTTGTTTAACTGGTCCGCCAATTCTTTGCTCCCCATGATAAGTTCACCTGAATCTGACTGCAAGGGACCTACGTTTGTTTTCACGAATCTTTTCATTAATCTTCCTCAGGGCAGGGTCCTGGACCCAACCATCTTCAGCTGCTTCATCAAAGACCTTCCCTCCATCATTAGGTCAGAAGTGGGAATGTTCACTGATGACTGCTCAGTGTTCAGTTCCATTCACAGAAAATGAAGCAGTCCATGCCAGCATGCAGCAAGACCTGGACGACATTTAGGCTTGGCCTGGTATGTGGCAAGTAACATTCGCACCACACAAGTGTCAGGCAATGACCATCTCCAACAAGCGAGAGTCTAACCATCTCCCCTTGATATTCAACGAATCCACCACCATCAACATCCTGGGGGTCACCATTGACCACAAACGTATCTGTACCAGGCACATAAATACTGTGGCTACAAGAGCAGGGCAGAGGCTGTGTATTTTGCGATGAGTGTCTCACCTCCTGACTCTCCAAAGCCTTTCCACCATCTACAAGGCACAAGTCAGGAGTGTGACGGAACACTCTCCACTTGCCTGGATGAGTGGAAGTCCAATAACACTCAAGAAGCTCGACACCATCCAGGACAAAGCAGCCCGTTTGATCGGCACCCCATCCACCACCTTCAACACTCACTCCCTCCACCACCGGTGCCCCCTGGCTGCAGTGTGTACCATCTACAAGATGCACTGCAGCAACTCGCCAAGGCTCCTTCAACAGCACCTCCCAAACCCGCGACCTCTACCACCTAGCAGGACAAAGGCAGCAGGCTCATGGGAACACCACCACCTCCACGTTCCCCTCCGAGTCCCACACCATCCTGACTTGGAAATATATCGCCGTTCCTTCATCGTTGCTGGAATCCTGGAACTCCCTCCCTCCCTGCCAACTTCAGATAACATGCAGGTTTTTCAACTAAGATGGAAGTTGAGGGAGTAACTTCACCACAAGGACTGCAGCGGTTCAAGAAGGCGGCTCACCATCTTCTCAAGGGTGATTAGGGATGGGTAATAAATGCTGGCCTTGCCAGCGATGCCCAGATCCTGCAATGAATTTTTTAAAAGTCTTCTTTGAGGAAACTAGCTTTGGTGTAAACAACTAAAAGTGTTTACATGAAGAGACTGTCTGCAAAATATTTGATGTAGAAAATATCGTGTATAAAGGATCACGGTTTTCAACAGAACTTCAGCGGGCTTGAAAGATACAGAAACCGAAAGTCGGTCATTAATAAAGTCTATTTTTGATTGGTTCGTGGGATGTGGCCGTCCCTGGTGAGGCCAGCGTTTATTGCCATTCCCTAATTGCCCTCGAGAAGGTGGCAGTGAGCCACCTCGGCTAGTCCTGGAGCAAGTCTTCAGCACGATAGCCGGGATGCTGTCGGGGGCAGTAGCCTTTGCTGTATCCAGTGCGCTCAGCCGTTTCTTGATCGTCTGGTCCACGTATTCCACCATCAAGTGTCTCGTGCTTACTCGGAACCGTGTTGTTGGGAACCAGAGGAGGAAGGAGGTGGAACGCTAACGGCTGCCACAATGCAACTCATTGGCTGACACAGCGGTGTCAATGGACACACTGCTTCTTGACTCAAGTGTTCCAGGGCTTGAACATCTACACTCAGAGTATGAGCTCGTGGGCAGCAAAAGATTAAAAAGTACCCTGCCAACTTCAGAAAATATGCAGCTTAAACATGGGCCTGACTGTTTTTCAACTAAGATGAAGGTTAGCTAGATCTCACTGGAGCCATGCTGCACCCTATCAGATTGTCGGTTTGCTGGTTGCTATGAGAGGAAGTCATTTTAACAAAGTCATGCTGAGTCGGAATAAAATGGCTCCATTATCTTTCTCAGAGATCCTTGCAAACCAGCAAGCATGGAGAAGAGGAATTATTTTAAACTGTAGACATAGTAACATAGAAACATCGAAAATAGGTGCTGGAGAACGCCATTCGACCCCTCGAGCCTGCACCGCCATTCAATGAGTTCATGGCTGAACATGCAACTTCAGTACCGCATTCCTGCTTTCTCACCATACCCCTTGTTCCCCCTAGTAGTAAGGTGTTAGTGTTAGTGTTTTATCAGAAGGATCACTCAACACTCATATTTGGTTCCAACGCCAATGCGGCCTTTATTAATGCCAGCGGGGAGGAAGCCTCAGGACTGGATCCAGGCACTTCTCTCCGCAGAACAAAGGGTTTAATGGATCTTTATATGTTGTACAACAGTTTTTACTGCAGTTACATCAACCTATTTCGGCTGGATACTATCCAATCATATCGATTATGAATTCAACCAGACCAATAGATAGACTTAGTTTCTAAACATAAAGTGGCTCATGTGTTGCTAAGAGATGTGTTGCAAAGAGATGTGTTGCTAAGGAGTGTGTTGCTAGGAACAACTCATGTATCCGGAGACATAGTCCAGGCCCCCCTTATCTTACTGTCCTTGGGTAGCCTCCTTATCTTAATCCTGTTGCAGAGTCGTATTGTTCTTACATCCACCAGAACATTCTCCTTTGGAGGCCTGAATGATTAGAGACATCTGCAGAATTTGCTTGTTATTCCTGTGTGTGGGAAACAACAATTATCAGTTTCCAGGAATGCGGTCCATTTCAGCTAAAAGAAATCCCTTGAGGCCTCACGGGTAGCCATTTTATGGTATTAGAGTTACATATTTAGTTCTAACCTTATACTACAGGTGTAGTTCTAACCTTATGCTACAGGTGCCGTTGCCCTAGGTTTTGATATATTCAGCAGGTGCCTAATGCCTACAACAAAGGACGACATATAATTCCTTTTTGAATATATTTCGTGAATTGGCCTCAACAACTTTCTGTTGTAGACAATTCCACAGGTTCACCACTCTCTGGGTGAAGAAATTTCTCCTCATCTCGGTCCTAAATGGCTTACCCCTTATCCTTAGACTGTGTCCCCTGGTTCTGGACTTCCCCAACATTGGGAACATTCTTCCTGCATCTAACCTGTCTAAACCCGTCAGAATTTTAAACGTTTCTATGAGATCCCCTCTCATTCTTCTGAACTCCAGTAAATACAAACCCAATTGATCCAATCTTTCTTGATATATCAGTCCCGCCATCCCGGGAATCAGTCTGGTGATCCTTCGCTGTACTCCCTCAACAGCAAAAATGTCCTTCCTCAAGTTAGGAGACCAAAACTGTACGCTGTACTCCAGGTGTGGCCTCACCAAGGCCCTGTAGAACTGTAGTAACACCTCCCTGCCCCTGTACTCAAATCCCCTCGCTATGAAGGCCAACGTGCCATTTGCTTTCTTAACCGCCTGCTGTACCTGCATGCCAACCTTCAATGACTGATGTACCATGACACCCAAGTCTCGTTGCACCTCCCCTTTTCCTAATCTGTCACCATTCAGATAATAGTCTGTTTCTCTGTTTTTAGAACCAAAGTGGATAACCTCACATTTATCCACATTATAGTTCATCTGCCATGTATTTGCCCACTCACCTAACCTATCCAAGTCACTCTGCAGCCTCATAGCATCCTCCTCGCAGCTCACACTGCCACCCAACTTAGTGTCATCCGCAAATTTAGAGATACGACATTGAATCCCCTCGTCTAAATCATTAATGTACAATGTAAACAGCTGGGGCCCCAGCACAGAACCTTGCGGTACCCCACTAGTCACTGCCTGCCATTCTGAAAAGTACCCATTTACTCCTACTCTTTGCTTCCTGTCTGCCAACCAGTTCTCAATCCACGTCAGCGCACTACCCCCAATCCCATGTGCTTTAACTTTGCACATTAATCTCTTGTGTGGGACCTTGTCGAAAGCCTTCTGAAAGTCCAAATACACCACATCAACTGGTTCTCCCTTGTCCACTCTCCTGGAAACATCCACAAAAAATTCCAGAAGATTTGTCAAGCATGATTTCCCTTTCACAAATCCATGCTGACTTGGATCTATCATGTCACCTCTTTCCAAATGCGCTGCTATGACATCCTTAATAATTGTTCCATCATTTTATCCACTACCGATGTCAGGCTGACCGGTCTATAATTCCCTGTTTTCTCTCTCCCTCCTTTTTTAAAAAGTGGGGTTACATTGGCTACCCTCCACTCGATAGGAACTGATCCAGAGTCGATAGAATGTTGGAAATTGATTGTCAATGCATCCGCTATTTCCAAGGCCACCTCCTTAAGTACTCTGGGATGCAGTCCATCAGACCCTGGGGATTTATCGGCCTTCAATCCCATCAATTTCCCCAACACAATTTCCTGACTAATAAGGATTTCCCTCAGTTCCTCCTTCTTACGAGAACCTCTGACTCCTTTTATATCCGGAAGGTTGCTTGTGTCCTCCTTTGTGAATACTGAACCAAAGAACTTGTTCAATTGGTCTGCCATTTCTTTGTTCCCCGTTATGACTTCCCCTGATTCTGACTGCAGGGGACCTACGTTTGTCTTTACTAATCTTTTTCTATTTGCATATCTATAGAAGCTTTTGCAGTCCATCTTAATGTTCCCTGCAAGCTTCCTCTCGTACTTTATTTTCCCTTCCCTAAGCAAACCCTTTGTCCTCCTCTGCTGAGTTCTAAATTTCTCCCAATCCCCGGGTTCGCTGCTATTTCTGGCCAATTTGTATGCCACTTCCTTGGCTTCAATACTATCCCTGATTTCCCTTGATAGCCACGGTTGAGCCACCTTCCCTTTTTTATTTTTACACCAGACAGGGATGTACAATTGTAGTTCATCCATGCGGTCCCTAAATGTCTGCCATTGCCCATCCACTGTCAACCCCTGAAGTATCATTCGCCAATCTATCCGAGCCAATTGCAAAATGTAGTGCTGTCTATTTCTGCATTTATGTCTTTCTGAATCGGACTCTGTCAGTAATCAAGCCTGTCTCTATAGGCCCCATTTACACAGTGTCTCATTGGATGGACTGGGTCAGTCTGCCTTCAGGCCCCACATACACGATGTCGCCGGAGCTGTTCAGTGACGGCTGTGGTTCAGTGGGTATCTCTGGTGCCTCTCAGTCAGAAGATCGTGGGTTCAAGACCCACTCCAGACACTTGATCCAGGCCAACACTCCCTGGGCAGTACTGAGGGAGCGCCACACTGTCCGAGGGGCAGAACTGAGGGAGCAGAGCAGTGTCAGAGGGGCAGGACTGAGGGAGCACAGCACTGTTGGAGAGGCTGCACTGAGGGAGTGCCACACTGTCGGAGGGGCAGTACTGAGGGAGCCCCGCACTGTCGGAGGGGCAGAAGTGAGGGAGCGCCGCACTGTCGGAGGGGCCGTCTTTTGGATGAGACGTTGAACCCAGGGCCCTGACTGCCCTCTCAGATGGATCTTAAAGATCCCAGGGCACTATTGGAAGAAGAGCAAGGGAGTTCTCCCCGGTGTCCTGGGGCCAATATTTAACCCTCAACCAACCTCACCAAAACAGATGATATGGTCATTATCATATTGCTGTTTGTGGGAGCTTGCTGTGCGCAAATTGGCTGATGCGTTTCCCACATTACAACAGTGACTACACTGCAAAGGTACTTCATTGGCTGTGAAGCACTTTGGCCATCCTGTGGTTGTGAAAGGCGCTATAGAAATGCAAGTCTTTATGGATGGGGTGATGTGGGATATCATTTCTGGTTGGAATGGGATGGGGCAACAAACAGAGAGCCTCCCTCTGGTACCCCAATCACCCACCCCGCCATCCGACTGCCTTTATACACTCCCCCAATCCCATCCACCCTCACTTCCACAACTTGCAGCTTATTCCAAATAATCGTCGCCCTTTGAGGTCAGGAATTTCCCCCTTCCCCGAAATCACTCTGTAAAATGACTATTCACCACATCATGCTCCCACTTTCCTGTCTTCAATTAACACTTCCTGCACTCACTTCATCAACCCCAATACTCTACACCTCGCTGAACCGAACCGCTAAACTCTCCCTCTCATTCTCCCTCTCATTCTCTCTCTCATTTTCTCTCTTCTCCTCTCACTCCCTCCCTCTTCCTCCTCTCTATCTCTATCTCTGCCCCCTTGATCTCTCCCTCCTCTTTCTCTCCCTCCCTCTATCTCTCTCCCTTCATGGTCTCTCCCTCCCTCCATTTCTCCCTCCCCCCTCTCTCTCTCCCACCCACTCTCTATCTTTCCCCCCCCTCTCCCTTTCCCCATCTCTCTCTCTCGCTCCCTCCCTCTCTCCCACCCCCCGTCTCTCTCGCTCCCTTCCTCCCTCTATCTCGCCCCCTCTCCCACCCTTTCTCCCATCCTCCCGCTGTCTCTCCCTCCCTCCCTCACTCCCTCCCTCCCTCTCTCTCTCTCTGCCCCCCTCTCTCTCTCTCCCCCTCGTCGCCTCTCTCTCTCCCTATCGCTCTCCCTCCCCCTTCTCTCTGTCTCTCTCTCTCTCTCTCTCTCTCTCTCCCTACCCCCCCTCTCACTCTCCCTCTCTCTCTACCTCCCCCCCACCGTCCATCGAGGTTGATGAGTTTTTCCCTTATCCTCATAACCCACCATGGATGAGGGGGGCCATTCAGCTCCTCTTAATTCACCCAAACAGCGAGAGAGAGAGATGGCCTTCACTGCCGGGTCGGGCTGTATTTAAAAACCAACACAAAGGGGTTTCCCCCCCAACAGTCTCTGAGTCCTCCCTGGGTCTGAATCCCAACTTCCTGATCAACATGACAATCAGGAACGCACGCTCAAGCGCTCCATCGACCCCCCATCTCTCGCCTCCCTCTCCGCTCTGTGTCCTTGAACGTGTCACGGTTGCCCCGCTCCATGGGCACTTCTCCACGCACAGCTCTCCGCTTCCACCGTATTTGGTCTGGCTTCCACCCTGCACACCCTTGGGGAGGGAAGGCAGGAAAGGAGGCAAGTAAGAAGGAAAGAAAGGCTTGCATTTCTATAGCGCCTTTCATGACCACCGGACGTCCCAAAGCGCTTCACAGCCACTGAAGTACTTTTGGAGTGTGGTCACTGTTGTAATGTGGGAAACGCGGCAGCCAATTTGTGCACAGCAAGCTCCCACACACAGCAAAGTGATAATAACCAGATCCTCTGTTTTAGTGAAGTTGGTTGAAGGATAAATATTGACCCAGGACACTGGAGAGAACTCCCCTGCTCTTCTTCCAATAGTGTCCTTGGATCATTAAGATCCATCTCTGAGGGGAGGCGGGGCTCTTGGTTCAATGTCTCATACAAAAGACGGCACCTCCGATAGTGCAACACTCCCTCGGTACTTCCCCTCCGACAGTGCGGCATTCCCTCAGTACTTCCCCTCTGATAGTACAACACTCCCTCAGTACTGTCCCTCCGATAGTTAAGATGCTCGTGAACCAGTGTACACAGTTCCACATATGACTTATCTGTGGGTTTCACCGGAGCCAGAAGATTCTTCATGAGGCTGTAGGTCGGTGCCCCGCAGACTGTGAGGAGGACCGCTCTCCTTTTTGCAGCGCTTCCTTCTCCGTCCAACTTGTTGGCTACAAAGTACTGGCCTAGCCATTCGACATAGGCTTCCCAGTCCTCACCCTCCGAAAACTTCTCCAGGATGCCCACAATTTACTGCACCTTTGCGTTGGATTCGAATTCTCGTCGCCAGTTATTGTGCTCCTAATACAGATGAGGCTGCACACAGGGAAGTTAAAGTAACAGTGACCTCAGTCTTTAATAAGACACTCCAGAGTGAGGAACAGGCCTGAGGGGCCGGCTTATATACAGTGCTCCCAAGAGATGCTGGGATCCCTTGGGACTTCAGGGGATTGAGCTCCCTGGTGGCGGAACATGGGAGTGCATGCTTTACAAATACACAACACACTGAGCCATGGCTGACACTGAACAGCTCTGGCGACATCGTGTATGTGGGGCCTGAAGGCAGACTGACCCAGTCCATCCAATGAGACACTGTGTAAATGGAGCCTATAGAGACAGACTTGGTTACTGACAGAGTCCGATTCAGAAAGACATCAATGCAGAAATAGACAGCACTATAGGTTAAAATTATTCCTCTTCTGCATGCTTGCTGGTTTACAAGGATCTCTGAGAAAGTTAATGGAGCCATTTTATTCCAACTCAGCATGACTTTGTTAAAATGACTTCCTCTCATAGCAACCAGCAAACTGACAATCTGATAGGGTGCAGCATGGCTCCAGTGAGATCGAGCAAACCTTCATCTTAGTGGAAAAACAATCAGGCACATGTTTAAGTTGCATGTTATCTGAAGTTGGCAGGGTACTTTTTATTCTTTTTCTGCCCACGAGCTCATACTCTGAGTGTAGATGTTCAAGCCCTGGAACACTTGAGTCAAGAAGCAGTGTGTCCTGCAGGGCTGGGTGAGCCTGGCCTTGCTGGGCTGTTGGGCGTGATGGGTTCGATTTCCTGGTCCGGCGTGGTGTCGTTGATCCTTTGGGTGTATGTTGTGGGCTCGAAAAAGGTGGGTTGTTCAGGGCAGTCTGTGAACCACAGCCTTGTTTGGCCCAGGTGCTTTCTGCAAATTTGTCCATTGTCTCGTTTGACTACAAACACCCTATTCCCTTCTTTAGCTATCACTGTGCCCGCGATCCACTTGGGCCCATGTCCATAGTTTCGCACATACACAGGGTCATTCAGATCAATTTCCCGTGACACAGTGGCGCGACCATCATTTACATTTTATTGCTGCCGCCTGCTCTCTCCGTGATCATGCAGGTTGGGGTGAACCAGCGAGAGTCTGGTTTTAAGTGTCCTTTTCATGAGAAGCTCAGCCGGGGGCACCCCTGTGAGCGAGTGGGGTCTCGTGCGGTAGCTGAGCAGTACTCGGGACAGGCGGGTTTGGAGTGAGCCCTCTGTGACTCGTTTAAGGCTCTGTTTGATTGTTTGTACTGCCCACTCTGCCTGCCCATTGGAGGCTGGTTTAAACGGGGCCGAGGTGACATGTTTGATCCCATTGCAGGTCATGAATTCTTTAAATTCGGCACTGTTGAAACATGGCCCGTTGTCACTGACCAGTATGTCAGGCAGGCCGTGGGTGGCAAACATGGCCCTCAGGCTTTCAATGGTGGCGGTGGCGGTGCTTCCCGACATTATTTCACATTCAATCCATTTTGAAAAAGCATCCACCACCACCAGGAACATCTTACCGAGAAACGGGCCCACATAATCGACATGGATCCTTGACCATGGTCTGGAGGGCCAGGACCACAAACATAGTGGTGCCTCTCTGGGCGCGTTGCTCAAGTGAGCACACACACTGCATTGCCATACACAGGACTCTAAGTCAGAGTCGATACCGGGCCACCACACGTGGGATCTGGCTATCGCTTTCAGCATTACTAAACCCAGGTGTATGCTGTGGAGATACGAGATGAACGTCTTCCTGCCATTTTTTGGTAGCACAACGCGGTTACCCCACAACAGGCAGTCTGCCTGAATGGACATCTCGTCCTTTCGCCGCTGGAACGGCTTGATTAGCTCATGCATTTCAACGGGGATACTGGCCCAGCTCCCATGCAGTACATAGTTTTTTACTCGGGACAGCAGAGGATCTTGGCTGGTCCAAGTCCTAATCTGGTGGGCCGTGACAGGTGATTTATCATTTTCAAATGCTTCCATGACCATCAACAAGTCTGCGGGCTGCGCCACCATCAACAAGTTTGCAGGCTGCACCATTTCCAGCCCGTAGTGGGCAATGGTAGACAACTGAGAGCATCCGCACAGTTCTCGTTGCCTGGCCTGTAGTGGATGGTATAGTTACACGCTGATAGTGCGAGTGCCCAACTTTGTATGCGGGCTGAGGCATTCGTATGTATCCCCTTGTTTTCAGCGAACAGGGATGTGAGGGGCTTGTGATCGGTTTCCAGCTCAAATTTGAGGCCCAACAGGTACTGATGCATTTTCTTTACCCCGAACACACACACACTTATACCTCTTTCTCAATCATGCTGTCGGCCCTCTCAGCCTTAGACAAGCTCCTGGAAGCATAGCCGACAGGTTGTAACTTCCCCGCAACATTAGCTTGTTGTAATACACACCCGACTCCGTACGACGACGCGTCACATGCTAGCACAAGTCTTTTACACGGGTTATACAATACAAGCAACTTGTTGGAGCATAAAATGTTTCTGGCTTTCTCAAAAGCAATTACTTGTTTTTTTCCCCATACCCGGTTCTCACCTTTGTGCAATAACACATGTAGGAGCTCTAAAAGGGTGCTTAACCCCGGTAGGAAGTTACCAAAATAGTTGAGGAGTCCCAGGAACGACCGCAGCTCCGTGACGTTCTGTGGCCTGGGCGCATTCCTGATAGACTCTGTCTTGGCGTCTGTGGGCCGAATGCCATCCGCCGCGTTCTTTCTCCCCAAAAACTCCACT